>NC_045640.1:46212395-46883823 GCF_009829145.1 Chiroxiphia lanceolata | reverse complement strand
CTGGTTTTGCAGGGACAACACTAAATTTGTGCCTTGGGGTGGTTAAATATACACTGCTAAATAAGCTGGTAGCAAAGAGGACAAGGTGAGGAGGCTTTGGTTTCTACTTGGGGAACCCCACACACAAACCCCTGGGGAGAGATAGGCTCCTTCCCCTTGCAGTGTAGAGCAGATAATCAAGATACAAAGGGTATTAGCATTTACATTTTACAGGTTACAGGAGCTTGCTCATCTGCTCTTACATAGCCTATGTCAAAACTCAGTTCTTGAACAGCTTTCTTGACCTTTCTGCTGGCATCTTTATCACAGGATTTGTCTCCTGCCTTTTGGCAGAAGGGCTCTTTACAAGGCATGGGCTGGAAGAATTTTGCCTCCTTTGGCTGATAAAAAGACCAACCAGTGTATGTGTCTTAGCAAATTCCTGTTTTACAGAGGGCACCTTCTGGCCATGTGATATAGATGCCACAAGGAGTTAGTTTGTAATTGTTTATAGCTTCTTGAAGTGCAGGTAATCTTTTTATGTTAGACATCTTGCTTATGTCTCTTAACAATAATGTTCCATAAATGTCTCTCTGCAAATGGGAACCTGTTGGGTTTTCATCTTTTATCTCTATGATTTCTAATGCAGCTAACTCAGGGAGAAAAACTTGAGTTCACAAACTCAAGGGCTGCATTTTGCAACAGTTTGGTTTCTGAATTCAGCAATGAGATACAATCTTGTTGAATTTTTGGCTTAGTGTTGCATGTGGTTTTGTTTTCTTTCCACTCATATCCTTTCCAAACTAGAAACAGACAGCAAAGGGGGAAAACACAAACCATAGAAGAAGAAATGAACTGGTAAGACTTGAAACCTCTCTGGCAGGCTCACTAGAAAGACTCATATGAGAGCTGACTGTCATTTTAACCTTAATCTCCATTTTCTGTTTCTCATCTCAGCAGTAGCTGCATCCAGCGACCAGAGCCAGATTCCTATAATTGTTGTGTCTGTAACAGTGGGAGTCATTCTGCTGGCTGTGGTTATCGGTTTCCTTCTCAGTGGAAGGTAAGAGAAGAAGCTGTGTATTTATACTTCTCCAACTTTTGTAATAACTTTTATCTGTTCAGCTGATTAGTGCAATTTAGGCAAAAGCAGCATGTGAATGAAGCTTTCAAGCAGTAGCACTGTAAAACAGCACAAGGGTGGGCTGATTGATCTGTTTGGACAAGCAGGAATGGCAAAGGCTCACTCACAGATGTAGTTCACTTCCCAGTGATTGTCTTCTGTGTATAGACTGGCCCTGATTATTTGACTTGATTATCACAAGAGTGTTTTCACATTCCTTTAAAAATAAGCAGAGCATATTACAGGTAAAGTATCCTCAACCCCATATGTTTGCATTCAGAGCTTGCAATGGACTTTGCTCACAGAGAAAACTCAACTTCAAGAAAACACTTGCAAAGAAAATGGGAAGAAACCCACCATAATGGCCAAATACCTCACATTTTGGTCAGATCTGGATTTCATTTTTCATGTGTAGGATACTGATGTGTTCCCCAAGTGTTAGTAAATTATACAGAGAGCTCCCCCCACGAAGGGAGACACTCAGCTTCAAACCATCAGACAACCCCACTGACTTCTCATGTGCTTAAACATAGGCAAGTGATGAAAGCCTGGGCTATACTATCTTTGACAACTAATGGAAGTTGATGGAATTTGTTGGTGAACAAGAGATTGTGGTACTGGGGCAAAATCTGGCTTGTATCAGGATCAGGATCGGTTTGTAATGCAACACCAAATTTGCGTGACAGCCAGCATACAAGACATTTCTTTTGTATTCTACATGTATATTAGTACATTTTTTTGTGGCAGTAGTCAAACAATGCAACATCCTTCCTGCAAAGCAGTGTGAAGTGCATGTCCTGATAAGGCTGAATTTGTTTTCAGTGCAAAGTAAACATTTATGCTTCTAAAGTACCAATCAGCCCACTGTTGCTTTCATGATACAGGTCTGTCTTAAGGTCAGGTCTAGCAAGGTGGCTGTAAACTACAGGATATTTTAAGTGTTAAGAGATGTTACAGATACTTGCTTAGGAACTGCATTATGTTGGTCAAGGGTCTTATTTACCAGAGGAGGTAGGCTGTCAGTCTGAGAATGCAGAGCAATGAAATCCAGCCAGGCTGAGCAGCTGGGTCCCCAGGCATAAGGCATCCTTGGAAGGACACAAACACAGTTGTTTCCTGTCTTGAAAGGTAAGTGTGGTGCCAGACTCATCTCCACTCAAGGTCAGAGACTGACAGTCTCTTCCAGTTCAGCCGTTAGAGCTCCTGTCGTCTGCTTTGAGTGACTTGTTGGGCTTAAAAATGGAAAAGTAAATGCTACTGTCTGCATGAGAAGCATGCAACAGCAGAGAGGAGTTGGGGGAGGGTGAATGGCTAAAGGCAATTCACACCAGGCCCTACCAGAAAGCTGTAGTCAAAAGACTTGGCTCTGAACACAGTAGGCAGGAGTTCAAGTCTCTCCTTAAAGGCTAGAGGTTTTGATTCAAATTCCTCCTCAAACAGGGCAGGTGAATGTAAACTTTGGCTTCCCTCAGCCTGGATGTGTGCTTGTATCAGTGCAAACAGGAGACTGCATGTGGGACCGTAGGGAAGCTATGGATGTAAACTGGCAACTCTGGAGGAAGGAGTCTGGGGAGTGAATCACAGGTGGAGGATCCCCTCTGTGGCCATGGGAATCACTACTGTGTGGCTACCAGTAACTCTTGCTATTCCCACAGTCTGGCAAGCACTCAGGACTCCTCTGGGGAGGGTGTACCCTTGTAGGTCTCCTTTTTACTGCTACCCTCTCTGATCCAAGCAAGTGGTTGCAAATCCTGAACCATTTGTCAGCAGTACTTGTTAGTTATGTCTTTCTGTCCTTTTGTCTAATGGGCTTTCCAGGATGTTCTTCCTCTTAGCTCTTCATCTCTTGGCATGTTTATAAAAGCTCTTGTCTCCTTTGGCTAGAGTTTTATCACCACCTCTGCTGCAGGCTTAATCCTTCTCCCTTGTACTCACACCCTCCTCCATGGACCCCAGGGCAGCTGCAGGTTTCCAGGAGCTTCCCCATGGTGCCACACTGTATGTGTGGAAAGGGGAAGACACAGGGAGCTGAGCTCTTGGTCCATTTTTATCTTTTGAACCCTTCCCCTGAACTGAGAAGAGCACAGTCTCTCAGCTGGAGGTGGTGGAGAAGCCTCCAGCACCCAGGTTAGGTCCATTAGAAAACTGGCTTCAAAACCACAGAGCTTTTCAGCCAGTTTGAGTTTCTGTGAATTTTCAAGCCCGTCCAGTACATGGACTGACTTGTGAGAACAGAAAAATAAGCCCCAGAAACTCAGAAAGATGACAGACAATTTGAAATTAAACAAAGCAAAACAAAGAAATTGCTCCGGTTTGGAAGAAGCAGAGATGCCACTGAGATGTATCACTCATGCTGCTTTGCCTTGGTTATGGATTCAAGACAATTTGTGGAGTGACTCTCCTGCTGTGACACTGCAGGGACAATAAATGGATTCCAAGTCATGGGATAATCCCTTTCTGAATCTGTTAACCTGTTTCTGGAAGATGCTTTCCTATATCTCTGGAGTGGTTATGTTATTCCAGTACCTCATTCCAGGGAGATAAATTTTCTTTCCTAATTCTTTCCTGTACTTGCTTTTAGAAAAACAACCATTTTAAACTGCAGGTGGAATCACCACTGCTTGCCACACCAAGCAAAGCCCAGGCTCTGTCTTTTCTTCTGGTGTAAGAGAGCAGCTACTGCTCAGCAGCAGAGCTAAGGAGAAAAACCCTCTTCCTCTGTAGCAGAGGATGTAACTTGGCCAGCTCCTGCAGATAGGCTACTCTTTGCTGACTTCATGCTTCTCCCAGGCTCCCTGGGAGGCCCTGGGCACCTCAGTATGAGGATATTCCTCCCTAGGATGCTGTATGACATCTTTTTACACCTATTCTCCCAAGTCCTACGCTGCAGCAAGCAGAGGCTTGAGAGCAGTTCTGCGGTGCAAGGTGGATGTCATCCTGCTCTTAGCAGCTCTGAAAGTACTCTCCAGTTATAGGACTCAGGAGTTTTCTGGGGTCTGCAGGCTTTTTATTTTCTGCTAGGTTCCCGAAGGCAGAACCACAGCTCTTCCCCTTTTATTACTTTCAAGTATCTGCAGTTTTCTCACTTCTGAATGGATGTAAGTAACAGCTTGGCATTTCCCATTGGCAGCTGGCCCTGAACCAAAGGTCAGTTGAACAGTAGTCATGGTGGCATTTCCACATGCCAGCGTCCATCTGTGGAAATGCACTTTGTGTCTGAAGCTGGAGGTTCCTGGGAATTTGAAACTAAATGTGCTTTGCCCTAAACAATTAAGCTGCGTTTCAGAGCTGATTTACTTGCAGATGCTCCCAACAACTCTTCCTGTAAATAACGTGTCCTCTGACCAAGGTCATAAATGCCAAGCAAAATAGCTGATCACTTTTTTAAGTTATCCTGCTCCTTACATCAAGGGCATATTAATAATATAACAACCGGGATTACAAATCAAAGAGATTCACTAAATCAGACTGTAGTTGTCTCAGCAAAAAAAGAGAAGTGGATTGAAAATCTATTATTAAACCAGCTACAAGTATTGAATTCAAGAACATGGAGTTGTTACTGTCTTTGTTTTGTTAGGATTATGTGTTCTCAAAAACACAATGCATTTTACACTGCTATAAAAGCAAGGCTATAAATTTTGCTTGAATTAGATGTCGGTTGCCATTTTTGTTCCTTATTGAAATATATATTAATCTAAAATTGTTACTGGCTTTTATTTTATAATCTGTGTCGGAAAATCCAGTCACAAAGATCTTTGTGCTCCATCTCGCAGGAGCAATAAGGTGCCTCAGTTGTTGTTGTGTGGCATCAGTCTCTTTTTCCCTACAAACCCAGGTAGGGAGTCAGGTTTTCAGCACTGTGGGAAGGAGACTGACTGCTCCAGAGCAGTTCCCCCTCTTTTGTCCTTCAAACCAAGTCCTGTTTGCAAAACTGACAGGGCCTTAGGGTGAGTGTTAAGAGACTGCTGGTCCCTCCAGTCCCCCAGTCTTTTGAACTTTGTATCGCTAAACAAAAGCATGGGCTTTTACAGAGTAAAGTGGGAATGGTATTAGGTCAATGCTGTGCATGTTTGCAAAAGCTGCTCAAAATAGCTAAGAAGTGTACTATGCATCTGCATTTATAGTCAGCTACCCATTATGGATGACCTTTTCTTCTCAAGTGATCTTCCAGAGAACCAGAGGGAGCTTTTCATAGAACTTAAGAAAAAGAATAATTTTGAAGCAACAAGAACTGCCCCTCTCACAGTGCCGTGCATATATAGAAAGTCTTTTTCTGGCAAGGAACTAACCTTTGAAAGACAAAGCAAAGACAAATCTTGCCACCTGGGTATTGGCAATTAGGGGCTTCTGCACCAGAGTATCCATCCTTGACCTTAGCTTATTTAGACTTTTAAATATCAGCGCCTGTGGTGACAGAGGGCTACTTTCTGGACACAAATATGTCCATCTTGTTAAAAAGTGACTTTCAGGGAATAGAGAGAGTGAAAGATTGTGATGTATATCCTAGGTGCTGGGGCAGTGTTTACAACCTTCTGTGATGTGGAAGGTAAAAATGGATTAATTTTGCCACAACCTCCCCCCATCCTATTTTCCAAGTTGTGTCAGGGCTTAAAATAGTTTGCTTTTTCAATATTTCCGTAGGAAATGGGAGACAGTCTATAGATAATGTTTTTCATAGAGAATTTTTCCAGCATGAGTCACAATTTTTGTTAGTTGGGACTTTTTAAAGGATTTTTATCTCTACATTCTTGCCTGCTCTTCCTTCTTCCTGCAGGACATTGTCTCATGTGATTTATAGCCACTTTATGATGCTGCCTGCTGCCAAATATTCCCCACAATTCACCTGACAAAAGGAAGGATTTTGTTGAGGAAGCTATTGCTTTGCCAAGTCAAAATTCCCATCCACCAAAAGCAGGCAGGGTCTGGGCCTGCTTCTGTTTGGGTCAAGGTTTTTACTACCTCTGTCACGTTAACAGCCTCTTTGCTGGTACATTTTCCAGCGAGGAGCGTTCACAGCACTGGTGCCATTCTCTGAAAGCAGAGTGCTCCAGTGCACACTTCTGCACAGGGTGATACCTTCCTAGGACCGGTGTGGAAATCTGCTGTCTGTAGCGCCCGTCTCTAACATCCTGCCAAGATCAATCAGCTTGCCGAATTTGGCTACTTAAACACCTTATTCCTCTTTTATTCTAAACACTTTCTGGCTTTTGCAAGCCAGTCTACACTCTGCAGTTTTGAGGCGGGTTTGGGACCCAGGATAATCTGCCTTCAGATGACTTCGGTCCAGACAGGAGGGGAGAGTTAACCAAATCTGTAATTAAGCTCCAAGCCCATGAGGCATTGTGCTTGAAAGCATTATTTCTGAGTTGCTCCAGCAGCAGCCAAGGGAACGGCGTAGAAGGAGTGTCATGAACAGATAAGTGGCTGGCATAAACTTTGTCTGAGCAGGGAAAATGTGGGGTAGTGCAGCAGTAAGTGACAAAATCTTCTCACCTTCATGCAAATGATGTATTTGATGGCATTGTGCAAGTCCTGTTTCCACTTGGAGAAGGCAACTGGTCTGCCCTTCAAGCTGAAAGTGGTAGCACCTTGAGGCTCCTGCTGAGCACCCCAAGTGGATGTGGTGTTTAGAAGTGGGGTTTTACAGTGTCTTCTCTTGGCTGTGAAGTGGGTAGAGGATGAAGAAGAAAGTCAGACTCTTGTCCTTCTGCACTTCTGAATATGTGGGTGTTTCACCTTGCTTTGAATGCTAGAAATCAGAAGCATGACCTCTCCTGGGGGTTCACCATGTTGCAGCACTTGGCCTCTTACCTAGAAAAAAAGGTTATCTGTACTTTTTTGCGCCTTTTACGTCTTATAGAAAATTATAATGCCAGAGGTCTTTCCAAGTGCAGTTCCTTTCCCTGGAGACGCTTTCCTTCCCATAGTGATTACAATAGATATCATCTGCTTGGGCTTCTGCATTCTTGAACTGTGCAAAGACGTGCTTTAATGTGTGAACTAGGATAGCTCAGCAGGAAGAGCAGGTGACTCCTTAAACATTCATGTACTTCTGGGCAAAATGGGAATACATTCCTAGCAGCTCGCAGTGTGTAATGCTGCTTCTCTGATGTTTAAAGCAAGCATGTTGACTCACGAACTGTTAGGTGTAGTGCTGGCCTCCTGACCTGGAGATGCTGGAAGCAATCATTGCCATCCCTCAAGACTGCATGAAGGATTAGAAAAATCTTCCCAGGCACCCTCAAGTATTTCAGTTTCTAATTGCAAACCTCTGAAGAACATCCCATTAGAACAGCTTATTAAAAGCAACAAACAAGGCTTCCATTTATCATAATTCCAAGACTTCAACTTATAACTCTTAAAAGCCACAGCTATATATGGCAGAGCCTCTCTGAATTCTATCTAGCAACTAAAAATGTAGTTTAATTCCAAATGCTCACAGGGTCATCTGCAGACTTGTGGTAAATTAATTGCATTAATTGCAGGCACATTTGTTGAGGCCCATGATATTTATACGTTTCATTAATAAAGCATGTAGCCCAAGGTTTGAAACAATGCCAAGTTTGTTGATAAGTCCTCCTAGCATACATTTGTTAAAGTTTGCTCTCTGGACAGTTGGGTTTGGAAACCACATAAGCATTTCAGGGGTCACCTTAGCTAGAACTGGAGGAGGAGTGTTGTCTTTGTGTGCCCAAGATAACTGAAAGCAGTAGAGTTGGACTAGACAAGGAACAGGGCAGTGCCAGCAGGCTGTGGAGATTCTGGAGGTGTCACTGGAGTTCCAGGCTCTTCTGCATTTTCTCTGCCTATCTGCAGCCCTTTTCTTGATGCCAGGGCTCAAAGCCTTGTCACACCTTGTTTGAAGCTTGGCATTTGGAGATGGTGTCGCCTCAGTGCCTTGATCTTTCCCAGCAAAGGGGATTTAACACTGCAGGTGTTTGCTCAATAACTTTCACTGTTACATGGGCACGTCATCTGTTATTCTGCAGCAGACTGGTGGGCTCCTGACCAAGAGCATCCCCACAAGCTCTCCTAATGGATTCACAAGTCTGCTAATGGATTCAGTGAGGCTGGAGGAGACTTTGCAGATAAATTTGATGTTTACAGTGCTCAGTTCCATTCTGACTGCTCCCTGGTATAGGTCAGCTTGCTGGCTAAAAGTCCTCTGAAGAGGTCCGGGTGTATTTCATTAAACACCAATCTCTTATCCACAGTATTTGATCTTGCCTGGAAAACTTTTGCTTTCAGCTCCTCAGTTTCTAGACTTAAGAAAGCCCTGCATGAAGTGAGGAGATGGGAAATTTGGCCCCTCCTCTAAGCCATCAGCACCCAAATGTAATGGCCACAAGGTGCATGTTGGGGTTGCTGGAGTTAACATCAGTTTTGTTTGACTCAGGATTTTTATATTCTGAAGTTTATCTACCAAGTCAAGCCATCCTTTTAACACAAGTAGTAATAAATCTTCCTTTGTCCTAACTGCTCAGTCCAATTAGTAGGTTCTCTTACCTTTCCTAACACTCCTTGGACTGGAAAGTGAATTATGTTGTCTGCTGATACAGTTTAGTTTGTTTCTAAGCACTTTAGATTTCCCATAGTGTTAAAACTCAGAGTATTTTGACCACAGGTGTATAGCTGATACGTGTGCAGGAGCAAGGCTGCATTGAGGCACATTTCCCTTGCACTTCAGCATTTTTTTCTTCTGTATAAAGAGAGTGAGATCTGAAGTGCTCTGCATTCAGTGCAGTGAACTGATTTTTTCTCAGAGCAGCCCAGTTGCTGATGAGGTGCTCAAAGAGTTTTCTTTGTTAAAGAAAAGTGAGCTCTTTTCATTTTAAGGAAGTGGTTGCTTTTCAGGTTAATTGAACTGTTGTTTCAAAAACTTTGACTTTGCATGCTGAGTGGTGTGAGGGCGTAGGATGGTCTGGTGGCAGCAACCATGAGAAAATGCCTGGGGGAAAAGAGCCTCCTATCTGAAACATAGGTTAAAGTGTCACAGCCACAGTGATCTTATGGAGATGCACCAGTTCCCTGCACTCAAATCTTGCAAGGTTAAAAGAAGAAAATTACAAAATTGACTCAAAATGCATAGTGCTTGGCTTCCCTATGTGTGCTTTTGGGGTTTGGACCTCTGGTGTTAACTTGGATCAGTGGAGTGGTTTAGAGAAGCTGATCTGCTTCCATATCTGCACAAGCTGGAGTATTATGAAAATAGAAAATATTGTCAATTATAGTAAGAAATATTGGCATTGCTGTTTAGAAAATGTTAGCAAGTTGTTTTGCTGATGCAAAAGGAGCTTAGAAGACATTCTTCACCAGCTCTAATTTAAGTAAGCACATAATCCAGTATATAATTCTGTAAATCATTGCATGCCTGAAGTTATTTTGCATCATAATTTAAGGCAGTGCAGTTGCAGAATGTTAATGCTGTCTAAATAAGCTATTTTAATGTATTTAGCCACTGTAAGTTAAACTGTATAAAAGTCTGATATGCACAGAATTTTTTTCGAGAATGACGTTATGATGACTGAGGAGAAATTATGAGAGAGATCTTCAGCTGACTTTAACTGGAGTATATCTACACCATTGGGCTCTTGCTTGTACTGAAGTCCTTCCTGTTGTTTCTTCTGGACTATGTTCTTTTTCAGGGTGAATTATCTTAATAGATTTGGTAACAGAAAAATTGTCTGTGCATGTTTTCTGGCAAGAATAAAGGGTGCAGCCAGCCTTGGGTTACTGAAGCCAGGTGAACCCAAAGTCTAATTAGACTAGAGTAATGGCTGAGCAGCCTTCAAAGGCAAGCTGTAGATGCATGCAGTGCCTTTCAGCTCACCATATTTTGAGTTTATTTAGGCTGAATGCTCTCACATGACTTACAGTCCTGCTTCTGCAGATACCTAAAGTGGGTGCAAAGCTTCACTGATACAAGGAGATGCAGAAAGGGCTCTGTGAGTTGAGTACATGCATAAGGGTCTGCAAAAGCAGGGGTTTGTATTCATCCAGTACTTTTCTTTTTTCAAAGGAGATCGTAATTGTACCACATGCACTTGTGGAAAAAAGTCACTTTGCCTGCTTCAAGGCAGGTGCTTAAGTTTAAGCACATGGGTGGCCCCATTAATCCTAACGGTGGTACTCAAGTACCGGAAGCACATGGTTAATTGCTTTACAGGACCAGGATCTATACACTCTCCCCAAGGCATTTTTCTGCAATGATAGCAACATGCTGTGAAAATCTTGCAGCCCAGAGTGTTAAGGTCCAAATAATAGTTGCAATAAGAAGGAAGAAGTGCATATAAAAATGTTGCAAATGTATTTGCGCCTTGCCAGGATGGTGGGATTATTCCTTATCCTGGGCCTTTTTGTTTGCTTTTCAGTTGCTGCGATCATGGCTGTGGGTGGGCTTCTTCTCTTCGTGCTGTTGCCTATCCGAGCCTAACATGGTCAGTGTTCCCACCTGTGCTGGCTCCTACTTCGTGTCCTCCATCCATGTTTTCTGTGCGCAGTCTGCCTCTCCCTTCCTTTCTTGTATTGGTCTGGAAATCACTTTCTCATCTGATCTCTGTACCAAGCTTGTCTATCTCAACAACTGGAAATAGCGTGACCTGAAGCAGAGTGCGTGTCCAGCAAGAGGGGAAAAAAAGCCGATATGTTATGACATGATCAATCCAGACACCGCACCAGGTGTCTAATAAAATAACACATATGCTGGACACTCATCAAGTTCTGCTTCTTGTCGTTAAAAGGGGACGGGGGAGGTGATTTGCCCCCAGAGAGGAGGCAGGGGATAGGCGGGAGTGGAAAGGTATTTAGTGGCATGTAACATGCATGTCAGTGGAATGAACTGTATGTCATCGACATACATGTCAATGTATGACATACACAGCAATGACATGATGCTGTTTGCCAACGATATGCTCCAGCAGTATTGGACATATCTCTGTGGGCATCAAGAGGTGCGTGTCCGTACTGCATGCTATCCTGTTCTTGCCACCATCTGGGCTGCCTCAACAGTTTCTACTCTCTTTTATTCTCCCCTCTTTTCTAACTAATCAAAGGAGGGGTGATTTTAATTTCTGTTGGTTTGTCTGGACACAAGTTGAGTTGCTTCCCAAAGGGAATGCATTTTAGGCCCCTGAATTGACTGTAATCTGTGCATAGATCCTCCCAAATCTCCTGAAACTCATGAAATTACCAACCCCATCAAGTAGCTGCTTGAGACCATAGAAGGTCTGAGACATCCCACATGCATTGTTAAATTGGGATGGTTTTTCAGCACGGCTGGTGAGAGATGTGAAACTCTTCTACTGTGTTTTCGGGGGGATGCTGAGGCTTTGCATGGTGGTAGCTGGGTCGTGGTGCAGTCCTTGCTGTAGGGCACAGCAGTCTCTAAGGTGGACCATTTTTGGGTCCTCTAGTGCTGTATTTTTGCTTTGACAGAGGCCTGAACCAGGGAGAAGTTTGTGAATGCGAATCCCAAAGACCCTAAAACAGAAGGGGGTTTTGTGGTTCTTTTCCCCTGATGGAGCATTTTTCGGTTGGTTTTTTTGACTTTTCAGTTGATGCTCAGCTCAAAGTGTATGCCTGCAAAATGTTGTTCTGGTATGTGAGCCACCATTTTGACAATGATTGTGCTGAAAGAAAACCTCCTGGTACTTCTACTGTCTGTTATGCCTGTGCCACCAGTGCACAAGCAGTCCCTCGCTGCAAGTTATGCTTCAAATGTCTTCAGCAAGGCCCCCAACCAGAGTGTGACAGCAATGGAAAATACTTCTCAGAGGAGACCAGGAATGCACTGGATGGCTACGAAGAAGAGAGAGACATAAAGAAAACTTGGCTGACCTGGAAAACACCCTCTGCAGGTTTCCTCCTAAGCAGCAGAGACTAATGTAGCAACAAGCTGGGGGGGGGAAATGGGAAAAGTTACTTAAAGGGACAGATGTCATTGGCTCTGCTATAGGAAGGCACAACAACCTTTTTAGAGAGATTTATGGAGATCACTTCAGAAGGAGCTTCCTGCAAGCGGGGAAAATGGTATCTTGTTTAAATTATTTTTAATTGTTCTGGCAGTGGTCTAGGAAAGTAGGGAGTCATTCACTACAAAGGCAGGGAAGGACTAAAGGCTAAAAATACTACTGCTGGATTTGTGAAACTTCCTTTGTAAAGCATCCAAGTTAATCAGGGGTCAAAGACAGGGTCACACTGTGTAGAGGTGGACAGCAGTGCTGGGAAAGCAGCTAAGATTCTGACCCTGCAGCCCTTAGGAAGGGAATCTGTTCTGGTTCCTCTCAGGCCAGCCATGTAGTGTATCTTTGCACTGAGCTGAAGATCTTAGCTTGTCATCACCAGACCTTTTACTCCTCTTCTGATCTCATGCAGGAGAAAAGTGAACAGAAAAATGGGAAGTAACTTCCAGTATAAAAGCTGTTAGTTTTACACTAGTCCCTGATTTTGTGATACTGAATTTATTCTAGGATTTAAGCAGTAGAAGCAAATGCTGAACATGGACCAACATCACGAGTGGTAGGCTTTTGCTTCTGCCTCTCAATATCAGTATTGTTTATCAAGGATAAAGCTATTTACTGAACAAGTTATTGTCTCCACACATGAGCTGAGGCAACAGGATCTTGGCCAGATGGATGGATCTGTGTTTGTTTGTTCCTCTGCATGGAACATAGTCCTGCTCTGCAACACGTATGCAGCTTTGTTGATTTAACATCTTGGAACAAATAGTCTGAAATGAGCACCAGCCCCTCGTAAAATGACAATCTTGCAGTCCTTGCAAACCTCCTGTGAAATGACAGCTTGAGGTGGGTTGGATGCATTCCTCAAAGCTGATTTTTTGAGGTGTACTTCTCAGTGAAGGTCTCACCCCTGCAAAACAAGTGGTGTTTTGTCTCTGTTTCAGAGAAGCACACATACTTCATTTATCTCATATTTAAGAAATTAAATACATGTATAAATCTCTACAGCTGAGATAGGAGATTGCATGCTACTTTCAGGCACAACCTGTTCGATTGGACTGACTGCATCTAGCAAGATGAAGTCCCTTTCCTCATTGGGGATGTCTAAATGCTGTCCCTGCCTGAATTTCCGGTAATGCCTAGGCTGTGTGCTGAGATGCTTTGGCCTATGCCTGTGAAAAAAGTATGTAAAACTCTTCCACATCACCACCTTGGGGTTGGATGTCCAAAATCCACATTCACCCATGTGTCTTGTCCGAGTTGTGACCAGAGTAGTGGCCCCAGTTAGGAAGATGAAAACTCCTTCCCTTGGGCATTCTCTGTTTTCAGGGGGATGCCTCAAGTGGTGGAGGGGCCACACACAACCCAGCAAGGGCACCCTGAAGCACAGGGCAGACACAAAGAATCTCCATCAGTCCAGAGAGAGTAAATATCATCCTACCTCACTTCTTGGAGGATTTTTCTCCATGAATTGGCTTCTGCCATGCAAGGTAGTGGGCATTGGTTTCCCAGCTGGATTCTTCATCTTTCTACCTGTCCGTTTTATATTTTATAAACCTATATAGGGATCATTTTACAACTTCACTTTTATAATCTGCTCCATAAATATTTTACGAGCTGCCTGCCAATTTGCAAGTAGTTTTTAAATAAGACATGATGCCTTAAGAATATTTAAAGTCTTACTTTTTTTTCCTCTGATACCTTTATCGAAAAACACAGAACTGTGCAAGGAAGACACCTGCTTGCTAGACAGAGAAACTGGGACAAATCCGCAACAGGAGTAAATGAATTGAGATTCAGGTGTGCTGCTGAATTATGTTACCTTTTTGGCTGAGTGTCTCCAGCTCAGTGGGAGATGAAATGAGTGTCAGGATATTTATGCTTTTGCTATGCATGATATAGAAAAGATATAGGAAATCTATAGTATGTACAATGATAATAAACTGGAGAATGAGTCTTCCATCGAAGCTTTTCACTCGCAGCTTTGCCATTAAATAGTAAGAGCAAATGTACATGCAGAAATGGACTATTTCACAAACAATTGGGAGCAATTGTATTGCAAAGCTACAATATTTAGAATCTTTGATCTGCCAGTAAGATTCACAAAGTGAATCAGGACTGTTAACCTGAAATTGAATATTTTTATGGGATTTAGTTGGGGGAAAAGGAGAAAAAACTGCTTGTGTGTGTTATTTAAAGCTCCTGAAGGTCAAGAAGGGACTAAGTGCAGCTTAGTTAGCAAATACATGGCATGTTTCTCTGGGTAGTTTAAGAAAGGGAGTTTGAGAAGGGCACAAGTGATTGCAACAGGCAGGTTTTGCAGCAAGCTTTATTAGTGACACCTAACTGTTGCTTGACAGTCACAGTCCACTAGCTGCCATTTCACTTTGATGTCTTGTCAAGGCTTGTTTTAACGATTCTTTGGGTGCCCCAGAGCCTGATTTCATATGCTAATATGACATGTTGCTGTATGTGTTACCCAGCTTGAGAGAAGGGTACAGCTGGAGCCAAGTGGTTTGAACTGGCCCTTTGAGTGTGTCCCTGGGCAGTAAAACATGGACTGTTGTGCATCAAGGTGTGCTTAAATCACTGGATGCAAGGGATGGCATGTTCCCCGTTTCTGTCTCCTCCATCTTTATGGTCGAAGAATCGGGAGATACAGGTCATAAAAAAGATGACGGTAGAAAAGCATCTTTGTAGGTGAAGTACTCCAAACCTGAAGAAGAGATGAGGGCATTTGCTTCAAAAGGCAAAGAGAAGAAATCTTGGATATGTGCATTTGGTAAAAGGATGAATTGAAATATTTGTGTATTTTTAAAAGAAAAATTAAGTTATATGCCTTTGTCCAGAAAAATTACTTCTGCAGAAAATTGATGTCACTTTTGGCAACTTACAGCAGAAAAAAGGGGATTGCCAGAAGTGGGACTTGATACTGAAGCTCGTATCTCTAGTTTATTCAGTTAAAGGGGGAGGTAGTACAATGATGAAGGAAAGGGTTTGTGAACACCAGAATGTGCTTTGAAGTGAGCCTTACTCCCAGGGTCTCCATGTAGACCTAGCGCTTAGGGTTTGAGTTAATTATGCAGGACCCCATCTCAGGAAATGGCACTGCTGCTACTGGAGCAAGGCAATGCGCAAATAACTGAGCCATGTGTCCGGGCACCTCATTGCCGTTCTTGTGGGTTTTGCATTCAAAGTGTGATGGTCTCAGCTTGGTTGCTAATTCTGAAATCGTGCCCTGCATGGATAGCCTGGCTGTTTATCAGTTGCAATCTGTTTATGTCCCTGCCTGTGTCCCTGGACTGTCTGTCAGCTTTCCCCTTGTCTTCTGCACCTTATCTTGATCCATTCCCCTGCGCTTGCACAACCTTTGCAATCTCTGTTTTTCCTTCCTCTCCCTATGACACAGGTCTCCCCTTCTCCCCAAGGTAAGCTTCCTCTTCCCTGGAGTAGCACCAGAAGCTCATATTGCTTTTCCCCTTCTCAACCCTCTGGCGTCCAGTTCTGCTGGGTCCAGCTCAGTGACAGAGTTTTGTCATGTTCAGGATTTTGTTTGCAATTGCGATCGTTTCACAAACCCAGTACCAAAATCCTATAGCTGAAAGGCTGCTGGGCCCCTTGCATCCAGGCAGACAGGAGTTCCCTGTAATAGGACTTCATGCTGAGGGCATGTTTCATGCAGATGCCTATTATTGCCTCCTCCTAATTGCAGTTTTGTTTCTGCTAGTTGTACACTCCTCCTTGCTGTGAGTGATGGTGGAGTGTTCACGTGCCCCTAGCTCAAAAATCACGGGCAATGGAAGAGAAGTCTCCGGGTTTCTCAGCTTTAAGTGGCTTCTTAGTAATCTGAGACTTTCTTTGAGGTTGCCAGCTAGCAGTCCCACTGCATACTGACTGGCTTGCAGGTGTTTATTTCAGGTTTTTCACTCTACCAAGCAGTGTCCCTCAGCCTCATGTCCATGTGGTTTGCTGTAAGGATGATCTGGTTCCCGTACCCAGTTGTCATATCAGGTCCTTGGAATGACTGGCATATACATGTGCATCCTACATACCTGATCTCATATTTTTAAATGTATGTGTGTGTATAGCAATTCTCCTTGTCTATACAGTTATCCTGTGGCTTCCTTTGTGGTTATCTAAGTGAAACAGATCTCAGAAATGCCACCAAATAAGAAGCGTAATGCCAATGCAAAGTCATTGCCTAGAAAACCAACAAGAAGAATGAGGGCTGAGCCAGGGAAGACCAACCAAAGACTAATAGGAGGATGCCCTGAGGGAGATGCAATTCTGATAAGGCTGTGGTTGCAACTCTATGGTAGGATTCAGCAGCATCCTTGCACTGTCTAGTGCTATGGTGGGAGCAAGATAGGTCAGGGAGGGACTGCGTGTCTTCTTCCATCTTTATTCTGCTGGGAGAGGGTGAATGGCAGAAAGTCAGGAGATGTGCAGGAAATGCTGTGCAGAGCCAGAAATACATAGGAGACCCTTGAAGGCAGTGAGGCAACAGGTTTTGATTTGGTTTAAGCCATTTCTTGGCATGTGTATAAGGTGTTAATGTTCACACAAGGCTGTTTTCTTAAGTATCAAAATTTCAAGTTCCTTGCAAATGCCCAGTGGATGAAGGGGAGTATGCAAGACATACAATGTAGTGCCTGCAAAAACTCTGCAGTCCAGGAGATCTTGTTTCTTCAATTCTTATATTGCATCCCATTCCCCTTCCATTGTCCTTCCTGTTCTGGCTTTTTTTTTCTTCTTAATAATAGCTGCATTAGATGTAAGGTAGAGTGGAGTTGTTCAGAAGCAGCTCTGGGATTTGGAAACACAAGTCCTATTGAAAATCTATGGGCCTTGGGCCCTGAATCCCGTTAGAAAAATTGCAAGTAGTTTGATGAGCTAAAACTGGGACAGCAGCAATAGAGCCACTAGAGAGGTTGGGTTTGTCACTGCTCTGGGTTTTTGTGTTTTGTGTGATTTGAAGTAAAGAACGGAGTTCTGCCATACCAGAGATGAAAACACTTTTCTGTTGTGTTTGTTTTTTTTTCCAGGCGATGTGGCTATAGCAAGGCTAAACAAGATCCAGAGGAAGAAAAGATGCATTTTCATAACGGCCACAGTGAGTAAAGAGAAAACATGTATATATGTGTCTTTGGATTTCTGTGGTAATAAGAAATACAACTGAGACATGGTTTTCTGAAAAAAAAAATATGGTTTTGTTGGTAATTTACAAAAGAATCATTTGTTCAGTAGGTCCCCCCCGCCCCTGATGTAAGCCCCTCGGAGAACTGAACATTTGAACAGCCCTTATATATGCTGAGCTATTCACACCTGTACGTTTTCAACAGATCTCTCTAGTGAGCCATTTTGATTTGTTCCTCTGTCCTTGCTGTGTGACCCATGGTGCTATTAATTTTGCCTGGTCAGCATGTAAAAACTCTACATTTTTGTGGTCTGGATGCATCAGTCCAAAATACCTGTTTGAAATCCTTGCTTCACCCCAGCCAGCCATGAGGACCAAGCCCACTGCTACTCTTTGCGTTGGATGCCTCTGCAGAGGTGTGAGGAATAACACCTACTTCTTGCTCATAGGAAGCTTTCAGAAATGCTATGTTAATGCCTTTGTATACAAAAGCCCTCTGCAGTGATGCTAGAAAGTAAATCTCATGGTTACTGTCAGTCCTTCCGTTTATGCAAAGCCAGCATTTGAAGAGCCTTCCTTCATCAAATGTTGTGGGATCTGGGTACAGGTAACAGTGAGGGGCCTTTTGGGGTGGAAAAGGCAAACGCATCTTGAGTGAAAGTCAAATTTCCATTAATGCTATATAATGAAGGCAGCAGGAAGCAAATCAATTAAGAGCCACAGTGTAATGTAGCTGTCTCATTAGACTGATGAGCAATTCTTCATGTGAGTAGCCTTAATGATTGTCAAAACAAACTTATAATATGGATAATGAAAATACTTTTTCCCCTCTCAAATCCTGGAGAAAAAACCTGCTATCGATTATATTTATACTAGTACAACCCACAGGCTTTGTACTGCAAATATGCAGTTCATTTAAATCTCAGTAACGCCATCTGAAATAATGTGGCTGATTAATTAACTAATATGTGACTGGTAGGGCATAATTTGTTTCAGCTCTCCGTCAACCCCTATCCAATCCAACTTGCTTCACAAGTTGCTTCTGTAACATCTTGGTTTTTGCACTTTTTCTCCTGGTGTACTCTCTCCAGTTCCAGAAAGGGATCTTCTGCACCAGGCCCCCGACCAACCCATTACACAGCACCAAAAGGGACTTTTAGCTGTGCATCATTCCAGCTGAGTGCTATGATGTACTTTTCTAAATACAGTGAAGTTGCACATGTGTCACATATAAACTAAATATCATTTTCCAAGAATAGTATTAATTTTCACCATAGAAGTAGACTTCCTTGCTGCAATGTTTTCCATCAAAGCAGAGTTCAAGGGACAGGAGTGTGTAATGCCTGTCTTCCATATTGTCATGTGCCATTAATGTTTTAAATTTGTGTCTGCAGTTAAGCTGCCTGGAGTAAGGACCTACATTGATCCCCACACCTATGAGGACCCTAATCAAGCTGTCCACGAGTTTGCTAAGGAGATTGAAGCTTCATGCATAACAATTGAAAGAGTTATTGGAGCTGGTATGGAAATGCATTTCATGACCCTTAGCAACATGAAGGGTTGGCTTTCTTAATATAAGAGATCTGGGAAGGGCCATGAAATATTTGAGGTGTTAGTTACCCTGCAAGTGATGGTGAGCATGTTCCAACTGAAGTTTGGGACAAACCTCCCTTTGTCTGCAGTTTTGAAATGCAGTAACTGAACTGAAAGTGTCAAAAAATGGTCACATTTGGACCAAGCTGAGTTATTTCAGTGGATGCTAAGGGAAATGAGTCACTTAATTTTCACCTTTTTTTTGCCATTTTAACCTTTTTCACCTCCCTCATAAAGGTCAGTCTTGAAGAAAAAATTAAGAAGTCATCTGGGAGATTAAAAAAGCACAAACCAAAGTCCAAAGCTCTAAACTTCCTTGGTTAAAAGAAGAAACTCTATTTTCTTTTCAGTTAAACTGTTTGTTTAGATTTGCATCCAACTTTAGGAGTATTTTCAATGATGTAAAATTATGGGTTTGGGGGTAATTGACTGTTCACCAGAAAAAAAGATCCATTTGGGTTACTTTTTTAAAAAGTAGTCATAAAATTGTAAAGGGTTTATATTCTATGAAAATATATGTTAGTGTGAAAAGCTAACAGCATTCCATCTACGTAACTTACCAAAGGAAGATTAAGAAGCAAGTGGTTTGTGTTTTACACCTATCCATACAGGGCCATGGTATAGAATGTGACAGGACTTTTTTATCCAGTAGACAAAAGTATGAAATGAAAAAAAAGCCCAGTAGAATATAAAACATAGCTTTTTAAATAAAGGAAAAATACATTTTATTCCTAGTTTTCTTGTGCTTATGAATTACTTGGAGTTTGGTACACCAACTATTTGAGATGGTGATACTGTGATGTTTAGCAATCCACATCCATGAGTGCAGGGCAGCCCTGCCTGCTTTTGATCAGCTGAGACTGAGCTGCATCCTGTAGACACATATGTGTCATGCATTCCCTGGACATGCTGTGATCCCGTCTTTCCTGACTTTTCTCTGAAGGTGAATTTGGGGAAGTCTGCAGTGGGCGGCTGAAGCTGCAGGGAAAGCGTGAGTTTCCAGTGGCTATCAAAACCCTGAAGGTCGGCTACACAGAGAAACAGAGGAGAGATTTCTTGGGAGAAGCAAGCATCATGGGGCAGTTTGACCACCCGAACATCATCCACCTGGAAGGCGTCGTCACAAAAAGTAGGTACAAGTTGGTGTGGACTGCTCTTCTTGAACTCTGGCCGATGGGAGAGTTGGTCAGGGGAAGCAGACTGAAGTTATTCACTTTTTGACTGCACCTTTCTTAATTCCTCCAAAAAAAGTGAACTCCATTGCCTGAAGTGTCACACTTGATAGGTCCAGCCAGAAAGAGGTTCCCCAATACAGGAAAGGGGGTTTGTGCCCAAAAGGTTTTGGTGTTCATCCAGCTACAATGAATAGATAATAGCTAAAATGATACAAAACTGTAACTGCCTCTACAGACCTTGCCTCACTTTGGCATAATATGCATGGTTTAAGAGCAAACCCCTCTTTGAAGGCCCAAAATCAAATGACACAGAAATGGGAGGTGTTTTTGGCCAGTCTCATGCAGTGTGTAGATGATAGAGATGGCAATATGCCTGGGATATCTGGATGCCAGTGGAGTGTGCTGCCTGATTCCTGCCTTGCAAGTATTTCAGCAGCAAATACCACCTGCAAAATGCAAAAGCATTTCGAACGCAGCAACACCAAGCCAACCACTAAGTTTTCCAAGCAGACTTGCCTCTTAATTCTCCCTTTACTTGTTCACTTTTGAAACCACATGATCCCCAAGGTGAGCAAAAATGTGCTAGGAAGTAGGAAGTGATTTCTCAAGCAGGGAAATGAGGAAGATTTTGCTACCAAGAGTCTAGGAGAGGGGGGAACCCATAACACAACCCCTGCTGATTTCCAGATGTCATGTTTTGAGAAACCACTGAAGCAAAGCCCACAAGAGGGTAGTACTGATGGTCTAGTGATCACTCACATAGGATGTGAGCAAGAACAGAAGGTTTCCAGAAGCAGAGAAGAAGAACAGGATTGTAGCTGAAAACGACAGGAGTGTATAAAACCACAGTTAAGGCAAGGTCCCCCTGGGATCTGATAGTGATGCCCCTGGTAGTAGTTGCCCATGATACTGGCATACAGATTATGAGTGAAGTTGAGGGCTTGAGGAAAATGTGAAATGTTGGCAAAACATCTCAGCACAAGAGTTACTGAGATCTGACTTTTCAGTTAGCAAAACCTTCCATAACTTTCCCAGGCCAGTTCTTCTCCGAGTTACTGTATGCACTGAAGATAAGACAGCACATCCAAATGTGCCCAGTCCAAGCCTCTCTGGCTGCTGGTGCTGTGCTGAGGCTTTCGAAAATGTGCAAAGGTGTTGTTACTCATTCATTTTAAAGCCTTGGAGGATCTACATTATTTGCATCAAGGATTATTTTGTTGAAAAGAGCTACTACTTTATTTTAAGGTGTCCCTTAAGTGCAGAAGCACCAGCCTCACAAGTGTCAATGGCTGTCTCCCCTCTTGTCTTAATGTTTGGCAACATCAGAGCTTAGCTACTACTGTTCAAGGGGCCGTGTTTGGTGCCATGTGGCTGCTCTTGGTACTATTTGTCATTAATCAGAGGAAGTGTTTCCAACATTAGTTCTTTTTCAGAGCTGCACTAGGCAAGGTATAGAGATGCTAGCTGTTTGTCTGGTTCACATCCTTATAACCTACACAAAATCAATGCCGTTTTGCAATCAGCAGCCTTTTCTTGCATTTTTTCCCATGAAATTGCATTTCCTAAGACTTTTAAGAGAAGAAAAAAAATAAGCAAAATAGATTTCTCCTAAAAATTGAATAAATATCAAAATCTCTCAGGGACACCTTGGGTAACCCTTAATACATTAAAGCTCCAATTTCTAGTCCTCCAGGGATGTGGAATATTGGGCAGGAAGAGACTGATGATTAGACATCCATGAAAGCTGCTGTTGGCATGGGCTTGAGTCTTTCTGGCCACTGGGGCCTCAGGGGGTGGATGGGAAATCCCACTTTCAGAGAGAATGTGCCTCCCTAGCAAGCTGCCTTTTATATAAAGCGGCTGTCTGCTCCAAAGACTGTGGAAACACCAGAAGCTCTACTTCCGAATTAGACTTGGAGCAACTGGAGTTTGGATGCAGGGTGGGTACATGCACCCTTAGCTTGTCCTTAGCTCAGTACATGCTAGTTTGCTCCATTCAAAATTTCTTCTAGCAGCGTCTTCACAGCTTTTTTTCTTTTCTTTTACATGCACTAAAACAACCTTCATGAATCACAAACTATGCTGCTGTCTTGAAGTATTTTTTAACTTCTTTTTCCCTTCAGTGTTTCATTCATTGTCCTATTGTAGATTCAGATCTTAGAGTAAAATGTCTTTACTGCATCATGATTTATTTTGGAAGTAAATTAAGTGAAATCAAATTAGGCCATTTTTAATTCTGAAAGATAATATCGTGCAGGGGCTTCATACCATTTAACTAATATAGTTCAAATGCACACCTGAGTTAATTTCGATTAACCATCTTCATTGTCCCCTTGCAGACAAGCCCTTAGCTATTTCTGCTCTACAAAGGTAGTGACAGTCCAGTCACTACCAAATTTGCATGCCATTTGGTTGTGCTGGTGGTGCGCACGTTGCATTAGTACTTTGATATGAGTGTCATCCACATACATTTTATGACCACGTAATGCCAGCAGGAGGGAGCCCTACTGACACAGAGAGTCAGCCCAGTGCTTTAGAAGGGCCAATGTTTACTTTTAATTTACTTCGTTGAAAGCTATCTATTTGTGTCTTTATTTCCACGCTCTTGGATACGGGGTTAATTTATTCCGTGATTACTGTCAACCTGCAGCATTCAGATAATGAAACATAAGTGCTAAAAATCTTGTTTTCTTTTCTCTGATGGCAGCCAAAGGCAGGAGTCTGGAGGAGGTCCCCCAGGGCAGTGGCGTAATGAAACACCATTCTCACTGCAACGATTACCTTGAAGTGTCAGAGATAAGGGACACCATGCTACAGACGGGTGTTTAGTGTTTAAAAACAAAAAAAAAAAAATTAAATTTGAGGCATACCTGGGATTTTTCTTCCCTGCAAATCCACTGACACATTTGCCAACCAATAGCAATGGCTCCCTCCCATGTGTAGCCCATGTTGGGCGTAGACAGTTGGCTGTCATCCTTGAAGATGGGGCAAGTTATTTTATTTAGGACTCAATATTTTTCATGATCCCAAAGTGCATTTCTCATATTAAAAGTAATACTTTTGGCAAGTTTCAAGCTCAGGCAATAGCTGTGATAGGAACTTAAAAGAATTGAAGCAGCACAGGTCTCTCATGCTGCTAAGGTAGTGTTTGCACAGCAATGAGTATTTTGATGGACAGCTTCAAAATTACCTTTGTTGTGTAGATAATTAAGCAGTCAATTAGGTAAAATAGTCAAGGTAATGGTAAAGTGGGAAAAATTAGGATCTATCTAAATGGTGGAACATGTGCTGATTTTTAGTATTTACCTTCCTGTGCATGTTGTGACACACAGCAGCTCTCGTTGATCATTTCTATGAAAGATATTTATAATGCACTTTACAAATAATTGGCAGCTCCTTTTTGTCTGTGCTTCTTGCTAGCTAATGGAAATTGATTTAAATAAAAAATAATTTACGTGTTCTTATAAGATTTCATTGAATTTACAAGGAATGGAGCGCACCACATTAATTATTGCTATGCCATTGTGGCAAGCTAGCGAGAAATTAGATATAAAAACTGAGGAAAAACTATATATAATTACCATTAAAATGACTCGGGCATGAAAATTAATCAAACAGATTTGGAAAAACATTATTATTCCTGTCAACAATAGGAGACCAGATCTTTTGTTAAGAACTTTGATTTCCACTTGCACTCATTCCATACTTAACTAGCTTTTGTTCTGCAACATAAATATTCCTTTTCTTACTTCCAGTTGTGTTTACAAGGGTAGTCACATGGGATTACTTGAATTCGAAGGGATGTAATCCCATCCTTTCCTGTTCTTGATTTTGGTGGCTACCAAGCTCGAGCTTCAGGTCATCCTGGTTGCTCCTTTTGGGCTCCTGTTGTTACTTCAGGGTGTTAAAGCTCTAGGGAGGAGTCCAAAGAGGTTGCTGCGTGCAATTTGGCCTCTGCAAGCTTTCAGCTTGTTGGTGAAGCTGAGAAGAGGGTTGCCTGGGTTCAGCTTGCAACCTCTTACTCAGTCATCATCTAAACGCTCTAGGGCTTGGTACCTCTAACAATATGGGATTACTTTTTCATCCCCTCCTCCTCAATTCCCCTACTTCTATATATATTCTGGGAAAAAACACTTGTCCTCTTGCTGGGACAGCAGTATCTTGGTGTAGATTTACTGTTGCATACCTGTATATTCACATGCAGATGCACTATGAAAAGACTTCTGTATTTTCATGTTTTTTAAATAAATTGCTTACAAACTCGTGCACTTTTTTTTTTCCAGGCAAACCAGTAATGATAGTGACTGAATATATGGAGAATGGTTCTCTGGATACATTTTTAAAGGTAATACTTAGATTCTTTTTCCAGAGGGACCTTGGTTAAGGTTTGGGTTGTTTACAGAGGGTTAATATCAATGAAAATGTTTGCTGGGTAGTGGTGCTGTCTGGAGGGAGGAGTAACTCAGTCATCTGTTTGATCTACATTTACACAGCATCATGAAGGACCTGGTGCATGCATTGATACAAACAGACAAGAATAAATTGGAGGATATTATGTTTATTTTAGAAGGCAGTTGCCTGCATGGAAATTATTAACTTCTCCTGAAAAATTTGATGTTTCAAGAGCACATCCACACCGCATCATGGCAAACTTGACAGAGTTTTTCCATGAAACGCAAGAGCTAGAAAAGGGAAGACAGGGGAAGTGGTTAGAAATGCAATGTGACAACATGAGGAAGAGCCCCTACCCCCAAATATTCACATGTGAATATTTTACAGGTAGGATTTTGCAATTCGATACCATTCAGTTGGGCTGGCTGAGAAACAACCCATCCTGATTCCCTTATACGCACAGCTACAAGTGTTCACTCCCAGTCACAGTCTCTTTATCAGTCACCAGTGGAAACAGCTTGCTCCTTGATCTCCAGTTAAAAGAACTACATTTCCTTAGCTTTGTCTCTAGAGATCCTAATCTAAACAGTGAAACTTAGAAAAGCTTCGTGGTCAGAGCGTGGAAGTAATGAATTATTAATTTTCCTGATTTTCTTCCCTGGAGACTTCCCTTTGCATTTTTATTCATGCACACACAATCCTGAGGGTGCAGAGACTCTCAACTCATCAAATGTCTCCTTCCTTTTGCAGAAGAATGATGGGCAGTTCACAGTCATTCAGCTGGTTGGGATGCTACGAGGCATTGCATCAGGAATGAAGTACCTGTCTGACATGGGTTATGTACACAGGGATCTGGCCGCCAGGAATATCCTGATCAACAGTAACCTAGTCTGCAAGGTGTCAGACTTCGGCCTCTCCAGAGTCCTAGAAGATGACCCTGAAGCAGCATACACAACCAGGGTGAGTTAGGAGGATTTAGTTCGGATTGAGATCAAGAAAACCTTATTCCCTGCCACATTTTAGTGTTCAGGCTCTGTAGCAAAGAGGTTTCTATAAATCCAGGACCTCTAAACTGTGCATGAGGGTTTGATCTGATGTTAACAGTTAATTGTTATCAGATTATTTTTGCAAAAGCCTTAAATTTGTAGTGGGGATAGCCAAATAAGGCAGAACTTCATTAATAACTTTCAAGTTCAGGATGAGTACACGAGTCAAATAGCAGGCTTTGCAAAGTTGCCATGCTTCCAGCTCTACTCTGACCTCTTTGGTGAATACTAAAGGGAGGAAAGAGCAATTGCTTTGCTCAGGTACCCATGTGGAGATGTAAGCCATGATCTTCGGAATAATTTGACTGTTTTAAAATGTTGGTAAGTGTGTAATGAATGAACATTGCAAATAATGCACATTACCCCCAGTGTTACCCTGAGTAATTTGAGGGTAATTTCTCCCAACCCGAGAGAGCTTCTCCAGCCTCAGTGCTCTGCCCCTGTTCATCCTCGGTCAATCATTTCAGGACATCAGCCCACCTATCCTATTGCGAGGCCACATGGCCCCAGCACTGAAGAGGGGGAGTGGACAGGACCCATCCTCAGCAGCACAGACTTGGAGAGAGCCTCCAATATTAATGGCAGTGATTGGCACACCTGGATGTGTCCTATTAGCGTGTTTTTCCAAGGGTATTGTTTTGCGGGTGGTGGGAGCTCTCTTAAGTCACATTGCCAGTTCCTGCAGAGATCTGGGAAAGGTCTTTCAGCTCTTGGCAGTCACAGCCCCGCAATGGGACTCAATGCACAGCTGGACTAGCACTTCCCTGCAGGCTGGAGGGCTCTCGGCCAGCCCTGCTGTAGCTGCAGTGTGCTGCCATGTGCTAATTGGCACTGCTGAGAATCTGGCCCCTCACTTAAGGCATGCCCTGATAAGGCTGTGAATAATTATTGGAAGAAGAGACTTCGTAAAAGTTGCTTTGGAAGCGTGTTCCAAACCCTGTTATTTTTCCGATAACGAACACTGTGAGGGGTCATTCAGGGAGACCTTGCAATATTTAGCTCAACAGTAAGAGGAAGGGACTTCACAGTAAATATTTTTTTAATAAATCATGGTAGACAACTCTTTAAACCCAATGAGAAAAGTATTCCTTAGTCCAAAATCCCCTTTCCTTTCCCTCCCCTGTTCCTTCTCAGAGCTGGTCTGAAGTTTGATTTCTAAAATGATAGAAAGGGGAAAAGGAAACAGCAAAGCACATTTGACAGCTGTGGCATCATTTTCAGTCCCACAGCAGAGGCTAAGCAGTCTGGTCTTTGCACACACAGATTTCTGTGCCTACACAGATCCCTCTGCAGGATTGGGACTGCATTTAAAAAAAAAAAAAAAGGCATTACTTCCGCAGCAATTTGCATGAAGCCCTCGTTAGATCAAAGTCTTCCTTGGCTTCAGAGCTGTCTGTTCCTCCCCCGCTCGCTCTCAGAAATGGAGGAACTGTATTCCCTTACCAACCCGTGCAACATAATTGAGATGTTGATCCTATACATGTCCCAGCATTCAAACAACATTCAAACAACAAACCTTCAGGACAGCCAATTAGTAGGCAGCCTACAAATGCTTATGGGCTGAGATAATGTGGAAAGGGGCCCCATGCTGTCAAACAGATTTACTTTAAAATTCGATGTCTCTTTCCAGAGAGAAAATAACATCCCTTGGTGCTCTGAGGAGAGCTGTTTCGTCTTCTTTTGCATGTTCTCTGCCCTCCTCTGCAATCTGTTTTTTGTGGGTTTTTTCCATTTCTTTTCCATTTAGGGAGGGAAGATCCCCATCCGATGGACAGCACCTGAAGCAATTGCCTTCCGCAAATTCACATCGGCCAGCGACGTCTGGAGCTATGGCATTGTAATGTGGGAGGTGATGTCCTACGGCGAGAGGCCTTACTGGGAAATGACAAACCAAGATGTAAGCATGTGTGAGAGTTGCTGTGTGATGGGACTTTGAGGCTCAGCATTCATTCTGCAATCAGAGAGGCAGAGTGGGGACAAGATGAGGACAGCTACTGTAAAAATGGCTTTGCTCCCCCATGCCAGACAGAAATGATCCTCCCATTTGATGCTTCATTTTTTTGCAGCAACCCAGAACAGGCTGTGCACAGAGGGAAATGTGTCTGCACAGAGGCAAGCCTGCTTCCCCCAGCAGACTGCTGGAGCTTCACTAATGTTGTTAGAGCTGGAGCCTGTCCCTCCTCTGCTTAATGACAAAGGCCTGCCAGGGAATAGAAGCTGATAAACTGGCAGCATTTCAATTGTGTGTTCAAACCCCTGCTGCCATGTAAAGCAGCAACTCAAGGGAGTCGTGGTAAGGGCTTTGTTGCCATGCACAAAAGCTGGGTGATTTGATCTAGTGACAGCAGTCCACAGAGCTGCATCTTGGTTGTTCATGCATTGCTGATCTCAAGAGAGTAGTTTTGCTCCTGTTGTGAACATCTTGTAAGTTTGTGCTAACAAAAGCTCTTATGATTCATTTGTACACTACCCTTCAAGTAGTGTCCCCTTGCTCCGAGGTTCCATTGCCCCCTTGAGCTTCTGACCTGAAGGCCACCCTCTGAAGCATCTCCAAACAGGGACATGCCTGGGGACACTGTCTCCTGTCTGACTTCAGCTCCAATCCCAGCCTGGCTGGGAACAAGGATGTCTTGTTCCTACTTCAGGGCTACCTTCTACCCCGAGCTCACTATCAAAATCTGTTCTTGTCCAAGGGTAAAAAACTTAAGCCTGGGGTTGCCAGATTTTCTAGGCCCCTCCTTCCTTTTCACATCTCCAAGAACCATGACAGTGAAGGTCTCTGAGGATGCCAACTAACGCATGAGGTCGGATTCACCATGAGGTATGCGGGGCAGCCCTGCTGCCTGTGGAGATCCTACCTCTGGATGGGTTTTCGCCATGGGTTTCCTCTGATCACATCATCTGATGTTTTATCCTTTCTTCTTTTTTTAAGCAACATCCCTATTGCCATGCCTTTCTGCCGTTTCGCTGGCAGCAAAGGCTCTGGCTGAGCATTCTGCATCTCCTGCATTTTCTTTGCAAGCCTTTGCCATCAGTGGATGTTACTACCTGTCATGCTGAGCTGCTGTCTCATCTCACTTTGAGTCCAGGCATGGAAGCGGGTGGTACCTTTGAGACGGTCATGCCACCTGAGCACGTTGTTTGGCGTGAATGCCCCACAGCTTCTGCATTGCTGAGGCTGTCACATTTGCAGGAAGTTTGGTAAAGCAGTATGTGTCTACACAGGGATCTATCTCAATCAAATACAGAGACTTTCTTCCATAGTCTGTACAGAGAATGCAGCACTTGAGAGCCAAGCTTTTTGACTCACACTGAGCACTGTAACTATCTTTAGTGCTGATGCACTGGCATGGCACAGATGTTGTTCAGTAAATGCCAGGCTAAGATTAAGGCTGGTGCCAGTGAAATAATGCTCCATGGCCAGGGGAGTCCCTTGTCTGGATCATAACATATGAACATCCACACTTTGCAGAACTGTTTCAAAAAACCCAAATGCCTCCATACACTGTGGGGCATAGAGTGAATTTCACACTTGCCTGGTGTGAAAGCAGAAAGCAGAGGACTGGTGAGATATTTATGAGCATCAGTTCCTGCTCAAGCTTTGCTTGTGTAACCTCTGTGTGTTACTTGCCTCTGCCTATGTGCAGATGGCAAGTGCCTGGATGATGGTGGCCTCGGACCTTAATTCAGGGCTAGGGCATGTTCCTCCTGCAAATTTTGCCTTCCTCTTTCATCTCCTCTACTTCTTTCCTCCCTGCTTGTGTTGAGAGAAGATTCGGTAGTATTAGATACAGCATTGGCTTTTGTGCAGAGGACCAAGGGGTCACATGAGTTTTGGACTCCGTTGCACCAGAGTTTCTTGTTGCGTGGCTTGTAATTAAAGCACATCATTTGCAAGCAGAATTGATGATGAGAAAAATTATTCTCACCATGTTACAGATGGATTGCTTTAAAGGAGGTGCAGCGCAAGAGGGTAGCAGTGTTGTTACTGCAAAGGCCACAAACCACATTTTAAAGTCATACTGTTCTCTGGATGGCCCTCTAAAAATATGCTTTGGTTTGACCACAAGATAAAGCTTTGATGTAGGAATTGTTGAGAGGAATTTCGTGACCCGTGTTGCACAGGTTGCTAAGATAAATGATCACAGTGGTTGCTTTATAGTATTCGGAGTGGTGGATTTATGAAACACAGAGCTAAAAGTGTTGCTTTGGTTTACTGGAATGGACTATCCCAAATGTCCTCTCACAAACAGCCGGTTCAGATATCCCAATCCATAAGTGAGTAATGCTTGTCCAGAAGAGGAAGAGGGACAAAAATGCCTCCTTAGGTGCAAATTTTAGCTCCTCAAGTCTTACTAAGCAGTACACACCAATGAATGGAACAGCAAATGTGCCATTTTCTCATTTTCTAAGCATTGTGTTGACTGCAAGTGACTTGGTCTTTTTTGTTTCATTCTTTTGCTCGTCTTCTTGCTAGAACTCAGAGGGTACCTTCGGATGCAGGAGGGTATTTCAGTGTCCTAGCTCCTCACAGTGTTTTGATACCATTTACATTGTATGGCCAGGATGAACGACATCCTGTAAATTGAGTTAACACTATTGATTGTGCTGTTACTGCCAGGAATATCAAACACGCATAACCCCACTGCAGATGTAGTTCAGATATTCTGAGCTGGTGCCAGATGGTCTGCTCCCTGTCTTGACACTATTTGCTTTCTGCTACAGCTGGAGGGGGATCCATTACTGTTATAAATACACACATGGACACAGCAAATAATATTCTCATGGCTGTGCCACGCCAAGGCTTTTTTTATAGGGCAGCTGCAAATTTGGAATCAGGGACCAGCTGAAAAGCATGATGTGAAGAACAGACAGTGCAGATAGCATACTGTGGTAGGGCTGGGTTTTGATGCTGGGAGCAACAGCCAGATCTTCAAAGAGATTGTCTTGCAAGTGTAGGTTGGGTGGAGAGTGGTGCAACTGCTCCACTGACAGATGAAATCTTAGATGGGTGCACAAAGACTGCATACATTGTGGCCGAGATCTTCAGATGTGCTCGCTACCCTTGGAGGAGATCATAAAGCCTTGCCTAACTGCCTCTCTACTGCGTACATCCTTAGGGAGTTTGAGGTTCCTGCTACTGCTGCTCAGCCAGCCTGGCTCATTCCTAGGACTCTTTCACTTAACAAAAAGCTCTGTGATGGAGAACAATTCGAAAGCAATTCATGCCATCCTGAATTTTGGAGCCTTCTGAAATGCAATGCCAGCCTGATGCAGCTCTTCCTGTACTGCTCATCTAGGTCTAAAGATCACGCAAACAACTTCCATCCTAACCCCTTAGCCTTCTTTTTAAACACAGGATGTTTTCAAATCATGAGACGGTGCCTAGAATGAATGTCATCTGTGGCATTCAGTTCTTGGAGTCCCACAGTGAAGCACTGTGGTTTTCCACATAGCAAATATCTGCTTCCACCCTCTTTTGGTCAAGGAGTCTTGGGAGTAGAGGGTGTGAAGATGGGCTGCTGGAACTCTCTTGGCACAGACGCAGACCCTTGTGGCTTGAAATGTGAGCTGCATTCTCCTGAAAATTGTCATGGTTCAAAATGGGAACTGCTGGGCTTGGAGCCCTGCTGTAAATCTGCCCCGAACTGGGGAAAACAAGTCACTTTCTTCAATTCTGCCCTCAATTATTCATTTCTGCGTTTCAAGAGGGCAGGCAGCACATGTGCATACCACTTGTTTTAGATATAAAACCATAGATGGTTTGTATTTGAAATCAGTGCAACAACTCCCCTGGTTTTAATTTACATACTCTTGGGCTGACATTTTAAATTCCTGGCAGAAATGTAGCCACACTGAGAGATGACTAGACCCAGACAGTATTGAATGATATATGAGATGGTTGTTCTGCCTCTGCCTTGAATCCATCCATCAATTAGCATTCAAAGTCTCTTTTGAAATACAGTCAGACGTTTATTACTGTAATACAAATTTGTGGTCTAGCACATGCCTTTTCATTTAAAAAGAAACCAACATCTGAATAAACAAAATCAGTGCACTCCATGAAGATGCCAGAAAACCCTGTAGGTTGCTTTTTGTGGACTTAGCATAGGCTCCAAGAGTTTCCTGCCATATAACCTATCGACTGCAACTGAGCTTTGAACAAGTACGACCTGACAATCTGGCCCCCTGGTTGCAGCAGTGCCTTGGCTTTCTAGATTTACTTTGCAGTGACCAAAAATTGAGTTATTCAACATCCCATAGAAAATATGAAAGATAGAGGGTTCAGTGGGCTTGCCTTTTATGCGCAGAATTGGGGTGTGGCAGGATTCTACATGAGTCTATTGCTGGTTCCAAATTTCTGTATTTAAGTCAAGTTGCATTTGGGAAAAAGGCAAGAGGAAGAAAAGCCTTGTGTTTTGTCTACCGTAGGTGATTAAAGCTGTGGAGGAAGGCTATCGCCTGCCAAGTCCCATGGACTGCCCTGCTGCTCTTTACCAACTAATGCTCGACTGCTGGCAGAAAGACCGCAACAGCAGGCCCAAGTTTGACGAAATTGTCAGCATGTTGGACAAGCTCATCCGTAACCCAAGCAGCTTGAAGACGTTGGTTAATGCATCGAGCAGGTACAAACGCAAGCCAGAACCATTTCTCAGATGAAGCTCCTTGTCTGAATACCCACCTCTGGGGTTGAATTCTCTCTGATTATTTAGCCTGTGTGCATCTGTGGGTGGATGTTCCTCCAGCTTCATTATGTCCGGGAGAGTTTTCTCAAATCAACTTTTTCTATTGCAGTCAGCAGCCAGGTGAGCAGTTCACTTACTCTAAATGCAATGCTGCTGCGACAAAGAAAGTTTCTGTGGTCTGTCTTTTAGAAACAGGAGTTTCAGCAGTATTTATAGGTCTTAAGCTACCTGTGCTCTACTCCAAGGTTAGAGACAGCAAGACTTGAGTGCATGAAGTAAATGCTGCTCAAATTGTCTGCCTGTTGACTTTATTTTGGTAATAAAAATTAAGAGTATCTCTTATCTAAACTTTTTGGATGTGCAAAGCTCAGAGATGTCCAGGTACATCCTTTCACAACTACTCCCAGGCGTGCTAGCCACCACTAAGAGTTGTGAGAGACTTGGTAATCATGAGAGGATCTTTGTGGTTTCCAACACACTCAAACACTTCGCTAAAACCACATTAAATAAATAGAGCAGCCAGTTTGCATTTAAACATGAATCTGAATAGCTGCACAACTACAAGTAAGGTAAGCACAGTCGAGAAATAAAGCTGCACTTGGGGAAAAAGAGCTAAATATTTTTTAGTGAGTTTTAGTACTGGCTTCTCCACCATACTGGAGTCTTGGACAGGCTTTTTCTGTGAGCCATCAGTGTTGCTAATCACTCAGTCCCTTGCAAGGTCATGAAGGAGTAATGAATACGTATATTACTGATGCTTCACTGGTGGCAGTGGAGCTCCCCTAATTAACACTGGATAAGGCCCTTCAGAAAGACTTATTCTCAGAGAAGGGAAAAAAAAGATATGTTGTTTTCCTAGGACAGGTATGAGGGAAATAAGTTGAGGTTAGACTGGTGGTGTGGACCAAAACAGATATACTATTGTGAGCTTATAGTCATTTGTCTTCACACCTTCCAAGTGGGTCTTGCACTGCTACATGTGGCCCATTTCACCTGTTGCAGCTGGGCATCTCCACAGTGGCACGTCCCCACATTTGGCATTTCATGCACTAAAAGAGAAGAACCTGAAATCTCTGTTAATTTTTAAATACAAGATGGATCTGATTCCTCGGGCTATTTTACATGCATCATTTACTGTCTGAAGAAGAAATTACTCTTATTAGCAATTAGATGTAATGTCAGTGCCAGCAAACCTGCAGGAAGAGGTTTATGATAGCATAAAATATATGATATTTTTCTTTTATTTTCAGTTCAGAACAGTTATTTTCCAGGCCTGTTATGCAGTGGCTCATGCACTCTTTTATACCAAACTGATATGCCAGAAAAGGGGAGAGTAGGCAGCAAACCATTTCCTTGAGCTGCTAAGCATTTTGCTGATGTTTTATTCCATGAACAGGTCCCTGCAATTCCAATCCTCTGCCTTTCAGAGCTGCTGTGAGTATTTTTGATATGGATGGAGCACCTGAGCAGCCAGGCTTTGGGGCTGTATTTCCGTACTCATAGATTGCTGTGCCCAGAACATAGTATTCAAAATGAATCATAATTTCAACGTAGAGCAGCTGTAAAGTATTTTTTTATATATGTAATGTGTTCTTTATGGAAATTCTCATTAATGCAAATAAGGGAGGAAGTCACTCTCTACATTACAGCATGTGCATATCAGTAGGTACCTCCTGACATTAGTGATGAAAATCCACTTCTCATTATGATTACTTAGGAGTTTTGAATTTCTCATGTGTATAAAATGTTATGGGAAGCCATTATGTTCCTGGTACTGCAAGTATTCACATTTTATTGGACCCTTCAGCATTGCTATTAAGTAAACAAATAATACTAATGTGCTCATAAAATATATGAAGATTCCTGAAGTGCTGTAATAATATAATATCCCAGCTCCCCTTCTAGTTGAAAGTCTTATAAATGTAATACCATCAGAGGCTGATCCAGAAAATGTTTTTTTTACCTGTGGATAATAGTCTTCACACTAGGCTTATGTTAGCTGTATGTCCCGCTTTACAAAGCGGGCGGCAAATCTGGTTTCTTTCCTGGCTGACCTTGGACAAGCTCTCTCTGTTCTCTGCACATCATTAGTAGGGTGGTGGACCTGTCCGTGGCACGAGTCACTTGTGCTAGGTACTCTATCGATGCTTCTGCTACGTTGAAGGGTTATTATTTGCCTGAATTGCTTCTTCCGTGCATGGCATAACTGAGCAGGTAGCAATTGCCATGGCGAGGTCTGGAGTGAGGGAGCAGTTTACCTCTGGTTTCAGGGCTGGAGCATGGTTGGAGCATTGCTGCTCTCTGCAGGGCTCGCTGGATGTTGTCTGCATCTGAAACTCCCACGTGACTGTGCAGGAGCAGCCTCTGAAGTGTTAACAGCAGCCTACCATTGATGGACACTGCCAGGAAATGTAATTTGGGTTTCAGCTTCCAGGCTCTGGGCTGCCTTAAGTTAATTATGAGCTCTAAAGGCAGAGGAAGAAAACAGAGCAGGAGGAGTGAAACTGAAGACTTTGAATTAAGAGTGACTGGGGAGCCTGCTTGTAGCAGGGATCACAGAATTACGGAATATGCTGAGTTGGAACAGACCCACAAGGATCATCGAGTCCAACTCCTGACTCTGCACAGGACCACCCCCAAGAGTCACACCATGTGCCCAAGAGTATTGTCCAAATGTTTGTTGAACTCTGTCAGGCTTGGTGCTGTGACCACTTCTCTGGGGAGCCTGTTCCAGCACCCAACCATCCTCTGGATGAAGAACCTTTTCCTAATATCCAACCTAAACCTCCCCTGACACAACTTCAGGCCTTTGCTTCAGGTCCTGTCACTGGTCACCACAGAGAAGAGATGAGTGCCTGCCCCTCTTCTTCCCCTCACGAGGAAGTTGTAGACTGCAATGGGGTCTCCCCTCAGTCTCCTCTTCTTCAGGCTGAACAGTGCAAGTAACCTCAGCTGCTCCTCATACCTGTTCTCCTCAGCCGTCTTTGTTGCCCTCCTTTGGACACTCTCCAGTAGCTGAATATCTTTCTTATATTGTGATGCGCAAAACTGCACACAATATTCAAGGCAAAGCCGCCCCACTGCAGAGCAGAACAGAGTAGAACAATCCCCTCCCTCAACCAGCTAGCAATGCTTTGCCTGATGCCCTAGGACATGGTTGGCCCTCCTGGCTGCCAGGGCACAATGACTCAACCAGGACCCCCAGGTCCCTTTCCTCAGCACTGCTCTCCAGCATCTCATTTGCCAGTCTCTATGTACATCCAGGGTTGCCCCATCCCAGGTGTAGAATCCAGCACTTCCCCTTGTTGAACTTCATATGGTTGGTGATTGCCCAGTCCTCTAATTTGTCAAGATCTCTCTGCAAAGCCTCCCTGCCTTTAAGGGAGTCAACAGCTCCTCCCAGTTTTGTGTCATCTGAAAACTCGCTTAGTATCCCTTCCAGTCCTACGTCCAAGTCATTCATGAAGATGTTGAAGAGCACTGGGCCTAAGATGGATCCCTAGGTGACCAGTCCACTAGTGACCAGATGCCAGCCTGATGTAACCCCATTCAGTATTACCCTTAGTGCTCGGACCCCTGAGCCAATTGTTCACCCACCACATGATGTGTTTATCCAGGTATGCTGGACATTTTGTCCAGAAGGCTACTGTGAAAGACAGTATCAAAAGCTTTACTGAAATCCAAAAAGACCACCTCAACTGTCTTCCCTCGATCAGCTAGGTGGGTTACCTTGTTATAAAAGGAAATCAGGTTTGATAAGCAGGACTTTTGTCTCATGAAACTGTGCTGGCTGTGACCAGTGACAGTGTTGTCTTTCAGGTGTTTTTCAATACCTCCCAGAATAATCTTCTCCATAACTTTACCAGACACTGAAGTGAGACTGACAGGCCCACATATTCCAGGGTCCTCCTTCTTGCCCTTTTTGAAAATTGGAACAACGTTTACCAACTTTGAGTCAGCTGGGACCTCTTCAGATTCCCAAGACTGCTCAAAAATCATTGAGAGAGGTTTTACAATTACATCAGCCAGCTCTTTGAGGATTCTTGCATGAATCTCATCAGACCCCATACATTTGGAGGGATCCAGCTGGAGCAGCAGATCCCGCACAATTTCAGGGTCGACTGGGAGTTGATCATTCTCGCAGTCATGGTCCTCCAGCTCAGGGCACTGAGATCCCCTTGGTCTGTCATCCGTGCTGAAGACAGAGGCAAAGAATGCATTAAACACCTCTGCCTTGCCTCTGTCCCTGTTTGTGAGGTGACCATCCTCATCCTGTAGTGGTCTGATGTTATTTCTATACTGCCAGTTGCCATTAATATATTTGAACTCTTTTTATTGTCCCCTACATTTCTGGCCAGCTTCAACTCCAGCTGAGCTTTGACCATATGAATTTTCTCCCTACGGTGGCAAGCAGAATCTCTATTCTTCCCACGTCACCTGACCTTGCTTCCACTTGGCATACACCTTCCTTTTTTGCCTTAGCTCCAAAGGAGATTGATGCTCAACCAATCTGGCCTTCTGCCTTGTCTGCTTGACTTCTGACATTTGGGAATTGCCTGTTCCTGTGCCCTTAGGGGTGTTGCTTGAAAAATGACCATCACTGATGGACCCCAGCAATCTTCCGTCCTTTTTCTGCTTTTGGTAGGACCAGAAATGACAGGAACTAACTGAAAAGTGAGTGAAGTTACAGGTGAAGTGGTGTGTTTGATACATTGCATAACAAGCCTGCTGAGAGGATTTAGGCTGCAGCAACCACTAAAAATGGAACAAGAGAATCATCTTTACCATATAAAAATACAAGTAACTTGAGTCATGTTGTGTACATCTCGATACTGATTCTGTTTGCTTCTTTGTTTTTGCTTGTCTTTAGAGTATCAAATCTGTTGGTGGAGCACAGTCCAGTTGGGAGTGGTGCCTACAGGTCAGTGGGTGAGTGGCTGGAAGCCATCAAAATGGGCCGATACACAGAGATCTTCATGGAGAATGGATACAGTTCAATGGATGCAGTGGCTCAGGTGACCCTAGAGTAAGTAGTGCTCAGATCATTTTCACCTCATTTTTTGGAATTGCAAGGGGAAGGGGGGGCGAAGACAAACCATTCAAAAATATGCAGGGATGAGACTGCAGAAAGGGAAAATATTACCCTTTGTTTGCAGTCTACAGTTTCTCATGTAACACCTCTATTGATGATGACAAGTGCAGGCAAGACTAAAACTTACAGTCACTACATTGGCAGCCAGCACTCTGGCTCTTTTACTCACAAATATTAATGCATGATTTTGAGTAATTGCCAGGCCATCCTCTCAACATAATAGCAGTTGATTATTTGGGGTTACCAACAAATAAAATCCCCACCCTTCTAGTAAATGTATAGGTGCTAGAGTCCCTGCTGAGATATACCAGCTTCACACCAGATTAGCTGGTTTCACGGTTGATCTGGATGTAACCAAGTGGACAGTCAAGCCCAGTAAGGCGTGGAAATAGTATTCAACAGTAACAGAAATAGATACAGCCAATGCCAATGGAAGAGCATCAGCAAACCTACAGCTCTAGGGGACAGACTTCATGGCTGAGACTCTTTCTTCTGCATGTGCCCTTGTTTTTTGCACGTGAGTATGACTGCAGATGGGGCAACAGCACTAAAATTACTTGCTAAATGCCTTGGGGCTGATAATTTGTTATGCTCAACCTTTAACTGCCTGACTTCCTTGTGTAATTATGCCAGATTTTTCTCCTACTGCCTGCCGCTTTCTCAAACTCACCTCTAAGCCTGCCTTTCTAGCTGGGTTAATTTGAGCTTAGTTTACTGCAGGCATTAGGGCAGAATGGGAAGAATTATGCTCCGCGCTGCTTGGGAGAAGGTTGCATCTCCTCTGACCACATGCAAATTACCAGTGCACATACAGAATTGGCACCGAGGGTTAAGAGTAAAACAAGAAAAATCCCCACACCCCACAGAACTGCAGCATTCCCTCCTGTCTGCCACAGGGCTTGCTGTGGAGCTCACTGTACAGCATAGGAGGTCCTTTGCCTGTGATGCAGGTTGGTAATATCTCTGTGGAGTTCAGTTTCACATTACATACATGGAGGGAGTGCAGGAACATATCTGCTCTCACACTAATTTTATTTGCTTCACTCATGTTGTCAGTATTTGCCCCTTACACCCGGACTCATCCAGTCTTTCTTCAGGCGTTTACATGAAAACCCCGAGCTAGGGATGAAATCCTCTCTAGCAACTGTCTGGGAAGTCAGGGTGCATGGATTTCTACCTAGATCCTTTTTTGAGTTCCTGAGATTCTTACATGTTGCTTCCCAGCCTAGTCCTGTGATTAAATGCCACGTTACTTTGGCTTTTGAGGACTCCACAGTTTAGATTGGTAATCTACAAATGTTAACCAAGGAAGAGGACCATCCCCAGGATGCCCACACAGCAGCAATACTTAGTAGTTGAATGGGAAGAAGAGGGATAGGATGAAGCAGTAATTTAAGAGAAAAGGAGCGTTCTCGTCCACTATACCACCTCATTCTTATAACCAGAGCAAATTCTGGTAGAAAATACAGATTGTCTAAAATATATCACAGATTTATTGTTGTTACATCACATATTTATTGCTGTTTAGCTGAATTAGCCATGTCAGAAAAGAAAACTAGGTTTCTAGTTTGTTCCTCTTTAGAATTTTATGTAATTTCAAGAGCTCTAAATGAAATGCTCAAAAGTGAAATGCTTTGGTTTGGATCAGAGAAAGTGTTGAGTTTAAGCCCAAGTTAGTGGGCATTTTTGACAGCAAATTAGAAGTTACTCATGTAACTTCAAACAGTCTTACCATCCCTCTGTGCTGACACAGTCTTAGCTTTCCATCCTGCTGACAAAACTATTCCTAACCTCCCAATTCCTCAATTTCAGATATGAAATTTTCTCTTAATTTGACTTTAAAACTCAACTATTTCCCTGTGTTTACTCTTTGGTATTCCAGAAATTTCAAAAATATCCCCCAGGATCTTTTCAGGCTCCCCAAAATGTGTTTCAAAATGGTTGTTCTAATCGGCAGTGAACTAAGGAACCCATTATCTGTACAGTTCTAGCCAGAAAGGCAAGTTGGTCTGAAGTCTTCAATGAAATAATAGCTGCCAGAGATGCTCTGACCTCCAGCTGCAAAGCTTCTCTAAGGCCCCCTCACCAGGTCCCAGTATGTTCTCTATAGCACAAGTGTCATCCTACTCACCCCAGTGGAGACATGTCTGAGCTGCTCAGCTTCAGCTTTCTTCTGGGCTTTTACAGCAGCAGAGCAGTGCAAAGGAGCTGATGCCTGGGGGCCTAGGGAGCTTCAGGATTTTAGTTGTTTGAGTTTTTATAAACTGAAAGGAAGCTTTTCATGGATCCATCTTGCATTTTAGTTGAAACTGAAAAAAAGGTTGAAACTAATTCGAGCTAGTTAGTTATCCATGCCAGTAAATAAATTCCCTGTCCCCACTCCAGCTACCTGTGGACAGAGGTGCTTGCAGAGATGCTTGCTTGGTTCTTCTCTCTCTCAGCCCACATACCTTTGTGTTGCAGTGGTGGCTTAACAAGAAGGCTTGACCCCACTCAGATCTATTTTAGAGAAAACAGTGGAAGACTAATTAAAAAGCCAACTAGCCATCCAAATCAAAACTTCTCTCATCCCTCTCAGATGTAGTAAAACAAGACAAAAGACCAGATTCTCAGCTATTAAAAGAGAAACCATTAGAGTGGCTAAAGAGGGAAAGCGTCACATATTGAAGGCCTGAACCACATGCTCAGATTGATGTAAACTGGCAGATTGCCCTTAAAAAACAAAGTAAGGGAGAAAAATGGCTCCTAATGTGCTCAGCTGAGACTCTCATGGATTCCCCAGAAAATAAACAGAATAAGCAAAGTTCTTAAAAGGTTGATATACTGGTGGTTTTAGTTTTCTGGAGGTTTTAATATTTTTTTCTCCCTGTAAAAGGGAACAACAAAACATTTTGTACTCTGCAAAGGAGAATTCAGGTTAAATGTTCCTTGTCATTTTTAATACAGGCAACTGTTCTGTATATTCCAGAGCTGGGACTTGGGGGGATCAGGTAAAAAGATGATCTGAACATCTGAAAGAAGCTTGCTTTCCCCAAATGACATCAGTAAAACAATCTTTACAATTTAAGAAGTTGCCTTCAAATACCATCCAAAATGATCTTCACCAAATTCAAACTGTGTAGGAGACAGATGTAGAAATTAGACGGAGAAAGGAGAACTGGATAATTGCTGCCAGAAAAGGCAGGAGAAAAAAATATTATGAATGTAAAGAATTCCTAAAATCTACTGAAAAAAAAAAAATTACTGGTGCTGTAGGAGGGGTTGGCCAAAACACTCACAGGACTGGTGACTGTGGGTGCCCAGCTTATGGCTTCTTTACAGGACGTGATTGAGATAGGGTTGAGATAGTAGATGTTCAGCTTTTTTTTTTTTTTTAATCCTCCCTCTCCTGTCATGCAAAGCAAAATCCTGATTACCACCCCGATTCTTTCAGACTAACAGCTTGGTGCATTTATTTCAGAGAAGAGTAGTATTAGTGACAAATTTCTGAAAGCAAAAGATTAAAAACTGATGAATATCGCCCCAAGTCCTAAGCTCTGCCTGCTTAAGCAAAGACCTGAAAATGTATGTGTTCAAACAAAGAGTGATTTCTACATTTAGCTCTAATTCTTGCAAAGGGATGAATCACCTTGTGAAAAGTGGAGCCTCACCCTCCACCCCCTCTTTCCAACTGGATATCAGACTTGAAGGGAACCTTTCCAGTGGACCAGACCTGCTCTTTAAACTTGTGGACCACCTAGTGACTTTGAGTGTGTCTGGAGCTCTTTCAATCCACTGCAAGAATAACTTTACAAGGACAATACTCAAGAATAGATAGATCCATGACATGAGTTTCAGTCTGATCCTTGACTGGACCAATTACTAACCATGTGGACTACATATTTTCATCTTTTGAAAGATCTGTACTCACTGAATCTCAGGACACCCTGTTGTTTGTTATTAGATGAAGAGCTCTGAATATTTGTAATAATATGTGCTGTGTTGCTTTGCATTGTATATATTTTTTCTTCTAAAATAAAATAAATTATTTATTAAACGTTATACTGAATGAAGAGCATTTAAGAGTTCACCTGCTCTAGATGCTTATTCTTAACCTGAAATCTCAGTCCTGAGATTGTGATGCTGTGTCTGCTTCTGAACAAATTCTCATCTTGTAATCAAGTAGAATGGGAATTATGAATAAGAGCAGATGAACTCTTAAAACAATTTTTTTAAGTTCCTCATTTCATGCAATAGTCCCTAGCAAGTGGATTCCTCTCTCTTTAGCATCGTCTGAAGGTCTTTGAGGTTCTTCTTGTTTCCCCCCCCATTCAAACTGACAACTCACTAACTCCATGAGTAGTCCCAGTCTGCATGAGCAATTGTAGTAATACCAGGCTCAGAAGAGTGGTGAAATCTGGCCTGGATGGGAGATGAAATACAAAACATCTATGATAGGTTGATGGCTGCCAGCCATGGAGATCATTCAGGAACCTGTCCCTTTTTCTTGCATGACTAACCGGCTGGTGAGGGGGTTGTGTTTTATGTGGAAATCCAGTCCTAGTCTACGCTATGTTTGGCAAACTGGTCCATGGTGTACAAGTAGTTCTATTTGTAAATAAAATGTTTTAAATATATTTCTTACAACATGGAGACTGTGAATTTAACCCGTGCAAATGGAGGATATTGCAGGGAAGGGGATACCGTGTTGTCACTGTCACGTTGCAGCTGGACTTCTGTGTAAGGCTGTGGTAAGGGAGCAGCATGCGTGCAGCTGTATACAGGCTGTTTGGGATGAGCCCACACCAGTTTTCCCCTTTATTTCCTTGGCTTCTTGGTCACCTTAGATCAGCCTTTTAGTACTGTGTTGACAAGGGATTCGAATTCCTGTTTGGTTTCATTTTCAGCCCAATGTGACTGAAAGAAATGAAAAGGGGAGATTTTCTCCCTAAAATAAGAATAAAAGTTGTCTCATGGCTGGGGAGGTCAAGTATTTTGAAGCAGGGAGGCCACACAGCACATGGGTGCACGTTATCTCTGCTGCAGCAGCACACACAAAACCAGGGGTTTGGGTCACTCCCACAGCAAGGTGCAGCCTGCATCCTGATTGCAAGTGTTGTTTGCCCACGGGTCTTAGCTGTGCCTTTTCTCCCTCTGCAGAGCTGAGCCCAGTGAAATTACCACTTGGCTGCAGTAACATGAGCCAGAGAGCTCTGGGCTGGAGCTTGAGAACAGCTATTTTGCAGCCCTTTGGTACAGAAGTTGCTGGGAGGTTTTTGTCCCCAAACAAGCTGGTTTGCTCACCCAATTCTGTTTAAAATTGACTTCTGCCTTATGCTGCTTCAAGTCCTTCAGCACTGGATGCACAGGAGGGTGCAATGTCCTGTAAGTCATGCTTAAAAATGGGAATTAAAGCTCCTATGTTCTCTGGGCAGTTTTTTGAAAGTTTTGTTGTTGTCTTTGCTATGCGCAAGGTGGCTTTTGAATAAAGCTGCTGATTTTATACTAGGTGAGCATCTGGCTCAGGAGCTTTGTCTTCTGGTTCATCTGTGCAGAGGTGAAAGACACCATGGTACTGCTTTTCGCCTCTCTGAGGAGTCCCCGTGCCTTTGGCTGGTGGCTTCACATTCGAGAGGATTTGATATTCAAAAAAAAAATAGACTGGATCCCCTGGTGAGCAGCTAATGGATTGAAACCAGAAACTCTTTCTTTCTTCTTTCCCTCTTGTAAATCAATGAGGCAATCCTCAAGGATATTGAGTTAAGGGGATACTATATGAGGGGGGAAAAAGGCTTTGTAGTGAGTAGGCAGTTTCTTATTAGACTGATGGGGCTGTGTGTGAAATGTGAAGACATACATGCCTTTCTCAAGGTTTCAGGCTGTTTTTTTCAGCATAACATGCAAGAGTATCAGAAATATACATCTCTGAAGTACATGGTACTGGATTTTCAAAAGAGCTCATCTTGCATTTTAGATACCTGAAAAACAAAGCTGAATTTTCAAAAAGTGCCAGCAGAGCAGCACTCAGCAGGAGGAATATGGATGTTGGCTCTTTTAAAAATCAGGTCCTATACTGTGTTGGTTTTTGGGTTTGTTGGGATTTTTTGTTGGTTTTTTTTTTATCTTTGGTGTGAACTTCCAACTGTGCTGTGTACATAAAATAAATTGCATGTAACAATAGCATTACTTCATTTTCCTTCATTATTAAGATGGCTTGTTGAACTAGTTTCATAAATCAGTGGAGGAAGAAATGAAAGCATGTCCCCCTGAGAAGGTAGAGACCTTTTACAGGTGCTGCAGCCTTTTCTTTGCCAGGTAAGGAGCACTGCTGATGTGTCTCATTGACCTGCTTTGCTCCGCGCCCCTTAGATTGTGATTTCCTTTTGCATTGTTGAGATGCACTGCTGAAAAAGGATACAATAATGAAATTATGTGTTTAGCCTGAAGCAAAAAATCTGATATTTTCCAAATCAAAAAGCTGAAAACATGACAGTCCTTGGAGAACAACAGATCTAGCTTTTGGCTTCAACTAGTTTATGTGTTAATGTATTAGCCTTCACTCAGGATTGCTTTTTATTCAAAGCAATGTTCATCTGTGAATTTTTGGACATGGATGGTTGGTTGTTCTTGTACAGGAGTTTCTGTCCAGAATGTTAAGCTGCTGAGAGACGTACACCTCCATGGGCAGCTCATGCGTTGCATGAAAATATTTTGGTGGCCACTACACATGTACACCCGCAGTCCAGCACACAGCCATGCTGTGAACTGTAGGCTACATTTGCAATATGTCTCAGGGGATGGTTGGGCTCCCAGGTGTTGCTGGTGATCCCCAGCCTTTGCATGAATGTGCCAGCATGGTTTCCAAAAAACAGCTGCATATTCAAGGAGGTCAGGTCTCATTGGCTTTCAGTGGAGAGCTTTGTCCTAAAAGACTTGCCCACAGTGTGTCAACAGTCTAGGATTCGTGAGTGTATTGGCAGGACAGTAAGGCCTGACTTTGAAACATCCTTTATTCAGTCCAGTCTGGAAGTAGAAAGCAAAGGGCTGATATTTCTCTTTTGGAAGTCTTCAGACAAAACACCATGTCTCCTATAAGTCAAACTGCTTCTCTAGCAATTTCTGTGTTTTGTGCTGGAAACACATGCACAATTGTCTTGATGTTTCTTCTGAGCTTTCATTCCTACAATGTCTTTGTTAACACTTCTCCATCTAGTAAGAAATCTATGCAATTATACTCTGCCATAACTGATGACCTTACTTGGCTTTAGATGTGTCATTGAATCTAATTACCCAAGGTCCTGCTGTAGTATCTCTAGGAGACAACTTGTCCCACTCCTGTCTTTGGATGGAATAAATTGTCCCCTGGAGGTGCCTCTTTCACACCATTCACGTGAATCTTGGTGATTGCCTTCAACTATACACCTAAATTTTAGAGGGCTGAGTTCATGAGAAAAGAAACTTTCCTTCTGATTCTGCATTTTACATAAGCTAGCTTGTTTTACAGCTTTCCTGCAAAGGCAGTCCAGTAGGCAGACTCAACACAAATGCCTTTGGCTTATAGAATTCACCCAAAGCAAAAAAATGAAATGTGGGTTTATGGGAAGATTTGCAAAAACCCAGAGGGGAGCTTTTGCCAATTCCTGTTGACTTTAGGGGGTCATCAGGCTGGTGACCATGCTTGAAGCTTTTGCCATTTGTATTTTTTTGGCTTTGCCTTATCTGAAGAGAAAGGAACCATGGATTGACCTCACTTCTTACTGCTCGTACCTGAGATCAAATACCAACCTCTCCCATGAGAAGAGGATACTGCAACACAGGCTTTCTTACATGACTTTTCTCTTGGAAATAGGACTTTTCACGCCTAGCAGAATCCTTGGCCAAAGATGATGCTGACACTTTGCTGTCCGGCCTTTCTCCTTGGACAGTGAGGTGATCTCGTTCAAATCACGTCACCTCTCTGAGATGCTGTCAGCCATAAAAAAATTTTTTTACAAATGGGGAAAATAAAACTTGCCAACTAAACTTGGCTTCGGGAGCTGCCAATGGTGACGGGTAGGCGCTGGCAGCAGCCTCAGCGTATGCAGAGCGTGGTGTGCGTGGCAGCGTGTGCCTGAGAGGTCCATGGAACCAACGTCTGCTTTCTCCCACAGGGATTTGAGGCGCCTGGGAGTGACACTTGTTGGTCACCAGAAGAAGATAATGAACAGCCTTCAAGAAATGAAGGTCCAGTTGGTGAATGGGATGGTGCCATTGTAACTCGGTTCTAAAGTTGCTTCCTCAAGTGGGTCGGTCCTGCACTTTGTACACTAGCCCTGAGATTTATTTTGACTAAAAAAAACTCAAGAAAAGATAAAAAGGGAAATTCAGTGGTTCCTACACCTGAAGGACATTGGCTTCTGATGCAGCGTTTCTAAAGCAGTGTTTGACTAAAGTTTTCCTTTTCTTCCTGTTTGTGTCCTCATTTTCATGAAGTCAATGTAAGATGCATGGAACATGGAAATGAATCTGCTGTACGTGAGGTTAACCAGTCTCTTAAGCTTCGATGGTGATAACAACAAGCCTCCCCACCACACATTGTTGTACATGGGAGGTACATATATATATGTATATATATAGCACCTTTATATACTGAATTACAGCAGCACATGGTAATACTTCCAAGGACTGACTTGAGCAGAAGATTTTTGTAGCCATTCATGGGCTCCCAATAGCTGCAGTTTGCTGAAGTTTAACTTCAAGTCTTACTTGTCTACAGAAGTGTATTGAAGAGCAATATTAGATTATTTCTCAATAGATATTTTGTTTTGTAAATTTAAAGAAAAAAAATGCTGTTACACAGCATTAAGTTATAGAGACTAGCATATAAACATGTTGCTTGCTCCATGGCAAATACAATACAGGGTGTATATTTTTTTTTCTTTCCTCTGTCTTACCAAGTTTTTTTTGTTTGCTCTTCAAGGAGGATAATGTGTGATGAAGATGTATATACTGTACAGTTTGCTATGCATCAGGTACAAGATTGGGGCTCTTTCCTTGGTTTATTCTTTTTTTCCCCTCTTTCACTTTGTTTTGTCTCCCTTTTTTGTTACCCCTATGCTTTGTATTTTTGCTGCTGTTTCGTTTGAGCAACATATAACACCTTCAGAAGTTTTGATTGCATATATGAGGTAGAAGGAGTCTGCTTAAATAAAAGATGTTGCCCCCCTCTTCCTTCCCACCATGGGCTGGGGACATCCAGAAGAAAAGTTCTGGTTCTTGGTGGCCTCCAGCAACAACATGGCATCAATTTTCCTGTGTCCTGGCCAAAGATAGTGTGGGATTGCCTCTGTACCAGCATTTTAGCCCGGTAGCTGTCACCCAGTGCAGCCAGAGCCCAGGAGAGAAAGTATGAGATGGTTTTAGCTGGAAGGAAGGAATTTTGCTGTTCTTCTACTCATGATGGGGGTTAAGTCCTGGATCGCAGTGTCGAAAGGAACCCGTGTTAATCCAGCATGGAGATTTTGTAGTATTTCTTCCACACTGGAGGTGGGATTATTTTTGGAGCTGTGCTGTCCCAGGTTGTCTCTCCATGCATTTTCAGTTTGGCTATGGACCTGGTCATTTTGGGGCAGAGCACAGAGGGGAGGTAAGAGCAGAGCAGCCCAACATGGTCACAGTGATGGCATCCTGAGGGCAAGGAGATCCCATTCGTCTGGGGTTAGCATGGCTCGGATCAGCACTAGGTTGTAGCTGAGGTTCAATGTGTCCATTAATGCCCACGGCTCCTATTTTCAGAGGGACCTGAGGGCAAACTGATCCCTTGGGAATCACATCAAGAAACAGTTTAAGGCTGTCCTTCTCCTTTTATTGTAGATTAGATTAATTTCATTTTCATAAGTTGGGCTTTTATTTTGTGAAGACTTTGGTAAAAATTTTAAAGCAGCTCAACGGATGCGAAGTTTTTGCTGTTTCTGTAGATGTATTGCTTCCTTAGATGTTGGGTTGCATCTTGTGGCATCCTTCCTTGGCAATAACATCAATGTACTGAGTTGCTGTAGCTCCCTTTGTCCCCAGTGCTGCAGAGAAAAGCCCAAGGAGCTCATACAGTGCTGAAAAGAGGCCTGTGTCCTTCGTGTCTTGCAGAAGCAGGAGTTGCAAGACACCTTCAGCTGTTTCAAAGTCTTTTTTCCATTTCCCCCAAGCCTTTGGATAAGATTTGATACAAAGAACGTTTTCTAAAGAAAAGGGAAATGTCTAGGAAAAGAGAGCTGAATGTGGTTTTTTCTTAGCAGCAGGGCTTTGCTTGCTTTCAGCAGGGCTTCTTTAGGCAATATTTGCCTGTTCTGAAATGGTTTCCTCCTCCTCTGCAAGCTACTGCTGAGTTCCTCAGCAATTGGGAGAAATAGGAGGGAGAGGAGCCATGGCAAGGTCTAACGAATCTTGATGGTGTGATTTCTCATCCTGTTGTTTCATTTTAGCAGCCACCAGACCACAAAAGAGGAAGGGGGTATCAAGACATAACAATTGCAGCACGGAAAAGAGATTTGTCATATAATAAATAAGATTATTAGAGCTGTCAGCAGAACAGTCTTGGGATTATTTGTGCCTCCCTGCCTGCAACGCTTGGGAAAATAACCTGTGGGAAGACAGAAACAACTCATTTCATCATGAGGAATCGTTTATTTGCCTGCATCCATTGGCGGCACCAAGATGCTATTAGCAAATATGCAGCACTTTCTGCCCATCATCTCATTCCTTACCTGTTGGCTCTGTGGGAGGAGTTGGGTTTGGTCTTTTTTCCTGGGCTTTTAACAGCAAAATCCCCTTTCAATCATTTATATGACTGGGATGCATACCAGATGCTGAAATAACCTTCAAAATGAGGAACCAGTGGAAAACAAAACTGTTCTTAAGCCAGACTGCATTTGTAAATAGGGCACCTCTTCTCGCTTCCTCCAATAAATAAATAAATAACCTTTTCTATTTATTTCAAGAACTGTTTTTGCTACAGATCTCTATATAATAGACTTTGTCTTGGAGCCAAAAGTAAAACAAAATGGTGTTTTAATGAGTAGTGTCTAAAAGTTACAGCTTCTACATTCATGAGTCAATTCCCGAGACAATGGAGGTTTTCGGTTCCCGTCCAAGAAGTACAAGTACTCCAAATGTTGGGCATGATCATAGGTATTGGGGTGCAGCAGACCAAGATGACAGTAACATTTTGCTGGTTATGCTCTTGGAAAGGGCTGCAGGTGAAATTCCTGCTTATGGTAAGTCCAAGCACTTTGCTTTTCCAGCTTGCTACTGCTGCAGCTGAGCCAACAGATTCTTTTTTTTGCAGTATATTTTGCTGATAGTTGCGAGAAAGGTATTTTAAAAGATCTGGGAGGTAAAATGGCTCTTTTGGATACAGTTTTTCATTTTGGGAGAAGGAAGTGTCCCCAAGAATGGCTTGTGTAGATTGATGCCTTTTCATTGTGCAGCTACCACTTGGAAAAACTACCTGAGCATTAAAAAGGAAGACTGATCTAAAAGGCAAAAAAATCAGTTTAAAATTTTTTATATGTCTGTGGCCAGAAGAACAAAAAATGAAGATAGAAATTTTTCTTCTCTATTCAGTGTTGAATATAATGTAGAAAGTGCCAGTGGTCAAGAAAGTGTGACTCCTTGGACTACTGTGAACTTGAAATTAGTTGTTAAAGCATATGTAAAATACGTCAGTAGCACTCTTAAAATTAACACTTTGTTTCCAATCCTTTATCATAATTCCTTACAGCAGGTAGGGCAGGAGCTGGTGCATCCAGTGCTGCCAGAGCCACAGCATCTGTCTCAGCTCCTTGCCTCAGTGTTTTAACTTATAGGAGACTGTAGCATTGCTGTATTTATTCCTCCCCCCTTCTCCCTCCTTGGATGCTCTCTGTGCATTTTGTTTGTGTACATGTTTGGGTTTTTTTGTAGTGTAAGATACAAAATTTTCTATTTTTTCATAAAAATAAAACCCTTTCACTAACAGCAACATCCAGTTGTGGATCACACGCATTCGTACCCCCTCGGCTTTCCATGAAACATCAGGAAATAAAGGAAAGGAAATAAATTATTTTTTCTCTCCTAAACACAGACTTGGTGCCAATCTTGTGGTCCCTGGGGTAAAGAGGGGCCTTTGGGATGAGGGAGATGTGTAGACCCACACAAACACATCCTACCTTGTTACAGGCTGTTCTCTCTTTCCTCTGGTTTTTTGGGGAAAAATATGCTTTTTTTGTCTGGTTTGTGGGGCAAAGGGCCTGCTGAAACAACCAAGCCCCAGAACAGCCCCTGGCCACACATCCCTCAGAAATACCAATTTTTTGTGATTTTCTTTTTTTTTTATTACTCACAGGGTCTGATTTTCTCTGAATTTTTTTGGGGCAGGACGCCAGCAGACTCATGGCCAACTGGAACACCCCCTACCACATCCCCTGCCACATGGATTTGGGGGCACCCACATGCTGCAAAGTCGCATAGGCCAGCCTTAAAGAGAGGTGAGAAAACCCATAGGTGGGAAAGGCCGAGGGGCAAGGGGGAAAAAGATTGGCCTTGGAAAGGTATAACAGAGGCAGTGGTGGGCAGCTACCATCTTCTTGTCCACTGCTAGAGGATAAAGGGAAGACCTGCAGATGAGGATATACTGTTTCTCCTGACATAATGGGAAACCGTGGCAGATGATGGGTCGTGGTACACTCATAACGTGACCGGGAGCAGCGTGGTAGGCTGGGACAGCAGAGGAATGCTGCCTTATATATTAAAGGGAGCACAAGGTCAATTGGGTTAGCAAACTGAGGTTGTCAGCAACTTGGATAAAATCTCTCTGGATTGACACACCAGTCCCCATTCAGTGTTTTCTTATTCAGCCTGAGGTTGTCTGCTGCTGGACCACAATGGTGACAGATGCTGGAAGGAATCAGAGGGGTTCTGAGGACAGGGGAAAAAACAGTGTTAACTTGCCCCATGTAGGCAGCATCCTTGATAGCGTCATGGAGGCAGACAGCCTGCTAAGGGGAAAATACAAAAATGGGGAAACTTCTTTAAAGAAGCTGAAACAGCTTTGCAGGTGATGGGGAGGCATTTGACAGGTGAGGTTGAGTTCGTGGGGAAAACAGGAAGGTTCGCCACCTCTAGAAGCTTCCATGTAAAAAAATGAAAGGCGGCAAGTGAAATCTTGAGGAACAAGTGTGTTTTACAAGGTGTCCCTGATTTCAGCTGCCATATAAATAGGGATGGTGCCCTCATGAAGACACATCCATGACAGCAGCTGCCTCTGGCTCATGGTCCTCGGCCAGCAGGAGGAAGAAGGGGATTAGGATGCAAATGAACAACACTTGCTATTACTACCAATAAAGATGAGAGCTGGCTGCAAATTCCTTCCACAACAATGCTCCATTTTAAGTGAGCACTAAGGAATTAGGCAATTTCCTTGGGGCTTTGTACTCCAGTTGGTTTGGGACCAGCTCTTACACAAATCTCAACTCAAAGTATGCCTATTATTTTCCACTGCTAGGCTCAGTGTGAGAAGAGGCACTTATAATCTGTGGGCACCAGCTAATAAATTTACCTGCACAGAAAGGTAAGGTGCTTTACCTGCACAAAGGGTCCTTAAGCAGGTACCTGACTTATTTTTTGCGTGGTTCTTCTGCACAGCCTCTGTCTGGTCTCTGCAATAAATGCACAGCTGCCCAACTCCTGAGAATGCTTAACAAGCTGTGAATGAGGTAATGTTATTCTCTGCATCATTCTTGTTTTCAGTAAAGCTGAAATGAACTGAAAAGTGAGATGACCCCAGTGCTGCAACACTGCAGGGCAGCAAAACAACAACTCTTTCTTATTTTTCCTATCCAGTAACCTAAAAATGGGGCTCAGTGGGCTCTGAATCTCCCCCTCCTCTGCCAGCCTGGATGGGGTTCAAGCCTTCTGGCTAGTGCCAGAATCCCCAGAGGATGCTGTGGCCTCAGGGCAGGAGCAGTGGGGAGGCTGCTCCCCATCACCCCATGAAGCTGAGCTGCCATGCAGAAAGCAATGCAAGATTTATGAAGCCATGAGGAGAAAGAGCAAGGGACTCTTCATGTATTTTTCATGGGCTGAACTGCATAAATAGCATGCAATGCATAAGCTGTGACTGGATACTTCCACAAAAAAAAAAAAAAAGGACCAGCAAGCAGAAGAAGAGATGAAAGAATGAGATAGATTTATTCAAGTCAACGAAGCCTGTTGAAAGTCACCCTCAAGTGCATTAAGAAGCAGCCGAAACAGCACAAGCTGATCCTGGGGTGATTCATCTTTGTTGACATGAGGAGGGAGACAGACCTCGAGGACTGGAGAAGGGCACACGTTGTACCTGCTTGGTAAAATGGATGGGTGGGAGGAGAGAAACCACCTTATCTGCAATGCCTGGGATGTGGTGTGGGACTCAGGGAGATGCTAGGACAAACTGTTGTACCAGCAGACAGATTAGTGTGGGAAGTGGATGACGCTGAGGCGCACAGAAACAGCTCAGAATGAGGTAAGACCAGAAAAAGAGGGCTACACTGGGAAACTCAGTGCAGGGATGAGTGCTGCAAAGGCAGCGTTCCCTGTGGCAGTTCTCTCAGCAGGTACACAAGTGCTTCCAAGTGTGCAATTTTAATAATGCATCCACTGCCAGAGCTCAAACCTCGATACATGAAGACAAAGCAATCCCACGCTGAGATCAGGTAGGAAATCGGAGCTGGCATCAGGTAGGAAACGGGAGCCAGAGCAGCACAGCCAGCAAAAGGCTTTGCTCATTTTGCATCCCTGAGAGCAGAGCAGGGTGTGCTTATAGTTATTGCATGGCATGGGGTCTCCAGGGAAAAAAGCCTTGGAGAAACAGGAATTAATTTCTGATGCTCACTGAAGGTACATATTGTCTCTATAATATGACTTCCAGTTGGAGCATTTGGTGCAATTCCTTTGGGGCTCACTGGATATTGGTGGCTGCAGGCCCCTGCAACACAGTGACTTTGATAGCCTGTTAACCTCGGGCTCATTATTTTCCTCCCAGTAAGTCCTGTGAGCCAGCTGTGGAGGAGAACAAGGCGCCCATGCAAGTGATTTTCTTACCCTATCCTTTCCTCACCTCTAGCCGGGGTCAGCTCAGCTATTCATAGCATCAGCTATAATAATATTGAGCAAATTGAGTGTAATAAAAGAAGATGCTTTCTTACACCGACATGATGCTTTGATAATCTATTAGCAGCTCTAACCAGGTTTTTTTGACCGCAAAACTCTCAGAGCTCCTCCATAAATGGCCAGTGGATGCATTTGTGCTGGTGAAGATTACTTATTTCTCTCACAGCTTATTTTTTTAACTACAAAACCAAAAGAAAAATCTGCCAAGCTGGAAAAAAAAAAAAAAGCAGCAAAACTGTGAGATAGGCTGCCTGCCGTTTTCTTGGTTTGCTCCCAATGAAGGCCGTATTTATTACAAGAAAATTGAAATCCTATTGATTTCTCTTCTGAGGCACTGTGTTTCAAGCTTGACATTTAAACATGAAACTCCAGGCTCTAAAGTTTAATCATTTACTCCTGCAGAAATAGAGTGTGTGGAGCCGCCGAGAAAAAGGCCATGCAAGGTAAAAATATTTCGTTGGGGGGAAAAAAAAGAAGATAGGGAAATTACATATTCATTTAAAAACAGAGGATAGGGAACAGCCTCTCACATCCAGTGGGCGAAATGTTGCCAAAGTGGCATCCTGTGGTCCCTTTCCATGAGACACATAGGAGCTCAGGACTTGCTTAGGGCTTGCTAATGTCTTTCAAATGGGATAAGATTCATGGTACCAATATTGTAGGAGGAGGGGTAAGGAGGCATATACATAGGGATGGATATGGATGGATAGATGTGAATTGATGAATATATATAGAGAGAGATGCATGGATATTTATGCACACACATGCAGAAGCGCTGGATAATAAACTCAATTTTAATTAAGACAAGAATTAGGGCATGACTGATAAATGGTGAATGGCAGCAAATAGCCCAGGAGTGACACTGGATTTGGCTGAAAAGGGGTGTTTTAGGCCCAGCAGGGAGGATAGATGGAGATCGCCAAGGTTTGGCACTGGGAAGGATTTGGCCTTCATTAATGTTCCTGTCCTAGCACGAATTAATGACTTGGGGGGAGGGGAGGAATGCAGAAGAGATGGATGTTCTCACTAGTGTTAAAATCCCACCAAGTTCCATCCCACTGGGCAGTCCCCAGCCATCAAAGCAGGAAAGGGAGGATTGAATGGGCTGGATAAAGTGGCTAGGAACATGCATTTGGCAAGTGATCACGAGAAATTAGGAGGAGGGGAGCCATAGGCATGGCTTTCATCCTGGCTTGGTCATGGCTTTTGGGCTTGAAAGTCACTCACAGACCTAAAGGTTGATCCACGGTGCCCAGCTGGGAAAGGAATATGTTTATTTGGCTTGGAAACAATGGCTCTTTGAGGGTGTTTAGTGTTTTGCAGTGGAAAAACAGGCCAGGGTTTGTGAGCAACTGCATGTGCACCAAACCCTACACAGGGACTGGCTCACTCAGCACCTGCTAAAACCTGGTTTGGGTGACTTTAGATCCTGAACATGCCCAGGTGGATCCTTACCTTGGCCCAGCAAGGGGAAAGGGAAGTGTGAGTGGCGCCTTCAAACTTTTGAGACCCAGAATTTGGAGAATAGGGCTGTAGAGCCAAAATCACAAGTCTTTTTGTAGCAGCAACTACACATATTCCAGCAGAAATCAATAAAATAAAATTAATGAATAAAATAATTGTACATCTTCTATGTGAGGAAAGGTTGTTGGCTCTGGCACAGGCAAAGTTAGGATGTCCCTCAGGAGGGCAGTGCTAGGGGTGCAGCATCCCAAATCAGCATGAATAGTTGCTGGGCACAGAAATCAGTGCTGTGAGAATTTCATCCCCCTCCCATCCCTAACTAAGAGCTGTGTTTCATTGCACTGCCCTCCCAGTCTATGCAGCAGCCAGAGAGACACCGAATCCTTGGCCCCCGAGCTTTGCATCCCAGGCAGGGCTCCAGCCAGGAGCAAAGCTCTCACCCATAATCCATCCCTCCCTAGCACCTTGAAATTGTGATTGCTTCATCAGGGAAGGCAATTAGCATTCAAGTGCTGGTGTTAGCATAATCAGAAAGACAAAAGGCTGACAGCAATAGCTGCAAAGCCAGGGCCCTGGTCAGAAATGTAATGGAGAAATAAATTACGGCAAGAGAGCACGTTCAGATCCAGACTTTAGCTGCAGAGGGTATGGGGGCAGAAAAGAGCCCTGTCTCCTGCTGTTTATCATCCACACTCCAGCGATCCTCATGTCCGATAAGCAGCCGATAAGCAGCCCAGCTTCTTCAGCAAAGGAAGCATTCCTGTAATGAGTGGCTGAGATTCCCAGGTACCACCCAGGGATACTGTGAGTCCTCTTGGCACTGCATCCTAGTTCTTTAAAGCCAGACCTTTCCCTTCAAAAAATCAGCTTATTGCAAGGTGCCATTGTGAGTGTTGCCACTGTGGTTTGGGATAGAGAGGATTTAAGGGCCCCAGGGCTTTTCAAGCTGCTGGTTGGGAATGTGCACACCCCAATACTGCTGAAAAGGGGGGAAAAAACCCACAAAACATAAAAACTGATCATTGGAAGCAGATTTGAGTGTAAAAATAAGACTAGAAAAAAACAGCTAATTGTCCTGGTGACCCCTCCATCCCTGTAAATTTGGAAAGCCCAAGTACAGCGGAATTTTGGGAAGGGAAGGACCAGGTTGAGGCCCCTTTACATGCAACCATGGTGCTGCAGCAGAAGACCATGGAACACGGGCAAAAACTGCCAGGAAGCTGAGCAGCAAGCTGAAATGCCTCCAGCAGCCATGGTGTTGTATGGGCATCTTGTCCCCAAAGATGGCAGGACACAGTTTTGACGGTGTAAGCTCTCTTTTCAATATTATTCACCTACTCAAGGAGTGGAGGCATCTTATTGTCTAAAAGAAAGATAAAGAGAAAGGTCATTGTGCTCCAGGTTATTTTTCACACTGCAGAACCATCCCACTGATGAAGTGGTGAGTTTGTAGAGGCTGATAAATCAGGAGTCAAATGAAAAATGCGGTGTTTTTTTTGTTTCCCCAGCCCTGTGATTTGATTTGATCGAAATTTTCATTTGAAGCTGTCCCTTAAGCAAACCATTTTATTTTTCTCAGAAGGTTTTACCATAGGGCACTGCAAATTTCCCAGTTTTGAGATGTGACAGCATGGAGGGAGGTTATAAAAATGCGTAAGAGAATATTTTTTTTAAACTATAAAACTTATGTATAATAAAAATAGAAAAATATAAAATGTCTTAGATATATTACATATATGATAGCCTTTATCAAACCAAAGTTAATGCTCTAAAAATATGATCTTATGCTTCCCCAAACAAGAGAAAGCAAAAGAATCTCTCCAGATGGGTCACACTGAGGACTTGTATTTGTATGTGCAGAAAAGAAACCGAACTTGTGCTAATAAGCAGGTACTCAATACGCCTTGATGAGTGAATGTATTCAGTCTATAGAGAGCAAAGCGTTTGCTGCATCGAGAATGGGAGATGATTCCCCTCCTGCGAATTTGCCTAAGTACAGAATAAACATCTATTTTCTTTCTGCTTTCCCCCTTTTTCTAAAGCCCAGCTGTCTGATAATGCATATAATGATGGTCCCTCCAGAGACCAAGCCTGAATTCCCATTCATATGCAAAAATCATGAGTGAGAAACTTTAGATTTGGCCCAAATAATATTATGCACTTCTCCCAATGAAGGAAGTTCCAGCTTGCAATATTTTTTCTGCTCAGTGCATGCCAGATGTCTTCAAAAAAAGGGGGGGGATGGTTATTCCTCTGTATGGAGCTAGCAACAAGGGAAAGATGCTTCTGGCACATCCCTAATGCAATGCCTCCACACAGGAGCATGGAACAAGGGAAAGCTGGGGGCGGAATCATCTTGCTCGTATGGCCGCACTGAACACCAAACCTCTCGTGAGTGTGTCGAGTTGACCTTGTGGAAGGCAACGGCCATGTCACAAAGGGATGCATTTAGGGAGCCCTTCAGATATTCTTAAAGATATTTGCCTTTTCCTTGTGGCCATAGCCCAAGCAGTGCGTGCAAAGGAAATGAGCTGATGCCATGTGCTGCAGCCTTAGAGAATATAATCTGGCCATCATGGAATATTAAGGTCTCTTTAAAAAGTGCAGCAGCAGCTCCCCTCCCCTGGCATCACAGGGCAAGCAGTGCCCTGCATGTGCTGGCCAGGTGATAGCTGATCTTCCTCTGACATGTTAAAGACAGCAGGAGAGATGGCAGAAAACAAGGTCTGAATATGATGGCAAAGGGGCTGAGTCAACTGGGACAATCAGGTGTTTTTGCAAAGCCAGCTCCCGAGTACTCTTTTTCAGGTGGACTGCTCAGTGCTCGCACACCAGTCAGCACTAGGTCTCTGAAGCCCTGCCTCAAGCTGCTCTCCAAGAGCCTGTGAAATGTTCACACAATGGAGAGCAGAGGCTTAGGAAGCTCCTTTTAGGCTTCACCAAACCATTTTGCTTTTAATGGAGGCATCTGGCATGGTAAGAGGGACCTCTGAGCAGAAAGATGAGGCTGATGCTTCGCAGTGAAGTTTTGCTGGAGTCAAAGAATTAGAGCAGGTGCTGGGGCTCATCCCTGGGTGGTGGGGATGGGGAATTATCTCATTTTGGGGGAAAATAGCTATAAACAGCTGCATTGTTACTAGAAAAAAAACCCTCAAGTTATTTCTCTTTTGGGAAGCTCAGGTATCACTGCAGGGTTATTCTAGGGGGCTGTGTGGGTCACGTGTCACAGGCATGTAATTTTTCAGGCTGGATATTTGGCTTGGGACCATGTGCTTTGGAGAGAGGAAGGGATTTAGGAGGAAGGCAGTCAAATTCATGCGTTTTTCTCTTTTCCAAAGAAAAAGAAATGGTCAGGAGAGTATTTCTTAACCACTGCCTCAAGATGAATCTGGGCTTCGCAGTGGTGAGGCAGTGGCCGTCTCTTAAGAGAGTGGAGGATTTGGCCTGTCAGGGGTTTTTGCTGAGCCTCACAGCTGGTGCAGGTGCATTTCCAGCCATAAGAAGTAGTAACAGTCCCAGTGGAAACATTCAGATGCTGTAAAAACAGACAGAAATCTATTATCCATGTGAATGCAATGTCAATATTTACAGAGAGAGGTCAAAGAACAGAGCTCTGCTCAGGAAATGTCAGCTCTGGAGAAGAAGGAGGCACTAGCAGCATTTGCATTTGGGCTGGAGCAATCCCTGCAAGGCTGAGTTATACTTAGGAGGTTTTGTGACTTCAAGCCCTATTCAACACATCTTCTTGTACCATTGTATTGTCTATTGCAGCAGTTCTGGGCACATCTGCATGGCCTGGGAGCAATGCCGGATGCTTCCTCCTCCTTGGGGGATACTAACACGGATGTGGGTGGTCATTCAGCCATGGTGGCTGCAGACAGCTTTCCTTATCTGCCATTAGTAGGGGCTTTTACAGAGAGGCAAAGATAAGAGGAACAGAAAAATGGTATGAAGCAAAGCCTTAAGGTAGAGCTAGGTCGGTACCCGCTGCTGAAAACCCATCAGCAGGAAGCCAACACTAGAACATTCCTTGTGTAGAGGCTTCATGGCAGCAGAGGGGCAGGAGCCAGAAACCCAAGAGTTTCTTGGAAGACTGCCTTTTGCCTTTGCACAGTGTCACAAAACACAAGCCCCATGTAGCCAGGCAGGAGCCATGTTTTACTCAGACCAGTTGAGGAGGTCTAAGCTATAAAAACATTGCTTAATTTGCCTGCCAGGTATCAAGGCAAGAAATTACCAAATTCTCATTTTTTCCTTTAGTGTGGAGGCAGCATTATGGATTTAGATAAAGAATCTCAGAATATTTTTCTGCAAGCTTTTTGCTTGGGGTGAAAAGTATTCAAAATGTGTTTAATCTCCATTGCTCAGTGTATTTAGCAATTATTATTGGTAGTACAGGAGTTTCCAGGCCCTCTTGAATGAAGACCAAAGAGGATTTGTGCGAGCATGGATGGTTCCTGCCTGGGAGAAGCAGGGAGCAGAAGCATAGGCAAGAGCACAGCCTCAAAAACAGCTTTTTGCCAGCATACCCAGTTGCTGCCCACGTATGTTGCCCATGGGAATGACAGAATCCCCAAGTGATGCTTCCAGGTGAAAGAGAGCAGAGGAACATCACTGTCCCACACAGCAGGTGTGTGGCTGCTGGGAGGATTGGGTATTTCCCCATAAAAGCATTTTTTCACAGGGAAGGAGGCTTGAGACATCCCAGAAAACATGGAAAACTCCCATGCATTTGCCAAGTGGAAGAAATGCCTCCTGCAAAAAGGTTGAATTCCTTCCTCCATCCTTGGACTGACTTCTTACCTGTAACTCTATTTATGTTCAATTAAAACATCAGGGACTGGTGGCCTATGAGGATGTGGGATGTGCCAAGCTGAGATCTTTCACTGGTTTTAATATGTACGTGGCCAAACAGATGGGTAACCACTCAGTGAGACAGAGAAAGCGATGTAAATGAGCAACAGAAACCCCTTTCTGCTTGCCTGTGCACTGGTTGCTTTGCCCACACTGGACTGGGCCCAAAGGCAGGAGATTTAGGGAGCTGAAGAGGTTGAAAGTGGGAAATCCCCTGCCACAGAACTGAGTTCAGAGGATGGGGCAGCCCTGTGAGGTGCAGAGCATCCCATGTCTCTCTCACATATGCCTGGAGCGGCAAAGGAGATCTCTGTGTTGTGGAGAAAGTAATTTTGGACTTTCCATCTCCCTTCTGATTAAACATTATTGTATTTGGGCAGGATATTTCTAAGCTGTTTCTCTGCTGGCCATTTCTCTCGTAACAGTTTAATTAACGGAACAAAATTTTTGGCAGGTTTATGCCACTTGATATTTAAAGTGAGGTGATACGAATTTATTCTGCATGGGATCTCATAATTTGCTCTGTCTGCAGTGTCAGACAGTTGTAATTGAGTTAATATTAACACTGATTAGGAAAAATAACACTATGTTCCTACCACCTGAGCACCAGGAAGAATATCACCTTGGGCACGCATGTGTGTGTGCCACTGGGGTTTCCTGCGACCAACACAATATCCAGCGTCATCCCTGTGAAAATTAAGCTCCACCAGCAGTGCTCCTGGTTCCTAGACAGTCTGCAGGCGCCTGGTCTGTCTCCCAGCTTGCCCCACCCCCCCGGCAAAAGCAAAGTTTCTTTAGGTACCGTAATTCCCGCTCCCATCCGGAGATTCCCTGCCCCGCCCCGCGGTGTGCTCCTGCCGCCGGCCGTGCCGCAGTGCCCGTTTGTAGCGCCAGGGGGCGATGGTTCCGCCGTGCCTGGGTCGGTGCCGAAACTTCCAGGAAAGTCCCCGGGACCCCTCGAGGGGTCTCCTCCCGGGGCTAGACCCCCGGCTCCCGGCGGGGCGCTCCTGCCAGGACCCGCGGGTGGCCTGCGGCAGCCGCCGCTCTGGCTCCGCCCGCCGGGATTCTCGGGACTGCTGATCGTCGGTCAGTGCTGTCACTGCTGCCACTGCGTGGGTTGGCTGGGTGGGTTTTCAGCCACTTCCTGGCTCTCTCCCACTTTGTTGGGGAGGAATGGGAGGGTTCTGGTGTCTCATCCCTCCCCTGCTGGTTGTGGGTGCACAGCACCGGGGAGCTGCGGCCAGAAGCGCTGTGAAGTGGGAGGAGGAGCTGCCCGTGCTTGGGAAGCAGCAGGGTTTGGAGGGGCTGCGGCTCCGCGGGCTCTTTCGACAGTACTGTGCCACAGGGAGCTCTGATTGTCCCACATCTCTCCCTGTGCAGGGACAGACAGACAGACGGAAGAGCCACTCGTGCCTGAAAGACCTCCCGTGGGGTGTGGAGCCCTGCGCTGTGCGTGGCTGGGGACTGCGCTGCCTGCCCTCAGCCAGAGACACCGCAGGGACTGCAGCTCCAGCTCGGGTGCAGCTTCGGGTCGGTGGTTTCAGCCCACATTTGTTTCAGGTCCAGCTCATGGACAGCTCCAGTTCGTGGATAACTCCAGCTCATGGACAGCTCCAGTTCGTGGATGGCTCCAACTCATTTCGGCTTCGGTTCAATTTTGCCTTCAGCTCATTCAGTGGGCTCCCATGTTTCTTCTCTGGTTTGTTTCAGGTCCAGCTCATAGACTGCTGCAGTTAATTTTGGCTCAGTTTGTCCACAGCTCCTCTTCAGCTCTCGTTCATTTCAGCACCAGGTCGAGTTCAATTCTGTGTGTTCAAATGATCTTGGCTTTTGACAAGGTCATAAATCACTGTCAAAATTTGTATATGAATATGAACTCTCATAATTGTGTATGGACTAATGAGTTAATTACTATTCCAGCTGTTATACACACCTTGAAAAAACAGCTGAGATGCAAAGATGGTGTGAAAAAAGCTTTTTACCCCCAGACACTCTCTCAGACATTGAATTCAGCCTGGTACACACCTGCCTCCCAAACTCTGGGAACCAACACACCCAGAACCCCACCTCCTGAGGGGTCCACACACCCTGCCCAGCCCCCAATGCCCTCCCACTTCCCTACACCAGTGACCAACCCAGCCCCTGGGTCTGACCCCAGAAACAGCCGACTCGGCCTCTGCTCCCACCCCCCACCCCAGCCTCAGGGGCCCATTTCCCAGCCCCAAACATGCAGAACTTGGGCTCCATTTTCCAGCCTGGGAAACGCCCAACTCATTCTGTGCTGCTGAGCCCCAGAATGGGCCCCTGGAGCTGGGTCTTGGGCTCCACAAACATCCAGCTGAGACCCCAGGGCTGAGCCTCAACCTGTCCAGCCCCACGTGTGGTGTCAAAGAGCGGTCCGGGAGCCCCAGGTAGCGCCTGGGGTCCACTGGCTGCTGGAGCTCAAATCTGCCCAGGCCCACTCCGTGCAGATGCCCTGGGACCCCATGCCACCTCCTCTTCATCAGCCCCTGGCATGGCCCCCAGAACATCTAGAGACTCATGGGACCCCTGGAGACCCTGCCTATCAGTCACCAGTAGCGTGACAGACCATCATGGCTGGTCCCCACTGCAAGGAGTGTGGCACTTGTGCTTGCAACAGGCGACAGTGGCCACCTTGCAAGGCCAGGGATGTGGCCAAAGCTGTGTCACAGCGTTATGATCCGGTTATTAAAATCATATAGAAATGCCTCTACCCAAATTAAGGTACAAACAAGCCCAGATGCCAAAGTCAATAGTATGGGTTTTATTTAATGATAAATATGAGATAGAGAAAGAGAGAGGGAAAAAAATTGGAAAAAGAAAGGGGGAGAAGAAAGAAAGTGACAGAGATTAAAACAGAAAATATATTACCACTCCGTGTAACCCAGCAGCATCCCATCGGTCTGGTTCTTCTGGTCTTCTTGGTGGTGAGGGTCCCACAAAACACAGAGTCCAGTGGATTAATATACGTGGATTAATACCCCTGGGGATGGGGGGGAAGCTTTGCAGTCTCGTGTGACAGGCTCTGGATTTGTTACTTTGCGTGGATCACGAGCAGTCCTCTGGTGGTAGAGGGCCTCAGGAATGAGTTGAGGGGGCACTTCGGGGGGTCTTTGATGGTTTATAACCCTTCTCAGCTGCCTCTCACATGAATGTCCCATGTGTATGTTGTGTTCCTGGAGTGTGGGGGTGGTTTATTCCTTTGGTTTGGCGTGGAGAGATTTCACCATCACACACCCAAAACCCTTCTCTTCCACCACCCCCTGAGCCCAGCTAGGGCTGATTCTTAACACAGATACATTCTTCTTTCCTGAACCTTGTTTACTTCTCCTCAGACTTGAAGTGATTAGACAATATTCTTGTCTCAAGTCCCCAGTCACAGTCCAAATTCCAGTCAGGCTTTCGTGGTTGCAGACAGGCAGTTGCTTCCTTGTAGTTTAATAAAAAGTCTTTCTATGATTTTGACAACGTTTAAACATTACCAACATTTCAGTCCATCACACACAGCAAGAAGTGCGCAAAACATTGGCAAGTTAAAACCCATGGGTTGAGATAAGAACAGTTTAAGAATTGAAATAAAGTAAAATATATAAATAATAACAATAACAGAGGAATAAGGGCCAAGAAACACAAGTGATACACAATACAGTTGCTCACCAGCCTGTGACCAATGCCCAGTCAGTCCCTGAGTGGCAATCGGCACCTCCCAGCCAACTGTCCCCAGCTTATATACTGAGCATGATGTTCCATGGTATGGACTATCCCTTTGGCCAGTTCAGGTCAGCTGTCCTGGCTGTGCTCCCTCCTGGCTTCTTGTGTACCCTCTCACTGGCAGAGCATGGGAAACTGAAAAGTGCTTGATTTAGGGTAAGCACTACTGAGCAACAACTAAATCCACATTACTCTCATACTGAATCGAAAACACAACACTGCACCAGCTACTAGAAAGAAGATCAACTCTGTCCCAGCTGAAACCAGGACAGATGTGTCTCAGAAGACGGAATGAAAGCTGCAGATACAAGAACTCCCTTTAATGCATAACTAGTTTTGTTAAGAATTAAGATATAAATAAGATGCACTATTCTGCACAATACTGAATAATTATTTCCCAGAAACAGGCAGAGGAATTGACTTGGCTAAACCTGATGGCTGACTTCCTGCTTGGGAATGAAGATGAACGTTCCTTTTGCCACCATCTTGGATTTGGATTGAGGATCTCCCTTTTTCTAGTTCTATCTCTCCCCTGTGAGAGACCTTCAGAGCCGGAGGGATTTTGTCTTTACAGGCTTTCTCTGGCTTTGGGAAGGCCAAATAGAATAGAATCATAGGATCAAAGAATGATTTGGATTGGAAGTGAACTTAAAGATCACCAACCTTCCCGTCATGGGCAGGGATACCTTCCACTAGGCCAGGTTGTCCAAAGCTCCATCCTGTCTGGCCTTGAACGCTACAAAAGGATGGGGTGTTCAGCCTTAGGTCAGCATGTGAGTCTTATAAAACCAGAGATAATTTCTCTGTAATCTTCTTCTCTGGGTAAACAAAATACATTTCCCTAGGTTCTTCATAGATCATGACTGTCTCTCACACAGCAGTGCAAGTCAGAAAGGTCAACCACCTTTAAATAAGCCCTAATTGATATTATTTCCCAGAGTGAGGGTTATCAAAGGTAAAGGTATAGTTCCCAAAGCAATCGGTGACCTGATTCAAAACATCATTAATCTGTTTCGCTCTGAAAAATAACACTGGCATTTCAAAAATCCCACTGTTGCTGCTATTCTAGAGGTTGGCCATATTGGCTTCCTTTGCCAAGAACTCCGGTCACTTCCCACAACCACTCCTCAGATGCTGTTGATGTTCAGCATTTGGCTTGTTCCACCACTCATTGTTTCTGGTCCACTGTGTGCTCGGAGCATCCTGCCGTGGCAGGGAGTACAACTCCTCTTCATCTCACTTTACTTCAGGTCGCTGAAACTTTATCCAGTTCCTTTTCTCATTCCTCCACCTGTTCTCAAATGATTGGCAATTTCTCATTCCAAGTTTGGCTTTGAGCAGCTCCTGCTCTGCTCCAGCATATGCCAGAAATGCTTAGACTCAGGTACAGGTTATGGGCAATGACTCACTTGACCACAGGCTGCACAAAGAACACTGTTATGCACAAGTCCTTTCTCTGGCACTCAGTTCCTCTGTTGCCTCATCCTCTCAGTTGTCCTGGTGAGGTGCAGGACAGCTGCTTGGGGTGCATGCCTGAGTCATCCTGCTGTCTGAGCAGCCCCAGCCACTGTGCTGCCTGAGCATAAAAGCTGCAGTGAGCCTCCTGCCTCAGCTCTGCATGAGTCTCCTCTAGACCTTGCATAGTCAAGAACTGACTTTCTAGCTGCTAACAGACATTCCCTCAGTTCAGTCCCCCAAGGGATTGTTAGCCTATATGTTACTACACAGCCACTCTTGAGTAGTTCTATTTACCAAAGATCAGTAGTCTAAAACACTTTAGTAGTAAAGGAAAACAGCGAGTAAAATAATATTTCCAGATAGGAGAAAGCTGATTAAAATATTTTCTAACTTCTCACAACAAGTTTGTGTATAGCTGACATTTCTTCTATGATACAACACAGATTCTGTTCAGACTGAAATTGTGGGGATGGGAAGAGTAAGCACTATGTGTTTCTGAGCCTGTATCTCACCTGCTCTGTTAATGCCCCTAGGGAACCTTCTTGAGCAGTGTCTGGAGACAAGCAAATCCTGCTGGTGAGTCTGCCTCTGCCCTCAGGGTCTGTGCCAGCTTGGGAGGGGCAGGATTGCCCCAGGGTTTGTAAATGGCTCGAAAAACCCAGGTTGCTGTAGAAAACCAGTTTTCTTACTTAATCCATGCGATTTGAGCTAAAAGGGAGGTGTTCTGAACATGGTTGGATGCTGTTCAGGCAGTTCCCAAATTTGCTGCTGACCTAGGCATCACTTCCCCTGGCTCAAGGCAACAGTTGGAGCAAGGTAGGGCCAGCAACACACACTGTCCCCATCTGAGCCCCTGGAAAGGCAATAGCATTGACTCTGGGTTCCCTGGCAAGAAATACCTTAACATGAAAAGGTCTGCCACAGCCTCCCTAACTATGGCACAAGCAGGAAAAAAAAACATACTAATCACAGCACCAAGCCTGCCAGAGTCCACGAAGTGTTTGGATGATACTCTCAGGCACATGGTGTGTCTCCTGTGGGTCCCTTCCAACTCAGCAGATTCTGTGATTCTGAGAGTGTTGGTTTTGCTGTACAGATTGCTTTATTCTGAGTCACTCCAGTAAAATAAATGGAGGAGATGAGAGAAAGAGAGCAGCTTCTCGATGTACAGACATGGCTGGAACTTGCTCTTTGGGTTTACTGTAGAAATGAACTCTGAAAAAGAAAGATGAAGTTGAGCAAAGGGGGAATAGTAGCAGGGAAGAGGATCTTTATTAAGTTATTTTGTTCTCACTTGGATAGCCTTGCTAATATTAATGAAAGACAATTGTAACTTGGCAGTTACTTTGTATGACTAAGAGTAGTGTTTTATACAATACAATCTGAAACATTAAAGCAAGTCATTAGCAAACAGTTTATCCAAGACTAAGGAAAAAAAAAGAAAAAGAGAAATTAAATGGGAACATGAAATATGTCCTCTACCAAGTCCTGAAACAGGTCTTTCAGGCCACAGTGCAGATATTTCACATATGTCAAGAGCAGGCTGACATTTCCTTAAGTCAAAAGAAAAAATAAATGGCTATCATGGGAATCGAGCTGCAACACTCGCCTCTTCATCACTCTGATGTACAGCAGGAGGCTGAGGCTTATTTATGGGAAGCTTGAAGTGAAATTGCTAACTTGTGTGTACCTTATTGACACTTTGCTTCTCCCACAGGAGTGACAACACCAAATTTCCCCACACCCACTGCTATGTGCATTACTGAACTGAAAGTTAAGAGGCCTAAACCAGACCTCCTCCTATAGCCTAGTATTAAGCTGATAAATAATATTAATAGCAATCCTCAGAAAAAAAATCTTTGTAGGAGGTCCTCTGCCTGTTTTTATCAGACCTAGATTAATACACAGATCCAACAATTCATCATTGATGGTGAGCATCTTGACATAGAGAATGACATTTTTGCTGTGTTTCAGCAGACCTCATTTATGCAGTTATGCGGAGAACATATTCACTAATCTTGGGCTATTAGTACCAAATTAATGTCCAGACCTGCAACCCCAGCTGAAATAGGATAGAAATAAAATCAGTTACAGCTGAATTTAGACGTACTCGTTTCTCCCAACCTAGAAGGTGTTTTAGCAGGGATGGTGGTTTATGCTGCAGTGCTTGCCCCAGCTTCCCTCTGGGAAGTGTAAGGGATGTTCAAAGTCCTGCTACTCAGTCACAAACAGGACAGTATTTGATATACCCACAGATGCTAGACTGAAGGTGAGGATTCATAAAGTATACCATTTAAGGAATCTGTTAATGTGGGGCAAAATGCACTCCTTGTGCTGGTGTTTTGGCTGACAACAGACGAACAATGTGGATTTCTTTATACTACCCTCCAAATCAGTAATGCTCCTGGTTTTTTTCATTTAGTTGTCCTACCAACAACTTGAACTTTTACAACATGTTTAATTTCTCTTCTTTATTTTAACAGTAGAGACAGATCTGAACTCATGTTTTTCCCATGGCCTTGTTGAATTGATCTGCTTGTGCCAGCAGAGCATTTCTCACATCTGCAGAACTTGCTAACCAGCCATAGTGTGCCTTAAGGTGTACCTCTCTCTGTACTTTGCTCTTCCTGGGCTTTGCTTCCAGCAAAAAGGCTTTAAATAGCTCAGAGTTGTACTACACATTAAAAGAGGAATAAATATTCTCCATCTCTGACAGGAGAGGCAGTAGCCATCGTATGAAGGAGGAGACTCTCCCAGACCTGCTGTGGAAAGATGCTCACTTGGTTGTCATGAAGTGGCACTTTCCTGCAGTGTCCACCATGCCTTCTCTCTCTGATGTACACCAATATGCATAATTGTTTAGAGAGCAGGGAGGTGAACCTGCATTTTTTTCAGTGCTTTTTGATTTTCCGGTGCTTCAGGATTTGTCTCTGGGGCTGACATATGAGGCTGCCTCCAATGAGAAGCTGCTACTGACCAGAATCAATAGGAACACAGCCTGGTTCCCAGGGAATCCATTTGCCAGTAAAGTGCACCAGAAAAGTGAGGTGACTTTCAACAGGCCAAGCCAAACATTCTGTAGCACAAGGCACTGATTTATCTGTAGAGGAGGCATCACCAAAGCCAAGCGGCCGCTGATTTCTAGAGAGATGCTGGTTATAACCTAGTGGCTTCCTTACCTGAAAATCACCTGAGGCAGCTGCAGAGCCATCCTAGGGATGCAAGAGCACTTGCCCACCAAGAGGAGATGCATTGGTTTTCTTCTCTTCTACATCTTCTAAAAAACTTCCAAGATCTATGTGAAAATATCAGGTGTTACCTTGAATTACTGTGAGCACAAAGGTGCTCCATCCATGTAAGTCCAAACCAAAGTGTACATTTTAAAGTCACAGAATCACAGAATATGCTGAGTTGGAAGGGACATACAAGGATCATCGAGTCCAGCTCCTGGCCCTGCAGAGGACCATTCCCAAGAGTCACACCATGTGCCCGAAAATGTCGTCCAAATGCCTCTTTAACTCTTTCAGGCTTGGTGCTGTGACCACTTCTCTGGGGAGCCTGTTCCAGCACCCAACCACCCTCTGGGTGAAGAACCTTTTCCTAATATCCAACTTAACTTCCCCTGACACAACTTCAGGCCATTTTCTCCGGTCCTGTCACTGGTCACCACAGAGAAGAGAGTCTGTCCCTCTTCTTCCTCTCACAAGGAAGTTGTAACTGCAATGAGGTCTCCCCTCAGTCTCCTCTTCTCCAGGCTGAACAGTCCAAGTGACCTCAGCCACTCCTCATACAGCTTTCCCACCAAGGCCCTTCACCATCCTCATTGTCCTCCTTTGGACACTCTCTAAGAGCTTAATATCTTCCTTATACTGTGGCACCCAAAGCTGCACACAATATTGAAAGCAAGGCCACATCAGTGCAGAGCAGAGCAGGACAATCACCTCCCTTGAGCGGCTGTCCTCTTAATATGCCTCTTCCTGAGGAAGAAAAAAGTGTAAACCAAAAAAGAAGTGCAATTCTTCCATTCTTAAGGTAGCATACCAAATGTAACCTGGGTTGCACAACGCCTGTACATGTAATTAGTATTGCAAATTAGTTTAATTCTAGGAGCAGAAGGATTGCAGTATTCTCTAGCTTTATATTTCAGCTTGCTTCTGATCATTCCTAAGCAAAAGTGGTGTGGCTATTTCTGTAGATACTACACAAAGTGACATGATTAAAAGGAAAAATATATATAATAAGATAGGTACTTAATTGTAGAGTATACCTTAATGAAATAATTATTATTCATAAATTTAATCAACCTGTGAAGTAAATTGCCTCCAAGGCACCCAATTAAAATAATGGCAATGAAAAAGACTCCCTGGTGCATATGCCCAGCACCTCTGACAATCTGGCCACCTCAGCTAAGGACAACAGTACCAAGCTGTGAAATGACCCCCAAGAGGGCTTTTAGTGCAATCATTTGGTTTAGGTATTCAGCACCTGAAGCTGGCTCTCCTGAGGTTCTTTTAAGAGAAGGAAAATATCCTTCCCAGAGAGCTGAGGGCTTCTGTCCTGTTGTTAGATAGGCTCGATAACAGCTTTGGAAAGATAGAGAGACAGCAGCAGTGAGGTCTGCTTGAAGGGGAGCAGGATCACAGTGAAGGGAACCAAGAACCAGCTGTTCCTTTGAGCTTGGACATAATTTCTTACTTTTATTTCTCATATTGTGCTAAGAATAGAAAAGGTTTACTCCCCAACAGGACTTTAGTGGACCTCAGTCATCTTCAGGAAGCTTTTCTTGCTGAGAGTTTCTAAACTCTTTGTCATTTGTATGTCTACCCAGTCTGGGATATCCCAAGAGCGATGACTAGTTTATGTTTATCAGGCTTGCTTAAGACAACAGAGTGTCCCAAGGACTGATGTAGGAGAAACAGCCTTTACATGCACTGCTGCCATAGAAGAGGCTTATAGTGAAAATACTGTTGGGAGCCACATTTGTTTAGCTCAGATAAGAACTATGATATAAGTGATCTTTTCACATTACCTGCAACGTCTCTTATCTATTGACCTTCCAAAACATAAACTTTGCAGGCAGAAGTTTACTCCCCGCCATAATTTTCTTGATTGCCTTTTTTCATTTTCAGACTCAGAATATTTTTGGCCTTATCTAGCACTAATCTTGTCTTCTACAAGAAGATATCATCAGTAACAGACAAGGATGACTAACAATTTTTTTTTTCCTTTCAGGTGTAAGGCAGGTGATTCTCCACTGCCAAATCCTGTAAAGCAGGACTATATACCCGATCTGAGCTTTCTGAGGGAGTGAAAGGAAAATTAGGCTGGCACAAGAGTTTGCTTTCTCTTAGCCTCTAGGAAAAAGTTCACCCATACCTCTGTATTTCACAGGCACAAGCAGATGGAAGAGCTGCAGCTGAGTCACTGCTTCTTTAAAAAAGCTCAGAAACAAGGTATTGGATCTCCAGCTGCACAAAGTCACCCCTGAGGGTAAACCTGACCTGGTAAGACCTGGCCATGCTCTGGTGCTGAAGGATTTGGCCTGACATCAAGAATGCAACTCCTCAAAACTCTGGGCTTAATTCTCACCCAAGCTTAGACACCTCATGCTCTCAAGTTTCTTTGATGTAGATACCACCCACTGCTTGATTTACAAATAAACCAGAAATGCCTATAAATCTTCATCCACCTTATTTTCCAAACAAGGCTCTGGTGTGGTTTTCCCCCATTAACCTGTTGTATGGTATCACAGAAGGATAACACAGAGCCTTCAGTCCTTTCCAGACTAAGGAAGAGCTTTTCTTGGAGTCTGGAGAGGTGTTTCTCTTTCTTCTTTGGTTTAAGGATCTGTATAATACTGGGAGATTGCATAACTCACACGTGCAGCAATTTTTAACAAATATCCTGAGAGATTTAGGAGAGAGGTTCATCTGAGAAAGTCTTGCAGTGGGTGCTTAGCTTTGTCAATGGTGTTGTTGCAACAAAAGACTCTCATCTGAAAAGTTAAATGCCCACAAATCAGCAAGATAAATACTGCAGCCCTTCCAGTCCTCGTTGGCAGGATACTTACAGAGCCAGACAACTGTTTCAAGAGCTTTCTTGGTATGAGTGCACTCATGGAGCACTCTGCCAAAGTCCAACAGGCAAAAACCTACATTTAATCATCTTAGGATGGTGACTAGCTGGGCTGCTCCGAGATGAAATTAAAAAGTTACACTTTGAACATCAGACTGTCAAAAAGCCAATAACTTCAAATACTGTTGGTATGATCCTTTAAAATGTCCATGTCCACCTGTCTTGACTTACATCTTGATGCATGAAGAAATTGACAAGATCCATCACGCTGCTTTTCTCCATCTCTCTAGTGTTCATCTGCTGGCCATGGCTTCTGATTTAGAATGGTCCAAAGTCAAGATCATTTTAATGAAGTTTTGGTCACCTGCAAGCAAAAAGCAGAAGAAAAATGTGCTTTCTTGTGAAATATTTATCTGGGGTTTGAAACTCAGGATTAAGGTCTATCCTACAGAATCCCAACGAATTGCTGGGCAAACCAACTCATCTCTGGGTCCTGGAGCTGGACTCCTTTTCCAGTCTTATATAAACTCTACTGGGTCTCATTCCTTCTGTGTGTCTATCTCCAAACAAACAATAAATAAAGATCTTGCACACCCTCAAGTCTCCCTGACTCTCCTTAAAGCAATGTCTATTGTTTGACTCAGGGAAACACTACAGCATCCAAGTCCCAAAGTAGCTCAGTTGCTGCTCTAAAACACATTGGTGGAGAGACTGTGACCTCTGAAAATATGACTGAAAGAAAGAGATGAAAAACACTGGGTATCAGATTTATACAAGAACACAGACCAGAGTTATTGTCCAGTAAAAGCTGATGGGAATTCGATTATATTTTACTATTATGCCTTTATATTGTCACTTTGCTTTAGCTATTTGCCTATTAAGCAACATCCTAAAGCAGATTACTTCTTCCTGCCTTCTCCCATCCATCTCCACTGTATCCCAGCAGCAAGACACATGGGCTAGTGGTGAGGATCCAATACCATTTGCCCTCTTTCCCCACACTACCAATAAGCATCACCTACATCCCCCACTTGTCATTCACTTCAGTGCAATGCTTTCTGTCCAAGGCTGTTCCAGGCCAAATGGAGAGTGAAGGGAATTTATGCTCTTGACATGGAGCCTCCTATTTTGATGCATTTTTTTTCAATTTACCATTAATGCATTGGAAATTGCTGTCTCTGACCATCCATTTGTTTTCTCTGCGAGCAGAGCAGAGAAGTAGCCTTTCATATCATGTTCACACAGGGCAAAAACCAGGAAAGCTTAAAGTCATTCAGTTTTTCTCCTTTCCAACTGTATACCAGAGTTGTGCTGAATAACTAAGCTGATTTTCCATCCACGAATCACCCAAAGGGATTTCCAAAGCCTCATCATGAACCTAGATGTTCAGATCATCCTTGATTTATTTTCAAATCCAAGAGTCTGTGTTTGAATCTTTTGCTTCCTTTGAAAATTTCAGCCCAAGGGGCAAAATAAGGGTGAGGGGCTCCAAATTTAGAAGAGAAAAATAATTGACTCCAGAAAGGATCCCAGGATGAAAATGTTGTTATTTGCATCCTAGGAGATATTGCTAAATGTGAAGCTGACAAGAGAGTCAAATCTTGAAGATGCACAACCCTTCCTTTAAACATTTAAGTATATCTTCATAAAACTTTGTATATTTGCCTATTATGGTTTTGCACCATTGCGTATCTGCTGATTTTATGACAGTTCATTCATCCTGACACTGCAGTCACCTACATATTTCCTAAATATCTTCTAACTATGGAGACACAGTAGTGAAGCAGAAACCCTGTAGAATAACTGCAGGATAAAACTGCTTTGCATATACCCCAAATGTTATGCTTAATGAGGAAAAACACAAGATCCCTGAAGACTTGAAATCTAATTCTTCCTATTTCACAGAAAGTTCCACTTTCTCTGTGGCACCGATAAATCACTCCCCCATTTCCTTCTCTGCACCCCAAACCTCCACATCATCTCTTGAGACAGGGTAGTTTTAAGGGATTCCCTGACACTCTCCATTGGCAGTGCCAACTGGTAGTGGCAATGAATGCCAGCACAGTGCTTCTGCTCTACCGACTTCAAGGATGTTCATGGATATGTTTAAGGATGACCTACCAACCTACCCAGCTGATGTGTAGTAGTGGTTTTCTTCTCCTTATTAAGGAGTAACAGATTTCTAAGTGGATCTTTATATGCTTCTTAGTCCCTCAGCTGCTTTTTAGATGCAGTAGAAGCATGTGATTTGAGCTTACACAGCTCAAACGTGAGGTGGATCCATGATCAGAGACACACAGAAATGGGGATTTCATTTGGCTCAGAGTGACTTTCAGGTCCTAGCAAGAATCAGAAGTTGTCTAGTTCTTCTCAATAGTACCTTGATCCTGCACAAAGAAGGAAAGTTTACTTAATTTTGCATCTGAGGGAGTATCAGGTTAGAGGAAACTAACCATGCCAGCTAGCTTTTTAAAAACCCTTTCAATTAAGTTTCATAAAACAAAAATTCTTTGTTTTTAAGAAAATCAGGAACTGGTTTCCTCACATGAGAACCCCAGCAAGTACTAAGAAATGGTCACATGGATCTGTTTGGCCTCTGGTAGCCAAATCCTGGTCTAGCATGGGAAACTTGTAAGGTTCCACCTCCAGGGAGAACAAAACGTCTGATGTCAGAGATGAGCATCTGGGGAAACAACCTGCATTCACAGGTCTGGGGTCTAAGCTGTTGCTTAGACAGTGGATGTCCATACATAATATTTTGCCAACAGGCATGGTATTGGGATAATGAGACTCAGTGAGAGAGAGAACACACAAGCTAGCAAGCAGAAGCCCATTGGGGCCATGTGAACATTGTTCATAGAGCTTCATATCAGTTTGGAGCAAGTGACAGTGTAACTTGCAGCCAGAGAGCTTGGAAAGGCAGCTTCAACCAATACTATTGGGCCAAATTTTCAAGAACACCTCCACTGCCAAAGCCTGACACCAGGTTTGGCAGAAAGGAAGTTCCTGCAGCTCTAACTGTGACATATTTGGCTGGACTTGCAATGAAAGTACTGTGAGAAAAACAACACCAAATCCTCTCTATTTTGGACCATGTTTTCAAGACTCCATTGCATTTAGCCATGGTTCCTAAAATGGCACCTACTGTCTGCTGAGGATCCTTGCTGATCTGCCTGTTAATGTCCATAATAGAAAGCTAATCTTCCAGAAATCTCATGTCAGTTCTGAGTGCATTTCTGGAAAAACTGCACTTATGTGCACACTAATCAAAAAAATCAACCTGACTTTAGTTATCTTCCAAAGGCAGGGATCAAAATAAACTGCTCAGTTATGTTCCCCCACAAATTAGTAATTCTTCCATAAATTAGCCTGGACTCGTATGAATGGGAAAAATATAAATGGAATTGCTCACTAGGCTGCTGATGGTCACCTTATTTTATTGTTTCACCAATTAGCCAAGCCTGAGAGCCTTTGAAGTATCAACTGTGATAAGCCATTTGACACTGCTGTCAGTGTCATTCCCAAGATGTCATTCATCATTCCCAATGAAAAGTGACAGTCTTGAGATTAAATTATTATTTCCTTATAAAAATGAGGAGCCACGTTTACTTATAATTAATATGAAGGCTTTGACAGGCCAGACATTCGTAGCAAAATTTCAAATTATCAACACCAAAAAAAAAAGGAAAGACTTATTAATGGCAAATTAATATTTATGAGGTGGGTGAGTAGTTAAATTTTACTTCCTTCAGTGGGAAATTGTTCCATAAAAGAATATTTGTCCTCTTTCAAGGGAAAAGTATTCAGAACAAGACTTGTGAATACACGCATGCATTCTTTTTGCATTTGTTACATTTGTTCAAATGCAGTAGGAAATCGCACAGTCAGAAGAGTGCTTTGGAAGCTGCTGTCCACAAGTTTATTTCCCACTAAATTGATTAAACTCAGCACAGAGAAATCTCAGGCCAGAAATCAAGAGTCTGAGCAAGTCTGAGAGCCTGATTCAGTTTTCCACAGCAGAAAGGAGCTGGTGAGAGCAATCACAAGAGGAAGAGCTAGTCTGGGAGCTAGGATCAGTTCCCAGTCTCTTACCAGCTGCCAGTATGGAAGTGATGCATCTTGCAGCTTTGCACAGCAAAGGCAATGCCTGTAGAAAGCAAGGCACTTCCCATCCTGTGGTAGTGCAGTTACCTGTTCTGGGAGAACAGTTCGTGGCACACAAGCAGTTCACAGCATGTGAAGTATAATGCCAAGAGAGTCCTGGGGCTATGTACCACAGAAAATTTGTGCAGTTCTCATTTACAAGCATGCAAGAATATAGCCCCCGTTAGGGTTTCAGACCCAAAGGTGTTTCAGCAGCAGCTTCCTTTCATCATGGTCTAATTATTACTGTGAGACATTTAATTTTATTCTTTTTGACAAAAAGCATACTATGCATGTATTGTTCCATGCAAAGAAAATGCCCTGTGCTCAATGAGGCAGGCCAACACTGGGATAGCTACTGATTTAACATCTCCTACAAGGTCCTGGAAGGGCACAGGTTGTCTGGCTATGGGACTGAAAGTGCGGCTTATTGTGGTTTTTTAGTCGCTCCACAATCTGTTCCTTCACCACAGTACAGCAGAGAAATTCCCCATTCCCACCACCCTTAGAGCCAGTGAGGCCTGAAGGGCAAGCTCCCAAACGTGCACAACCACAGTAAGCTCAGTGTGCATACAGCAGTCTGCTAGGATGGCATTGCACTCAGTGCAGGCAGATTTTGGCCTTGCAGCTCCAAGCCAGGATAGGCTCCTTCCAAGCACTTAGGTGCTGGTAGCCTACACTGTCCCTAGGCTCAATGAGCCACACTCCTGTTCCTACTCTGGGAACCGACCCTCAGGCTATAATACCATCTGTCTGTTGACCATTTGAAAAAACTGCAGAAGTTCTGCCACAGGCCAGATACAGATTAGAGTTAGATGCTTTCTTCCAGATAGAGTATTTCCGGCCCCATGGGAGGTCTTACACTACTGCACGAAAGGAATCACTAGTGACCGTAGTCCCCTGGTAAAGCAGAGGCATGAGAATCACCAGTGGCATACATATGAACTCAGGTTTTCTGAGTCTCAGGCCTGCACTTGATCTATTAAGCCAAGCAGGGACAACCCGAATACATTGGAGAAAGCTTCTTTCCCCTTTAAACCCAGTTACTGTTTGAGAACAGAGACAGAATGAACACAGTAATCATTCTGCCATGCACTATCAGCTGTTATTGCCATCAAGGTTTTTGCTAACCACTCTAATTCCTGAAATAGCTACAAGAAAATGGGGTCAGTAAAGTGCCAATTGTTCATTTAAATTGCAGGGATGGAATCCAGACTCTAACAATATTTGCAGAAACAAGCTTCAAAGGAACACGGGTGGCATTAATTAATTCCCAGTTTACGCCTTTTGCACAGACTGACCTGGATGAAGAAAAAGTGACGGAAACATGAAAGAACACAAAATTGTTTCTTCAAAAGCACCTCTGATGAGGTAGACTGAACCAGGATAATGGAGCAATTCTGCTCATTCAGCCCACGTATGAGAAGCTGACTTTTTGCTTCATTAGTCAGAATCAGATCCAACATGGATAATACTGAAGGAGTGTTTACTGGAGGAAGGCTCTTCCAAGGATGAAATAGGAATTAGAATCTAAAAGTAAACAAGACACCTTTGTTGAGATGACACAACTGTACACTGGAAGATTTACCAAGCTATGTGGCAATACTGTTCTTTTTTATTTGCTCATTCATGCAACTAGAGGCATGATGTTTAATTCATCACTTAAAATGCTTTTACCTCACACAAGTGATTTTCAGATAGTGGCAGTTAATTCATTCTGTGCTGGATAGATTCATCACTGAGATTCACCTCAAGTTACATAATTTTTTATCTTATTTTCTGGAAAGTGCATTAAATTGTGCAGTTGAAAGAAAAGTAGAATCTCAAGGACTGGCCAGTCTGAGAGCTGCAGCAGTCATCTGGAAATCTGTGCTCACTGAGAGCCAACAGGAGATATCCTGAAGGTAACAATACACATGCAGTGAATCTCCTTAAGCTTTTTGGAGTAGGTGAGATAACTCACTACACATGGAAAGGCTTGGACAACTCAGTGCAAATATTTTGGGACAGCAGCATAAGTTCTTCTATGCTTAAAAAGACAATGATCAAGGCCTCTAACTCTCACACAATCCACAGAATACTCATAGTAGTAGTAAGTGAGTTACAGAAGTCAAAGGGCCATATAATTTTGATTTTATCATAACTGCACCTCTTGAAAATGCTAGAATTGAAAAAGTAGTGCTCAGTAAGCAAGTGCCAAAAAGGCATGAGCTACTGAACATTCATTTCATTTAGAAGCCCTGTGCTGTGGCTCCCTGTTTAGATTGATTTAATATAGAAGTCGCACCAGTAACTGTGCCAGCATCAAAACACCTGTGGGCTGAAACTCTGCAAACAGCCATTCCATCATGACAGAGTTTCTTCTCTCTGGAAACTCTGGCTGCAACATTTCTGACGATGGACCATAGTTCACCAAGGTCCTTTGCTAGAGCCTGTTTTCTCAGTGCATTTTCAAGGCTTAAAAGAAAAGTGAATCCTTTAACTGATTCTCCACCTCAACAGTAGTTTGCCTGTCTTGCACTAGCTGTATTTTATCAGGCATATGGTACAGTAAAAATTGATATTAAAGAGATGATGGTGATGTTTAGGTCAGCATTTAATCTTGGAAACATTTTCTGTCAATTAGGGACGTTAGCACATACTTCAGGACAGATTCTCAGTTGGAATACGTAGTAGTGTAACTAAACTGATTATTGCAACTGAGGCCATGGATTTCAGCAAGAGTAAGCTGATTTGGTCTGGCAGAGAGTTGTTTTATGTTATAAAAATCTGTTAACAGTTTTGTGTGCACTAGGATCTGCTAGGTTTCCTGGTACTTCTTGGTCCCATTGTAATTCAGGTCAGCATTCCCATCAACTTCAGTACAGCATATATTCTGAAAAGGGCACTGCCATGCTCAGTCTGGTTAAACCTAACATTTTAGGGTCTGCCTCTCCTCCCTCAGTGGAATACCATCTTTTAATAGCATCCTTTCCATCAGCTCTCATAGGAATGTGGGTGCTATGCAACTCTAATGCATTTGGAAATCTTGCCCTTAGATAGTGAGACTTCTTGACCTCTAGGGAGAAGTTTTTAAACCACCCAAATGTTAAAAGAGTTACATCTCCGTCCCCAAACATGATCCCCCTTAAAGGTTATTTTTAAACAATTGATCCTTCAAAAGCTGTCTGGTTTTATTGGTATTAACAATCTACTCAGGAGACATGGATCCTTCTCCTTCTCATTGAAGCTCTTTGTTCTAGTGTTTAAACTGTATTTACATTAGTGACACCTCCTACTTATTGCACTTAAGAGTTCTCACCTATCACTGCTTACAAACATTGTTGCACTTAGGGAAATGTAAAGTTTCATTCAAATTACATACTACCTTTTTCTCCAAAATACGAAAATCACTGCTAAAAGAGATTTCTGAGCACTCTCAACACTTTTCAAACTGCCACCTTTAACTGAGGTAGAAAGAGAATAATTTTTATGTTTCGTAATAAATACTATCCTCAAGATTACTCCAGTAAAAGCAAAGCTTATCAGAGCAAGATTTGAGTGACCTCACAAGGAAAGGCAAGCTGGGAGCCAAGGATGGCAACATGAGCAGGGCAGTGACCTGACCGACTGGACACAGCCCTGCCATGTCTGAGCTGGGTGGCCCAGGCAGAACGGTGGCTGTGACAGGTTCTACCAGCAGTCCAGCAACTATAAGGGACAGTAACAGGTCAGGTCTGCTTTCAACCCAGGAAACCTAAGCAACAGTCTGGCAACAAAACTGAAACACATACACCTACACTTTGCTCAAGCCAAGACTGCAGTTCTGAGCTTGAGATTAAAAGGAGCTCCTGGCCAATGTGTGGGCAGGGAGGATGGAGGACCCTGGCAAGGTCTCTTAGCGTAATTAGAGCTCATTGGTACACTCTGGGCTCTGACAAAATATAAAAGAACACAGATTTTAATTACAGCATGACCAATCACACAGTATGAACAACGGATTCAAATACGTCTCAGCAATTATTTCCTGTAGGCTGAAATATGGCTGCAGAAAATGCCTGCTTAATTATTTAGAAAGGTGGAAAAAAACAGTTCTTGTTTGCAAACAGAAGAGTACAACATTTTAAAGGGGTTAAATTAATCTAATAAATTATTAATTACAATTAGCTCATCCATTAGTGTCATGCGTCTAAATGCACCAGCCAGCATCAGGGCTCTTTGTATTGGTCCCAAAAGGGACATTGCAAAGTCCAAACACAGTCTTACAGGGACTAGAAGAGAGGACCTCCTCCAACTGAATGTCCCACCACCAGTCTGCCAAGGTCAAACTACTCTTCTTCTTACCTGGTCCAGTAAAACATTGTTTTCTACAAATGAGAAGATTCCTTCAATAAGAGGGACTGCGAATCTTGCTTAGCAAGACCCTGCAACCCTGAAATTAGGCACATTGTGGAAAGTGGAGGGTAGAAGGACAAGGGGAAGAACATTTTGGGCAAGATCTGAGGTGAACTGAGCCCATTTGCTTCTTCTATAAAGAATTTAAGCACCGAAAATGAGCACTAACAGGGTAGGAGGTATGTGTTGCTTTTTCCCCTGAATATATATTTCAGAAGAAGGTAATTCCTTTTGGAAGAGAACAAACAAGCATTTCTCTTTCAAATAGTGAATATGGGGAGAGGGAGGATGTCCTCCAGAAGCAGTAAGTTACCCAAGTCCTGTGAAGATTGGATTCAGAGATGGATGGTTATCTCCCCCTGCCCTGCCCCTATGTGTCCAATACATGTAGGTAGGTGATTGGATTGAACATTGTGTCGAAGGAAAGAGGGAGCAATGATCTCAAAGTGAGTATTATAGTACTCAACCTGGAAAAACTTAGATCAGCAGTTTGGAGTTTCAATGACAGAGCAAGGACCAGAGTGTGGGTCCCACAAGTCACAGTCCAGTACCCGATTCACTGGACCAAAACACAGGTTGCTTAGGTTGCTTTAGAAAAGGTCTTAAAATATATGTAGCATGAAGCTTTTATGTGTTACACTATCAGGATCAATAGGACAATTCTGTTCTGCAGAACTATATTCTACTAGAACTCAAAAGACTGATTAGAACAAAAGTTTTAATAGTATATTTTTGTGATACCATTTATTATCCCACATGGTTTGACACAGTGTAGTATATTGCACCTATAAATCAGTTGCAGCAAATTATTTAATGATGCATTAACTGTGGAATTTCACATATATTACAGTTCTTTAGCCAATGTTGAATTCTTTTTCAACAGCTTAATCCATCCCAGAAGTACTGAAGCAGTTGTATTCATTCATCATCAGGGTGCACATAGTCTTCTCTTTGCTCTTTTTATTTTATTAAAGCCCTTGATCTACAAGCACGGCATTAAATAATTCCCCAGAACTTTTTCTTCACAACATTCCCACCACTACTCTCACCCTTCTATCACAAAAAAAAAAAAAGTTGTTTCATTTTCTATTAGATTCTTGCCGTCTTTTGGTACAGGTTAAGCCTGGCATTGACTTAGGCCACACTGTCGAAAATTCGTAGATGACTCACTGATGCCCTGGCAACAAAGGATAAAAGAAGACAGAGTTACTGGATGCCTTCTTTTCTTCAGTCTTTACTGCTAAGGCCAGCCCTCGGGAATCCCAAACCTTAGGGGCAAGAGAGAAAGTCTGAAGAAAGGAAGATTTGCCCTTTATCGAGGAGGATTGGGTTTGAGATCATGTTGACAAACTGGATACCCATAAATTCATGGGTCCTGATGGGATGCACCCACAAGTGCTGAGGGAGCTGTCAGATATTATTGCTAAGACACTCTCCATCATCTTTGTAAGGTCATGGACAACAGGAGTAGTGCCTGAGGACTGGAGGAAAGACAGTGTCACTCCAGTCTTCAAAAGCGCAGAAAGGAAGGAAAGGAAGGAAGGAAATTACAGGTCAGTCAAGCTCACCTCCATCCCTAGAAAGGTGATCTTGGATGTCATCTCTAAGCATGTGAAGAAAAAGAAGATTTCATCAAGTGTTCATCAAGGGGTAATCATCCTTGACCAATCTGATAGCCTTCTATGATGGAGTGACTGGCTGAGTAGATGAGGGGAGAGCAGTGGATGTTGCCTACCTTGATTTCAGCAAGGCTTTTGACACTGTCTCCCGTGAGGTAAGCTTGGGAATTGTGAATTAAATGAGTGGACAGTGAGGTGGATTGAGAGCTGACTGAAAAGCAGAGCTCAGAGGGTTGTCATCAGCAGCACAGAGTCCAGATGTAGTCCTGTCGCTAGCAGTGTGGCCCAGGGGTCAGTACTGAGTCCAGACTTGTTCAACTTATCCATCAATGACTTGGAAGGACAGAGTGCACCCTCAGCAAGGGAGGTGTGGTCGATACCCCAGAGTGCTGTGCAGATATTCAGAGAGACCTGGACAGGCTGGAGAGATGGGCAGAGAGGAACATTCTGAAGTTCAGCAAGGGCAAATGCAGGGTCCTTCAACTGGGGAGGACTAACCAATGGATTGTGGCCAGTAGACCGAGGGAGGCCCTGGTGAAGCTTTACCTGGAGCACTTTGTCCAGTTCTGGGCTCCTCAGTTCAAGAAAGACAAGGAACTCCTGGAGAGGGTCCAGTGGATGGCTACAAAAATGATTAGGAGATGGGAACATCTCTCTTATGAGGACAGAGTGGGGGAGCTGGCGCTGTTCAGTTTGGAGGAGAGATAACAGAGGGGTATCTTATCAGTGAGTACAAATATCTTAAGGGCAGGATGGGGCCAGACTCTTTTCTGTGTTCCCAGCAACAGGACAAGGAGCAACAGGCACAAACTGAAACACAGGAAATTCCTTTGGAATATAAGGAAAAATTTATTTGCTTCGAGGGTGAGAGGGTGAGAGCACTGGAACAGGCTGCCCAGAGAGGTTGTGAAGTTTCCTTATCTGGAGATATTCAAAACCCACCTGCACATGATCCTGTGCAACCAGCTCCAGGTTAACCTGCTTTATGAAGGGAATTGGAATAGGTGGTCTCCAGAGGTCCCTTCAAACCCCAACCACTGTGGATTCTGTGGTGACATCACAGCTATATGTGTGAGGATATTATAACACTTTACATTACAGAAATGATGAGAAAGCTTGAAAATACAAGCTGTGAATCTAGCTGGAAGACAACAGAGAGAAGGAAAAGATACAAGAAAGTGTGATTACAGAAGAAGATTATTTTTTAATTTTTTTTTTTTTTTTTTGCTTCCAAGATATCCCTTGCTGGAGATTCCTCTGAGGTCCTTGAGGCATCCAGAGTTGGAACAGAAAATGTTTTTGAAATTGTTTTATAAGAATACCAGACATCAAAATAACTTTCTCTAGTTTTATGATATTTATCTCATGGTGGTGAACCCAAACAGCACTTTCACAGATTAAAAACCTACTAGTTTTACTCTTCAGCACTACATTTGGTGCCTGCATAAGAGGATAAGCATTCTAGACCTTCATGGAGTTCTAGATGCGTACCCCATTTGGGGAAAATCCTTACAACATTTAGCTGTTAAAATCACCTTTCCAAGCATCTTCCATCTCCTCCAGCTCCCGCATAAAACTGCTTCAAATACTGGAGAGCAATGTGGAGAGTGATGATTGATCTTATTTCTGCCACTTGTCACTGCTAGCACAGGAAGACGGAATAACTTGCTTGTGGCTATTCTCCTTGGCAGTTGTCTCTCCTCTCCGCTCACGGAGATAAATACTGCCATGGCAGAACACAGCCTTAAGGTAACTCTTCTGTACAATATGGAAAGTTAGCATTGCATTTCATTATACAACACTGGTTTTAAAAGCTCCTCCCCTTCAGCTGGTACCTTTTTTACTATAATATTCATTCTAATTTTGCTATGTGATTTTTCTTCTACCTACTTTTTGTGTCCTCGCTCTGGTGGTAATTTATGCAGATCCTGCCCGTTCAATCTTTTTTATGTAGAGTAACAATGGCACAAGGACAAAAGAGTTGGATCATGTTGCTTTCTTTTTCATCTTTAGAAATGGAGCACAAATGTCTGAGGCATTGTTCGTGGGTCTGGATATCCTTCTTGGGCCAAACCTCAGGATACTAAGTTAGAGGAATGGAACCATTTTGGAAAGCCAGTGTGGTCTCTAGGAGGCAAAATTGGGCTAGAACTCTAGAGGAAATGAGGAAACCAAAAGCTTGTAATTCTACAGCATACAGGGAGAAAAGGTCACCCCAGCTGTCTTCCTAATAACGACTGCAGAAAGAAGGCAGGGGGCACAAGACCAGATTTCTTAAAGTGCAAAGCCTCTCCTTTCAGTGGAGTCAGGAGGATGTCTCCAGTCAGCATATTATCCTAGCAGGACATCTCCAGCCAGCATACTATCTTACCACCTAAGACTGAACTGAGTTTCAGCTGCAGACTTCTCATGTCACCTGTACAGCACACACATACACCCACACCCACACACATACAAACACATCTGTAAATGTAGGAAGCAATGTTGTAGCATTGTGGCATCAACATAAGAAAGAGGGACCTTATAGGAACGGAAAGTGACTCTAATGTCACACACCCACAAGTACCAAGATGTGTGCTGAATCTTTTCAGCATTCAGGCACTAGGAGACTATTTCCTATAGTCACTCTGATTTCTCTGGGCTGAGAAGTAAATTATTTTCACTACCCGTTTAAGTTCTGCTTTCCCCATTCTCCCTTTCCTTCTCAAGCCCATGGTCTCCTTGTGTATGCTATATGAGATAAATATCTGCTAGGGATGAGTGGCATCACACCCTGCACCCAAGGCATCTCCTCTGTCCTGTCTGGGCAACAGGTGCCCAAACCATGCAATTCCTACCTCTCAACATGCACAAGTGCATTGTCACCTTCTAAATGGGGAAATTCAGGGGACAGCTCAAAAAATAGCACTGTATCTAAAAGCAGAAGGATCTAGATGTTGGGCACCTGCTTGCCCTTTACACCTAGTTACCTCTGGGAGTCAGTTTTAAATGTTCCCTAGTGGATCGTTCCCTTTTTATGTCCTTTTATGTTTGCTGAAAGGCACTGAGATTATTATTGGGAAATTTACCATTTGAGTCATCTCTCTCCCTAACAAAATTGGCTTTATAGTTTTGCAAACAGGAAGATTTATTTTCCCCTCAAAATAAATATTGATAAACCTACTTCAGTCAATATTTACTATTTGGTTTGGGGAAGAAGCAAAAAAGTCTAGTCCAAAGTTTAATAGAGTTTGATATCTGTTTTTTATCTACGCTACAAACATAATATCATATTGCTGTCTTGGCAGGAAGGAAAGGAAAGGAAAATTAGTTTCTATTCATATTACTGAAATTCTATGGGGTACTTTCTAGTAGGAAAATGATGGGAGCCTGGGGCTTGTGCACCAGTCACATCTTTTACAGGTAGCAGCTTTGTGTTGGTTTTAGGTTTTTGGGTGGAATACTGAGGTGTGGGTTAATTGTGACCTGGCACTTCTGTTATAAAAGGCTGCATCTCTATAGCACAGAGGCTCTCCTTTTATTCCTGAAGTGGATGTTTCACAAGCACCCTAAATACAGCAGCCCTTGCTTATGGAGCTCTTCACCATGCTGGGTGAAAACATGTGCACTAATTTGACCTGGCATAAATTTGTAATTCTTGACACCTAGAAAATGAACATATTACCTTATTAAATGCTGCTCACTCACAAATGCACAGACCAGCTGTTTCCTCCCTCTATTATTGAACTGTAGCAAGCATTTTCTGGAGGAAAATTAAAAGCAATGATTACAATCAATTAAAAAAATTCAATTTAAATTCTGCTACACAGGGAATTACAGCATATTTTTAAAATGTTGTCTTCTATTTTTTTTTTAAAGTTCCTATATGTTACGTTGGACCCCCTGTAGATAAAATCTTCTCCTTTTAAAACACAGGTTTGTTTACTTCGGAGAGTGTGCATATATCTAAGCAGGAAAAGAGAACCTAACTGGGGAAATATGGGACATTTTATGACTGCAACAAAAGATCTTCTAGTCTTTGGTACGTGTATGTCCCACACTCACACCCTCCCCTCCCCTTCCTGTCCCTGATGGGCAATGTGATCTGTCCTAAGATAAGAACACCAGGTGGGTATTAATTATGTTCATATAATTAATGCTTTTCAGAGATGGGGGAGATGATATTTGTGATTGACTTGGGTGCACATTGGCCTGCAAAAGGGTATAAAATGCTGATTGAGACTGGGCCAATGGAGTAAAGTGGTCTGCCAAGACTGCGAGTAGAAGTGTTAAGATCTGGTCAAATAAGAAGATAAAATCCTAAAGTAGCTTCATAGGTGCTTTGTTGCTTTGTAATTGTGACTTTTGCAAGGCCAAAGACTATAAACCTGTATGTTTCTAGACAAACCTAGATACATCCATAACCCTTTAGATACTATAATCCATTGTAATAGATGATAGAGTTGTTATTTAGATACTGTATCTGCGATATTTAGATACTGTATTAGCAATACATCTTATCATAATCATCCACATAATCATTGTGTCCTACTTGTCGCACCAGGATGAAAACCTTCTCTTAACTACTCTGCTACACACATCCTAAAACAATGTGAAACTGTGGTGAAATATGAAAACAACCATTTCCTCAGGCGGATGATGACTAAACTTTCCAAAAGATGGCTGAAATTCAGGCATTCCCTACACCTATCTGAGGGCTCTGATCAAGTCATAAGATAATTTGGAATACTCAAACCATTTCCACCAATATCAAGAAATTACACTCCTTTCACAGTTCAACATGGAATACTCTAACTCTCCCTGTACATAAAATACCTTTGGATATGGCTCACGCTGAGTTGCACCCAAAGAACCTTTCAGTGCAGGCATGGGATAAAAATTACTGACTTGCAGTGTTATTGATGCAGACAGGCAGCAGGTGTCATTCCTGTCATGTGTGCCCCCACCTCCTCTGCCTTTTTTCTTGCTTTGTAAAGTATTGAAGTTTAATGGTTACTTTTCCTTTGTATTTTAGCAACTTCGACTGTAGAAAGCAGAAGCCATGTCTTGATAAATACGCATCCTGCAAGAGCATTTTACCTGGCAGAACAAATAGCTAGCATTGGAGTCAGCATGCAAATCTTGATTTACAACCACTGTCAGTGCTTGCCAAGTGATGGCTCTCATGAATGGAGGCAGAACTACCTTTGTTGTCCTGAGTCCGACACATCCTTCCTTCTCCTTGTGACTTTTCTTCTGCATGCATGTGCCTGTCAGTGTGCATTCGCTAAGATTTGTGTTCCGGTTACTTACTTGGTTTCTATCCCACAGTGGTTGCTGCTGGTCCAAAACTGACATCTTTTGCTGGTTACTGTTCTCCCACTCATTTGATGCTTAGGTGACCTTCACTTCATTGGCATTCAGTCAGTGTGAGAGATGCACTTGCTTCAGCTGCTTGGGCTTGGGTGAGCAGGTGGAGAAATGACCGGTTGAAAATGAGTTGTTAAGACCACTGCAGCAAAAAGATTGATGCAATTAATTTTTCATTGTGTACAGTGTCTGTGGATTGTAATCAGCTTGGATTGTTCTTCCTCTGAGGCACAAATAAAATGCAAATGGTTTTTGTATGAAAGGAAACATTCTTTATGAGGTACTGTGTTATTTGGAACTGCAAAATGGCTTGAAATAAATGGGGATTATGAGGAATGTTTTATGAATCCACCTAGGAGAACTTAATATAAGTTTCAGGCAGAGAAAACCACAGGTGAGTTTCCCATCAGATGAACATATTACTGCTCAAGCAACTGGAAACAAGAAAAAGCCAAAGGCTTTAAGCCTTATTTAATAATACTAATACCTAGCTCTTTCCACGAGGAGAAGTCAATGCACTTTACAGAAAAAATACTTGCCTTACAGATGGGTTTAAATTAAGTATTTTTTCCAAGCTCCCCTCTCATCTCTACAGCAAGGAGTAAAAGGCATGTCTACAGTGCCCTATCAAGTGCTTTACCCCTTGGTGACACACTGGCACCAACCAGAGCAGTTCTGAACCAGCCTATTCACACTGCAAAGCATTCAGCCAGACAGAACACTTGCATTGTGAAGTTCTTGTAGAAGCTTGGTCACAGAGTCATACCAGGTACCTACAAACTTGTTCTTGTATATGTTTTATAACAGACATACCTCTCAGAATCTGAGTTCCTGCCTTACAGACCAGACACCAGCTTGGGAGCAGGGCAACTACATGAGCCACTTATTGATCCCTCACCTGGGCCAGCAGACTTAGGACTCAGCCCAGCAGTAGCCTTCATAGTCAAGGCTGATGGAGTTTAACTGTGGGAGAAAGGCCCTTAACTCTGACAGCAACTCTGAATGCCTGTGTGTGTCCTGGAGTTTGCATAGTGCTAGTCAGATGGGGATTTAAAGGATAGGCTGGTAGATCTGGAAACAAAACAAAAATTAATTCTGTGTTTTTCTCAAAACAGAGCAAGAGAGGAATGGGTCGTTTGGTAGGAGAAATGGATCGTTTCCTCACAAGTGCATGCAAGCCAAAGAGGAAAGAAATGGAGGGAATGAAATGAGGTTCTATTGCTTGCAAATACAAAGGAACTGCCACCACTGCCAAGGCAAAGGGTTTGCTAGATTTCCACTGCATTTTGTGCAGTTGATTCTTCCTTCTGGGTATTGCTATAATAAGTGCACATTTTAAGACTTTTAAGGCAGTGTAAACTACTGGATAAAGGGCTGAAGGGACAACCTGCCCATCACAGTCAGTGCGAGCATTGCGCTTCTGATTCCCTGGTATGGGAAATCCTAACAAATTGTGCAACTCCCTCTTCAGAAGTATGAAGTGACTGGTTCCCATAAGTCATGTATGCTTAAAATCGTTAATCAAATCTTGGTGATACCAGTGAGCCATGCAACTTTATTCATAGCCTGGGGACCGTTTTCTTCTTCTGTTTCCTTCTAAGAACTAAGCTAGACTGTCATGCTAGGAGATGAAGACTCTGACAGCTACATGCGCCAACAACTCCTGCTGGAGGAGCCCAATTTGCGTGTGCCATTGCTCAGGTCAAATGTAACTGGCAGTATATGCTCATGTGTGCAGCAGGGGTTGTAACTGTTCAGCACTAACAGAGAGGTCTGCTCCACTGAAGTCAGTGTTAATACTATTGACAACATTCACAGAAGGGCTACACTGAATATGGGAAAATCCCAGCACAATTTTTCCCTTATTTTCATTTTGAGGCACTGTTGTTTGGTTGTTCTGCATGTTTGGGGTTGTTTTTTCACGGTGCACATTAGTTTAAGCATGAGTATTTAATTTCAGATTATTATGGCAGAGGTTAACCATTTATCTGAAACCTGATGTTTGTGTTTCACTAATACAATCCAATACTTTACTCTCCTTGTTTGCATTTTCTCAAGCCCTGACAAAAATCCTGGATATCATCTGATACCAGCAGGCAAAGTTTCATGAGACCTTAGTGTCTTTTAACAGAATGATTACCTTTGAAAGATCTCAATCAAAAGACTTATTTACGCTCAGTGTCAGCCTTATACGGCTCTTGCTAAAGTTTAAACATCATCTAGGAGCCAAATTATACCAAGGACATTTTAGCACAATTAAGCCCTCTTCTGGCTTGGAATCTTTGCAAGTAAACGCAGCATAGCATACACCAAAACACCTCGATAAAAATTGTAAATATCTAATCACAATATTTTCAAATTGTATTTGGCTTACACAGTACACATTTCCTAACAGTCTGAAGAATATTGTATTCAACAAATAAAAACTATTTAATGTCCTGCAAAGGTATGTATGGGAAAGTCAGTTCACTACTAAAAATTATGCACTTATTGTGCAGATTAGAAATGAAAAGGAGGTGGACAATCAGAATCTGGATTGCTTTGTCTTTTAAATCAAAATTGCACCAAAACTTTTTCATTATTCCCTTGCAGGATATATGGCATTTTTCTAAATAGGAAGAAATGAACACTCAGGAGAGAATAGAAGCAGTTTGAACCAAATTAAAACCTTAGTGGTTGGGAAATTGGAAAGAAAGACTGTCAGTCAGCCTAGGTCATGTCAGGGCTGTGAAGTGTAACATAGTCGCCCCTCTGCCCCACAAAACCATTAGTCTATCATCAAGGTCATTGGCCTTTCCTTCATGGTATGATTTTTAATGCATTGGTTCTTTTTTTTTAGGAAATCTCTAACCTCATCTGAAATCTTTCCCTTCACATTCCTCATTTTCTTTTATGCTCTCACTTTGCCCTTCAAAACCTCATTTAATTATGTTTCTGGCCTTAGCTAGAAAGACTTGGGACAGGTTTTTTTCTTGATCTACATTTTTATGATGGGCTTCTTAAAAATAAGACTCTTTTGTCACAGTCCCTATTTGCTCGATATCAACCTGGAGCAAACATGCCGACAAACATGAGAGTCACAGATCTGAAGAGCTAAAGAGTTTCAGGCTAGAAGCCCTTCAGGACAAGAAAAATATTTTGAGTGGAATTTTTCTGCAGATTAGAAAATCCCTATGTCACTTCAATATTTTTGGGGTTCACAAAATATAAAGCAAATATTTCATATTTATATGGGTTTGATTTTAAAGGAAACAGTATTTCATGTTGAAAGAAATTAATCAGCCTGGGCTTGCCACTCAGGAGTCTTTGCAGTTTAGATGAAAACCTCCTGACTGACTGTATGTAAAATGATGTTAAATCATACAAGTGTTCAGTTTTAAGGATCCAACTGCAGAACAAGCATCTGTGAAATTTCTTCCTCTCTGTGCTGCAAAAAACTCTACTTGTTTTTGAGTTGTTTTGGAGAGTGGCCAGTAGCAGATGCCTATGCACAAGGATAAGACCAAAGCCAGATCAAAGCAGTATTTCCCAGGTACACTAAAGCTTACAGTAATCCAAGATATAAGGCCCCTTGAATGGGAGATGGTGATAGGACTAGCACTCTCCAGTGACTCTTCTATTTTTCATGAATTTATTCAGTCACTTTTTGAACCTTTGTAAGCTCTTAGCACCCCCACCATCAGGTGGTGACAAGCTCTACAGATTAACTACATGTTGTATTAGGAAGCATTTCCTTATATTTGCTTCAAACCTGATCATCTATTACATTGCTCATCTTGCCAAACCTGTTCTGTTCCACTGATCAGACCTTTTCTTGCATGCCAGATTTCAGAGGCTGGTATACCATCACCAAAAAAATCCAAACTTCAAGTCAATGCTGAGCTCCTGCTAAACGCTTTGGGTCTTGATATAAATATGTATTAGTGGTGTTTCTGATGGGGGTGGGCAAATTCGTTCTGAGACAATGATATGCCAACAGATGTTCCTGAAACACACAGAATAAGTTTAAGTGTCTTACCCTGCTTTGACAGTATCTGCAGCACAAAGCACAAAGAGAAATGATGCTGTCTGTGTGACAGCCAATTGCTGGCAGCTTTAAAAGCAAACAACTACATTAATATTTCTACTTTACTGCTTTGTGTGTATTTGTGGCCCTCCAAAGCAATAAAAGGAAAATTAAGCCCTCAATGTCACAACCCATAAACTAATTTTGCTAACGAAGAAAAGGAAAGGAGGGGTTCAAAAGGAGCAGAATTTCTCTTTCCATTCCCAGGAAGCAGCCAAGCAGCCATGTGGTATTGCCCTGACCTTTCTTTAGCCATTTGTTCCTGTCTGCTTCTCCTTTGGATGTGTTTCTGTGCCACTTAGCAGTTGCATAAATAATGTCAAGAGGCTTCATGTGATGGAAAGCTGCAGTGAGCCATGAGACATTCCAGCTTTAATTAGGTACACAAACTAAACCCAGCAGTAATATGTCTGTGGTACCATGAATGTCACAACCACAAGTCCTTTCTTGGTGAGGGCAAAACATTGTTAGTAGGCATAATAAAAGCTACCATTTACTATAGAAGCAGCTTTTGCTTTCATTGGTTCTGTTTCAACTGGCAGATATCCATTCTGTTGAACAAAGACCTCAGGGTATTACTCTCTTCATCCTGCCTTTGCTCACCTGCCAGTTTTTAAAGCTGGGTTTTTCTAAGAGGATATGGTGAGTAATGATCACAATCAGCTGAGGTACTATCTTGAGGCAAACATGACATAACTATCTCAGTAACTCGGGCAGCGTTCCTGACATAGGAAACACTCTGGAAGAGTTTTTGGCTTTCTGAATAATTGGGAGCTGGTCCAAAGTTCTTTGAACCTTGAGGATATTTCAGGCTACCCTTTAAAGTGCTCAGCTGGGCCCCACTCTGCTCTCAATGAAACAGTAAGCTCAATTCATCCTGTGCTCAGGTATTACAGATGACAGCTATTTTTGAAAGCATGGCTCTACAGCGTAGCTTCTAGAGAAGCACATCTTTAAAAGAGTGGGTATTAGGGTTACAAAAAGACTTTTGACTGTCACGTGCCTGGCTGGCTGCAGGCCAGACAGTTCAGAAGATAGTCTATCGGAAGGCAATGATGCAAGTGAGAACAATCCAAATGCTTTCACAAAATATTTACTTCTCGAAAATCTGCCTCTAGCAAAACTATTTCAAAAGTGTGGCTAATACTAGCACAAAGCTAACAGTCCCAAACAGAAGCAGTTGAAAAGCAATTTCCCTGATATCCCTATAAGCACTTTCATAATTATTGATATTTCATAGAAAATTCGTAAGCTACAATATTTTAGAGCTGGTTAAAGACATAGGATTTATAGCTTCTATGAAAGTTACAGGCTTATTTTTTTAACTTTAAAAAACTAATTATTTCAGTGTTCATTACAGCTATTTGAATATTCTGACAGGCTTAGGTGAAATGAATTGAAACCTCATGACTCACCTTAAATAAAGTAATGTTTCTTATCAACTAGGTTTATTTTAAATTTATCTCATGCAGTTTGACCAGTCATTCATTCCTGCAGTTGAGAGAGACAGGCAAAGTCACAACTTTTTCCCTTCATTTTCCTGGCCAGTTTTTCTCAGTTGTGTGTAAGGGACATGCCCATGTACTAGTTGAGTTTTCTGTACAAGCTTTCTATACAGAGTATGTGTGTCCAGGTCTACTCCTCTGGAACATAAAAAGGATGTAAGAACCCATGCAGGAGGGCTAGGTGCGTGAGGTAGGGAAGGAGACTCTACAGCTTCCACTGTACTGTGAATCAGGCCACAGGAGGCCAGGTCCTAAAATACATTTTTCAGAGGGGAAATCTAATCACCTTATGACGTGGTATGCACCACATGTTTAGAAATACTCTAAACAGTACAGCTGCACATATCAGCGGGTTTCGGTGAAATAGTTTCAACAGCTAAAGGTATTCCTGTTGAAACTGTTTGTAAGTGAGAAGGTAAAGGGGTTTTTTTGACAGATGACAACAGAACTATATGAATTGATGATTCAGTATTTGGAAAGCAACCCTCTCTTTAACAAAGTATCAGAACATAAGCACTTCTTGTTTTCTTCCTTTGCAGAAAGTTCAATAGTTTAATCTAATTTCAGAATTTTCTCTGAGCTCACTGAAAAGATACCTAATATAAAAACTTAGCTGTGCTTTCTGTATTAAAGGATCAACATAATGTACCGTACAGTGCAATCTCAAAAGCTGACCATGTCTTACCCATTTCTGGCAAGTTTCCTCCCACTTCCATATTTTATATTAAAGGAGATTCTGATTCAGTAAGGCAATTCAAATATGTACCACTAAGCATATCCCAAACATTAAGCATTTGCTTAATTCCAATACAATCAATAATAAACTTGGGTTTCAGCATATAATCAAAATCTCTGATTTGAATCTTTAAAGTCTGTTCTTTATCAGGACTTCTTATTCTTTAGTATCAGTTCTGCTCAAAAAAATGAATATGGACAAATAACAGAGTCTGCATCTTAGTCTCAGTGAGACAACAGTGTGTGGGATAAAGGCATGCTGAGATAATTTGCATGCTGCACCCCTGGTCTGAGCTGCTTTTCTCAGCTTTGGCTGTGTCAAAGCTGCACTCTAGTGGAACTGAGGCAGAAACACATGCTCTGGGCTGACTCCTCCACACCTTCTCAGCCCCTTTGCTTGAGAACAGCTCTGCAGAGGTGTTTCAGTGGAGGTCACTGGAGGTCACTTAGAAAATACTCCAGCCTGAGAGCTTTCCAAATGACACACCTTTTGTATGATTCAGAGAGAAGTTTGCGCTCTGTACAATAGGACTACTCATCACACTGGATTAGAGAACAAAGGCATTCGACAGCTACACTGTGGAGTCCCTACATCTTCGTGGGGTGTAACATCATTAAACCATCAGAACATCTGGGGTTGTCAAGATTATGGACAGGTTATTTTCCCCAAACCTCTCATCTCTGCAAACCCCACTGTTTTTAGTGACCACTAGTGTCTTGTTATTGAAAATGTTCACAGATTTTAAGTGCCTTAATAGGACAGAAGTTCTTTATAATATGTCCCAAGAGCAGCTGACCTTCAGGGTGGTTAAATCAGCACTGACACAAAAAAGTCAAGTAGTAGAAGCAAAACTGGAGTTACTGCCAGTAAGTGAGTTTAAGTGAGGCTAAGATCAGTCCCTGTTATTTGAACAACACAAGGTGTACCTTGGATAATGTCCAGTCTTCAGCTGACAGGAAAATAGATTAGGACTGAAGAGCTTTTGGTTGTTACATACAGTCAGTAGTGACCAGAAGGAACACATTTGTGCCATGTTAACTTCACCTGTGTGAACTCTATGTTCTGCATCAAAGCCAAGGGTGGAATCAAAGCATAAGAAAATCAATGTAACCATACAAATGACACAGGAATTAGCGCAGTTATTAAAAAAAAATACAGGAGGGAGCAAATTTGATGGTTGAATATTGCTTACACTGAAATCTATTTGGCTTTACAAGTACAGATAGCATTTTAAGTTTTGCTGCCATCTTCTGCTACACGGCCAATGTGGCCATGCTATCACCCAGTAGTTCTGGACTCTGGGTTGCTGTGCTGTGAAGCAAGGCAGGCAATAAATGAAGATGACAAAGAAGCTTCTGTTCATAGACTAAAGAGGAGCTTGTGAACACTTCTACTCAATGGAAATTAACTTTGTTTCATTTTCCAAAACAAATGCAACATTTCAGCAGAATTTGCCAAATATTTTTTTGAATACTTCTTGAAAGGTAGAAGTGAGGAAACATTTCTTTTTGGTGTTTTAAGAATGAAGTACCTAAAGAGTTTGTGAGGTAACTTTTGGGCAACCCGTGAGACTGAAAAATATAGCCAGGACAAAATATGTAAAAGAGAAATCATTGTTTGATCACTGTTTCTGTTGAAATACTCATTCTGAAGGTTCTGGAGTTTGTGGTCTATGCCATGTCTTTGTTGCTGGTAGGCCCTCGTCTTTTAGACGAAAGGTGCATCAGGCAGGTCACAGTTATGTCTCAGATACACCCTTGCTGTGGGCAGAGTAGACGGATTTTGAATCTTTCCTGCTACCTATGTTTGCAGTGCTGTGAATGTGGTGTGATGATCTAGGATTCACACTGGTGCTGCCAATAACAAAGGAACACTGTCTGTCTGAACATCAGGTCCATATTTTTTGCTTAATATTCTAACCCGCAAACTGAACTGCAGATTTTGTGATAGAGGCAGCACATCAAGACGCTAGTTTCAAAAATACAAAGATGGTTTAAAAGCTGCTCACAACCGGTTTAGGAAAAAAAAGAGACACACAAGGGACTTTATTTCTGTGATAGCTCTGCCTTCATCTTCACTGTCAGCAATGTGATTCTGTCACAGGCTTTTTTTGCAAAATATCAAAATACTTCCCCTTGCAGGGGAATTGTTAGCTATCTCTTTTTGAAATGGTACCAAGGGAATGTGCTCTTCTAACTTCAGTTTCCAGAATGAGAAGTTAAGTTTTGAGCTCTTCTGCTTGCACTAAAAGACCAAAGTGACTTAATATATTTTGTTTCAGACTATACTCTCCTTCTGTGCTTAATATTACATGGTCTTCATCATTACCATTTTTTAAAAATTTAAAAAAAAAAAAATTTAAAAAAACCCAAACCACAACATGTTTCTTTTTTTCCAATCACCATAAAGCTGTAGAACATACATCATCAGTCAGATGCATGAATAAAACATCCTGAAGCAATTCTTCCATGTGCCTTGCCCTGTTTCAGTCCCCATTCTAGCTGTTGGCTTCAGGCAACATTTTGTTAATGCAGGTATGCCTTGTTTTCTTGTGACTGCACGGGCTGGAAAAGTGACTTTGAATAAAGGAGAGTGGAAATTCTGAGACTGTAATAGAACTGGGCCTAAAGGTAGAGCTGTGGCCTGACAGGGACCATCATCTTACAGCCATGCCTCTAGAAAGATTTTTGCCTTCAGAGAATGAAGGAGGGTTATTTCAGTAATTGATTGAAACACACAAGTGTATTCGGTAAAGGCAATTAATAATAGGGTTAAGGGTGTGTTTCATGTCTGTCTTATACTCTTCTAAACAGAGGCAATTCCACTACCCTTTCACACTTCCTTCCCATGGTTAAGTAGTGAGGCAGAGCAAGAAATGGATCTGGCACTATGAAAGCAGCATCTAATTCAAATCAATTTGTCTTAATGAGGCCATAAAATCACAGTCCAAGATATAAAGATGTCCACTTTCCTGAGGTTTCTGAAAGATTGAAACCTCAAGAAGGTTTAGAGATTACAGATGGTTTCCCAGGTGCTGAAGCTCTCCTGCATCTTCCTATTGCTCATTTGCTCCAAAATCTGGCATCAGCCCACTTTGAATCGGGCTCTAAAAATCTACTTTAATCTTTTCATTGTGAGCTTTGAGGGAGATATGTTGCCTCTTGAAGGAAGGGAAACTGTTGAAATAAAATAGGAGAAATAGAGAGAGAATAAAAAAAAATCGGATTTAAATAAAGCCTATTTTGCAGATGCTAGAGTTAAGGTGCACAACAATCAATGCAGCTGATGTTTCACTTTAATTGTCATCCTTGTTGCTCTTTTCTATCAAGCCCACATGCTATGAGAAGTATTGAAGGGACAATTTCATATCTACTAATTATTATCATGATGTTATTAATTTAGACTAAGGATAATAATAAGATAGGGGGTGTGTAGAAAGAATTCATTATGAAATTAATTGCTCTGATTAGGGTCAACACATAAGATAAGGTTTATAAAGCATTTTAGAAACAATTAGTTTTGATGGCTATTTGGCATCCTAAGACATGTAAATCTAGAGTATGCATTTTACATTTCTCCCCCATCCCCATTCATATGCTAAGTCCTCTGATAAACGCCTCTTGTTCAAAAGAAAATTGAAATCAGTAGATTGAAGCAAAGCTGGATAATGAGGTATTATTGATATATTCTGTAAATGCTTCAATTATTTCTGCCTTCGGGTTTGAAATTATTTCAAAGAAACAAAAAATAAATAAAAAATGGCTTTTTACAAAGTCAATTTTAACATCTCCATTGCATTTTTGGTTGTTGTCTTTTCCCCTTAATAGAAACAGAAAGAGCTTGATTATAGTTATCTTTCTGAATATACTGTTGCTTTTCAAAATTCCTTTCTCTTGACTCTCAAGGGTTCTCTCACAGAATGGTGGCCCTCAGTTGTGTGAAGCACCTGTTCCCAATTCATCTCTGTAAATGAAACTTAACATGGCTTTGTCTCCTTGCATCTTAAATGCCCTTCTTTTCTTTCTTTCTTTCTTTCTTTCTTTCCTCTGAATTCTTAAAGAAAACAACTAACAGAAGGAGGTAGCAGAAATACCCTTTAAACCAAAGAGTAATTGTGCATTCAAGATGATCTTTACCATAAAGGCCTGCAGTGGTCTACGTTCCTTCCTAATGCAGTTGATTTTTGGCCCTTCATTTCAATATGATCACACTTGATCAATCCTGACAGCTTTCAAAGATCTTATCCAAAACAGAGGCTATTGACAGCAAAGATACAATTTAGCTAAATTAACTGCTTCTGGCTCAACAGTGGTCTGATCTTCCTCTGCTGAAACATGTGGGCTCTCGGAGGATTATCATTGTAGCTGTGCCTGAAACTAGACATATCACTTCAGATCTTGCTCATCTGCCTTTTTCACTGTCCAGTCACTCAAACTAACAATGGAAACAATCAGTTCTTCTATAAAACAAATGAGAAATCCTAGGGCTTTTTTTTTTTAAAGAAGCAAGTATCATTATCGATATCTTTGCAGAAGGAGAAACTGAGGTCCTGAGGTGCATAGCTAAGACCAAAGTGCTTCTGGTAAACAGCCTGTTTCTCCAGAGCTCTGGCACAGAAAGGACATTAAGGAGCTGTGGGTACACAAGCACAGCATATACAGCTTCCTGAATTCAAGTCCCTGAGAAACACAGGAGGTTGCAATTAGAAAGGGAACCGGACCTTACTGAAGTCAGTGGAAATCTTTCCAATTATTTCAATAGGTATCTGGCACAAGCCCCTGATGAATCCTCTGGGGGTGCCTGTTGCCTGCTCTGTGTGGCTCATTAAAATCAAAATTCATTGTGAGCATGTAACTCAACTGGTAGGTTTGTAGGTATCTGTGCTTATCTTTCCATTGCAAGCAGCAGCTAACAGAGACAGGATGGAGAAAAGAGTATAAGAGGGGAGAGATCAGCCATAGCAAGTCACAAGAGAAAGCAGCTTACAGGAATGGCAGGACCTCTTGTTTGTTTTTGCCTGTCCCCCAGGAGCTTGGCAGAAAGCTGACAGCTTTGTGGCAGTTAGTAGAGCAAACACCATTTCTCAGCTTATTTTCTATTGCAAAGACAAGTAGCTTGATACTGTGATTGATCGATACTCCCCATGAGTCAATACTCAGATCACATGCAGTAAATCCCAGAATCAGTGCCAAAACCACAGTGTGACTGTGTCTCAGCGCGCTGCCAAATTCTCCTTTCCCTCCCACGCCAGAAACTCACCAAGCCAATGGAGATGATGTGAGTTGACATCAGCACATCAGAAGCTAGAAACTGGTTCATTTCAGTCCATGAGACATCATCATTGGACATATAGCTCCAGGAGAACTGTCTAGGAAAAGCAGCAGGCCTCTAGAAGAGAAGGTAGCACAGACAGGAATTCTGGAGAGCTGCAGTAATGGAGTACAATACCTCAGGTGATATGTCACTCAAACAATGCCCTGTATCAGGGCAAGCTAGGCTATTTCATTAGTCTAGGATAAAGACTGGAAAAGAAGAAGAAAAAAAAAGAACAGATTATACAACAGCAGGCAGCTCTGCCGCTCAATACCAAGTAATAAAAATCAACTGTATGATCAATAGGCCTTTCTGTCCACAGGGCTTTGAAAATTCCACTGTCATGCTCTCTGCTATAATTAGCACTTGATGAACTTAAAATGTTTGATGACTGTGAAATTGCATTCCTATAGAGACAATGCACACCTGGAATAACAGCATGCAATTCAGGGGTCTATGGAGTCTCACACCATTAAACACAGCACTTCAAATAGAGTTTTCACTGTGAAAATGGAGCAGCCTCTTTGACGTGCTAACATCAGCTCTGGTCCACTTGCTTCTCAAATCACTGGTGTAGCAGACAATCTTCAAAGGGCTCAGGATACACTTTAAAGCAACTACAACATTTTCTTGTTTAGGAATGAATGTACTCTTCTGGCAGAAGATGAAGAGAGGCAGACCATCCTTACCTCAATTTCACCTTCATAGTCAGAATGAATGTAGAATGGGGTATATCACTCTATATACCAACACATATATATATATAGGGAGAAAGATTCATTGACCAATTAACCCATTCCAGCTTCACTAAAAAATAAGCTGCTTTGTGATATAGATTAGAAAATAGAATCTTTTATGGGAAGAAAAATAAGAAAATGCATTGCAAATATGATTGACTCCAACTCACAGTTTTGCAATGCTAAGAGTGCAATGGAGCTGCACAGGAAAGTATGTGTTTTCTTCTACAGAATCAGTATTTTTCACCGCAAGCACTTCCACCATTTCCATACTAAATGGAAACAGCACTCTTGCCTGAGCTGAGGGCACACACCTGAAAAGGAAAGCTAAATTGGCAAAGACAAGACAAAGGGCAAGGAGTGCAGCAGAACCTTGGCCACACCTTGGTTTAGAACTACTCCTTTCATAGGGTCAGGATGTTTCTACCTGTGCTATTCATTACTCATCGTGGCAACTAAAACCCCAACAGAGAAGGCCCATTGTATCAGACAGTTACTTCCAAAGAGCAAACACACAAGATAGATCAAGTGGTATCACCAACCTTGCTTTAAGGGTTAATGCCGAGGGGGTAAGAATGTGACTTTCAGAAGACATTCATGCTGAGAAGACGGCAGTCTAAGAATGAAGACCCACAGCATGGGAGCCCTGTGTGGCACCTCAGACTGGCCTTTTCACTCTACACAAAAGTCTAAACCCAAAAAAATGAAAAACGAAAGCCTGTAAATGGATTTTGTCCTTCTAGGGATTTTCGGGGCCAGTGTTCAGAACAAGGACCCTAGCTTCTAATATCGTGCTGGGCAGACACTAAAAGAAGCTGAGGCAGAGTCCCAACCAGAATTATCTCTTTTAATGCTGTCTCCTCAGTCATGGAATAAAATTATCTTCTGTCTCTCTACATGTCCCATCATTAAATCCGGAGTTCAAGGTCACACAAATATTTGTAAATATTTTCATGATTTCACTCTGACTACACATGTCTGCAGAGAAATTCAAAATGGATTTTTTGCATCTTTAAATCTCATGCTTGACCTCTTCAGTTTTTAAGTCTGCTATGGAAGGCTTGTCATGAATCATAGAATCATAGAATGTCCTGAGCTGGAAGGGACCCACAAAGATCATCGAGTCTAACTCCTGCCCTTGCACAGGACAACCCCAAGAATCTCATCATGTCCCTGAGGGTGTTGTCCAAATGCTTCTGGAAGGCTTGGTGCTGTGACCTCTTCCCTGGAGAACCTGAACTTATCGTGAAAAAAGAAAAGTAAAACTATTAACACTATGCAAGCATCCATTATGTGGACAAGGTTAATGCATGGTAAGATTTGAGGGCTGGATGTGAATCTGTAGGTCTTGATCTCAGAATTCAAGCTGAACTGCTTAAAGGTTTTTCTGTGCTAACATTGCTAGAATTATCCAAGTCACTCCCATTTCTGATCTGTAAGGTCTGAAAACTAACAATTCTCTGCCACATAAAAATACAAGGAAGATCATATATTGCTGAAACAGAATAGTATCTCATATTTAAAGAGACCTGCCAAAAATGTGTGAATACGGATTAAAAAACAGAAAAAGAATCCCTTCGTATATCACGTGACAAGGACCGGTGTGTCTTTTCTGTCTGCTTTTGTAAGGTGCATATAGAACGTTTTAAAGCTAGGAGTTAAAGATTTGACCTTTACTTTGAGCTTTCCTGCCCCTGAAGTGTTTCCATAGATACTTAATATATAAGACAATCTGACCTTTGAAGGGTGCTCTATTGAGTTTTCAGATACTATGTGATTGTAACAAGTGTGAATAGAGCCCTTCCCAAATCTTCATTTGCGAAGCCTAGCCATGATGCCACTTCTTCTGTGACAGGCAGCAAGACAACCTGAAGAACTGGCACATCTTTGCTTGGCTGTTCCTCAACCTGTTACATGGGTAGCAGAGGCCAGGCCAAATTCCTATGCTGTCTTAAGAGCATATCCCAACAGGCAGTCTGGAACATCAGTTACTGATCTAATGCACATGTGTTGTCATACTCATCTAAATTGACTGGATCACAGTTTATATTTCAGGGAAATATCCCAAGTTACTAGAGCTGGAGGAGCTGGGCCATTGACCTCAATGAAGACATGATAATTTACATCAGCCAGGGAAGCAGCTTGGTGGAACTTCGATCATTTAAATCAGTGGAGGATTTCACCCATTATCCCTGCAAATGTTCTACAAAAATGCAATGCTCCCTCTATTCCTTGGCATTGTCTTAAGCAATGACTACTCTACATTCCCAAGAAAGGGTATATATATATTTTAATCTCAAGGTGACTTACTGACTGTTTTTCCATAACAAGATATGGGTGCTTTACTTCAATAGCTTTTATTAGTGGTGAAAAAAAAAGGCAGTGATCAGATTTGGTAATTGAATATAGAAGGTAATTTGCACTCCAATCTTCTTGGAAATTAGGCTTTTTATTAGAAAAAGGAAGAAGTCTGAAAGCAATAACTGTCTTTCATGCATTGTGATACATAAAAAAAAAAAAGGCTGGAGAATAGTGGGGGCTGTCCCTTTCTTCCAATGTGTAGTTCTTTCCTGAAGAGAAAACCAGAGCTAAATCCTAGCCATATCTCTGTGACACTGATAGGTTAGTTGACTTACTACCTCTCAGGGGTTCTGAACATGTGCAGCCCTTATAAGAACAGGCCTTGTCTTGCACTGACAACACCAGAAACAGCACAGAGCAAAAGAGGGGATTGGGTTCTGGAGGTGTGTATGAAGACACTATGAGGACTTGTATCATATTCTAGGATGTGCCTAAGGAGACTTCTTTCCAACTCCTACCTGCCACCAGCCCACAGGAACCAGCTCTGCAGAAACTATAGAAATACACAGTAAATATATCCTGCATTACTGGCATATCTGAGGCAGGGGTACCTCTCCTGCAAAAATCAGATGCCATAAAAAATGAGCACTATGTACTTCAAAGAAGTAGAAAGCCTCAATTTTCAATAAAAGGCTTTGAATTAAAAATGGGGTCAAGAACGTCATGAATGAGACAAATCAGTGGCTCAGAGAGCCACTCAAGTTCCACTTGAGTAGTCTGGAACACAGTTGAGAGCCCAAAGACTTTTGTTTCACAAAATATGAAGTGACAGTTTTGACACCCTTCTGTAAAGTTTTTAGGTAAAGGTAGAAAGTATGCTTACAAGTTGAATTTACATTGCCATTTCATTATTTGCTTATTAAAATTCAGAATGAAACACAAAGAGAAAATATCATCTTTTTCTTCAAGATAAAGAAATTAATAGCCAAACTGCAGAAGCAATAGACAATAAAGACTCCATTGTCAGAAAAAAACCCCTGCTCATCTTCTGAATAAGGAACAAAAGTAAGAACAGTGATATTTTTCATAGACTGTTTTATTCAATGGGATGGTTTTGTTCACTATTTTAGTCCCAGATTTTTTGCTGTCTGCAGGCTATGCCCTATACCTGCAAAAAACAGATGATGCTGATACATAACTAAAGAAGAACTCACTGGAACAGAGAGGTGTGAATGGTTGAACCAGCCTTGATAGAAAGATTATTTGTTGCTCAGAGGGACGCTAGATGGTTGTGTAAGATGTGGATGTCAAGATCAGCTGTGACAATAGAATCTGTCCTGAGACTAGAACAATGAGCAGCAGAATTAAAAACATAAGCAAAAATTTCCCATTTAGAAATCCTGAGTAACCTCCTCTACCAAGACAATCAGATGAAGAGAGCCCAGGGTCGGGCAGTCTTCACTTTTTGTTCATGTTTTCAGAACATGGGAAATTCAGCAGCAGCCACCATCAGCAGCAGCTGAAGAAGTACATTTTAAGCACCATATACAAAGTTTTAAAGTTCAAAATCACTTGAGGGATCTTCAAGATGGGACAGAAAGATGAACTGGTGTGGGTTTGGATTTGGGTTTGGGTTTAGTTGCTGCCTCTACCTTTTTTGGTTACTAAGTATATGGCATGAATAAATGAAGCTAGATAACCTAGGGGAAAAAAAACTACATTGCAAATACAGTTCAGCCAAGCTTTATTTTTTCAATTGGCTAAAGAAGAAGCTTTTTAAACTTAATATGACCTAGAAACTGCGCATTCCCCAACAGTCTCAGCAGCCCTAATTAGTTGAAGAAACTAAGAGGTTTACCACATAACCTTCAAATCATCTCTTTGAATTCGCTCTTTGCTTCTAAATCTCACTGGTTTCCCAAGTGTTTCTCCCTTGTCCCATTTCATACAGTTAATGAAACATCTCAATTAAGGAGCAGGTTTTTATACGCAAGCAGTTTCTGTCTGCATTTTAAAGGGCTGAGATTTGAAATAAATTACCACTCTTTGCTTTGTTCCCTAGGGTAAAATGAGTGTCAGCATCACATCCTCTTTCTGACTCAGGGATGTTTTGCCAGGTACCTCACCTCCCTTTTTACTCTCAGAAGAATACTTTCACGTCTCAGGAGGAGAAGAGTTTGGGAACAGGAATCCAAAACGCTTTGTTTCTCATGTACACCTGCTGATTGAAATGTGCAGCCCCTCTCCAGTTTTACCTTTTAAAATGGGGTAATTTGCTCTGTACCCTGCAAAAGCTCTTCTGAACAGAACACAGTTCATAATTGTCAAGGCACTGACATTTCCAGACCTGGCACATAAATATGAAAATAAAATTTTATCCAGAACAGAGGGTGCCAGGGACATCCTGTTCACAGAAGGTGTGTCTTCCTTTATTTTCATTCAGCAGCTGTTCAGAAAATGTCTTTCGGATATCTAACCTAAATTGACCGAAGTAGTGTCACCCCATTCCAAAGTCTGGGAGATTAACCCACACAGAGAAAGTTTGGAATTCATGCAGGATTTCCAGAGCTTCTTCCTCCTTTCTTCTTGCTTTCTTTCACTCACTTATTTACACTATGACTAAATTTGACAAATATAGTTGAAATTGCTATTGGAGTTATTGCTATTGGCAAATCCTCTACCAAGGGAAAAAAATGCTGGAATTTAGTCTATGTGAGATATTTAGTCACACAATTCAGATGGTCAAAGTGTTCATGTAATATAGGACCTTGATGACCTTCAAAATTTAGGGTCTGGCTGGCTCAATCAGCTACCCCAGAATCCTCAACATGGTTACTGTTTGCCTCTCTTTTTCACTTTGAACTGCACCTAGTTAAAAACTTAGTCAAGACATTTATAAGCTTACCAATTTTGAGGACAGATGGTAAGCAAAAGAAGACGAAGTCAACTAGCCTGTAAAATAATTTTTAACACTATTTTTTTTCTAAAAATAGTCAACTAAAATCTTTTTAAAATATGAAAAGAATGTTATGGGTTTTCACTAAAAAACCCTATTCTGTTCCTGCTAAAGTTATGGGGTTTTAAAATAACTGAAGAACACTGTGTGTGTGAAAGTATTCCAGTGAAAACATTTGACCAGCCCCCACAGACTCCTAGAAAACTTCTTCTTTTGTCTTACTGTTACTAATGTGGGGATAAATACATAATGGGGTAAAGAAATTGCTTAGTGATCAAGGCTCTTATCTGTTCACTTTCTGAAATAAGCACACACTGTGCATTTGATGGCTACAAAAACTACAATGCAAATGAAAGCTCATGATCTGCAGCATTATACCCATTAATGACAACACAAAATGAGGAGAACAAAGGAAAACCAGAATGGAAGAGATGAAAGAAAGCAGGGCATACAAATCTAACCTCAAGAACCAGCTGGAAATTTTCCATCGAGGGTTCCCTGATAGAAAACAACTTCAACAAAAATGCAATTGCATTATTTACGGTAAATATTTCAACTCCACAGTGGGAGAAATTGCAATGAAGCCATGTTATTTCAACAGTTTTCAACACTTTCAGATCCTACTTCAGGTAACAGACAATTGCTCAAAGGAAGATAGAAGTGAACAAGCAAATCTGGACAACTTTATCGTGGGGTTTTTTTAAATCCTAAGGGATATTTCAACCTTCCTGAGTAAGATTTTCTTTTGACAACCAAATTCTTACAAGGTGGAAGCAAACGCAATGGTTCAGAACCAACTGAAATGTCATTTGGCTCACAGCTTTGACAGCTTCTGATTTCCTGGATATTCTTGGAAAGATGTTATTAAGGAAAAGTTTGCTTCAATTTGCAATTCCTCTCAGATGCATTTCCTTTTCTATCTGGAGACACACAGAAACCAACATCATCAATGTTCTGTACCATGTTCTGACTTCTCACAATGGGGTAATAGATAGGTTACTTGCTGGGCCTGTTCAGTATCACATAAACATATGATGTACCTATTCTGCTAGAATTGTTATTCCTTTCCTAAGAACTGCTCATTTTCTTCATGTGTTAAATTTCACAGCTGCTTGAAAATGTGCTCATGTTTCTGACACTATTTTTACCTAGAAGAGATTCACTAACTTGGAACTTTGTGAAAAATGCATTTGATTCTGGTTTCCTGGGAATATTCACTATTGCACACCTTCCAATGTCATTATATTGAAGAATTAGAAATAGTAACATTTAGAATTATCAGACACTTCATTTACATACCTAACAACGAAACTCTCTTGCTAACCTATCTCTAACTATGATGCTGAATTGATGATCTACCAGAGGCTTAATTAATAGAATACAAGACAGTTTTGCTGGTCAATGAACTGGTTTTGCAACTCCACTGCTCACCTTTCTGTTACCAGGTGCCTATATCCTTAAACAAACCAAAAGCGTTTCTTTAAACACTATTTCAGCATGAGAAAAATTTACCCTGCAGAAACTTTCTTCCCTATTCAAAATATATCTGTACTATAAAGCATGAGTGGTTCAAGGGCACACAGCAGTGCTTGTTTCATTCTCATTCTAACTCAAACCAGTTCGGCTTTGCCTACCTGGGCTTCTGCAAAATAAATCGGGCTTGTCGTCCATACCCCGAGGTGTCCAGCCCACAGCCGGGAACTAGGAGCTGGTATTGCCTCAGGCTGGAAGAGCAGTGCTGGAGCTTGCGGACTACTTGCACCACCTAGTGATGCCTGCGGGCTTGCACAACTCCTCCTTCCTGCCTGAAGCGCAAGCGAATCCTGGCTGAGAATGTCAGAAGTATCTGGAAGGAAAAGGGGGAAAAACAACGCTTAGAACACAAATACTGTTGCAAGGACTAGCATTTTGTCCTCAGCATCACCATTTGTAATTGGCTTTTCCCCTGACACAGCATGTAACACTAAGTAAAGTACATCTGCATCACGTTTGTATGGATATCAGACGAATTACAGAGGGTTTACAGGGCACAACAGAGTGGTACTTACTGGAGAAAGCAAGATGCAGTGGGGAGGGTCAACCACATTTCCACATGCATTTTTCTGTAAAACCAGCGTTTTCAGTCAAAAAAAATCTTGACAAATCTCCAGATTTTCTCTCCTTCCTGCTGAAGTTGCCAGCTGCTCATATGGCAGCAAGAATTTCCACTGGTCCTCTTCTGGAAACTTTTGAAAGGCCTTTTAAAGGCCTCCGTCTCAAGAAATTGGAGACACTGGCCTTTCTCTCAGCTTCCTCCTCAGCTGTGTGATTGCTCTTTGATGTGCTGATGCAGAAACCGAGGTGGAAGGTGCTGCCATCTCTCACCTACCATGAGGGTTGGCTGTAGCGGACAGGATGCCTGCGTTTATTTCCTACCTTAGTAACAGCAAGTCCATGTTCCATTGTGAATTTGACTGTAGGTTCCTCCTCTCAGGTCCCTTAGCAGTTCCTTGCCTTTTCTGTCTGCTCTTCTGCTTCCCTACGAGCACAAACAGGAAAGGAAACAGTGCAGTGCTCAGCTCTTCAAGGGCTGACATCACCCCTAAAGCTGGGCAAAGCTTCTCTTTTTTGCTACCCATCTTCAGGCTTTTGTTACTCTGTCCCTTTTTTTTTAATATATTGTTGTATTTTTTCCTTTAGAGGAAAATTAATCAAGGTATCCAAGGCCACTCTAGGTTTGATAGTATCAAAATAAGCCCAAAATAATTTCTATGGGAGCTGAAAGACAGTTCTAGTTTAAAAATCTTTTCTCTGTTCTCTCCAGAACTGCCACCGAACGACAGGCTCAAGAGTTGAAACCAAGTGTTGAGGCCGACCAGAGTTCTTTTCCCCATTGTTTTCATTCACTGGTAGATATAGGAGGTCAAAAACAGATTTTTTTTTTTTTTTCCAAAGAAAACATTCCTTTTCCTCTGTCCTCCTTCTTCTTAAACAGTGTTCTGAGTTTTGGTGACATCTTTAGTGCCACATCACTGTAGTAATTGCAGTGAGAGAGACACTAGAGACCACAGGAAATGTAGAAGCTGACAGAGAAGATCATTGGGTTAGAGAAGCCCAAGGAAAAAGCAGGACACTTTGCCTGAAGAGAGCTGTCTCGAGAGAGTGGTGTCTGTTTTCAAATGAGGTCAGCTCATGCCCCCAGCTCCCATGCAGGAGATGAGTCACACCCATGGACTGCAAAGCAAGGTGACCCTAGAAAAATGTTTGCTTAGCTTCAGCTGGCCCAGAGGCATTTCACTGGAACTCAGCCCTTACCAGCAGCAAAGGAAATGTACCCTGCAAGCTCACAATGAGGCAAGAGACCTTGCCTGGGGCTATGTCAGGGGACCGACAGAAGATCCCTAGACCCTGGAGTGGTGGCTGAAGGATGGGCCCAGGAATTTATACTTACATTGCTATACACTTGGGTGGGAACAGCACTATTTAGAAAAGACAGGGTTTGGTGGTTGTTTTTTTTTTTATTAGAATTGGGACACAGAAGTCACAAGTCTCAGGATCTGTGCTGTAAATACTTAGTTTAATTTGAATTACATTGCCTATTGGTGTGGACTTTGGCGTAAAATAGGGGCAATTTTTGCCTGAATTGTCAGTGCATCTCCAGGCTTTGCTACCTAATGCTTGAAAAAAAGGCATAGAAATCTTTGAATGAAGATTCTGTAACATAGAATTCAGGAGACTAGAATTAAAACAGAACAAGAGAAAGAGCAGATTCGTGTAAAAAAACCCAACCAAATGTCTCCAGTTCTGCCATAGGAAGTAGAGGAGCTATTCACCTAAAAATGAGATTATAGGCTATTGGTGACTTCATGGGGATTTTAATTCTTTCTGTTAAATTTGAGGGCAAAGAAGACGGGAAGGGATGTGAGCAGAAGTGAGGTGTGCTCCGTTTTTTTGGCTACTGTGTTAAAACTGAGGTTGAAATTGTGTTCCCAGAGATTAACTCGAGTACCTACTCACAGTCCGATCTTTTATTAAAATTATCCGAAGAGGTCTCGCCTCAAGAGTTAAATTGCTTAGTGACATCTCTATATGAGCGTTGCCTTTTCTCCGCATGAGCATTTCTCTGATGACTAGTCACTTAATTCCATTAGCAATTAATATTAGGCAGTCTCCCATCTGAAAATGCTATTACTTCAGGAAAATCATAGTTAATTGGGCCTGAAGGGGGGAGGGGGGAGGAGTGCATGTGTGGGAGGGTGGCTTTTCTGATCTTTGTTTTACTTGATGATGTTTTCTGCTCTTGATTTCTTTGGTTCTGACATTTAAAAGGGGAAGCCAGTTGAGTTTAAATCAATCCTGTTTTTTTATTAACTTGCCAATTCATTAAGGGTTTCATATATTACTTGCTTTTCAGTAAAGGCATTACTGAGAATTAGACTTAATTGCTAAAAGAGCAGATTTTTCAGGATTCTCCAGCAAACACCAGGCAACATTAACACTACTTTGCTTCTTTTAATCTAAAGCCATTTCATTGCTGTGTTTCAAACTAAGGGAATGTTTATCTGAAAGTCTTCATTATGCTAATATCCATAGGATCCATCTCAATGCCAGCCTCTACTGAGAGGACTCATTTTAATCTAGGTTGTTGCAGAGCTCCACTGCACAGTAATATGAATTCAATTACAAGTGGCCTCAGTTAAATCTCTGAGGTTTCCAGGAACATCTTCAGCTCTTCAAAAAGTTATTTTCTCCCAACCATGTTGATTAGCCAAAGACATTTTAAAGGTAACCTCTTCCTTCACTCATTATAAAGGCCCGAGCAAAACTGACATAAAAAAAAAATGTTGGTTAGGGGACCAGCCTTTTCATAAGGACAGCAAGAGGTAATGAAGTTTGTACATCTTGATTTTAGAATGACCTTTGAGATCAATTCTCATTCTTCTCCTGACTTGGTCACTGTGATGTTGACTTTCCCTCGCTGTCACTGCAGTTGCCCTTCTTTCCTTCCCCTGTACTCATACAACCACATGGGCATTCCCATGAACCATATACTTCTCACCTCCATACGTCCTAAGAAGATTTGGTGTGTTTGTGTAACTTCCTGAGTGAGGTCTACAGCAACAAAAGGGAATCCTTGACCCCACTCTTCTTGAGTTTCAGAGTTTGATCACTAAAGCCTCCTACTCTTAATGCTTACCCCTCTCATTCATTGGAACAAGCGGAGGACCTTGAGACACATCTTCTGCTAGCATAGTTCTTGTGAAGGCAGTGGATCTGTGCCAGAAGAAGATTCCAGAAGTGCTAAATATCAGGAACAAAATATATCAGGTCCTTTTGTTTGACTTCCTTTAAAAATTCAAGGATAGAAAAGAGCCCAAATACTTCTATTATTGAAGAATGCAGTGTTGAAACAGATACACATCTGATCTGAGGCCATCAAGGAATGGAGAAACCCAGCAAAGACTCTCACATATTTTCAGTTTTCTATTGGCTTCACTATTAATACCTGACCCTTACTTTAAAGCTTTAGGTGTGTTTTCTTACCTAAAATTACTGGATCTTCCTGACATAAATCAAGGTGCTTCCCCCAGTAGAGTTATTTCAACATTATTGTCAAATCATGTCTCAAATCAGCTTTGTGTTTGAAGAGAACAAATAGCATTCCTTCCATCTATCATTTCAATGCCCTGTGGATATCGTGCAAAAAGAGTATTCGTTGTTAACATTTCTGTGTCAGTAAAACATGGATGTGCTTGACAACTACTGTAATATTACATTAAGGACCTGAAACTTGCCTTGATATTGCTGTAGTTGAAATCAGATGCAGTTTCCTGTCAACATTAGTGGGATTTGTCCTGAAGATGAAGAAATTCCCAGGCAAGCTCTGCTGTCTTGTCCCATACACCTTCTAATGCAACTGCCTGCATTCAAATGTCAAATCCCTTATTACTGTGCTTTGTAACCTGTGCCAGACATGAGAAACTCCATGCCAGTCAAGAAAAATATGAATTTGAAAGCAAAGCCTGATAAATTCAAATTCTTTTGCAAACTCTAGATTCATGTATAAGTCAAATCAAATAACAGATTTTTCACATCTATTTGCATTATATACACATCTTCCAGGAGTTACACTATTCTAAATATGTTTGTCATAATATTTCTGACATATGCAGGACTTTTATATCAGTAATAACATTTGAGTAGCATCAGAATATCTCTGGAAACTTTCAAATCTGTGGATCTTTAGGCAGTGACAGAAATAAATCAGTTTCCAAAGACATTGCAAGCAAGTGGGTTTCTCTAAGGAGCTGGGTGGATTTAGCCACCCTCAGAATCAAGCCCTTTGTGAATCCAGATGGGCAGCAGAAGTATGATGAGCTTGGTTTCAGTTTGGTCCTTGGGTGGGAACCTGCACAGACTCTGCAAGTTGTATCTACACACGTGGCTTGCTTAAAAGTTATGTGATCCAAATCCTTCAGTTACTGCCACAGTTCAATGGCTGCTAAGTACAATCTGCATTTCCTATCCATAGGCAGCAAGTGTTTCCAGAGCTGCCAGAGTTTGGAGGAGTGATGGTACTCTAAATCACCAGGACCAGTGGCCAAAGTGTAGGTTTGGTGATATTGATAACCAAGATGTTTGTCACAGCCCAATAGCAACTGCTCAGTCTGTACAGAAACTTTATGTCTGGATCTCGTTTGTCTGCCAACTGGTTTGCTTTAACATATGGAAGAAAAGACCCTCAAACCAAAAGCTGGGTGAGCAGTCCAGCAGCAATTCTCAGTAACCATCGTTGAAGAAACGCCAACGATCTCTTTTTGCCTTTATGAACTGGACTGGCATGGACCTGAGCATGCAACGGTCCCTGTTCTTTAAAGTCGATTTGAAAATGACTGTGAACAATTTAAGCACTCTCAAAAGCTTTGGCAGTTTCCAATCTGTTCCTCTGGAATATTTTGAGTTAGTACAGCAATAACAGTCCTAAAAAATTCTCAGGCCAAACAGCTGCTAGTTGTCACATTTCCATATTTTTCAAATGGTTCCGGGGACTATTTATGACCACTGCTTTGTAGTTTGGCATGGAAAGCAGACTGTAATTTGGGAACTACTGCACCTAAGACAAACAGGCATGGGCTGGTTTCTCCATTACATCAGCATAGGCATTCCCATGGAGCTGAAGAGCTTAACAGGGACAGAAAAGCGACTATCACTGTGGTACCCACAGAGATGACTGATAACTTTCGACCTTCCTTATCCCTTGAGAAAGACATGCTGAAACACCATCAATCTGGTTTCCTAGTGATCTAAAATTGACTTCATGTAGGCATAAACAACTTAATAAGCTGTGAATGGACAACGTTAGAGCAAGACTGGAGATTTTTTGCCCTGAAGTTAAAGGTTCTTCTAGTAAGGGTTTCCTTGGTCAGACAAAGCCCCCAGTCTCATTATCTGATGCCTTAGCTGATGGTTTTCCAACAGCAAGGCTGCATGACTTCTGAAGGCTGGGAACGCAGCAACCCTGCCCCCAAAACAGGGAAAAGGGGAGCACACGAACTCTTCAGAGAAGCTGCGCTTTAAGCACTTTTTAGACACACTTTCCCCCCAGAAAATCACAGGGCATACTGATAAGGATGACCTGAAATTACTCTGCAAATGCTTGACCAGTGACCACACCAGCTGCAGTCTCTTTCCTTCTGAGGTATTTGGGTGGCTTAGTAGATCAAAACAGCAGGCACACATTTATTGCTGATCAGCAACTACAGTGCACGAAAAAAAAGTCTGATATTCTTATGCACTAAGGTGCAAATCCTGTGCAGCAAAACCTGTCTATATACTGCTTTATGCAATATGGTAATATAATCCTTTTTATCTGATATTTTTCAGTGCTTCTTCCCCATGCTCAAACACAGATGACTGCATGCACTTGCAGCTTTTTAGATCCTATGATAAAATATTATTTCCCCTCCTGGAGATATATTCATTACTGTCAATGCCTGCCAGCCAAAGGGAGAAGCAGCACTTGATTTTTTTTTTTTTTATTTTTTTTTTTAGCAGCTGGAATTTTCTCGCGTTGCTCTCTTGTCACATCACCCAACCTCCTGCTATAATCCAGAATAAGCACAGGCTGCGGGTGGCGCTCCCTCCCCGCCACCGGCTTCGTCCCTCAGCACTGTGAGAAGAAACTCTGAGCAGGAAAAGCCTCGTCACGGACCACTGGAGTTCCACCGCTGAAATAACAGACTGGAACAAAACAACGTCAGCAGAATAACACAGAAAAAAAAAAAAAATCTCCCAACAGCTGCCGGCTTTCCTCAGGCTCCATGGCCCCTGTGTACACACTGACTTCATTCTTGCAGAGCATTATTGGCGCTGCCTTGCTGGAGACTGACTGCAGGGTCTCACGTCTGAGGGGAGCATTGACTCCAATGAGCTCCACAGAAACATCTTCAGCTGTGCAAATGTAGCAGAAATACATAATCCCTGCCCTGTGACTGCCTGGCACAGTTGCTGGTATAGGTTTGCAAGCGTTGGTTCCTCTTGGGAAGGAACTGTGTGCAAAAGGCACGATATGATTACTCCCATCTCCTATAATTACCCTAATTAGGGGACAGTCAGACCTTTTAGGCTAAAAAGCAGTGTGACAGCATTGTTGATAATATTCCCAAACTATCCCCATATTTTCCAGTTGATTAGGTTTGGTGTCCAACCTTAAGAAAGCACCCTTAAAACTGACAAATCTCAACTTGAAAGTCAGAATGCCTGATCTTTCTACTGCCTTTTATACAGTCTGTGCAATCAACTTTTCAACTTATCTGCAAAATAAAGAATAAAAAAATTATTTGTTCTTTCTAGACTCGCCTCGAGCCTGACTCTACCCTCCCTATATTTTGATTTGGGATCAAAGCACCTATATTTTCTGGACAGGGGAGTAAGAACCAGCTGCAATTATGGGCTATAGTGTGAGCAGTTCCTCCCTTTACCAGAGCCACAAAGTTGTAGTTAGGAATTACAGGCAAGGGATTGGTGCCCTGGGAAATGTGAATGCTTAGTGATGATCCAAGAACCTTCTACAGTGCTCTAGCAGCCAATGATCCACATTGCTATAAACTGTATATGATGTTATTAAAAGTGTAGATGAGGTGTCTATAAGAAAAAATAAATAGCCAAAAGGTTAATTTTGTTAATATGGTGAAGAACGAAACTCTAATATTATAAACATCATAGAAATGAGTATTCACATTTCAGTTAATATATGCTGGTGGGTTCCTTTTGAAATCAACAGGCCTGTATGAATCAAGTTAACAGTATGAGTATGTTCTGTGATCAAATTAAAAAGAGCTAATAATCTGATAAGCATAGAAGAAGTTTGCAAGGATTTTGTAATCACTTCATCAATTGCCTTTTTATTTTTCCTTCAGTGGTTATTCTAAACTAAAGGTTTTATAGAGCGTTCAATTTGACTGTAATTAAAATGCTAGTGTATTTCATGTGCCTATTTTAGTATCAGAGCAAAGATGTAAGATTACACAGCAGAATACCTTTTTAAATCAAGGGCCTGATTTCCAAATGTGCTGAAAAATTGATGGGAATTAGAACTTCCTAATGTGAGCAGATGGAGGCTTACCACCTTGGAAAAGCAACACCTACAGGTTTAAATATCAGATCCATATGCTGCAAATAATCACTGGCTAGCTCCACATGCACATAAATGAATACACACGTGGAAATAACTACAGATTAACCACAGGGATTGAGGTTTTCAAGAGCAGAAGTCTAACCTGTATAACTTTATTCCTCATAATTTTTCTCTGCTCTTTTTTTATTCTGCTTCCTTTTTTTTCTTTTCTTTTTTTTTAAAGAAAGTCAGAAGTGTTTTGGTTACATGCATGAAATTCATCAAGAAAATGATTTCTCTCAGATTACTGCTTTCTTTTTTCTCCCTTGCAAACATTACCACTGACAGCTTTGCACTTTTTTCCTTGTAACATTCAAAAATGCAAACTTGTCTGACGTATGATATCTACAAGGCCTCAGCAGAAAGTCACCACCTCCAGTAGAAGTCACCGTCTTCCCCAGTAGGTCCTGGAGTCACTGCACCACTCATGTCAGAGGTCTCCAGCCGGACAGACCTTCTGACAGCAGATGTAGCTCTGCAGGTCTCAGGTTGCTGAGAGGACCTGATGCTGCTCCATGAAGCTGGGTCTGACGCTCATCCCTTCTGCAGAAGGTGATGATGACAGCCCTGGGACAGCTATTCTTTGTTGTTCATCTTTAAAAGGGAATATTGAAATGCTACTCAGATCTGACCATTGTAGGGGGTTAAAGTGGAGGCCGGCACCCACAGGGCTCCTGGGTGGTCCTTACCTGGCTGGCTTTCTCCCCTGGTCACCTGGCTGCCAGTGCACTGTCACATCAGAGGATCACATACATCTGCAGCCAGTCACTTCTGCTCAACCCTAACCCTAACCCTTTGATATCCCCAGTGGGATATGTGACCAGTGCAGAATGAAGATTAACGGTAGATTATCCTTGTCTAAACAAAGTCACATTGCCACTGAGTGCTGGTGTTCCGGACATGCTGGAACTTCAGTGCCAGCTGGAGTCAAAGACAGCCACAACTGGTATCGCTAATGCATTTTTCTCAGTCTCTTTAGTGGCAGAGTGCAGGCCACAGCTTGCTTTCACCTTGAGAGGCGTCCAGTGCACTTGGAATTGGCTGCCCCGGAGGTGGGAACACAGCCCTACCATCTGCCATGGACCAATCAAGACTGCACTGGAATAAGATGAAGGTCCAGAATACCCACAGTACATCAACAATATCATCATGTGGGGCAATACATCAGCAGAAGTTTTTGTGAAAGGGAATAGTCCAAATCCTTCTGAAAGGTGACTTTGTCATTAAAGGGAGGGCTGCATCTCCCTGCCACACTGAAAGCATGGATGTACTGCCACGAGTGGGAGCCTATGGGTTGGTTTTCTTTGGCATGCATCTGATGTGGTGCCAGCTCACCACCCCCCCCAAAAAAAACCAAAACCCACAGGTTCTTTTCCCACCCAGTGGCTATTCCCTTTTCAGAGCTGGTCATGGTGGGGGAATCCCAGCCTACAAAAATGGCTGCTGCTTTTCATGGCAAGAGCTGAACAAGTCCCATGCAAAATTTTAAATTTTACCCACTGTTAACACCCTCAAAATAGCCTGTAATGTGAGGAGAGGCCCATTGGGCTGAGAGCCTAGTGAACCACACAGCTTGCAATTGCCCACAAACTCCCCTCAGCAGCAACTGTCTTCGCTGATCTTGCAGTTAAACTGCTGGGGGTTGCCCAATATGACGTGCTGGAACAGAAACTTGATGGTGGGCTACCCATGCCCTGGCAGTGCACTGACACATCCCAGTGGTTCTTCTGCTGGAAGAGGAGAGTTGTGTCTGTGCAGATCAGATAGCGGCCTCCTGAAGCACCAGGTGGAGTTCTTGACTGTCTCCTGTTGGGGATGAGTTGGTGGTAACATCCCATGTCACCTACTGCATGCCATGGTGTGGCTATACCACATCTTTGAATTATTCTGTGCCTCAGGTCCCCAGTCCAGCCTTACCAGGTAGCACCAAATCAAGAAAGAGGACAAAAAGAAAGAAGGAAAGAAAAAAGCCCTCAAACCATCAGGGTTATTCTGGCCAGCTCTAATCAGAGTCAGTGCCTGCTTAGTACCTTTTGGGAAGATCGGAGGAGCATATGACCCCCAGCACAGCAACAGGAAAAGCCCCTGGCACTCTGCAACCACTGCAGGCACTGCCAACATCCTTGTCCCTGGCATCCCCGCCAAGGGACCAGTCACCATCTTCCCACTCAATTTTTTGCTGCAACTTTCTTTTGGCTGCTTATGATGGAAGCAAGCCCAGCAACAAACATCATCTGTCCCCCTCACCTCCAGCACAGCCTCAGCTGCAGATGACAGCAGCTTGAGTATTCTGACCTGTGTAGGGCTAAAGGAGACCATGAAGGCTCCTTGGACTAGCCTGTGGGCGAGGGACGGGTTTGGCCACGTGGTTTGAGCCCGAGGGTGTCAGAGCTACAACACTGTGTTGCTGCAGGACCAGTGCTTCCAGCAAAGGAAGGAGATGCAGAGAACTCATTTTACCAAGCTTAAAAATACAACGTGGGCGAGAGAAGGATCCTGTCCTGTCCTTTTAGATTTACCTTTTCCTATACGTAGCTTATATTGTATATGAACAGTGGTAAAGTCAATTATGTCAACATGGCTAAGCTTTAAAAACAAACAAAAGACAACCACCAAACCAAAATCAGGAACCTAGCATTTTGGCTCCTTCAGAGCATTAGCAAGGCCTGAATAAGGCAGCTGAATTAAGACACGAGCTCGCTCTGTCCCCATACAAGCCATCAGGAAGCTAAGCCATCCTCCACTCAAGCCAACTCACCTTTTGGGCATCTCAGTGTGTGGGGAGGATCTCCTGCTGGCCTGCAAGATACCACAGAGCCATGCATTTGTGCTTAGCTACCCAGTTCTGTTAAAAAACAACTTAGCACAAAGCAGATTCTTAGTTGACTTTTCAGCCTAGCAGGTTTTATCCTGTTTTCTATCAGGAAAAAACTGGCAGGTTTTCTACCAGGGTGCAAGGAACTAGTCAAAGATAAGGATGACCTGACTGCAGGTTTAAGGGAAAATGATTTCTCAGGTTGCCAACCCACTTGTGTTCTCTAGTTTCAGCCAGCTTGTCACCAAAACGCCTTCCTGGGGGTGAGGGGCAGCATTGGCTGGTGGTGCAAAGGGCAGAATCTCCTCCATTGATCCAGTTTGAAATCATTAACTTACACAGCACAGGCAGAGGCACACAGGTGCCTATCCAAACCCTGCCATCTCTTTACCAGGCTCTTACATCTCCCTTGCGGTCCATGGGCAGGCTCAGGTATCGCTCCTGTTCCCTGTCCTCATCATAAATTGCATACATGTTGCCTACAAAACTTCTAAGGGGAGCAACCTCAAACCCGCCCCTTATCTGAACACTTGACAGCCCCCGCCCAAGGGTATGTCCTGTGGCACTGGTGCACCCTGCTCTTTGCTGCTTAACTAGTAACTGTATGGCTTGGAAACCTGAATTTCCACTAAGATGTCACAGGGTGGGAATGGGGCATGGCTTATGAGAAAACATTGTAACAGAGAAGCCTAAACCTCACTTCTTATGTTCTAGGAGCATCCAAAATCATTCAAAGCTGCAGCAGCTGCATACATAAGTATCCCCTTAAGTTCATCAAATGTTGTTTGCCTTAATCCCCTAGGAATTGTTCTGTGCTAGGAGGAGGTAAGAATGACCAAGCCCCACAAGTAGGTGAGCATCCAGCTCAGGTTTTCTAAAATGGCCAGGCTGGCAGACAGATGAAATGTCACCCTTGCAGGTTATCCCAGGCTCCACAGCTCTCAAGACATTTTCAGTATCTATATAGACAGTACTGCAGCCATAGGAATGATGGGTGACATTAACTTTTATAAATCTACTGCTAATTCACCAAGTGAGACTGCACAAGAAATCCTTCTGGAATGCAGAAGATATTGCCACCTCATTACCTCTGAAACTCAAATTTAAATTCCTCGGCTTCCATCAAGTTGCATGCCTTCTCACGTGGCAGGGAATATTGCCTTTCATGCCCATTGGGCCCATCCTCCAAAAACACAAACAGGTTCAGCATTCCATATGAATCTCATCCGTGTGCACGCAAATCCCACCTTGTGCCCTGCCCTCACTGAAATGAAAACAGTACGCTGAAATGGAAAAACAATGTATTTCTGGAGCCACTGTCCCTGTCTGCAGCCAAGTCTGCGTGTGCACGCACCCGGCATCTCTCTACTGGCTCCCCCACACCCACCTGGCTGGCTGGAGGTCTTCAGGAGTTCTGCCAATGTTGCTTGCGCTGCTCCTGCCTCTGGTTACAACCGGCTTCCACAGCCATTAATAAGTAGAAGATAGAAGCTGCACGTTCCTTAATAAAGTTTATTTAATCATAACTATGCTTAGGAAAATACACTTGTAAAGGTTAATATAATGCAATTTAGTTTATACTACATTTTGGACAAAAGACTTCTTATACATGATTTAGGTAAAAACAGGATGTATGATCTGGCTCGTTTTACACCTATTACAAATGTAGAAAAGACTGTCATGCACTACAGTAGAGAGCATGAAAAAAAAATTACCTTTGGTTTAATTCAGAGAATACAAGTATTGCACTGTAAAAGCATCAAACATGGTGCAACTAAACATCATAAACATGTTTCCATGCCAGCTTACAAAAGTTTGTTAGCTAGTGTAATTTTAGAGGGGGAAAAAAATTTATGTACACATAAAACAATTCCATTAGCTATTTGGATTCTGTTAATATCGTATGCACGCCACTTATCTATACAACTGACATTCAAGAAAACTCTTGAATTTGACTTAATACCTTTCAGCTACATTAAATCTGTTGAAATCAATGACATTATCATATCTTAACTGGCCTGTCAGCTCTTAAACATTCTTCTTTAAATGACTAAAGTTCCAGCCTAGATCATCAAAATCCAGAAATAGCAATTAAATACCATGGATTATAAGTGCCTAGCTACCCACTTCTTGACTGTTTCCCAGGGCAGTTACTTTGACTGTACAGATTCATACAGCAAAAGCCCAAAACACCACATTATTCGAATGAGGGCTGGCAGTGTAGGGGTATCAGTGTGCTAATCCTTCCAACCATGTATTGGAGGTTAAACACTCATGAAGATACTATTGCCAAAAAACACAAAAACTCTAGCATTGGCAAAACCAACACATAATAATTTAAGAATATTGAAAAAGACCAAGGAAAAAAAAAAAGCATTGTTTAAAGGGAGATACAGCAATGTAAGACCACCATATATGGTGGGCTACCTGACCTGCACTCCCTCTCAAACACTCAGTATTAGCAGTGCTTAACATTTTAGATACACATAATGCATTACATCCTTGCCTCTTTACTGTAACATAATCCCAAACCTTGCAGAGAATTCCAACACAGTTCTGCATCAACATTAGGTATTTCAGGACATTGTTGATGGGTCTCAGATATAAAGAATCAACTTTTCTTCTTAATATGTTAATAATAATTTATTTTCAGTTTGTCATCTTGTGGTAAGAAACACTGCCAAAGAGGAGCCGACTGTTGTCTTCAAAGAGTTCTTGTCAGATCAAGCACTGAAACCTTGACCACTTCATAGAAATGTGCAGCACAGTATTTCAAAGAACCATCTTTGTTCTTATCTCACAGAGAGAGATTTAGAGTCAGTCAACAGCAACATTTTCATTTAAAAACAAACAAGAAAAAAATTATCAGGCCAGTCCACGAGTTTATTTGAACATAGCTAAAGTCCTTGAAGTCTCTCACAAGATGGCAGAGGCTCTTCGCAAGGATATGAAGGGAGCTATAAAACCTCTACACAGTACTGGAATTCCCAGCAGCTACTCATATCGCTCACAAATGGTGGCAACATTTATATATAAAGAAACACTATTATAAAAAAAATACATCTAAGACTATTACAACTGGTAGTTTAGGAAAAAAATTCAACTAGGTTTATTTTCTTAATGTTTAACATAAATATAGTTGCAACTTGATCTTGAGTTGACAGTGATTGTCGCAGCCAAGGTAAGGATTGAACACTATCTATGCAAACAAAAACTCACTATACATTATACAAGTTATTTCTGCCATGAGGGATGCCTTCCCTCTCAAATCTTTGGCCTCCTATTACCAATCTCTCCCAAAAGCAGAAGCAATGTAGCATTGTTGCTCTCTATTCATTCAAGGCAGTGGGTTTCTTTGGAGGAGAAGATGCTGTGGGAACACCCAGTGAAAAATGGGGTTTATTCCAGAACTTAAACATCGAGAGTTATTTGCTACAAAGTGCTCTGACAAATGCTGACTGAGCTCTTCAACTCCACTCTCCAAATAACACCCACCTCCAAATTTGCATTTTTGGAGCTGACAATCAGAGAAGCTGCCCAACTGCTCTCACTGGGAAGGCAGCTAATGACCATCGGAAGAGTGCACAGATGAGACCTGGAGGGCTTTGCTTCTTCCCTGCTGGTTTGGATTTTGTTTACACTTTACCACGGGTTGGCTACAAGCAGTAAGTATGCAATCTCTCTTGTGTGTGCGTGCTAGAAATGACATCTGTTTAGAATTAAAAACTCCCAGTATGACATGTAGACCTGAGATGACAATCTTATATGTTTCTCCCTGCACGGAAGCGGGAAGATGATTTTATTAAATGCAACTTGAATGAATAAGGAGCAGAAATCCCTAGTTTTTTTAATGTCAGGTTTGTTGCTTACCAGTTGATTTATCTGTATTTGTTTGATGGGGTTTTTCTGTGCTGTGTATGAGATGTTAGATTATATCACTGCTACTATTTTAGTTTTTTTTAAGCTCGTGATGTTTGACCGCTGTCCACCACAGAAATGAACAGGGAAGGGGAAAAAAATAATCATCTGGACTTGCAGAATGTGTGAACTGTTTCCACGGAGAGTGATTATTTTCCTGTCCAAATTATTAATCAGAATTTATTACTCTGTATGTGTATTCAAAATACCAGAAGTGGCATTTCCATGATAGAATAAATCCCATTAAAAAATGTTTTGAAATTGCATTGGTATCCTTTTGCTCAAGGACTATACAATTTTAAAGCCAGTTAAAAATATATAGCCAAGCAGATCATAATTTCAGCAACTTCATGCACGACTAATCACAACCCAGGAAAATAAGAAAAATCTGCAGTAAGAAGCATCACAGAAAACTGCCACAGAAAACTGTCCCGTGGTAAGCAACAAGTCTGAATGTTTCCAAGTAAAAAAGACTTACATACAAAACCAAACATGCATATATAAAGTGTACATGTTCTGCACAAGCACTATTCCTAAAGGATTAAACTGCATAGGTAAAAATCAAAAACAATGTGCAACATTATTAAGCCCTTAAAGCACAATCCAAAAAAAAAGCAGAAAGTAAAAATAAAAAACTTGTTCCCCCACAACAAAGCCAATTACATATCAGTGATTAAGATATTAATCAAGACAGAGGTTCTCCAATCAAAAGTTGGAAGGACTGCTCTCAAATTTTGGCTTATCATTCATGCTTAGGGGACCTGAAATGTATGTTCATAATTGTAATTAGCTTAAACAGTTATGTTCATCACTAGCCAACTTTGATTTCTTTTACAAAGTGCTCTTTATGTAATAGAAGCTATATTCCTGGTAGAAAAATCATCAAATAGTTTAACACTTTGAACATCAAGACACATCAAAAAGAGCTAAAAAAAATGGGGAAGGGAGGAGGGGACAGAGTTGGCTGCTAGAACAAAAACAACTAATGCCAGTGGCTCTATGAATATGCAACTTGTGTATTGCTAGCTCCAGTCTTGTTCCTAAAACTCAGTTTATAAAAGAACTGCATATGCTAATAGACTAGAAGCTTACACTCACTTTACAGGACAGAACCTCATACCACCTACCTGCCTTCTCTAATTAAGAGATCCAATAGTTAATGAGTTCACCATTACACACAAAGTCGTCAAAAATATTTTCAACTTAAAAAACAAAACAAAACAAAACAAAAAAGAAACCAATGCAGACACTAAAGGAAACCATGCTTAAAAAAAAATCTACAATATCTGTACATAAGCTGTGTAAGATCTTACAAAAGAAGATTCTCCAAACAACCGCTATTTCTATTCCTGCCCTTTTGCTGCCTTCTCAAGATAATACACATTAACTAGGTGCCGGTTGAGGTGCTTGCTGTATTCACCTTCTTTTTTAAATGAGCGGTCACAAAAAATGCACACATAGTTCTCCCTGGCCTCTGTGGTGTCTGGAGCTCCTTGTGATGTCTTTGGACTTGTTTCCTCTTGTACAGAGCGAGCACCATTTAACCCCGAGTCATCGCTTCCTTCTGATATGTTGTCACTTATGTCGCTGCCTTCATGGCTGTGGATGCCCTCATCCTCATCCATTTCCTGAGATTCATTCACTGCTGTGTTATCCCGAGATAAGGCCAGAGCTACTTTAGGGCTTTGTGTACACCCTTCTGGAGGCATGGGTGCTGGCACAGCATCTCCTGTTGGCTCTGTCGCTGGCAGGCACGTCTTGGTCAGGTCCATCAGGTCTGAGTTGCTCACAGGTTCTGCCACAAAGGTCTCCTCTGGCTCCTTCTCAGGTGCCAGATCTGGTACGACATCCATGAGCACGTCCAAGCTTTTTTCAGAAGACGCTGCATGGGAAGATTCCTCAGAGCAAGTGTCTTCCCCTTTGTCGGCCTGTCTCTCCTCCTCTTTTGCACCAATAGTGTCTTCGCTCTCTCCTGCTGCAGCAGGCATTTCTTGGTCCTCTACCTCAACTTCTGTGTTTGCATCCTGAACTGGCAGACAAAGCTGCTCTGGATCTTGGATGCAGTCTCCTTTGGGATCAGTGCTCTCCCCCTTGAGAGCATGACCACCATTGTTGTTTAATGCCACTGTCTCAGTGGGATCTTGCTCCTTCTGGTTACTGCCCTCAGTGTCCGGCTTCACACATCCATCATCTTCTGTGATATGATGCTCATCCAGCATCTCCTTTTCCTCGATCTTTTCCTGGTTGAGTTTACTGCTTTTTTTACTGTGCTTAATTTTCAGAGCTTTCTTTTTTCTATTTTTCTTGAGGCAAAAAGTTTGCTTTTTAGGTTCCTCCTCTGGTACAACATCACTTTTTTGAGCTTCCTGGTAGTCTCTGGGTTTAGCTTCCACTTTCTTTTTCTTTTTTGTTACTAGTGAGGTATCATTTGCTGGCTCTTGCTTTGAGGAAGTTGCTTCAGCCTCTGCCTTTCTTTTGACCTTCTTTGTTTTACACGTTTTCTCAGTACTCTTCTCAGTTTTAATATCCATCTCCCTGTTTTCTGAAGCTGATTTCCGACTTCTGGTTGTCACCTGGCCTGCAGAAACATTGCTTGTTGATTTCTTTTCCTTTGCCAAATTATCTTTTTTCTCCACCTTCACAATTTTCTCAGTTTTCTTTGCAGCTGCATCCCCTTTTGTTGGTTCCTTCTCCACTTTGTCATTAACGCTCTCAGAAAAGTCAGCTTCACTCTTTTTAGTCCGTAGCTTCACCTTTGAAACATCCATGGTGATGTCAGCACAATCGGGATGCCTGGATTTGATGTGGTACTGCAGGTTACATTTTTTAGACGCTGCATAATCACAAACAGGACAGAGGAACTGGCGCGGATTGACGTGGAGCTCAACGTGCTTTTTGAAATTGCTGCGGTCAGCTGTTTTGTAGTTACAGTGCGGGCAAATCAGAGGCTTTGGCCCATTGTGAACTTGCCTTGCATGACGAGTTACTTCATGCTGGTTTGAGGCCACATAGCTGCACTGATCACATTTGAATGGCTTCTCACCTAGGGAAGGAAGGACGGAAGGGAATGATGGTGATTATTAAGTATGGGGGTTGGGGAGCATTCACTTCCCACTAATACAGATAAAGAAATATGAAACTCAAAAAGGATAAAAAAAAATTATCCATGCGCCTTTAAAATTAAGCGAAGTCAACATAAGAAATCCACAAGTCACAAACACATTCACAGGACACTAAGAACAAAATACAAGAAAAGAAAGAAGGGGTGAGGGTTGGGAGGAAGGGGATCCAAAACCAAACAAGCAGTAACAACGTCACAGGTTCTGGCTAGGCATACATACCGGCAGAGATCTCTCTACAGTAATATTAGCAAATGGAATCCATACCCAACTGGTCCATTGAATGCATTGTAGAAAAATGGAAATGTAACATTTGATGAATAGCAGTTTCACACAAACGTTTCAAAAAAGTCCAACTTTACACAGATTTAGCATATTTCATGTTTGCATTGAAAAGGAAATGAGGGAAAAGAAGCTAGCAAAAACCTAAGCACATGAAAGGGGTGCCCAGATGATCTTTACCTCTGAAAAAGTTCAGTTCACTGTTTTGGTGTCTCAAACACATGATGTATTGGCTGCAGGCTACTCTTGGCAAGCCAACCAAATGCAGACCGAAGACATCATCTTACTACTGAAATCTGCATTTACAGTTGTGCAACAGCTCTTGTAGAAGTGTTCTGCTTAGTGCATGCTGCTGCAGCAGAAGTGGCTTACAAATCAAAGCAAATAGGAAAAACACTTCTAGTGCAACAACTCAAGTCCAGAAATAGTCTGAGAGCATGTGTGAATTCAGCTGAGGAATTTGGGATGCTTCTGAGGTCTGAACGAGCATCTCAAAAAGTGACCCACAGAACTCATGCCTGCCACTTCTTCAATAAGCTGAAAACCCACTCCAGTCCCTTCTGCTCATGGTACAATAGTGCTTCTCCCACCCCTGCAACCTGCTGCCCTGGCACTGCCCATACTCAAGCTGGTCCTCCAGAGCATGACTGAGGAAACCAGACAGCCTGCAGTGAAGATATGGTGCCTGTTCGTGCGTTAACCACATAGTTGATCTGCAACACTCTCAAAAACTCTAGAAAAGGCTGTGCTGCCTCCCTGGCAGGAAGAATGGGGTCATTTGTTTAAGAGTCCAGATCACTTCATGTCTGCCTGCAGCATCTCTTTATTATTTAAATAAGAGCCAGTTTGTTTCCCTCCCTCCCCACTTCATGTCCTTCCTTTTCCCCCTTACTTTCTAGTGACATTTTCCACAAGTTTAAGCTTGATGCCCTTATTGCTCATCCTGCATCCAAGTATGGAGCCCTACCACCTACACTTCAAGGCACAATTCTGTGTTACACGCAGTGAGGACAAGAACAGCCAGTGTCTTATATACACACAAACAAGCTGTTCTAAGTACACAGAGTGCTCAGAGGTAGCTGCAACAAGGTAACTCAAAGACAGCGTGTGAAGACTTGTCCATCACCTCTAAATCCAGGGGGTCTATTGTACAACTGAAAAGGACATGTACGAACATGGCTGAAAAACCAGCTGTGAATTAGGCTTTAAACCACTGTCATTTGCTGTCTGACGTAAGAAGAAAGCTATGGCACCAGTTGGCCTTAAAAGGTCAGCCTGTCAACTGCAGGAGTCCAGAAATTGCCACAGAAAAGCTTCAGCTGCCTGGGCAATGCAGCAAAACATGCAATAGAATTTAGAAGAGCTACTAATACAACATCCCTGATAGCAAAAGTCATGCCCTCCCTCCCAGACCTTTGAGGCAAGGGTCACAGGTAGATCCTACTCCTTATCTCCTTCAGATTTGAGACTTCCTTGCACAGAACAAGGGGAGAGTAATACATTCCTGAAATGGTTTTCAGGTTCGGTATTGACCAAACTGTTTGCAAATTCCGTTTGGCTGAACCAGAGTTTCAGCCAAAAATGGTTTTCATTTCTGGAAGCAGAATACTGCATTCACAAAATTCTCAAACCAAAACACTGACATGTCATTTTAAAGTTGGCTATTTTTAATGGCTCCAAGCCCCCCCCCTCCACTACAGTTAAAATTGCCTGCATCCTGCTTTCAATTAAAAGCCACATCTATTGAAATTGAAACAATTACTGTTCAGGAGATCTTCACTCCTGTTTGCTAGCATTAGGAATTCACCCAGGTCTGGTCAATTTACATTTCAGCAAACCAAAAGCACAGGCTGAGATCTACCTAAACTCCCCTGCAAGAGTGATAAAGAACAACTGTGCTTGTGTCTGTGGTGTTACAACTCACAAAAATGCTGCAAGAGAACTAGAACAGATGTTTGTAACACCACCAGTAATAGGAAATAAAGGCTAGTGAAAACTGCTAATTTGGCTTTTAGTGCCAAAAGTCACTTGTGAACAACCTCTGAGTTTACTTTTTCTCCTCTGTGTCTCCTTGACATAAGCAGACACTAATTTACATCACCTCAGAACCCCTGGATGAGATGAAATCCCAGACATCACAAAGAAGACTCTCAGCTACTCAAAATTTTCCCAGCTTCTGATTTGAACTCAGCTATGGCAGCAGACAGAAGACAAGAATTTGTTCCTATATCATCACAATGCTGTATTTATTACTAAATTACTAGGACTACTAGAGCAGCCCTATGAACCTCAGAATACATCTTGGAAAGTAAAAGGGAAAGAAAAAGATATATTCCTGTTATCACTTTTATATTAATGACTTAGCATTTCCTTAGCAAGTAGAGACATTAAAAGAGAAGCTAAAACTCAGGCTGCACTAAATGAGATGGCATCTCACACAGAACTGGGCAGCCTGCTCTAGGTGAACTGGGTGACCTCCAGAGGTCCTTTCCAACTTCAACCACGCTGTGATACTGTGAACCATCCCCTTTTCCTCAGTCCCGCTGCTGCCACGCCTTACCAACCTGAGTGGGTGCGCATGTGCCTGGTTAAATGGGTCTTCTGAGAGCTGGAGTAGGGACACATAGCACACTGATAGGGTCGCTCTCCTGCAAAAACAAATGGCAAATTAGTTACTGAAACACAGTAGATTCCCAAATCTGGTTACCAACCCACACAGGTGAGGCTGTCACAGCCCCTCAAGCTGTATTTGAGGGCACGTTATCTCTCAGCAAAGGGAAACAGTGAGAATCACATGCCTGAGCTGGACCAGCACAATGTGTCCTGCCCTATGAACGAGGATAATAAAAAGGCAGAATATGAGAGAGGCACATCCCAACGTCCACCTGGGGTCGACAGTGACCTCGGGCAAAAGGTGATGAGGACAGATACCTTTAAGAAGCCTTAAGCCACCAGATCTGACTTTCCTACAGCATTTTCTCCCAGCACTCAGAAGATGCACAAAAGATACAGATCCTGTAAGAAACCAGGTATGTTCTTGCTTCACATAACAGCTTACCTGAAATCTCAGTGTTTAATTTGGATTAAGATGGGGCATAACCATCCGTTCAGCACGGATGTGCATTTCCCAGAACACGTGCGCAGATAGAGACCAGGTCTCTACTTTCAGAGTTTTACTGGCAGAGTGAAACTAGCTTGCAGCATGGAAAACCATGATGCCCTGCTCAGTGAAGCTATGCTGCTAGCAAAAGCTACCAAAAGTGTAGCAGCAACATTTATTTTGAAGACTCAAAACCATCTGCCTGAAGACTTATTGGTTTTGGAGAACTAATGGAAACTAACCTGTCATAAATTATATCTCCACAAGAGAGAATTAGTTTGTAATTGTAGCTAAAAATTATATCAGTACAATGATACTTGAAAATCCTTTTCAAGTGAAGACAAGCTTCAAACAAAGGCAGATAGTTTTAGAATTAACATCTGTAGGCAGGTCCAGATAAGTAACAGGGCCGTTTGCCTCAAACTACTAGTACAGGCCAGAGATCTAGGCGGCCTCATCTCCACCAGAAGTTGTAAAAACACTTCAGTCTCAGGTGGACACTCTCAACAAGAAGAGACGAAGGAAGCTGAAATGGGAAAAGGAAGTTACTTGGTTGTAATATTTATTCAAGTCATAGTCAGAATGACACTACACCATTTTGCTAAATTTGCTACACATGAAGCATACAACCAAGGTGCTCCACAAATCAAGGAGACCTGGACATCAGCAAAAGCAAAAGCCCTGCACACAAACCGTGTGTTCCACTTACAGAGCTATAGCTCTATCCGCAGCAGCAAAGACCTGCATCTGCCAGCATGTGATGTGAGGCTCCACTGCTGGCCTGTGCCAAACAGCAGTAGAAGAGGTCTTTGTAATGCAGATTAATCCCACATTTCTTCTCCCATCAAACATTTATCATTCTTGATTAAATCAGCAGTTTAAAGTTAAATTCACCCTAACAACAACTCCCCTCCCTTTCCAACTAAAACAAGGTAGGAGATTGGTGCAATACACACAATTAAGATTAAGTCATGTATAAGGGAGGGTTAGTCCTTTTGTTATAAAGAAATGGTTTTGTTTTTACGTGACTCCTTACAATTAGAAAATATGAGGCCAAAGGTCCTGGAATATTCAATCATATCTTCTTTCCATTACCTGAAATTTCACTTCTGTAAAGTTACCTACAACATTAGGAATGTGGAAGAGGCTTTTACTTCCATACCCTTTTTTACACAGGGCACAGCAACAAAACATACTATTTATGTACGATGAATGCAACTAATTTAAAATGTGTTATTCCCACTTGAGAATTAAATGCATGACTACATTGTAAAGGCTGTTTTATAAAATACTACTCCTCAAAGGATTTGTATTGTAATTTAACAAGCTCATTCATTACATGCAAACAAGCCACCAAAAAAACCTCTCCAGAAGACACTTATGGAATAAGCCCCAAACTAGCAAAAGCTTAAACATGCACTTAACTTTATGCAAATGAACAGGCAGACTGACATCAGTGAACAAGTTTAAGACCATCTTGTTGAGGAAACTATCCAACCTCCATTCAGGAGACTCTCTGGCAGTCACACTCCCAAGGCCAGACTGCTGGGACTGAAGGCCCTTCACGGCAGGCAGATCCAGTGAGCTGACGGGTGCCCCGCTTGGCTCCCCACAGACCCCACTCTCACAGACAAACCACGTTTCTTTACCAGGCAGACCCCAGGTTTCCCATAGGAGAGTCTCAGATGTCTCAGCAGTAACACAGTAACAGTCCAAGCTGGTGCCTCCAAGAAGGACCCCCAACAATTGAATCTCTGGGCTTTTATACCCGCCTGCAAGTCTCACTTTTCCTCCCAGGTCTTCTGCTCCTGTTGAGTCCTTCCGCGCCCATCCACCTCAGTGGAATCACCCGTTTTCGTCTCCTTAGTTATCCAAAAGGTTGGCAGTTCATGGCTCCTGCTGTGTTTCTCAGTGTCTATTCACCTGACTGGCCTCACCAGTAAAGGGTTGGCTCTGTGGGCTCCCACCCTGAGCTCAATCTGCATCTCAAACTGCAGCTTGCAAACCAAGCTACCTCCTCCAAATATATTCCTCAACGATCTCTTTATGAAGCCTTTTTTACAATGCCATTAGAGCTTCTGTCTGCTTGAAACGAAACTGCTTCCATCAAACTTCCAACACAGTGGCAAGCAAGAAAGATCCCCTATGACAACCAAAATGTAAAAAACCTCACAACAATAATAAAAAAAAATACAAAACAGTCCAAAGTTAGATGCAGAACACTGTGACTGCCTGAAGCAGATGTCTTATTCACATAGAGCCCTGCAGATTACTTTCAATGAAGTTTTCTAGAAATTGCTTCTAACAAGTAAAACAGGAGAAAAAGGAAGAGAACAATGCTGCACTGTCTTGCACATAGTACAGCTCCAGGATCAGCAGCAGGTAAATCAAGTCAAAACTTGGTCTAAAAGGTCTAACAAGCACAAATGAGCCCAGATAGGTCTGTCCCTGACACAAAGAGTCCTTTCTGCCCAAACAGCAGAGGGATTGCCCTGAACACCTCCACCACCCACTCCTGGGCAGCAGACAGGCTCTTCCAGATGTAGCTTTCCCAGGTGACAAGTTTATGACCATCTGTAGAGTCCTTGAAACACTCCTTTGCCCAAGGTCCCCCACATTTGTCAGCAGCCTGCCACACAAGCACTGTCACAAGCTGCAATATATCTTCCAGGACAGGGCGGATTCATGGACACCTGCTTTTCAACACGGATGCAAGGAACAGGTAAGCAGATAACCTCTGCCTGCCTTCCCACAGTCCCCAAACATGCAGAGGAAGGTATTTTTCCCACCCACTGAAGGTACTAGCATACAGTCCCCTTCCCTGCTCCTGGCCATGTGCTCTGGCATTTCCATGTGTCCCTATTAAGTCGATTCAGTTCACTAACCAGCAGAAAACCAACCTGGGGAAGAGAAAGGGAGTATTGCTGCCATTTTAGTGAGCTGAATCAACCAGTCCCAGGACACGGGGAGAAAATCGAGACTGCCTTTCTCCAGTAGCAAAGGCAGAGCATTTGATCCTGTGAAACTCCACTCTGTACAGTCAGTCTTTCAGAAAACTGTATGGCTCTAACACAGCAGAATCCAATTATCTGCAAGAAGGCATTCTCCCACACAAAAAAAAGTCTGGCAAAGTACAAAAAATAGGAGAGAAAGATAAGTGTTTATCCAAAATTATTTAACTTCTTAGCAATCAGGAAACCAAAGAAACAAGCAATTCCAACTCTCTTAACATTCTGAACCCATAAAATAGGAAGAAAACTATGTATGTATCCCATTCATTTTTTCCCAATAAATATTTTTCTTAAGTTTTAAATGAAAACTATAATCCAAAGCTATTTTAGTATCATTCAGTTTTTATTAAATTCAGTATTTTTATGTGAACAGTCTGTAAATACTTTTGCCTGTAAAATATCTGTATGTGTTTTTTCAGGTTTTTTGGGGCAGGGATTGTTTGGGGCTTTTTTGTGCACTGTGGTTTTGTTTGTGTTTTTCAAGGCAACTTATTACACATTAATATCAGCAAAAACTTTTAGCTCAGTGTACATATATACCTGCCATGAGCTTATCCATTCTTCTAATACTCTTCCTTTAGTTTTAACTCTCCCCCACAAAATCAATGTTACTGGGAACAGGGCACATTGCTAAATCATTCTACTAACATATTTGAAAGCTTTTTATCAAGTGAGAACTGTCTGAAAGACATTAACTATGTAGTTATGAAGTAGCAAAGAAACACCTATCAGGGTAGCTCACTTCAGCTTAATTAATATAATAAAAAGACACAGCAAACCAAAGAATCAGAAACCTTGACTGCATCCCTGTTTTTAAAGGAGAAACAAGGAACTGGATTTTTTTAAAATTTTAATACAGTTCACTGGTAAATTGGTCAAATGCAGTGATAACAGAGCGCTTCCTCAGCAAACATGCTTTCATGTTCCTGAAAAACTCAACATGTTAGTTCCTGTAAAACTCAACAAATGATTTCAGAGATCAGAAAGGGGGACCTAATGTCATGTACAAACACAAGCAGGGATGAATTTAAAGTCGAGACAAATGTAAACCAGACAGAAACCCAGCACTGGTTCACATGTAGCCATGAGTTCCCCACATGATTCATTGAGTTTTTTTCCCTATTATTTTGCCATTTTTACCCGATCTCTTTCCTGTTACCTCCTACAATACACACAAAGAAAGTGAACTGGAGGACAAACCACACCATTTTGCTAATGTCTCTCACCATAATCTTTGTTTACTTGTTTAGGAAAAAATATTTATACAGGACTGATTTTTAAGCTGATGGTATCCTCTGAACAACATCACTCAATTATTGTTAAGAGAATAATATGTCTTAAAGTACTAAAAATGCCAGCAGACTCTTCCAGCCCCGACAAAGCAAATACTAAAGCGAGCTGAGGAACACAAACTTCGGCACACTTAAGCTCAAGCCCAGCCCCAAGGCCTCTGGAGCGCTCATCCCTTCCAGACAGCTGCAGACAACTAAACCAAAGCCTTCAAACCATTTATGTCAATCCTGTAACAAAACATGATTTTAAAGGAGAAATTCCCCAGTGTTTTGCTCAGCCAGCATAATCTACAATAATGGGGATCCAAGTCAGGTCAGCATGCTGGAGGATGGCTAGCAAGTTTGCCTTCTCCTCAGAAAAGGCCTGACATGGTGGAAATAAAAGCTTCTAAGAAGCTGCAAGGAAGGTCTGAACTGCTTTCCCACTTCCACAAAAGGGATCAGGAAGCAAAGCATCTCATGGCCCAAAGAGGTGAGACAGCCATGATGTCCCCTCCTAGAAGGGAGTTTTGTTATGCCTCAGGACTCCCCACGTGAGAGGCGGGTGAGGCTCTCTGATGCACAGCAAGGTATTTCCTAAGTCACCAGCGGTCCCAGCTCACAGGACAGCAGCAACAGTGAAGGTCTTCTGATTCCACTTGGTATAAACCAAAGAAAAAGGGGGCCTCACACTGTTACTTCCGATTACAAATCGAGGTTAGGATAAGTCAGGAAATCAGGCCAAGGACTCCCTCGTAGGCTTCCTATAGGGCAACAGAAGTATGTGTCTACTTCTGGCCACTGCAATGATGCAGGCCCCAGAAAAAATGAAGCCCCTGTACATTAAAATGAATTAATTCACTACTCTTCTTCTGACTTTGTAGATGCTGGAGGGCTCCTCTGCATTTGAGTATCAGATCTTTCCTCTGTAATTACACCATAGTCAAGTTTCAGCTCAGTCTGAAAGCATCATTTTCAAAACTACCTACAGGATTTAGGCACCTTCTGTCAACCAGCTTGTTTTGGTTTTAGAGTACATCAGTTTGTGGTGTTGTAGACCCTGGCAATCATCACAGGTACGCTTTGTCATGCCCTCTTCAACAAATAGGCTCATAATTACTAAACAGGATGCTCTTTATCTCCTCTCGGGTACCTGACATTTCCTCAGTCTTCTAGGATTGCAGACTGGAGCTCAAACCAAATTCCACAAGTCTATAACCTGCTAGCACCAAGAGAGAGTTTGTTCCATCAGGGTGGAACAAACTTTGCAAACAGAAGACTCTGCTTGCTTCATTCATCACAGATTTCTCAGTAGTCTTACTGCACTTCAATCAAAAAAAGATTAAAGACTTACCTGTGTGAGTCCGAATATGCTGAATATAATTGTTCTTCCTATCTGAAAAATAGGAGCACTCTGAGCAGGTATACACTTTCCTGGGAAAATGATTTCTAAGGTGTTTCTTCCAGTGATATTCACTGACAGTAGTGTAAGTGCATATGGTACACTTGTAGACTCTCTCATTTTCCCCTGCTTTGTTGTGGTGCTTCAAGTGAGCCAGATAGTGATCATATCTGTTAGTGTTATAGCCACAGCGATCACAACGGATTGGGCCCTTAGAGAAATCCACCTCTTCTGCAGTGCAAGAATCAGACTCTTTCACCTGTGCTTGCTTTTCTGCATTTTCTTCCACAAAGAATTTCTTAGCACTGTGAACCCTGATATGATGCACAAACTCCTCTTCAGATTCTGCCTCATACTGGCAAGGCTTACAACGGAATGGCTTGCTCTTCAAGCTCTTACACTTGTCCTCTGTGCTTTCTGGAGTACATGGTGCTTCCAATGACACATCTTTGTCCACACTGGGCGTCTTAGGAGGGGAACAGGCAGCTGGACCTTGGCTTTCCACACTAGGAACCTCAAGGGAGCTTAATTCCACACTTTCAGGTGCCTCACGGTCACTCTCCGCAGCCTGGGTATCTTCCATACCATCTGCATCACTATCTGAGAAGTTACTGTCCTCCACCGTTGTCAGTTCTGCCATCTGTCTCTCTTCTCCAACCAGGTAATCACAGCAGTTGCCATTAACTTCTCCTGTTAAGGCCACATTTGCCAACATAATAAGCTGAGGAGCTGCCAGCTCAGCTTTAGAAAGGTCCTGTAAGTCATACATGTCATTGGACAATGCCATGCCAATGCTAGTACTGCCAGGAAAGAGGCTGTTCCCACCAGACTGTCCCAGCACTTGAGTTGCCATGGCAGTAATTCTGTCGGAAAAGAAAAGAACACCTGTAAGCACCCGAGTGCGGAAAAGCCTCCTCTGCTATGTACTGTCCAAGTAGCCCTCCAGGGAACATCAGAACATTAGAGCTTTATGCTGAGGCGCTGGGGCAGCGGGAAGCAGAACCCGGGGTGAGGCTGCCACAGACCTCACTCGGCCTCGGGGAAGGTGGGGGGTCTCGTTCCTCGCCCGAAGGGGCTGTTTGGCTCTTCCCTACGGGTGGTACAGGATCCCACCGTGTGGAGGACGGGTGGGGGGCGCTGACAGCGGGGGCCCAGGGCCAAGGCCGGGCTCCGGGCCGGCGAATGGCCCCGGGCCGGGCCGGGCCCCGCGGCTCTCCCCACGCCAGACGCGGGGGGCGGCGCAGAGCCCGCCGGTGAGTGCCGCGGTCGGGTCCCGCCGAGCGCCCCTGTCCGGCCGCCGCCCACCCGACGGGCCCACGGCCGCCAACAAAGGGGGACGGCCCGGCCCTGCCGCGACCTCCCCGCGGCCCGGTGCACATCCGCCGGGGGAACCGGGCCGGGCCGTGCCCCGCCGCCCTCCCTCCCCCCCTGCCTGCCAGGCATGCGGCCATTTTCTGCCTGCCCACACAAAGCGCCCTCCCCGCGCCGCCCCCGGCCCGCCCGCCGCAGCCGCCGGGGGGGCCTGGCCGGGCACAGCCGCCCCGCCGCTCCCCGGTGCGGACGCTCGGCTCCCTCCTCCCCCCGCGGCGGGCAAGGCAGGGCAGGGCAGCGGCGCCGGGGCGGGGGCGCGGGCCGGGGGAAGCGCCTCGGTAGCAGCAAGGTCACGGCGGCCGCGCCCACCCGGTGCCCCGCAGTGGGAGGGGGGAGCGAGCGGCGCCCCGGGCCTGCGCCCGGGCCCACGGCCTGTGGCTGCGCCCGGGCCGGCCCGGTCGGCGGAGGCTTCGCCTTCCGGCGGCGGCGCGGCCCGGCCCGGCCCGGCGAGCGCCCCCGCGGCCGGCGCGGCTCCTTAGCCGTGGTGCTGATCCCCCCGCGGCCCGGCCCGCCCGGCCGCCCCCGCCCGCCCGCCGGCCGCAGATCAGCCCTGGACAGCGCCTCTCGCCCGGCTCCCGGCCCCCCCTGCCCGGCCCCGCCGGGCCCCGCCGCGCTCGCTCGCTCACCCACCGGCGGCGCGGGGCCGCCCGGCCGCGCGGCTGCTGCGGGGCGGGGCGGGGCGGGCGGGAGGCGCTGCTGGCGGCGGCGGTGGCGGGCGGAGGCGCCCCCGCATTCCAGCACACAGCGCGCAGCGGCGGCACCGCCCCGCCCGCCCCCGGCAGGAGGGGCCGGGCCCAGCGAGGTCACCCGGCAGGGGCGGAGGGCGAAGGGGAAGGGGCGGCCCGGCGGTGGCGTTCGGGGCACCCGCCCGAGGAGGGGGCTCGTTCCCGGCGGCCGCGGGGCTGGTCCGTGCCCAGCCCCGCTGCCCTGCACTCCTTTGTCCTGTTCAGGGGCGATAGCGCTGAGCTGCCCATCGCCAGTCGGTGTCCTCGGCATCGCTTTCACGAGGCGAGTCCAGAGAAGGGCGACGAAGCTGGTTGAAGGGGCTGGAGCAGAAGTCCTATGAGAAGCGGCTGAGGGAGCTGGGGTTGTGTAGCCTGCTCAAAAGGAGTCTCAGGGGTGATCTTATCACTCTCTACAACTACCTGAAAGGCGGTTGTAGCCAGGTGGGGGTCGGTCTCTTCTCCCAGGAATCTAGTGACAGGACAGAGGACATAGTCTTAAGCTGCACCAGGACTCGTTTAGGATGGACATTAGGAGGAATTTCTTCACAGAAAGGATGATTAGACATTGGAACAGACTGACCAAGGAGGTCGTGGAGTCACCGTGCCTGAAGGTGTTTAAGGGAAGACTGGATGTGGCACTTAGTGCCATGGTCTAGTTGACATGGCGGTGTTTGGTCATAGGTTGGACTCAATGATCTCACAGGTCTTTTCCAACCTAACTGATTCATTGATTCACCCTGCTCCACCGTGGCATGGTCTAGGCGACTAAACTACCCAAATACAAAACGTAAAGTGCCTCATGCAATCGCAGGACTCCAAACCTCCATATTTATTCCTCGTTCCAAAACTAGGAAAAACCCCAGCGAGTGTCTGTTGTGGAGCCTGGCTGTGCACCTGCTGGCTGTGGCAGGTCTCTGTAACGGAGAGCTCAGGAACAGTGGGCAGTCCTGCTTGTGTGACAATCCCAATTCAAAACGAAGAACCCAAATTTCCTAGTGGTTCTTTCTTCTCTTGGGCAGTCGTGTGGCTCTTCAACATGAATATCTGAAAAATTCCCTTGGCCCTGGAACTCCTCAGGCTGAGCTGATTCATAAATCCCAAACCTTTCAGCAGGAGCCAAATACCTAATGAGGTGACATCACTGGGAGGCTGCGGAAACCCCCCTCCCTGTGTCATCTGGCCAACTTTAAAGAGAGCTATGCTGTACTGCTGGGCAGCAGGTGCAGACGGGGCCAGCCTCCCTGGCTGGCAAAGCAGCAATTTCTCCTAAACTGGGGAAAGCAAATGTTTTTTTCCTAGGTGCAAAAACAGCTGGAGAATGCAAACTACGTCAGGAATTGTTGAAGGACTGTAAAGATAGTCTGTTGGATATTTAAATGGGGTATCTAAAGAGTATCTCTGATCTGTTCCTGTAACAACCTTTCTGGCCTGCACAGCAGAGGTTTGATGTGTGTGCTGGATGTGCCTTGCCACCCTCCTTACTAACATGCCTGCGAAGGGTGTCTAGTGAAACCAGAGTAGGGCCACAAAGATGATCTCAGAGAGGGCTGGAGCATTTCTCCTACGAAAACAGGGTGAGAGAGTCGGGGGCATTCAGCATGAGGAAGAGAGGGCTCTGAGGAGATCTTATAGCACATTCTAGTATGTGAAGGGGGCTTATAAAAAAAAGGGAGTGACTTTTATACAGGGAGATAGGGACAGGACAAGGGGATACAGTTTTAAACTAAAAGAACAGAGATTTAGATTAGGTGTTAGGAAGATATTCTTTACTCAGAGGATGGTGAGACACTACTACTACTGGAGGCAGCCCAGAGGAACTGTGCATGCCCCATCCCTGGAAGTGTTCAAGGACAGGTTGAATGGGACCCTGAGCAACCTGATCTAGTGGGTGGCATCCCTGCCCATGGCAGGCGAGTTGGAACTGGATGGTCTTTAACATCCCTTCCAAACCTATATTCCAGGGCTCTGTGACAGGCGCACACCATTGCCCTTCAGTTTAAAATGCCACCAAGGTTCTGTCACAAGTCAGCTCTTTGCATCTTTTTTACAGTGTCTGATGAATACCAGTGGTGATCTGGGCTTTACACTGGAGGGCATTTTAGTGTAAAAGTGGCCCCTTTCAACACTTTGGTGCTTTTTTTACCTGAAATATGGTTCCTCAGCCCTCAGAAAGCTTCTGAGTAAAACTTGTCAAAGCACATAAATAACCTAAAAACCTAACTTACTTTCAATAAGGTTTCATTTTCTAAGTTGTTTTAAAGAAGTTTTCTTACTTCCCACCTCTTTTGAAAACAAAATTAATGCCTTTTATATTTTATATTCAGAGAAGAGTTTCCTCATTGTGTATTTTTTTCCCCAAAGATTCGTTCTTTAGCAGTTACAGAAATGCCAAGAGTGCCTGCAAATCTTGCCAACTGGCCCTACTTCTTCTTGGGTATTTCTGTTTCCCAAGGGCAAGCTTCTTTCTCCAGCCTCCATATATGCCTGTCTGTCATTTTCTTCATCCAGAAAAGGAATTCCGTAATACAGGCGTGTTATATTATGAATTTATATATATTTATATATATTATGTTACGGCTTTATTTGAAAGAGGTTGCTCTAAAACCTTAACCTGAGGTCTTTTGCCGAAGCATCACACTCTTGCAACGTCAATGCGTCTTTCCTCCTGCTTCACTGCTCCCAGGATACCCATAGTTTGGAGCCGGGTGCTTGGATCACAGCCATGCTCTGGTATTAATATAGGCTACAGCTCTGAGCTCCTCCTCAGGAAGAGAAACTTGAGCTCATGGGAGGATAGACTCACATCAAAGCTTTGCCTTTCTGAAATATATGGATGCTGTTGGCTCAGGCTACTTGGCTCTGAAAAATATAATCCAACTGTAGTCCAGCTTCTGTAAGTAGTGACATTGCTGTTGCCTACCCTTCTTCCTGCAGAACTTGCCCTATTTGCAGACAGCTCTTTGCTCAACACTCCCCTTATGCCAGGCTGACACAAAAGACATGTTCCCTGGTGAAAAGCTCCTTTGACCTCTAAGTTGAACGTTGCTCCTAAGTCAAGTCTGAGCAGTTCATAAACCCCCTTAACTCTAGTGGCTGCCCCATCAAATTTATAGGTTAAAACTCAAGTTACAATACTCCTTAGCTGTGCCAGAAGTCAAGTGCTGTTAGTTCTCCAGTGCTTTCCAAAAAAATCCCCCATGTGCACCCCGAAAAGTCTTAGCAGCACACGGAAGTGGCTACATCAATTATTTTGTGGTCGGGATGCTTTTGAGCAGCTTGAACATAGATAATTCTGCAGTGAATATGTATCATGAAAGAAATTATCCACATCAAAGCCTGTAATGTCTGAAAAAAAATGCAATAGTAAATAAAAACTTCTGCCAAAACAAGAAACTTGACGTTAATACTCAGATGGATTGTTTCCATCCTGCATCAGCTGGGGAGCAGGGAGGTTAAACTGTGTTTGTAATAGAAAGCACACTTCAATAGTAACATCCAGCTGTTATAAAGGCACTGCATTTAGAACTGTTAAAGCATTTTAGATGACTTGAGGTTTCTACGGGAACTTTGGTTCTTTCCTTTGTGTATAATTTCACAATTGGATTTGACATTAGTGCCCTTTTAGGTTCATTGCCTGGAAGCGGGTTTTTTGTGCTATCTGGTTTTGCTCATAATTTTTTTTTTCTGGTGATCAGATTGCTTAAGCTTGTCTGAAAGCACCACTATTAATGTTATCTTAATAGTATTTTAATCTTTATCACTTCAACAGAGATCTCTTTCACCTTTCAGAAACCAGTCTGACCAGATTTCTCAACTTTTGTACTCTGCAAGTAAGCCAATTTTCCGTAACTATGTTGATGTTGTAAAAAGGTGGTTATGGTTCCAGTGTTCTAAAAAACTTAAATATTAATTGCTTCACTGCCAGGCACAGACCCTACAAGCTCTTGCTTTAACAATACAATGTAGGCTCTGCTGAACTTCTAAAATGCTATTCAGAGCCTCACACCATATATATACTTTGCAGTACTGTGCTCCGAGAGGAATCTCTTTTGGTGCTGGTGGAGAAAAAGCATTGCTATCTGGGTTAAAAAAGGTCTCCATTTGTTTTATTTTGCCTCATTTGCTAGTTACAAGACATCTCCTGTTTGAAGACCAGAATGGGCCAAAATTTCAAGCCCTATGCAGCATCACTTATATCTCAGAAATTCTGGCTTTAATACTTTTGAACAAGCTCGTTCTACATCTCATGATGACAGGAATCTAATAAATTATTTTTTTCAAAAAGTCAGTAAAATTATGACTCATAGCTATGCCACTGTGGCACCTCCTCCCTTCTAACATGAAGGTTTCCTGTGCAGTGAACAGGATCAGAAGTACCACACATAGTAAAACTACCTCTCCAAAAAGCTCCTCTGGTGAGCAGCACTGGCCTGTCCTACCTTGCAGGGTCAGCAGAAATGTCATGTTAGCTCTTCTGCCTAGAAATGAGTGTAACACGGGGTCAGTGGAAGTGCCACATTAGCTCTTCTGCCTAGAAATGAGTATAGAAATGCGGGGTTAGTTTCAGGGAATACGAGTTTACAGAAGGTTATCCAAACTTAGCTACTCACTCTTTGGTCTTTCAGAAAAGCACACAGAATAGATTGCATTTGTTATGGTGCTGCCTTCTTGGATAGCAGTTGATACTGCAAAGGGGCAAACTTTGGCAAAGCCACGATTTCATACAGTACAAAATATCATGCTCAAATAAGGCAAAGGGTCTTCAGCAAAGTATTTACTTAAAGTTATTTTTTATACTCACAGGGTATTTTTCTACAAGCAGTCAGGCTTAATATTTGTACCTATTTTTACATAGCCTTTTCAAAATATCTTTTGGCTTCTAACATATGGCTGTTACCAACTGCTGTGCCTGTGATTTTACCAAGCAGTAAATCCAGCGTTTGGGCTGCCACTGCCAGACTTAATCCACCACAGCCATCTGACTCAAAGCACGAACCTGGCACAAAACACATCCTGTCAAGTCCTGTTTGTTTCACGATGCTCTGAACAGTTAATTTTGCACCATCAGATTTTACACAGTTCCCATTTATGTGGACGGATTTCCAAATTATTTCAGTCCATGGAAGGAAGAGGTGGTAGGTACCGAGTGCTGTGGAAAATGTGCTCTCAATTTTGCAGCTGGACACTGTGCAGTCGGGTGTCAGGGCTAGGCACACAGCACCTAATCCTCTGCAGCAATTCTTGGCTTCTAAAACTAAAGTTGCCTGAGTAACTGTTTGGAGGGGGAGGGTAATGTTGTGCTTGGAATTACAGTGCCACAGCCTAAACAGAGGTGCAGCTGCAGTGGCTCGCAAACTGTTTTGAAAAGCCTTTCTCATATGGGAACACTGGTGTAACTGGATCTGGAGCTGTACATCTTTTGTCTTGGGCAATGGCAGGGTAGGGAATGGTGTGCCTAGTGTTTGACAACAGTTCTCTGGGTGAGCAAGTGTTTTTTAAGCCACAGTCCTCTGCTCTTTGCCACTGGCTAATTGACAACAACAGGCATTATGTGGGGAGAAAAGATAATATAATGTACAATTACTGGGTAAGAGGAGGAGTAAGGGAGTAGGAAGGGCCCCTTTAGAAGGAACATGCAGTTGTGTGGTGGGGCTCAGCTGTTCTGACCACAGTCCTGCTTGGTTTCCCCTTCATTCCCAGGAAGTCAAACTCCATGCTGCATGTCTGCTCTCAATAACTCCTGCTGTGAAGAGTTTGGTTTATTCACCTCAGGTTCAGAAATTCCACCTAACTTTCCTAAACACCTCTGGGTTTAAGCCACAGCCCTCTTGCTCCTGCTTCTCACCAGGCTTCCTATGCCCGCTGGCTTGGAAGTGTCACTCAGCCAAACCCACTTGGGATGTTTACTCCATCTTTAATTGAGTCTGTTCTTCCTCTGTTCCCTCCTTCACCGAGTCTTTTCCCTGTCTTCCCCAGAACAGCAGCTACTGCCTGTTCTTCTACCTGCTGCAAGCACAAGCTCACCCTCTGACAACCAGGCAATATTTAACCCGAGTTGGACTCTCTGGAAGAGTTGTACCTTTCCAGTACCAGGGACAAAAGGGGTTTGAGATTGGACAATAGCAAGGAGAGGGTACTTTAAATCATGCAGTATAACTAAACAACATCCAACATTCACTCCAGCCCAGCTCTTCAATGTTTGGTGTTTGCACCAGTGCAATTATTCAGGGGGAAAAAAGTTGAAAACAGCCTACATAAACGTATAAACCTTTCCACTTCACCTCCAGTAATAATTGTTCAGTCAACAGAAACAACGTTTCACCAGCCTGAAATAATCCCTAAGAATCAGTGAAGTGTTATGAGCATTTTCCGGAGCACACTCTCTGTGCAGTCTTCTGGAATTGTACGGAAAAGCTCAGTTTTCCAAAAGCTCAATTCTTTGCCATGCTGTACCTCTCCACACTGGAAAAGCTGCACCAGAAGGACACACAGTTACCAGGTGGACAAGGCCCCCGAGGGTGTTACTTGCCTCTCAGTTCCCAGGTAAGTTATGGGGTTGCAACACGGTTTCAAGAGAGGTTTCACTGATGCAGCCACACCGATCACTACAACATTGGCTAACGCCCATGTTTAAGCGAGGCCTAAAGTTTCCTTTAAATATGGAAAATGTAGTGCTCTGGGCAGACAAAGCGACTTTTATATTGCCCCCATTTTTTTCCTAATGGGAAGCCTGAAAATAAACGAACAACGAAACCAAACCAAACAGCCCAAAACTGACAGCTGTCCTTAACAGCTCCTCACCATTGACACCGCAGGTAAGTCTCAGATCCGCCTTATGTCTCCCCTCTCATTCTTTTCTTTTGAGTATCTCTGCAGCTCATCTTGAGCTAACAAACCTCTGCCCACAAGGTAAGAAAGGAACTGGAAAAACCACCTCCCACCCATCTCTGCAGGGTGATCCCTCCCCCAGTCTTTTGTCTGGGGGACCTGCAGGAAGGGGATTGTGTCTTACTGAGGGCAAAACCATGCCCTCATGATGCATTTCCTCTGCCAGTCTGAGCTGAGGTGCAGAGGCACTGCTGCAGGAAAATCACCAGTCCTGTTAACTCTGCCCTTGCCAGCCAGCCTGCTCGGAGGCCACCTCTGGGACAGATGGTGTTGTCATCTGAACTTGGTGAGCTTCAGTAGCGTGGTAAGTTGTTAAGGAAAAATGAGCTGAAAAAGCATATTGAAGAAAAATAGAGAAGAAAAAGCAAAATGCAAGCTCTGTTTCATGCTAATAAAAATTATTTCTTCTCCCTACAGTTCTCACATGGCTTATAAAAGTAGACGTCCTGTCTCGGGTGGAAAGGTGTACTGAGATTTTATTTAAGATCTATGAGATCTTAAGATCTATCTTCTGTAGATCTAGTTGATATATGAACGCTGTAATATAGCACATGCTGTAATATAGCACAGAGCTCCATCTCCTGAAACACAAATGATTAATTAATAATTGGTTTTTTGTTTATTTATGATGCTCAGTAAAAATGTCAGTTGTCCAATATGTCGACTGTGCCTTTCTCCTGATTTCAGCTGGAAATCTTGCCACTTACTGAGACAAGAAAACATGAAATTCTTAACATCCATGTTTCATACGTGAACTTTCCTGGAAGACAAGTCATGTTACCTGCCCTTGTCTGGCACTTTAAGAAATTAACACTTCTTTAGCAGTCTTGTCTGCAAAGTGCAAAGATGTCTGAATGCAGTAAGAACAACTGCCTATTGAAATCATCAGTCTAACAGAAATGCTGATGACAACTATGATAACTTTATTCAGAAGTTTGGTCTACATTTAAATTTTTTGCCAAGAACATATATTGGGACAGGAACACAAAATATCCATACTCTCTTCCCCCTACACCAACAAATGCTTTAGTGCAATTAGAGCTACGCTGTTTGCAGAATTTCAGTAAACTGTACTGGACAAAGAGTTTTTCAGTCAGTGTTACCCTTCTGTGCTAGAAGCTGTGCCTGGGATAAGTAGATCCTTATCCCTGTAGATAATGATGTAAGAGATATCGTACTGCCTTGGAGGACAGCTCTGCCTACCCCAGTACCCCAACTCTGATGGAGGCCATTAAAACCTTCTGCTTCTGGGATTCAAGTCCTAGGGACTTTTGAGACAGAAGTCATGTAATGGCTCAATCACTGATGTGTTGTTTTTATGTAAAATCACCCAATTGCTTCCTTCTCATCTTTAGTTTTGGCCTTTAAAACATGCTGCAGTAGGAAGTTTCATAAATCAGGTCTGTGTTTTGAGGTGCACCTTATCTCTGACCTGGCAAGATTGTGAAGATGTATGGTTAGGCCGTGCATTTGGGAGGTGAGCAACAGAACAGTCAGGACAGCCTGACCCAGCAGCTGAATTAATACAGGGTCTTCATGAGCCACATGCAGACTAGGGGATGCAGCTCCTTCAGCGTGCTGCAGCCACACTGCACAAGAACACCCTTCCATGTGCCGACTGGCTCCATCAGAGCATTCTACATCTCTTTTTAAAGCTCTCTTTTGCTGACTGTTCCATACCCTTGCTTTATTTGTCATTCCAGGGCATAAAACATTCCTGTAGCTCAGCTGTCTTCCTGCGACTCTCCTGACATGCTGTCCAAAGGTCATCAAATACAATCCTCCCTCAGCCACAGCCTCTTGGCTTGGAGGTCTGCCAAGCTGAGGCTAAGTGGTAGCACTCATTGCTCCATGAGGCCTCTCAGGTGCTTAAGCAAACAAAGACTGGAGAGGAACAGATGCCTCGGTAGCACGTTCAGGCTAGAAACACTATCTGGTTCCTGTCTGGGACTCTTTGCTCCCTACTCTGCTATGGCTGAATCCCGTTGGAGATGGTTTGTGCTGGGTTTCTCTCTCAGCTGCTGCAGAGAATTCTGTTTCTCGGCTATATCCAAAGCAGCTTTGCAATGTAAAAGTCAGTATCTGCCCAAACACTAACTTTTCTTTAGCAGCTACATCACCTGAGCTAAAGGGAATGTATTAGTATCTTAAGTAAAACTGGATTACCTGAATCAAGTGTGGTCTTCCTCCCACCACAGTGGGACAGTTTGCACTGTTTCAGCTCTATATACATTCACTTAGTTACAGCCTAGTCCCCAACTCCTTGTTAAAAAGGAAATAAATCCTTCCACCTGTTATGGAGGAGAGCATGTAGAATTAACCACCTGAGCTTGCCAAGACAGAATCACACTGCACTATGACCCAGGGGGCCTGGCTGTTTTCTAATAGTCAGGATTTGGGCACATGGTTTGCCTTCCTAAGGGAAAGAGCACTTCACTGCTGACAGGTGTCAGCAGCAGATGACAATTTGTGCTGAATGGGATCTTCTTGACTCAAAGCTAAGACAAGTAAAACTTTCTGAGCTGTTTCAGCCTGCCTGGAGCTTGATTTTTACCTCGGTTTCAGAAACAGCACAGATCAGTGTTTCTGTTTATGCTGCAACCACATGAATTTCTGCACTGATCTAACTTCACCTGCTACTGCTACCAATTCTTTGCAAGCTGTGTATCAAACTACAAAGACCCCTGAACAGGCCAGACTTTGTCGAACACCAAACCTGTTACAGTTCTAAGTCTCTCACTCTTGTCCGAGTGGTGCAGAAAGCACTGATGGAATTATTTAAATCCACATCAATAAAGTATTCCTCCAACTCCTGGAGGAAGAATGTTGATAAAGTAATCCCAGCATGAAGGTCAGCTCTGCAAAATTGTTCCAACTCAGCATTTTATCTACATCCATTATACCTTTTTTTTCTTTTCTTTTTCCCCCAACCATAATTGTTTTCTGTCCATTAAAGCAGATGTGATGCATTTACAGCTGCTAAATGACAGGAAAATGACCACAGGAGTTGACTGGAAGATGAGTAACTACCATTATTCTGCAGAAGCACCAGCAAAAGGTATTCTGGATTGATGGTAATTCCAGTGCTGCGTCAATAAACACATCCCCACACGCTAATTACAAGGACACAGGAGGCACAGAGAGGAAGGCTAACAGGCAATGATGTCAGAGCTATGATCTCAAGGCTAAATCTCAGAGGATCCTGCACAATGACATCCATATACAGTTGCAGAGCAAAGACTGCACAAGAATCTTGGTGCCAGGGAAGTCAAGGCAAATGCAGTAAATGAGCTAAAGTTCCTTGTACCCATAACTCAAGAGAACTTGGTCTTTAAGTAGACATGATTCATCTCCACCAAAACTGGCAGTGGCTAGTTTGAAATCTGAATTCTGGTATGTCTTAGATGGTCCTCAGAGCAAAAGGTATCAATACAAATTACCAGTAATTAATTGCTTGTAGGATTTCTTTAGATATGCAGGATAAACTTCTAAACCCAGTAAAATAATCTTCGTAAAACAGCTATTAGAGCTACCTAGTATTTCCTGCTGTCACGTCAGAAGAGTGAACAAGCAGGACATAATGGGACACAGGTTTCCCCTGCAAGCCTGGCTTTGGCTGGTGCAGGTGTAAACTTGCTACCCTTCATCATGGCTGCTTGCTGCTCTTTCCATTTCTGGCCTTCTCTGTTCATTCCAAGTCACACTGCATCAGGAAAGAAACATGGACGCAGGGCCAAGTCCCCTTCCTTGTGCTTGGCACTAGCATTGTGGCATTTTCAGAAGGATCTGATATCTTTAAACATACATCTACCTACAGGATTTGCAATGGCATGCCTGTGGAGTGGCTGAGTTAGCACATCCTAGGCCAGCTTCCTGGTTATACAAGTCTTAAGTCATTCCTAAGGTAGGATGCAGAGGATGTTTTCAGGTCTTCTCCTTGCTGCCAGTTCACCAGCCCTTAATCTGCTCCAATCACCAGCTGCCAATACTGTACCCTGGACAAAAATGCTTCTCTGACAGAAGGCTAAAAAAACCTTTTTCCACAGACATACTGCCCACACAGGTCAGTTCACAGCCTGACAGTTTGCTTGCTTGACTTCGACTCCATCTACTCCATCCATTCCCAGCTCAGTGCACTTTTTGCAAATGCTCGTCACTTTCTTGATAAAAGAAACATTGACACTCACCAGGAACAGAGGGAACTACAGGATGGAAGACAGTGGGAGATAAGATATACAGGCCACATAAAGATAGTCAGCTGATTATTTTCATTAGCACTGGTAAATCACAGCTGGAATAGAAACAGAGGTGTCAGAAAGTGAAGACTACTGCGCTTACATACAATATCAGGAAAGCAAGAGAACTGGCTGCAGAGGAAGGTTTCAGCAAAATATGCTGAGTGATAAAGAGCCTCTCCCACGCAGCACTCAACCTTGAACTGCCCCAATAGGTATTGAAGGAGAACCTGACATTATGTTTCATTAGACACAACAGCATTGTCCGTTGGTACAGATTCCACTGCTGTGAGATTTTTTAGCATTTTTGTGGTTTTGCTCATATACTTTAGTTCATAGGCAACTGGGCTATTTCTGTACCGCAATCACTGATTGATAGGGCACTCTGAAAATACTAAGAACTAATACTAATTTGCTTTACTAAGGAGATAAAAATACAGCACTTTTAATAGGTGCTAAGTGGACAACAGTCTTATGTGCAAGTGCTGCATATGCAGGCAGGCATCACTTGCTATTTTATTCCAGCAATTTCTCTCTGCAACAACTCTTAGTGCTGGAAATTGTGCCACTTGGCTTGATTCCCCTTCTGGAACTTAGTGATATAAAGTGATGATCGTGGAAGAATTTTACTTTTAAAAACAACAACCTACCATCTCGCCTTGCTGGTAAGTCTAACACACACACGGCACCTAGGAAAAAAGTGAGGTGTGTAGCAACAGTCTGCAGAACTAGCCAAGATCTGACCTGGGAGCTGAGTCACAAGACAGAACAGCATAGAGAAAAGCTTATCTCTGTGCATCTTTTTTTTCTTTCATCACATGCTTCAGGGGAAGTCAGCTGTAAAACCAGGAGTTTCGTTCCTGTAATGAGCTTTAGCTTTGTGTGAGGATATAAGCCTTGTCAGAGTATGAGAAGTACTAGTCCCAGATGCCAAATAGAACTGCAATTATCTACAACAGCATTTTACAGTTTAAGCATTTACATATGCCTTGCAACTATGAAGTTGCTGTGAAGATGCTGCCAAAACCCTGCCTAGGAGCAGAAGACAGACTAGGACCTTCCAGATCTGATGCTCAGGAAGGAAGCTCAAGGCCTCTCACAAGTATGAACTCTAAGCTGCCTTCCACAAGTTCTTTTCATTCAGGAGCATCAGCAACATCCCTTATGTTTGACCAAGGAAACACTGGTAACAGAATTTGCAGGCCTCCGTTTAACCCTACTTTACAACAGCCAAGAAGTTGAACTGCCTTTATCTGTAGACCAGGGCCCTATCCACCAGTGACAAATTCTCTGTGTAAGAAGTTGATGTCAGCTTAGGCTATACCAGTGTAGAGTTCTGCTACATACACAACCAGGAACAGCAATGATCAGAAATTCTTTTGAAAGGTTCAGCTCATCACCTTCTAAAACCAGGAACTTGACAACATAACAGAGCTTTTCTGTAGACTCAGATCCAAAACCATGATTTACAAGAAAGCATTTAATTCCTTACAGTGTTCAATATTTTGTTATTGAAAATCCAATCATTATAATTACTCTATTCCCAGAATTGTTTTATTTTATTGAAACAACATACAGCTTACCCACTCTGGGTCTGGGGGTAAAGGATGACATTACACCACCCAGGAAGTGGACGGAGACAGACAACTCTGAAAAAACAGAACATGCCATCCCTGCAAGCCTCAAGATAATGCTTAAAAGACAAAAGTACTCCTTATTCACTTATTTCATTATCAAAGGGAAGGGCAAAAATATCCTACAGATTTGGAAACTGTATTCAGTATTCATCAGGTTCATGTATCAAATCACATTTCATGCAGAAACTATAAATACATAAATACATATGAAAACATTGTCTAAAACATTTCATAGCACGTTGTAATTTGAGAGCTAACTTCAGCTTCAAACTACCCAGTTAGCAAAAATCCAGTTTCATTGTTAGGTAATTAGTTGGCAAAGAGAATATTGACTGTGACAAGTTTCAACCTGAATACACTTCGAAATAAGTAAAAACTCCACATTTAAAATACATTATTTTGCTACACTTTGTCAAAAAGGTAAGAGATTTATCATATACTACTTCTCATAAAAAGCAGAACTTTCTAACAGGCCATCAGTAAGGGATTCCCTTTTTGTTTTTAGGTTCATAATGCAGATTGTTAATGCAGTTATTTTTCCCCAACCCTCAGGCAGCTCTGAGAAGCAAACAGCCATTTTACCCTCAAGTTATCAATTTTCATTTGATATTTTCAAAATAACATTTTCAGTGCAAGCACTTTTTCATAGCTTCTGTTGACTTCATACAGACTTCTGTGTTTTTTGATGGTTTTGTTTGCTTGTTTATTTTGGTTTTGTTTTCTTCTTTGGTTTTCTTTTGTTTGAGTAAGCCAGACATTGAACTTGGGCATAATCATATGAGCCAATTTTTTCTGTATTCATAGCTGCTTTCAGAGCAGTTATGCTGAAGTCACCTTCTTAGAAACTAACCAGACCTGCTATATCTCCTTGTGGAGGTGCAACTTGTATCAGCAAAGCAGTGCTTTGCTTTCACTGTAATAGTTTATATCAATTCCCAGACACCTTACTTTCACAAGGCTGAAAGCTATGCTCCTCCTGCTGCTGCCAGCATACAAAACTTGTGCACATCACACTTCTACACTCTACTAGGATGAGCTCTGGAGAAGACCTGGGGGTCAAGCAGCCCATTTTTCACTTTTGCCCTCTTCCCACAATCCTGAGAAATTTCTCTGCTTTCTTTTCAGCAATGCCTCTCCCAGGGCAGAGTCAATCACACAAGAACTGTATGATACTTCTCAGAGTCCCCAAAATATCATCACAGAATAAAGCCTCTCCGCTTCCCACTCTTTAACAGCACTTTGTTTTGAAAAAGTATACTGGGTAAAGTTTCCATCCTGTTAGACATTCAATTTTCTTTTTAGCTTAGTATCAAGGCCTGCTGTGCTCTACAGATTCTACCAGCTCTGGATTAAGAATGCTCCCTTCCCTTTGCAATAAGCACCTTTGGTTTACTGTGTCATGGACAGGTCATCTAGCAGGACAGATCATTCACATCAGAAGTTTTCACAGCACTGCCAACATCCACCATTAAAAGCAAAGTCTGTAGCCTCAATGCTGGCAAAATGTCTGCTATCACCTGAATTTAAATTATCTCAGTCTTCCAGAAAAAGGTTCAAATTAGAGAAAAACCATCTTGTCTCTTTTCAGGTTACTTATTTACTTCCCCCCTAATTTATACGCAAAATCCCCCAGGTTCGCACAGTCACCGTGGATAAGCTCTGAAACATGGAGCATCCTCAAATCTGCAAATTTTAGCTCCAACAGTCACACATCACAGATACAAGCATTTTAATGTTAGTCTCTCTATATACAGTTTTACTCTTTTCCACTGAGGAAAACCTGCAACACTTATCTGAGTAGCTGACTGCACTTACAGTAAAGTTCACATGAATTCTACAATGACGAACAAAAGTAGCTTCAAAGAGCAGCACTCCTTAGGTATCAGGTGGATGCTGGACTACCAAGAAAGAGGTGGAAAAAATACGTCAGAAATTCTAGATCAAATGAAATTAAGCCCAGAACATGAATAGCAAGCTACTTGTTAAAAAATCTGGTAAGGCTATCATTGCCATAATCCCTCAAGTACAGTCAGATATACAGTCACTGTAACATCATTTTTCTTAACTTGGATGAGTTTATTCTGTATGAGACGCTGCTGATTCGAAACAGTGGATGTTCCAGCACTTGTGATATCCTACACAGCAGTGAGAGTTCACATTTCCACAAAGAAAGAAAGGATCTTTTTGCCTAGTCTTTCATACTTCACATTCCCTTCTGAAACCTACTATTAGTAAAATAAATACAAGTGCACAGGAAGATTCAGTTCAATGACTCCGATGTAATAACGTCAAGGATTTCATCTTCGTTTTGTGCCCCCAAAGCCTGCAAAGAAAAAAAAAAGTCAGCTCCACTACAGCCTTTCCACTGAACTCTCTAGTTCTAAAAGGGCTAAAGGTGGCAAGGGAGACAAGGTACACATATTCACATGAAGTAGAACAGCAACCAACTGTGGGCTGACTGGCCTGAAAACTATTCTTGCAGATTAGACAACCTGCATTCTACAAAGAACATGCTTGTTCATGTTTGCTAGAGAAGAGCATGTATAATGTGCACCAGAAGGGAAAGCCTTAAACTAATGCACCTTGCCACTGAAGACAAACCCAATACTGGTGGTACCATGCCCACCTGTGGGGAGTTTCATGCCCCACAATGCTGCCCTACTTCCACAGGAAACAGAAATAAAGGACATGGTTACATGCCCACCTACACCAATTCATAAAATAAAACAAAGAATGTTTGTTGAATCTCAGCTAATGTCTGCATATTTTTGATAGGTCAAAGTCTCTTGAGCTTCAGGAGATGCAAAGGTGTTTTGCCTTACCAGAAGCAGTTCTTGTTCCTGAACTGCTACCTTGCGTGGAATTGCTTGAGTGCTCATTCATAGGAGGTGCAGCTGTGGGATCTGTCCACATACTGTAATACGGGGAACGTGGCTGTGCTCTGCTGTGAGACAGAGTAGAAAAAAAGATTCATTAGTGACATTATGAAAAATTAAGAAGATACCATTTCAAACAAGACAACTGCAGCTCTGAGGAAAACTGTAAACAGGCAGTTGTTTCAAATCTAGAAATCCCCCTATTGAACGTATTTACATGTTGAGAACAAGGATATCCAGTGTTGTTATAATATCACCTGTAGACTTCCAAAAGGAAATTAAATCTCATTCTTTAAAATAAGCAATTCTATCAATTGCAAATGAGGAAAGTTTTCCCTCTGAAATTCTGACCTTAGATTCTATTAGACAAGAAAAGAAATTTGACATCAGAAGCTTAAATGCATTTTGGCAACACCTACATCCCAGCCATGTCAGCCAAGAGAAAACATCCTTCTGTTAACTATTTTGAAAAGGTTGTATCATTAACTCTAACATATCACGATCTTTGACTCACTGATTTAATTTATTTGCTTCCATGGATATGGGATTTCCTGCTGCTGAAATGGACAAAGAACTGTCTCACACTTTCTGGCACCAGCATTTTGAGGCATATAATTTAAAAAAAAAAATCAAATTAAATAATAGTGGACCAAAGACTGTTTTAAAAGAAAAGAAGCCCAAGTTAGGAAGCTTGTTCATGTATCTGGACTTACTCAGTTAGGTCTCTAATCCTGAACAATAAGATGTGGCTATGGAAATGGGGAGGGGGTGGAAATCAATTAACTAACCTGTTTGTAGATACTACATAAATACAATGCTTAAGCACAAGGATCATGTATTTCAACTTAAGAAATACTAAGACAATAAAACCTTTAACACATTTTACCTTTTAAGAATTGCTAGTAGAGTTAATATAAGGCTTCTGTTATTACAAAAAATAACAACAAAAAAAAAGGTATATGGTTATATTTAATCTGTTACATTGCCACATTCCTACAGGAATAGACTCAATACACATGCAGTTATTTGATAAAAAGAGAAAACTGCTTGGGCTCTAAAGATTCCCTGGAGGAGTCACATATTTTCTCCAGTAAAGCCTAAAATGGCACCAAACTCCTACACTGAAACCAATGCATTTTAAATGCCTAAAAGTGTTGAGCAAATATGACCAGCAGATGGTTACTCCAGCACAAAACTGCTTTTGAATGCTGTTTATGTTATGTTTTTTCAAAATGCAACTTACATAAGACCTACAAGTCCCCTGGAAAACCATACCTCTTGGATTTCCACACATGGGCCACTGGGAGACTGAAGATTAAAGGCTGTTTAATCTAATCACACTGAGTATCACATAAGAGCAGTTGCCATACAGACTGACTTCAGGAAAGATGACACTGATAGAAGAGACCTATCTACGGATAGTCATATTAAGCATAAAACTATCTGTGTTTTAAGGCAGTCTGCAGGTAGATTGTTTAAAAGTTCAAATTAAATTTGCAGGCCATTATGCCAGGTCAGGCTAATTAAAAGCAGAATGAAGTACCTCAGTCCTCCCAGTTCTTCCCCAGAAATGTGCTTATAATGTCTCTGATGCTGCAGCTAGAGATAGCTCCTCAAAATTCTGCTAGTGGTAGGATTTTATAGCTTTAATGACACAGGCCTGAAAGCTTAGAAACAACGTCAACACAGCATATGGCATACCTTCCGAAAGCTTAAATACTTAAAATCTGATAGATGCATGTTTTACCTGTGACTGCCTGCCAAGTAGCCTAGCAAGCCTCCTGCTCCTAATCCAGTCCAAAATCCTGGTCCTGAAGGGGTTCCATGATGGGAATGAGTTCCAAAGCTATTGTCATCTTAAACAAAACAAAAATAGGAAACATCAGTTAGTAGCCTAATCCTCAGACCAGCTGTTGCAACAAGATTCTCTCCTGTTAAAGATAATGGAAAATTAGAAAAGCTCTTCCTAATTCCAGTAGATTCTTGATCAAGCTTAACTTGAGAGGCCTCACATTTCAGAAAGCAGGGAAAAACACAGAAATGAACACTGCTTTGAGGAGTTTTATGTTAAAAATCTACTTCCACCCCATCTCACAGCCCTGACGTTCACAAAACATGGAAAGTCCCTGCCTGCTGATCTATAAACAGACAAGTAAGATTAAAAATAGAAAAGGAAAGGAAGAAAGAATAATCTGAAGGTCACATACCAGGCCAGAGGCAGACACAGGAGCAGAAATCAAATAGGTGAGACTACAAAGTGAGCAAACCACAAAGACACACAGCTTCTAATCTCACTCAGCACAGCTGCACCATTTGAGTCACAGTGGCTCAGTGTAATGGCTAACATTACTTGTATTGTTCCTGCTAATCCTAGTCTGGGATTTGTTATCAAAAGGCATGTTAACTGCAATCACATTGCAAAGTTTTTGTTATGCATGAGTCACCAAGCTTGACAAATACCTTGATGAAACTGCAAGCATATCAAGTAGGTTGTGGGGGAAGGAGAGTCACAGATTTTTTACATGTGACCTGCATAACATGAGGTTCTGAGTCAGAACTGAATGTCTTCCATTTAGAAATAAAAACAGAAAAGACAACCTCAAAGTAGAGTAATTTTCTAGTCTAGAGAAAAACAGAAATGCAAGAATAAGCTCAACCACAGGCTTAACACATAAGGAAGTATAAAAAGAAAGGAAGATAACATTAGAGTCTCCCTGAAACATGCCTACCCAAAAAAGCGGACCAGAGATAATGAAAGTAAAAGTTATAGAAGGTCTGGTTTGTCTTCAAACTGGTATGAAATAATCAGTTTTCTGTCTGCATTGAATTTGATGTTGAATTTCATTTTGAATGCATGGGGAGAAAGATAAACTCTCACTGGAGTGATAAATCAGTTATGCTGATTTGAACCAAAAAAAAAATTACTTCCTTTACTATAAACACAAGGTTAATCAGAGATGAACCAACTCATTTGTTCAAAAGCACCGTGACTGAATGTTGACTCAGAAAACTGAGTCATTTTTTGCTGAAATATCTAGAGCAAACATTAAGAATCATGTCAAACCACAAATAGAGAGAAAGCAGAATTTTATTAAGATAGGATGGCTAAACTAGTTTCACAGGACACACTCTGCATGTTAACAGGATTTAAAATGAGGCAAACTAAATATTAACAGTAATACATGAACATTGTTTTCCATTACTGTCCGGATTTCCAAAAATTAATACCTTCCTGGGAACACATGGACATACACACTCAGAGATGTGCTTTTGCTCTGCTGCCAGAATATAAGGCAGACATCAAATGCAATGAAATAGTGTAACAACTGGTGCAATTAATCAACAAGGAACAGGACAGAAAAAACCGAAAGTAACTCTTCACTGTTTTGCCTGTGTCCAGTATGACAGAGCCCTGTCTTATGACCAGGGCTCTACTGACTACCACAGTAATGCCAATGGCAAGTGCCCACACAGGGTCACTGATGCACATGCAGCATAGAAAGACAGCTTGAAATAACTACATGGAAAACAATTTGCAAAGCCAACAGTAATATGGAAGCAGAATCCCTTTAATTTTCTGCTGCAGGTAGGTCTGAATGTTTCTGCTGGGCATGCCCTGCACAAGGGTATCCCAAAGAGTTACACTGCACCCTCTGTTGGCCAAGCTGCTTGAGCAAAACTTGAAAAAACCATTAATAAGCATTACTAAAATACAAACTTCTAAGTAAACTTAATCCTTGCTATATATTTTCTTGCTAAAACCCCTTCTCTATCTCACAAAAAAAAAAACAAACGTAACTTGTGAGAATATAATTTAAGTTTCAATGCTGTGAGCAGCTTGCACGTGCAGAGGGTTAAATCAGTTGGTCAGACACCAGATGAGCAACATTTATGTTCCTCAGACACTGTGACTGCCTAAGGAAGACCATTTATTAAGTGAAAGAAGTCATCAGTTTTCTGGGAGAAGAAAAAGTGCACCCTTTCCTAGCAGCACCCTTGTCATTGCTTATCTATTGCTTACAACTTCAGATGAAAGGCCCCACCTGAGATTGAGATGAGGCACCTCTAATGCCAGTTCAGAGGCACTGTTCTCTGTTCTGGGAATCAAATCTTTCAGCTGCTGGAACTACACTGAAGCACCTGTTAAACAGAGGACTGGTATATGATACTCAACTCCATTAACTGCTTTGTGAATGAAATCAGTGCTGAAAGATCCTTCTGTAAGGTTTCAAAGCACCTCTTTGGAATGGGTTTGCTTCTGGCTGCATAAGACCATTCTCTCTTCCAGATTACCTATGAAAATTATTCTCCCTGTCATAATCCTCCTATTTCACAGGGTACAAAAAGAACACTTGCAGAGCATGCGGAGATGGATTTTCAAAGGTTCAAAGGGCAGCTTGCTGCACAGCTGCCCTGAAAGCCTGTGGAAAACCAAGTTCTTATTTTCTCTTTTGAACAAAGAACAGAACACAAAGCTGGCTGCAGGCTCTGCAGCCAAATCAGCAGAGTCAACTGCCAATGCTCTGGTTTTCAGTTGGTCCCACCTGCTCCTACTGCAGATAAAACAGTATAACCCTGCTTGCTCTTTTGAGTACAGAGAACAGGTCAGGGCCCTACCTGTGAAGCTGGACTTAAAGCCAGGAGGAGGAGGTGCCTGCTGACTCTGCCAGAACGGCCTCGCGAATCCATCACTGTCACCGGGACTCTGCTGAGGCTGCTGATTGCTGAGGAAGAACTTGTATACTCCAAAAGCAAGAGCAAGAAGAACTATTACAACAATCACTCCAGAACCAGAATCAGAAGAATCTTGCCTTGACTGATAATAGCTAGAACCAAAGCTTCCAGAGGTCTTCACCTTCCTTTCACCTTCCTCAGTCAGCTCTAGCCTGAACAGCAAACTACAGGAGCCTCTCAAGATGTAAGGATCATCCGGGTAATCGTAGCCTTCACAGCTCACTTCTGTGTGTCCAAAGCGGTAGGCTTTGTCCAAGTCTGCTTTGCACTGCCACTGAAAAAATAAACACAATACAAAGTAAAATCTTCTGCTCCAGAGATTAAAATACCTGTCTGCTTCCCCAAATATGCTCTGAAATAAAGCTGTGATTGCTAACAAACTATCTAAGGGGCCACAGGGTATGAAATTTCTGAGCACTTATTTTGAAAAGGAGTAGGAATTTGATGTTAACTAAAGATGATTTTTAAACCCTACAACTTGAAAAAAAACTCTGATCTTTCAGAACACTAAAAAGTTACGACTCTGGAAGATTTTGGTTTTTTTCACTGGACAGGTTTTTCAAATATTCCTTCTTTAGATAAAGCAATACTTCTAAAAACATTCTATATCCTGTGCAACAGTTACTTAATAAATGCCTGTCCTGTGTAAACTTGATGGCAGCTACAAAAACACAACATGTGATCCTGAAATCCAGTGCACCCGATTCAGTTTGTGTCCATGCAGAAACCAAAAGAAACTGGGACAGACATAATTAGGCATTCAAATCCAACACTTAAAATCATACTGCAGACTCTGCAGTCGAATATATGTGGATTCTTCAGCCTCATGTTTCCTTGAGGTGCCTGAACTTACCATCTCTAACTGCAAGTGACACATATTTTGGAGAGGAAATAAAAAAGTAGTAATTTCTAAATTAATAATTCAGGACAGCAGTATCAACTGTCAATTCAAATTTGACTGTTCTTTTACAGTACTGTGTCAGTTTTAACACTCACCTTCAGCCCTGATTCCTGGTTATCTACTGACAGGAGCTTAGGTAACAGCTAACAAAAAAAAGAGCCATGACTACTTCCTGACAAGCACTCACATCCTAAGGTGCAAGAGGAAGTCAAGCAAGCCCGAAACTTAGCGTTTAAAAGGTAGAGCTGAAGTGAAGCAACTATTTATAATCCCTTTCCACTCTAATGAAAAATGGAAATCCACACAGCAATATCAATTCCAAGAGCATCCTCTGAGGTTTGCCAGAGTTAGATTTTATAAACTCAAGCACTATTTTATTTAAAACCAATGAAGGTTCGCTGTGCTGTGTTTTTACATCAGCACCTTCAAGGATATTTCAAACATATACATACAGTAGTTCTGGAAAATGCAAGCCTAGAAGTATTTAGGTTAAGTTTTAGTCATCAAAGGCCATCTAACAAAAAGCAAACTGAACTGACACCCTAGTTCTTTTCTTCTTCAGAAATTACCGAGTGTGGGGGAAGATGATTTCATTAACAGTTTAACAAGTTTTAAACAGTTACCTGTACATCATAGCCATCCCAACCTTTGTTGTAACACTGAACCACCTCAGGGACACGGGAACACCCCGCAGTGCCTCCCGTGCACTGCAGCTGCGGGACCGCAGGTGTCCGCCGGGACGTCGTGTACTGCCCTCTGTGGAGAGTGAGCGCCTGTACGTCTCTCAGCAGAACCTTCCCTGAAACGGGGAGCACAAACGTCAGAACCATGGCATTAACTGGGTTGGAAAAGACCTCTGAGACCACCGAGTCCAGCCCATGGCTGAACACCACGTCAACTCGACCATGGCGCTAAGTGCCACATGCAGGTTTTTTTTAAACGCCTCCAAGGACGGTGACTCCACCACCTCCCTGGGCAGCTTATTTCAACGTGTAATCACGCTTTCCGTGAAGAAATTCTTCCTAATGCTTGTCAGCACTTGTCCAGATGCGTTTCCCCTGGCCACAAGGGCCTCCTCTCAGGACACGACTGGCCATACAGAGACCGAAGCAGTGCCCTGCTTCTCTACAGGAGACAAAGCCCCAGGAAAATAGGGCATTTCCCTCGTTTCCTTCCGAGGCAGCTATGGGCTACTCCTCTTAGGCATAAGAGCACCCCCGATCGCACAGCGGGATGACTGCTGCGGCATAAGGCGCCTTAAAGCGAACCCCAACCCAAACGTCTTCCTGGCGCGGGCCCAGGCACAAGCCCTCCTTCTCCCGTGCCGGCGCCGCCAGGCCGGCATAGCTGCGCAGCGCCGGGCCCATAGGAAGCAGCGGTGGTGCCAGGAGAGGCGACAGGGGTCGCGCTGAGCCCCGTTTACCCCTGCGGGTCTCACCCGGGCGGTCCCAGCCCAGGGCGGGGCCGGTGGCGGCGCAGAGCAGGAGCAGCAGAAGGTGAGCGGTGGCGGCCGCCATGACAGCGCTAAACTACGTCACCGTCCGCCCCGCCGGGGAAAACACAGAGGAAGGGGCGGAGCTTCTCTCTGTGCCACGCCCCCAGAAGTCCGTGGGGCCAATAGGCGGCGAGGGCGCGGCGCTTCCCGCGCTTCGCCCATAGGGCGGGGCTGCCGTCTCGCGACTTTCGCGCGCGCGCGCGTCACGCGGGCAGAGCGCTCCACCTTCCCGGAAGCGGCTTCCGGTTCTGTGCGGCAGTTCCGGTTCCCGGCACGCGCCCCTCCGGTGCCGCGCGGCTCGCGGGACAGGCGGCACCATGGCCGGGATCAAAGGTGCGCGCGGGGGGCGCGGGGCGGCCCTCGCGGGCAGGGGCGGGTGCGGGCGGGAGCCGCCGCGGGAGCCCCCCGTGCCCCTCCCGCCCCCCCGTGTCCCCTGTGCCGGGCGGGCGGGGCCGCGCTGAGCCCCGCGTTGGTTTGCGGGTCGCGCTCGGTGTTTTGTGCGGCGTGTCGCGCCCTTCATCTGCGGTCCGCTTGTGCTCTCGTTGCAGCCTTGATCAGCCTGTCCTTCGGCGGAGCGGTCGGACTGATGTTCCTGATGCTCGGATGTGCCCTTCCCCAATACAAGTAACGTGCACTCGCTTCCTGCTCTTTGTGTCTTGTTTTGTGTGTCACTAACCCCACAGTGGTTTGGATTTCGTCATTTCAGAATCACAGAATCGGTAGGGTTGGAAGGGACCTCTGGAGATCATCTAGTCCAACCCCCCTGCATGCCAAGGCAATTGTGGATTGGGAAGTCCTCTCTGTGTAGGAGGGGTCTTGGGATTTGCCTTTGTTTTTTTACTTCGAAAGATTGGGGTGGGAAAAAAGACCATCCAGGGTTTAATTCACCTTAGAAGTGGTGACAACAAAAATTAAGCTACCAGGCCTGACTGCAGACTTATTAAAGGGTACACTGCCCTGACATGTCCCAGCTATTGTCTGTGGCTGACAAACAAACAGGAACTCCTGAGGTAGGCAGCAAGTGTGTGTTATCCAGGGAAGCATCTGCATTTTCTCTGGCTGCATAGTGGTAGCTGGGCTCTCAGTGACTGTCAGATGGACCTTTCACTGTGTCCCACGCAGGTAATGTAGCATCTGGAGTGATTGCAGTTGCTACCTGTACTTTGGGTATATCCAATCCTATCCTTTAGTTCTCAGGAGATCCAAAGTAGCAGACCAAAAGTGCAGGTAGTTATACCTGTGGCTTTAATTTTTTGCAAGGGAATGCTGACTCTACAGAAAATCTTTTAAATTGACTTACTTACTGAATGTTAAATAACATTGAGTAAATAACCTGTTATTGGTTGTTAATTGCAGTTCTCTACGTATATGACCATGACATATATAAAACCAGTGCTGGTGACACAAACCCTTGGGAAGGAGATCACTGTGCAGTTGCCCTTCAAACGATGCAATAAAGTTTTATTGAAACAATGCGCACCTGCGTTTGTGTGCCTGAGAAATCTAGTCTGGTGAGCTGCAAGCAAAAAAAGAAAGTGTTGCCAAAACAATGGTGTAGTTTTTGTAGGTGTCTGCTGGTTGCATTCAGATTTTAAAAAAAGTGGAAAAAAATGTCTTGGTTCCCCATGGTGGCTGAGTATTGTCTGAGAATGACGCTCTGTCCCACGTGTGTGCACTGAAATGGCCAAAATGATGTAAGGGCTCTGCAAAAGTATCTCTGCAATTCTTAAGCACAGCTGACAGGATAAACTTTGGAGTTAAGCTTGTCTTGTGAGGTGGCATTAGATTTAGGCTTGCATAGTGAAATCTTGCTTTATGAATATCCTGTTAGTGAGCTCTGCTGCCGCTGAGGTCAGCCGAAGCCACTCACAAACATGGTCTGCTGGATTAATGTCAGCTTGTTCCAAAGCAAAGGATTTGCCTTCTCTGGGTTTGTGTCTGTCTTTCCTGAATGTGGATGCTGGATGGGGAAAATGCCTTGTGTTGATTTTAGGAAGGACAGGAAGACAATCAAGTTAACTTAAATTTTTCTTCTCCTTTCTTTTTCAGCCAGTACTGGCCACTGTTTGTTCTGTTTTTTTACATCCTGTCTCCTATCCCATACTGCATAGCAAGAAGATTAATAGATGACACAGATGCTACAAGTAATGCCTGCAAGGAGCTAGCAATATTCCTTACAACAGGCATTGTGGTATCAGCATTTGGGCTACCAATAGTGTTTGCAAGAGCAGCACTGGTTAGTAATATTTCAACCTATGATTTTTTTTTTTTTTCTAGAAAACTTTGTTCTTGATGTTTGGGTTTTTTTACTGAAGATAAAGCTCTCATGCATTAAACAACTCTTATAATTGCATACTTAAGATGTTTGCAGTGGAAACAGAATAATACAGCTCAGACGGTCAGTTTGAGTGTCTCACACCCTCACTCTCCCTGGAAAACATCCACCTCCTTTTTTGTTGCTGGCATATCTGCTGGTGTTTTGAAGACCTTAAATAAGTGTCTGTTTAAAAAAGTCTTACAGAGTGGTTGGCAATATAACTGGGCCGCAGATGTGTTTGATGCTGTAGCCTAGCCCTACTTTATACACCAAAACAGCTGTGTCTGCTAGCCAACACTTTGAGTATGGGTAGAAAAAACTTGTTGTGCTGTTTGGCTGGCTGTGAATTGATCAAGTAATTTTAGGTAAACCCAGCCTTCTCGGTGTAACCACAAATAACGATATACTACCTTATTGCATCATGGGCATGTTACTGAACTTTGTCAAGAATGGGACAGGAAAATGTTGCCTTTTGTCTTGTCAGTATTCAGTTCAAAATGTGTCTAACTAATTCCCCTTGTTCACAGATTTACTGGGGCGCATGCGCACTTGTTCTTACGGGGAATACAGTCATCTTTGCCACAATCCTAGGATTTTTCTTGGTCTTTGGCAGCAATGACGACTTCAGCTGGCAGCAGTGGTGAAAGGAAGATAAGAGAACTATCACAGGCATCTTGTCATGCAGTGGCCATCCATACAAATGAGAGAATGGGCAATAAAGAGAAGTAGCGTAGCAAGCCTCTTGAGTATTCTAGATGCTCCTTTTCACGTTGTTCGTTCTGAGTGTACTACTGTTACTGACAGGGTTTATATGTTTTTATGAAGTGGAGAGATTATTGATTTCATTTTTACCTATGGTATGTTTTTAGGTGCTCTCTTGGTTTAAAATTGTCATCCTTCTGTCCGGTGTTTTATGTGAAGCTTTAAATCAGGAACAAGAACATTTAAACATGGTTTCAAAGAAGATTTAAAGTTGGGGTTTTTGGTTGGGGTTTTTTTTGTTGTTTTTTATTTAAGCTAAGCATTAGTACTATGTTTCAGTTTTAATTTTTTTTTAAATACCAGGATTAAATTATATACAAGCTGATTGGAGGCAAGAGGTTGTCCACCACCATTGTCAATTTCCAAATCAACAGATTGTTGCTATATTGTAGCTATATTTTTAGAGGCAAGGCGGGTTGGAAAGTACCGGTTGCAGATTTTCTTCTGCTCATACCTCATACCGGGTGATGAATGTTGATAGCCTTCATTTCAGGACAAGGCTGAGGAGCAGGTAGAGTTATTTGGGAGAAAAGTCCTAAATTTTAACACTGCTAGCCCTTTTACCTGCTTTGTTATTGATTCTGTGGATGTGACATTCAAATGCTCTGTAAATGTAAATGTATTGATGCTGACATACAAAACTAAAGTGTATTGTAGGGGAAGGGAAAATGATGTTTAAATTCCATTTTTTAAAAAAAGTATCTTTTGAACTCTTTCTATTTATAAGTATTGTATGGTTTTGAACTTTTATGTCAACTTTTTACCACAAAGATGGTAAAATGTTCATTTATGGAACTACTGGTTTATGTTAATTTGAAGCATATACAAAGCTATTTCCTCCTCCCCCTTTTTAATTTATTTTATACATAGTATATATATATATATAATAAAACAGCTTTTAAAATGTAGATTAAAACTTTGTGTTAAACCTGCCTAAGAATGATCCCCCCCGCTTTTTTTTTTCCTCTCAATGCGGTTGAGTGACTTTTTTGGAAGTCACTGGCTGAACTGATTTCACTTGACTCTTCTTAAGTTCTTATGCACTATTGGTTGATAAGATTTAATGTTATGTCTGTAACTGTAGCTTGTGTTCTGTAAGATCGCACATGTAGCTTCAAATATTTAAGACAAGTTTTATGCATACCTCTCAATTGTCTGGATTTTTCATTTGAAGAAATCTGCCATTAGACATTCCATCACAACACAGTTGATGAGTACCACTTAACCAGGTTTGACTGTACCATGTGCAGTGATGAACTTGACCAAACATACTTCTAAATGGTATTTTTCAATTCTTTAAAAAAAGTCTAGGAATCTTAACCATGCGTAATTAAAAGCTGACAGTTGCTTAGGTTTTGCTTAACAGTGTGAAAAGGCACAGAACTGCAGGTCTTGGCTGTAGAATTTGTGTGCAGATGCAAAGTATAAAGCTTGAATATATGTATATATTCATATTTATATATGAATGTCTGCAAGGTTTGATAGTAATGGTAGAGACTTGCATGATGTGCTCGAGGAACTGAAACCGGCAGGTGGGGACAGCAGGGGTGTCACTGCCTATGTGTTCTGCTTTGTTAATGTCTTGTGGGTAAAACAAGAGCTCAATTTTGTCAGTGCTGGTAGAGGAACAAGTAGGTGCCAAGGCTCTAGTGCGGAAGCCAGTCCATAGCAGATGGTGTTTCAGCCATAAGTAAGTGGTTCACCAGACTGCCTGCGATGGTGGCATTTGGAGCTGCGAGAGGGCTGTAGGGTCACATTTCATCCCCTCTTTCATCCCATCTGTGCCAGTACAACGGAGGTAGAAAATCTTCCAAACCAGTGGCGAAAGTTGCAGCCCTTTGCAGTCCTTGCAAAGGAGGAATGTTTAGGACATGTACCAATCTGAATCTGTTACCAACTCCTTTTTCATGGTTAGGAACTGTTTTCTCCTTCGCTCCTGAAGCCTGCTTCTCCATATGATGCTACCCTCTGGATCACTGGCCACGGAGCTCACTGTGTATGTATTGGTGGTGCATTTTTTTTGTTTGTTAATTGCATTACAGCACTACCTTCTTTGTTTGCACACCAAGTACAGGCAGTATTGCTCTGATTTGTGAGCTAGACACTTGAGAGGTATAATCCTTCCATATAATATGCACTGAGATAGCATTACCATCCTTCTAGAGGGAAAAACTTTGAGCGATAAAAATTTTAAATGGCGATCTTGAGTTCTGTATGTTTAATCAAAAATACTCTAATAAAAGGAGTATTTTGTTTAACGTATTAATTGGTTTTTCTTTTTCATTTCTTTAATGTGATTGTCATTCCTGTGGCAGAGATGACACCAGATTGCTCACTAGTCCTTCAGAGTGAGTATTCGTGTCATTTACCTGGGGCTGCTCTATAAAGAGAGGCTCGAGCGTCCAGTGCTGTACTAGTTGCACTGAGCTGGCTTTGCTGGTTGTATCTCACATCTGGAGTTTTATCTCAAGTTTGTGTTTGAAAGCCAAATCCTGAAATGTTGCTGGAACTATACAAAGTAACGGCCACCCTTACTCTCTGACCTATTTATAACTTTACAATTTTTATTTAAAAAAAACCCCATCCCTTGTGATATTTGTAATGATATGTGGCATTTCTGAAATTTGAAAAGTGATGTCAGTCTTTAACAGCAGAAAGTAATGGGAATTGGTGGAAAATCTTTTTGGGGTGAGCCATCATCCCCTTCCCTCTCCTGACACATACTCACTTTGGTCATATCTGTTGATTTTTTTTTTCTGTTTGTTTATTCTAAGAGGGGGAAAAGGTTGTTTAAAATATTAACTGCATTTCTTAAGTCAAAACATTGGAAGAGGAGTGAGGTAATTTGGCAATAACTACAGTGCTACGGCTGCACACAGTTTTTTCATGAAATCAAAATAAGTCATAGAATCAGAGAAAATACTGAGTTGGAAGGGACCCACAAGTATGATCAAGTCCAACTCCTGGCCCTGTGCAGGACACCCCAAGAATCACATGTGCCTGAGAGTGTTGTCCAGATGCTTCTTGAACTCAGATGGGCTTGGTGCTGTGACCACTTCCACTGCCCAACCATGCTCTGGGTAAAAAACCTTTTCTTAATATCCTACCTAAACCTCACCTGACTCAGCTTCGGGCCATTCCCTCAGGTTCTCTCACTGGTCACCACAGAGAAGAGATCAGTGTCTGCACCTCCTCTTCCTTCCCCTCACGAGGAAGTTGTAGACTGCAATGAGGTCTCCCCTCAGTCTCCTCCAGGCTGAACAGTACAAGTGACCTCAGCCGCTCCTCATATGGCTTCCCCTCAAGGCCCTTCACCATCTTCGTTGCCCTCCTTTGGATGCTCTCTAAGAGCTTAATATCTTTCTTATATTGTGGCACCCAAAACTGCACACAATATTCAAGGTGAGGCCGCCCCAGTGCAGAGCAGAGCAGGACAATCCCCTCCCTCGACCAGCTGGCGATGCTTTGCCTGATGCCCCCAGGACACAGTTGGCCCTCCTGGCTACCAGGGCACTGCTGACTCATATTCAACTTGCCGTCGACCAGGACCCCCAGGTCCCTTCCCACTGCTCTCCAGCCTGTCGTTCCCTAATCTGTCCGTACATTCAGGGTCGCCCTGTCCCAGCTGCAGAATCCGGCACTTGCCCTCCTTGTTGAACTTCATACTCGCAATGTTGCACGGAAGAACAGGAAATGAACACCACTACGGTGCACCAGCTCAGCGGGTCAATCCCTCGGTGCCCACTGCCCGCCGCTGTGCGGGAGGCGGGCGGGGTGAGGGCGGCTGGGGGCGGGGCTGTCAGGAGGTGACGCGGGGCTGTCAGGAGGTGACGCGCGGCGGGGGGCGTGGCCCCGCTCGGCTGTTCCGGTTCCGGCGCAGCCACCGCCCCCGCGACGTGTGTCTGGTCCCGGTCCCGGTCCCAAGATGGCGGCGGCAGCGGCGGGGCCGGCGGCGGCGGCAGGGCTGTGGAGCGAGGTGAACCGCTGCGGGCAGAACGGCGACTTCGCCCGCGCCCTCAAGTCCGTCAACAAGAGTGAGTGCGGGCGGTAGTACCGCCCTGCGGATCCCCGGTCCCTGCCGGGGCGGGCTTGGCCTGTTGCAGGGGCGCTGCCCTGTGGTGGGGAACGAGGGGTGTCCGTCCGTAGGCTTCGTGCCGGGAGCAGGGCAGCGGGCAAAGGCCCCGGCGGGTCCGACTGTGCTGGGGAAGAGGCGAGACGGGCAGCCGTGACCAGCAGGTGCTTCTGTTGCATCGCATGCATCCCTTGGTGTGATCTAAAGCCTCGGAGCTGCTCGTGTGGTTTCCTTCCGTTTTGATCGTGGGGGAATGGAGTGCTTTTCCCCCTGGGAACTGGAGGAGTGGTGTACTTATGGACTGACTGGCTTGGGAGCGATAACTTGCTTGGGGCTGAGAGTCCACGTTGGGTTGTGGTTTTTTGATAGTTTGGCATCCAAAAGGGGATTGCTATATAAGGCATGTAATGGTTAAAAGTTCTGTCTTTGCTGCTTGTGCAGAGTAGGGACTCCTCTCCTCTCCTGGCAGAGCTGGGATCACATGAAAAAATCAAATAGCAAAACCCGTGTCTCTCTCCTAGTTCCACTTCCCTGTTTACCAGTGGTAGAAAGTGTTAGTGTGTAAAGTGACTCCCTATCTAGAGCCACACTGTTCTTCTGTACTAGCTGTTGTCCTTCCTCAGTATGCTTTACGTGGCACTCAGGCCTTGGCACTGTGTTCTCTGCCTGAAAGTGAAATGCCAATGAAAGGTTTGTCCAGGTGTTTGTCCAGCCCCTTTGGTGCAGCTCTGTTCCAGACATGTTAGCACATAAATACTGGGTAATTCCAGTATTTATGCTGAATTCTTTTATGAACCAAAGTAAGCCATGCCTTTTAAATTGACATGACCGCCCTCTGGGGTGGGTTTTTGCACCTGTAACAACATGTGGCTCTTACAAAGCCTTGGTGTATTTTATAATGAGTTGGATCATTGTATTGAAACTGATTTCCCTTGCAGTACTACAGATCAGCAAAGACGATGTGACTGCGCTTCAGTGTAAAGTAGTGTGTCTTATCCAGAATGGGAACTTCAAGGAAGCTCTCAGCATAATCAATACCCACACTAAAGTGTTAACCAGGTGAGTTGTGTTTTGCTGTGTTCTACAAAATATGAAACCCTAAGTCCTTGAGAAGCTGCTTCAGTGGAGGGGACTGATAAGGCAGCAAAATAAAGTCCAGGAGGTGCTCAGAGACATTGGGATTGGTCTTCTCAGTGAAACTCTGGTTTATTATGGGTCTGGGTGAGTTTGAGGCAGTTTAACATCTTGCTCTCACTATTGAAGGGATTGTCCCTGATGTAGCTCTCAGCCACCTCCATGTGCTGATGCTGCCTGTTGGTGTGGCTGAGTATCACAGCTGATGCAAGGGAAGGGGACAGATGTCAGTGGGAGTGAGGAGAGAAGGGAAAAACCTTTGCCAGTGGCAGCAAACTCTTCGCTTTGCTTGGCTATCTCACCATACTGCTCCTTGGGGTCCTTTTCTTTGCCAGCCTGAAGGTACTGCCTCAGCCTTTGTGGTGGTGCCAGCTCTTTGTGCATCCTCTCAAAATCAGGACCTTGGAGACAACTTGTGTCTGAGGACAAGTCAAGCTTCTCATTTGAGTAAGAAGACTGATTTCCTTCCTAATAAGGATGCTCTTTGTGCAACGACTAGGATGAAAATTTCTACCCAAGAACTGCCTGGCAGCAAAATTTTTATATTTCAGATACTGCTTTTATTAAGGAACTTCCCAGAAAAGTGTGTTGAAGTATCACTGTGATGAAACATGCCATCATTTATGTTCACATCTGAATAATTACCTTATTCACTAATTCCTTCTTTCCTGGGACAAAAGGGGTTTAATTCAAGTTTTTTAGCTTAATTTTTAATTATATGGTAAGGAGGAGGAATATTTTCTTTAAATCCAACTGGCTTCACAGTTTTTCCTATAATTTCTTTAGTCTCATTCTGCTATGTGTCTGTCTCTGTCCTGCAGAGGAGGAAAGTGGTGGTTCTTTCTCTGTCTTGAAGTTGTCCCTTCCTGTGCTGAGGGTGGCCCACTGGTTTTCTTTAATTCTGAATGCCATTAATTTGTTTTCAAACTTCCTTAATACTCAGTTGAATCGAGATCATTTTAAATAGGCAAAGAAAAGCTGATAGCAAATGGCCCCAGGCATGAACTAAAGGAATCACTAATTAACTTTCCTTTGGCTTTTTTGAGAATGCTTTTTTGGGAATGCTTCCCTGCTGGTGTGAGCTTGCTTTGAAGCCCATTTTATGTTAGCAAACCTTTTTGCTGCAGTTCTGCTGCGCTGATGTTTCAGAATAGGTTAATGTTATGTTTGTCTTCATATCAGACTGTAAGAGGGATTTGTATTTTATACCTTTTCCTTCCTCTCTCTGTGTGAGTAAATTGTCTTTAAAAATTTGCAGTAACAACCTTTTGTTGTAATGATACACCTTCTCCTTAATAAAGAGTCATGGAATGAGGTTTGGTATTGTTCCACCTTTTAAGCATTTGATTAGCATAATCAGTAGGAGGTGGGGGCGGAGAGGCTTTGGAATGCTGTTTGTCTGGAGACGCCATTAAAAAGGAACCTCTTTTTAGGTGAAGTTTTGATGTGCTTTCTCTGTTGAACACAAAGTAGGTTTAAGGTACTTTTGGTGCTCAACGGATACATAATTCAGTAATCTGGGATCATGTGTTTGGATTTTGGGTTATGTAGCAGTCTGAGACTAATTAGGGCTGACTAAACAAGTGTGCTTATGTGGGTGAATGCTTTTGAATGCAAACTACAGTGCATGCTGTCAGCCTTTGTCTTGTCCTTGCAGTGACATTATTGCCTTTGAGAAGGCCTACTGTGAATACAGGTTGAATCGTATTGAAAGTGCTCTCAAGACCATTCAGAGTGCCAGTCAGCAGACAGACAAGCTGAAGGAGCTTTATGGACAAGTGGTAATTACAAGCTTTCCTTCCTGGTGGGAGTTTCATATGCTGGATGCTTTGTCCCTCCTCTAATGGGGGGCAAGTATGGGGACAGAATTTCCTTCTCTGCCTTGAAGGTAAGGACAGGTACAGTTCCAACTGCTCAAACTTCTGTGGAGCTTCAGGTGGCTTTGCTGGAGGGAGAGTCATCGTTTTATCCCCACTAAACCAAAGCAATTTGTGACTCCCACTCCCTTCCTGGGTCTGGCCTGGTATTAGCCATATGGCTGAGGATGGAAGAGATCTGATGGGATTTGTTTGTGGTTGAGCCATTTGTCCAGGAATGGTTTGTGGGACCTGACATCTCGGGCATTAAAAGTGAAGCAGGAAAGAAGTTAAATTTTTTTCTCTCGTTTCTCCCTGGTTGATCAGAATAGTTTTGTGAAGAATTCTCTCAGCTGCATGAAAGACCATTCATTTAATTTCTTTCTTAGAGAGGCGATCTAATTTGGAAGAAGGCTGTTTGAGGACAAAACTGTGTAAACTGCTGCTTTTAAAGAAGCTGTTTTATGAGTAAGAGCTGTGTCATTTTTTGCAGGTATCTGGTGTCATTGCTTGAGTCCTTGCAAATATAATCTATATAGTTTGCCCTTAAAGGTAGATGCAATGTTAGTCATGTTCAGCATATGATGCTCTGCTGCCCCTGTCCATGGGGAGGGAGGAAGGAGGCTGTAGTTACCAGCATGCCCAGGAAAATACTGTTCTGAAGGCTAACCCCTTCCCTTTCTCAGTTGTACAGACTGGAGCGTTACGACGATTGTCTGGCTGCATACAGGGATCTCATCCGCAACTCCCAGGATGAGTATGAGGAAGAGAGAAAAACCAACCTCTCTGCTGTTGTGGCAGCACAAAGCACATGGGAGAAGGTGGTGCCAGTAAGTGAGTATGTGTGTCTATGTGTGTGAGTGAGAGCCAAGGAATAAAGGATTTGGAATTATAGATATTGAACAGGACAGAAATGTGTTCCTGTCTCTTAATGACTTGTGAACGTACTGAAAATCAGCTAGTGGCTTTTCCTCTATGAAGGAATAAATGCTGTTATTGTTCATGAGTTATACTTCACCTTTGATCTCTAGGAGACTTGTAGATGTCACAGCAGAGCAGAAAGTAGATCTCTCTGACCCTGCATTGGGCAGAACACCTGTGGTGACTAGCACTTTCCTCTCTCATTACCTTCTTGCCCAGGGTAAAAGCTACCTTCTTGGATCACCCAGCCATGCTTGGGAATATTTTTGTTAATGAACAGTGCAGATTGTAATGTTCACATCTGTTTAAAAATATTTGTCCTTCAATTTGTCCTTCACACGCTTGTGTGCATAGCGTACTCAGCTTTCTGTTCAGCACTGTAGATCCACCTTCTAACTCTGCAGAGCAGCAGTTTTGCCCTCATGCAGCAGTCTAAGTAGTCCCCGAGTTCAGGATGGAGTTGCCTTGCTGCTTTGTCAGTTACCTCTGACTCTGTACTATGTGAGGGAAGGTCCTTTGCACTGCGACTTACTTGCCATGTGTGTGCCCTGTTAAAATTGCCTCTTAAATTTATTTTGGAAGGACTAGTTTAAGTGTACATGAAAACTATAATTTGTGTCCATTGCTTGTCAAATCTGTACAGATCAGTTGGCATTTATTGGATGTTACATTTGCTTTTCATTGTAGGAAGATTTGGGCCTTCGAGAAGCTACCTACGAGCTGTGTTATAACAGTGCGTGTGCATTGATTGGGCAAGGAAAGTTGAATGAAGCAATGAAAAAACTACAGAAAGCAGAAGGTAAAAACATGGTGAGGTGAGAGGGAAGGTTTGTGTGATAGGAGCCGTTGCTCTCTGTAGACACAAATCAGAGGAACAGAGGTTTTGAAAATTTAAAAACTGGCCAGCATCAGGATTTGTTTTAAGTTCCTGACACAACTGGTGTTTTTGTAGAAATGTTCCTCTGCATCTCTTTTCCAGAGCTGTGAAGCATGTACCATCTCCGGGCTCTCTTGCAACCCCCTGATTTTTGTTCAATAACTTTGTGCAGTTTTTTAAAGTAGGAAGTAGATGTGAGTGTAATCTCTTCTCATAAGCATGAGATGTCTCATCTATTCTAACTCCTAATTTTGTTAGTATGAGTGTATATTTAAACATATGCTATAAAAATTAAAAATATTTCTTGGTATGAATTAGGTATGAAATTAATGTAAGCTGATAAATGAGCTTTTTTTGCAAAGAAGATTTTTTTTCTATGGGATCGAAGAGGGATTTTATGTGTTAAAAAAAAAGGTTAGGGTGGGAACTAGGAAGGACTAGTTTCTGTCTGATCTAGTTGCCCTTGTAGATAAATAGGTCAATTCTGTCCCAGTTTTGATGAAGAACCTATATGCTTTGACAGGCGTCCTTTGGAGAGCAAACAAGTGATGTTCTGGTGAGGTATATGAGAAAGTTAAGAAGTGACTAGTGTGGGTTCTGAAAACTAACAGAATTGCTGGCCCATAAAGGGTGATGTAATTTCAATATTGCAGGCTTGCAGCACTTAAAATAACTCCCAAGATGGTGTGCAGTTGTAGCTGAGTGATCTTTATGGAAAAGATCAGGAGCTAGGGGTAAGGAAATTTGCTCAGGAGAGAAAATGAGCATATGACTCTGCTCTCAGAAGGCAGCTCTGGGAGGGACAGTATCTCATGCTCAATCCCATCCATCATCAAACTTGCAGTCTCCTATGTCCTTGTAGTGCTGCAGAAGTTTCAGCAATACATGAAAAAAGTTATCTATTCCTCCATGCTTCTAGCCTTTTTTCCCCCCTAAAGCCTTCTAAATTGTGTTTTTCAATTTGTTTCTCCTTCTAGAGCTGTGCCGCCAGTCGCTGTCAGAAGACTCTGTAAGTTCTTGATATTCTGGAGAGTGTTTGCTTTGTGCCATGTGGTCACAAAGTGCAGAGAGCCAGAGGAGAGCCAGTGCTGCTCTGCTGGGACCAGCTTGTGAGGCTGGGGCAGCGATCGTGGCTGTTGCAGAAGGGTAGCGAACACTGCAAGCTGTTTGTGGCTGTGCTCCTTGCAGAGTTGCCTGTGCTGGTGCAGGTAGGATGGGTACAGGTTGTCCGAAAGCTCCCTGTAACCTACTCCTGCTATGGATGAACACGCTGAGTGGGTGGTGAGAAACGGGAAATTTGTAATCAGTCACTGGTTTGAGCAGAGAGGCAGATTCAGCACACAACAGTATTTTCAGGTTCTCATAGGAGCAGGTGAAATTTTCTTTTCTCCCAGTTTAACCCACATATACTTCTGTTTGTGCTGTGGCTATGACCTTCATCTGTAGTAGCTGAAGAACTTTGCTGTTAATACTGCCCAAGAACACTCATAGACATTTGCCAGCAGACAGAAACCAAGGTAAAAGAGGTGACATAGCAGCTTTTTTACTTTGATTTTTCTTCAGGATGTGACAGAGGAAGACATTGAGGCTGAGCTGGCTATTATTCATGGTCAGATGGCTTATATCATGCAACTGCAGGGTCGTACAGAGGATGCTTTACAGCTCTACAATCAAATAATCAAGTTGAAGTAAGGGTTTTTTTTAAAAACAAATGCTCAACCTCCCATCTGTAGAGAGACTGCTGTTTAATAACAGTATGCTTTCTGCTTTTCTTGTCTGCAGGCCAACAGATGTAGGACTTCTTGCTGTCATTGCAAATAACATCATCACAATTAACAAGGTATAGAATTAGCTTCCTGCTTTTGATGCAGTTACTCAACTTGCTTCTCTGCTTTTGTGGAGAGAGGGGAGATAACTGGAAAAGTTTTTTCCTAAATAGTAGTTAAATTTCAGACCCAGAGGCCTTTTCTTTTTCAAGGAATATAGTGAAATCTTCTCATGATGTGCAATTTCCCTAGGACCAAAATGTCTTTGACTCAAAGAAAAAGGTGAAGCTGACCAATGCAGAGGGTGTTGAGCATAAACTCTCCAAGAAACAGCTCCAGGCGATTGAATTCAACAAAGCTTTGCTGGCAATGTACACTAACCAGGTAGGGGAAGCTGATGAGCAGTAAGTAGCTACAGATTTACTCCACAGGAGTTTGACTGGGAGATGCAGCTGTTCTCTGTCAGAAGACAAGACCACTTGGTTTAGGCACATAACTGAGCAGAAAAATAAAATCATCCCTAAAAGCACAACTGGCTAACTGTTTAGTGATTTGAGTATTGCTGTAGGGAGAACTGTGTGGAGATTACTAGAAGATAAAAGCGCTATGAGTGGTCTTAAATGCATCTGAAGTGCCACTAGGAGGACTTGTTCTTGGCTCTGTGTACTCCTTTCAGGGAAGTCATCACAAGCATATCTTAGGTACTGCAGGTATGTTAGCCCTGTGTTAGATGCTTGCAGAGGTTGAGACAAGTGTATTCTCTCTTCCCACTCCTCAGGCAGATCAGTGCCGCAAGCTGTCAGCAAGCCTGCAGTCGCAGAGCCCTGAGCATCTGCTCCCTGTGCTTATCCAGGCAGCCCAACTGTGTCGTGAGAAGCAGCATGCAAAGGCCGTGGCACTTCTGCAGGTAGGTTAAAAGGAAGTTTTGCCAAGCGCCATTTAAACTTGTGCTTTGTGTTCTCCTTTGCTGTTTTTCCCTTAGTTTGTTTTGTTTGGTTTAAATTTCCAGGGGTATCTGACTGCTTATTTTGGTTTGGTTTAATGCTGTTGGAAGGCCTTCACACCCAACTGAACAATGCTGCTTTTAAAGGGAAATAGTTCCCTTACGCCTCTGATTCTTATGCTTAGGAAGCTGTAGTACACTTCTTCTAGGGTAAGCGGTAGTCTTTGCTGCTCTGCTTACAAGCAGTTTTCAACACCCTTCTTTTTGGAGGAAATGAGTGGCTTGGGACAGAAATCTGAAAGGACAGTGGCTCACTGGCACCTCTTCTGCTGTGTGCTGAAGCCTGCCTGTGCCAGAAAGCTTCCCTTGGCTCTTGCCAGCTTGCCGTGACTGAGCATGAGATATGATTCACCAAAGCAACAGCCTCGTGCCCACACACAAGTTGAATTGTTCTTTCTTCTGACTCTCAGGACTTTGCAGACCAGCACCCTGCCAATGCAGCTGAGATCAAGCTGACGATGGCCCAGCTAAAAATTGCTCAAGGTATTAATTGTCCTTCTTTGTTGGGAAGTGTCTGTACATGATAATGCTAAAAGGGATGAGAAAAACAGACTTCAGGGCAATCTTTGCTGCAGTCACTGTTGTGACAGAGGTGTGGTGCAGAGGTACTTTCAGTCAGGTAATATATATACATGGCTCTGGCAGGATAGTGCTTATAGCTTAATGGCCAGATATGCAGGCTCCACAGATCACTGCCAGAGATGCCCACGGTCTTTGTGAATAATAGGGGGCAGGAATCTCTTCGGGGGCAGGATAATCTCGGGAGCAATGTGCGGCTCCCTAATGGTACCATTCCTGTGTACAGTCAAGCAGCACAGAGTTGCACCTGAAAGAGAAGACCCTGCTTGCAAAAGCTTGCTCCTGAACCCTTGTGGAATGTGGCAAGGGCAGAAATGTCCATTGTGTGGAGGCCTGTCCTTAACTCTGGAAAGGGGGAGATGATTTGAGAAGGGGAAATCATTCTGTCCTCATTGTTTACCTTTGGCTCGAAGTTCTCTGCTGGGATGAAGTGTTGCCATGCCACTCAGTGTGTTCTTCCCTGTCTCTCTTCTAGGCAGTGTCACCAAAGCCTGCATGATCCTGAGGAGCATAGAAGAACTGCAGCACAAGCCTGGTATGGTAAGCAAAACTCAGTCTAAACTGTGTGAGGTTTTTCCCTTGTAGGACAGCTTTGCACTGCCTGCTCCTTTTTGCCTCTTCCCTGTGGTTTTCACTTGACCTGAGTATTTACAGGGATTTTGAGCCCATATTCCTTGTGTTGGACAAAGGTGGGATTATAACTTGCATCAGGTAGCCTGAACTTAGCCAAAGAATTACTCTGCCTGTCAGCAGGGATGCTCTCTGCCTATGTTCCCACTCCCTCATAGTCCCTGAGACCTGCATGTTGCCTGGATTTACTTGCATAACATGACTGGAGCAACTCCTTCCCTGGTATGTACTATGAAGCAGCTTTAGGACAACAGGCCTTAGGGAGAAAGTGCCATATGTTTCATCCCCACAGCATCACCCCAGACTGCATGCATATCCACATGTGGTATCCAGGAAAGCTTGATGACCTTGTAAGTGCTTGTGTGCTCAGCATAAGCATCTTGAGCAGGGGCTGACAGTTGTGGGTCTGCTCCAATTGCAAGGGCGAATGATCAAAGTAATTTGTAGGGGCAGTCAACAGTAGCAGCTCCTTGCCCTGGGTCACCTCTGGTTGTGACTGGGATGTAGGCAGACAGATGGTGTCTGTATCATCTCTCATCTTTTTTCATGGCTCTTGGAATAGAGAACAGAGGAAGAAAAAGGGTTTCTAATGAAACTGTGTCCAGTGGTAAGGAGATAAAGTGGCAAGACAAGAAGGTTTGTTCAGTGGATGCAGTCGTAGGCTTGTACCGTAGGAGAAAGATGGTAGGGGCGTTTTTTGGGGAGAGACCTGGGTAGGAGGATCTGGCCTGTGTATCCTGCCTGTTACCACAGCTGTTTTTTAGGGACAGAGCAGAAAGCTCACATTGACTCTGCTTTTGGGAAATCCTATCATTTACCTGCTGACCCCAGGCTATAAACAACTTGCATGAAGATCTGTATACTGCTCTTGAATGTTTGCAGGTGTCTGCGTTGGTGACAATGTACAGTCATGAAGAGGATATTGACAGTGCAATTGAGGTCTTCACACAGGCTATCCAGTGGTATCAGCAATTCCAGGCAAGTCAGACCAGAGAAGCTAATGTGTAAGGATGTGTCCCAGTCTTTTCTAGCTAGTCCAATTCAGGTTTTCATGTTGCTGCATAGCCCAGCAGCTATCCAGTTGGAGTTATAGAGACCTGTGAGCTCCTGTTTTGTGAACATTTGTTTATCACTGTTACATTATTTTAGATGTTTTGCAAACAGGGAGCAGCAGCTCCTGTCACATTAGGAGAGTGGTGGCAATGGATGCCCGAATGTAGTAATCAGGGCTTCTCCCTGATGAGACAGCATGGTGGAGCAGCAAGCTGCCTTGTCCCAGGCAGTTCTGCCTCATATTCCAGAGTGCAAAGGCAGTCTATTTTCTGCATTATAGGATGCTAACTCAGTTCTCCTTGGCCAGGTCTCAGGGGCATTAAAGACAGCTAGAGCTGGGCTTCATGCTGTGATAATAAGGAACTAATTATGGCTGCTGTGTCTTTCAGCCAAAGTCTCCTGTCCATTTGTCACTGATAAGGGAAGCTGCCAACTTCAAACTAAAGCATGGCAGGAAGAAGGAAGCAATCAGCGACTTGGAAGAGCTCTGGAAGTGAGTTGGGTGGTTGCCGAGCAGCAGGTCTCAACCCAGAGTCCTCTGCAAGCTGTCTGGTGGCAGGCAGTATCTGACACAATTTTTGTTAACTGGAAGCCATTCTTTAGAGTTGCTTCTGCATGGGGGTCTCAATGCAAAACCATATTTTGGAAGGAGGAGAGAGAATTCATTTGATCTGTAGTTGATGTTCACTTAAAAACCTAGTAGACTTGTCCCAGAGACCTCTTGTGTACAGCAAAGTTTGCTTTGGGGACTGGGAAGCACAATTTTTTCTTGGATGTTTGGGTTTTAGTTTTTATTGCGCACTTGATGGGATTCTGGGGGCTAGGGGAACTGTTAACTTGCCTTTGCTACTGGGTTTTTTGTCTTTCATTGGATGTTTCATGACACTGTGCGGTTGTCTGCACCTCCCTTTGTCCACGCTAGTGATGTTTGGTGATGTGCTGTGGAGGAGACCACAGGCTGATATGCCTGTCCCCACAGACAGCAGCTGTGCTGCAGCAGCAAGCTCTTGCATGGTGATACCAGTCTTTGGGATCAGTAACACTGGTAACTTGGTCCTTTTCTGTTTTGTCTTTTTTTTCCCCTACAAAGGCAAAACCCAAAAGATGTGCATACTCTGGCACAGCTCATCTCTGCCTATTCCCTGGTTGACCCTGAAAAAGCTAAAGTGTATCCTTTTGATGGTGGTATCAGACCAAAGAAAGAGGTATTTGGGCACTGCTCACTTGAATTTTCAGCTGTGTGGGGACTTCAGACTCACTCTCGCCTGAAGAAAGGCAAGGAACATCTCCAGAACAGCAACATATCCAGGTCAAGTTGTCTGGAGCTACATTATTTCCCTAATTGACTTGATTATGGTGAGATCTCCGTCCCCTTTTGTCTTTGGCTGCATTTTCTTTGAGAATTGATAACTTAAGACTCAGTGGAACAAAAAATAGAACACCTCCATCTTTCCTGTTGGAATCTTAAACCTGTGGTAGTAATGCAGGACTGTGCCTGATAAAATATGACTAAGGTCTCACTCACCGAAAATAGGGTTCACATACTGCGTTTGTCACTTGAGCTGCATTTGGGGGAAGTTGCTCCTTCTGTCCCCATATTAAAGAGGGAAAAATAAGGCAGATGGCAATTAAGCAGCTCATCCCAACTGGTGTAAGAACCTGGTGAGAGAGACAGAACTAGCCCAGTAGGCCTGTCTGGTGTCTGCATTGTTCAACAGACAGAATTTATTCAAGCTGAAGTTGCCTCTTGCTGTCTGGAAAAAACCTGGGTCTTTATGTTTGCTCGTTTGCATCCCTGAACTCTTCCCTTGCAGTCTTAGCAAACACTTGCCTTCCTCAGACACCCTGTCACTGAAAGTAGATGTCGATGCGCTGGAGAACTCCCATGGAGCAACCTATGTTCGGAAGAAAGCTGGGAAGCTCACTGGAGACAACCAGCAGAAGGAGCAAGGGTAAAGCAGGCTCTGGTGCATCCTTCTTTGGGGTGGCACGGGAACCACACCTGGTGTGGTGGTGGCATAGCTGTGGAAGGCACACTGGTGAAAAGGGAGCCTGTTGTTTAACTGCAAGAAGTTTCATGTAGCAGCTGACCAAGTTCTTAGAGAGATGGTTTAGCTTCTTCCAGGGTTAGTTTTCAGTTGACTTGTCTGCTCTGTCCATGCTGTGTCACAATGTCTGTTCCCTTTCTTGCTTTTCAGACAAGGGGAAGTGAAGAAGAAGAAGAAAAAAAAGAAGGGTAAGTTGCATTTCCTAGCTGTTGACATAGCACAGCTCCAGGGAGCTCTCCAGATTGTTTCTTCAAATAGCCAGCCTCCAGCTCCCCAGGAGCCAGAGCCCCCTGTTAGGACTGGGTCCCTGTGAATGCAGATCTTCATGATAGCTTGTTTGGATGGGACATTTTTTTCATAGAAGTGAGAGCAACACCCTGATAGAATGATGTGGGTTGCTGGGCTCTTTGCACTGCCTGGCTACGGACATGCCATGCATGTTCCTGACTAGTGTGTTGACCCCAGTCTCATTCCCTGACACTGGATGTTCTGCAGGAAAGCTGCCTAAGAACTACGACCCCAAGGTGACTCCTGACCCTGAGCGGTGGCTTCCAATGCGGGAGCGTTCCTACTATCGTGGACGGAAGAAGGGCAAGAAGAAGGAGCAGGTTGGCAAGGGGACTCAGGGTTCAACCACAGCTGGCTCATCTGAACTGTAAGTACCCATTTTGCAAGGCTTGATGCAGGGAATCACTCTTGGGCTGCTGGGAGGGATGGGTTTGTGCTGTTCTGCTGCGGCTCTTTCCCCACACCAGCTGCAGATAGCACAAGTGAAATTGTACTTTGCTGCTTGAACCTGCTACCAGCTGCTCTCCCTATAGGTTGCTGAAAACCAAAGTGATATGATAGGCATACTTGAAGGTGCCATGGTGCAAATAAAATTCCCGTAGTCCTTTAATGTGCTTTATCTAGCTTTGATGATAAGATGAATTTTGCATGCTTTCTCTTCAGCTATTTGCTTTCAAGTCTTTTGGCAGCTGGAGAACCATTAGCCATGATTCGAGAAAACACTGTACTTCCTTCTAAGTTGACACATTATTTGAGGTGGAATCAGGGATTACCTTTATGTATGGATGGCAAGATAGTGACACTAGCATCTGAGAGAGAAAAGATGCTGGGTTTCCACTGCCTAAGAGTGGGGGCCTGAAAGACTTCTTGTGTGTTGCATGAGCTGTCCCATATTCAAAAGTTAGCCTTACTTCTGTTGTTGAGGACTTAAACTATTAGTGAACATCAACTAGAAGGTGACTGCCTTGTCTTTGAGACATGTTCCCATTATCCATCAGCCCTTCTGTATGTTGAAGCTTAGTTAAGATCTTGCATGAGTGCCTTCCCATACATAATGCTATCTTATGGGGCAGCTGTATTTTTCACTGTCAGCTTCCTGCATTAGTACCACATCTTGCAGGTCGTTGTAAACCCACGTGGTATCTCTTTCTTTTGTCTTCCCTGCAGGGATGCCAGTAGAACTGCCAGCAGCCCACCTACCTCCCCTCGGCCTGGCAGCGCCACAGCTGTATCGGCTACAAGTAACGTCATCCCTCCCAGGCACCAAAAACCCGCTGGTGCTGCAGCCACCAAGAAGAAACAGCAGCAGAAGAAAAAGAAAGGGGCTAAAGGAGGGTGGTAAAAAGCAGGATGTGTAACCTCTCTCCTTCAGTAGGTGATGCTGGTTGCAGAATAAAGATCAAAAGAAAATGCTAGCGAAAGACTCTTGGCATCAGGATCTCTGTCCTGCCTGTCAGTGGTCTGGGGGAAGATGGGCTGGTATATGTGCCGTGACGTCTTTGCCCACCAAGTTCCCTTGCTCACATTTGCCCCCATCATGCCTGGCGTTGTTGCCAAACTCAAACTAGCCCCTACGAAGAAATCTGTCCAGGCTGCCAAACATTTAAGAGATGTGGGATAATCAAGTTGTTCTTGAAATGTAGTTTTATACTCCTGCATATGTTGAATTAGGCATTTAGCAGATTTATCTGATAATGCATCTGATGGTGTCTCATGCAAGCACTGTGTTTTATGTCTTGTCCCAGTCAGTCATTGACCCGCATAGAGCACAGGCACAAAGCGTCTTGGAAAGCATCATCGGGACTAGATCATGTAGGAGAAGATAATCTGAAGGGGGATAAGGAGAAAGCATGGCAAAGTGTATGGCAGCTGACTCCTGTTTTCTGCAAGCCAGCTGCCTTATTCTAATGGACTTGGCAAAACAAGCGGGAACTCAAGGTGCTTGATTGTCCCAAGTGCACTTCTTCCTCCTTTGGGCTCGACCGTAGGTTTCCCATAGCAGAGTCTCAGGTGTTGGGTTTATAAAAATAAATAATTTGAATGGTACAGCAGCAGGTCAGCTTAAGCTGGCTGACTCTGGAGAGGGACCCAGAACAAAGAAATCCCCAAGCAATTATACCTTTAGACTTATGCACCTGCCCTACACGCACCTTGCACTTGCTGCTTGGTCCATGGGTATTTCTGGTCTGGATCTTTAACACTTTAGTGAGGTATTTCTTTGTGTCCATGCAGGAAGGCTGTTAATGGTTCTTACATTGTGAAGTTGCAACTACTCATGGTTGTTGTCTCCTTCTGTTTTGTGCTTCTGGTGCACCTGCTTGCTGGAAAAGCATGCGAAACTAAAAAAGCTGGCTTAGGATAAACGTTTTTATCAACAATGAAAAAAACAGTGTGTTATCAATATGCTTCTTATACTAAAGACAGAACAGCAATGTACCAGCTACTAGAAAAATTACTAAGAAAACTAACTTCATTCCAGCTGAAAAGGTATGTAGGTATAAGTTCACAGCTTGTGGCCCAAGGCTTCAGCAAATCCAGCTAAGAAAGTAAAGCTAAGCAAACAGCATACTACATCACACAGAATTATAACTGTGTAACTCATTCTGCTGAAAACTTATTCATGTTTAACAACTACTATCTCTCAACACCCATCTTGAAATTTCTGGTTTGATCTGAATGTAGCCAAAACATTTTTCTAGACCTGGACTGTCAAGGTGCAAGAAATAGCACCTCAGAGAGAGTTGTCAGACGTCAGCCCAAAAGGCAAAGGCTTCTGCCTCTGAAAGGATTTAAAGCAAAGGCCTGAAAAAGAAGGGAGCAAGGGAAATGTTACCGTGGCTTAAAAAAAAAAACAACCAAATCCTGAGTCCCCACGGAGTAAAAATCTAGTAAGTAGAATCCAGTTTTTATTTCCTTTGCTGTATGCTGGGAGTATCTGGAAGGGGGGCTGAAAGTGTGGTGTTGAGTGAGAAGAATGAGCACAGAGAAAACAGCTGTATGAATGGCTGCCAGAGCCATTTGCTGCCAAGTGAGTGCTGAACAAAGAGTATTGTTTTTAAATTACTTCCCTGGGCGATGTGCCTCCTCTTATCAAGCAGCTGGTGCCTTCAGGAGAGAAAGCGCTCTCCTACAGCATTCCAGTTTCTGGAGAATGCAGCTCTGTTCAAAAGGCGCTGTTCTTCTCCGGTCAAACCTGGCTGAAACTCTGGCCTGATGGAAACGCTGACTTGTGGCACTGCCTGTCCCGAGTGCCTGGACAGTGGCCTGACTGCTGCGCCAGAGATGGGTGCGCAGACAGAGGCAAGCTGGGAACAAATCCCGTGGGACTGGGGTAAGGAGAGGGCAGCAGCAGTCGTGGGGGACGCGTCGCCTCGCTGTGACAGTGAAAAGCCACTCGTGGCGCAGGTCGCTGCTTCTTCGCTGCTCGCGTGTGCCCAGCCTGGCCACGGGAGCGCGGCGGGCGCGGCGCTCGGGGTTGCGGGGGGCGCTGTCCGTGCGCGGAGCCGGTGCGCGGTGCCCGCGGTGCCGGTGCCCGGCGCGGTGTCGGTGCACAGAGCGGGGCGGCGATGGGCTCCCGCCTGCGGACGGCCGCGCTCTGCGGGGCGGCGCTGGCACTGGCGGGCGGCGCGGCCGTGGCGCTCCGGGTCTGGGCCCGCCAGCGGAGCCGCGCCGCGCTGCCCGCCCCCCGGCCTGCCGCCGCCGCTGCCACCGCCGATCAGGTACCGGGGCCGGGTCGGGGCAGCGGGCGAGGCCGCGGAGTCGGGGAGCGCCGACGGAGCCGCCAGGCGCCTCTAGCGGGGCCGCGCCGCCTCGGGGCCGCCGGGCCTTCGGCCCCGCCGGGCCCTCGGCCCCGCCGCTCTCTGGAGCGCGGCGGCGCCCTGGGCCGCGCCGGGGCTGCCGCGCCGGGGCCGCTTTCCCCGCTTTCCTCCCCAGCAGCGTCCGGGGCCGTTGGGTGTCCCAGGGCTCCCCCATCGCCGCGGCCGTGCCCTTGTGCCGCAGGAGCCCGGCGGGCATCTTCCACCTCCTCACCGCCAAGTGGCATTTGCTTGTGCCCTCCAGGCCCCTTGTTCAGCCTCCTTTTTTCCCCCAGCCCTGCTTAGCTTTGCATTTGCCCCGGCTGCCCGGCTAACGGTGCTGCCACTCGCTTTGCAGGGAAAAGGATACAGTAAGCAGATCCTGGTGCTGGGCCTGGATGGGGCTGGGAAGACTAGCGTTCTCCACTCCCTGGCAACTAACCACGTCAAGCGCAGCGTGGCTCCCACCGAGGGCTTCAATGCCATCTGCATCAACACCGAGGAGTCCCAGATGGAGTTTCTGGAGAGTGAGTGAACCCCTTTTAGTGCAGAACATAAAATAAGTTCCTATTTTGTACCCTAGGGGTCAGGCACATATTTTAAAAGCTCCATGTTCCTGCATGCCTGCTCCAATAACATGAAGTTATGATTATTTTCTCCTTGGGGATTCTGTTTTCCTACCCAGCCTCTTTGAAGGACGGACTGGCCTTAGGTCAGTTTTCATTCAGCCCTGGCCACTAGGGAGTTCTGCTCTCAGAGAGAGAAGGGTAACAAGCCTGATTGGGTGAAACCAACCCAAAGGAGAGATTTCCCCTGTAAGGCCTGTGTTGTGGTCCATAGCTGTTGTACAGCTTCTCCTTGGTGCTCATGCCTGGCCAGGGGCAAGAGCCACAGAGGAATAAGTAATAAGCGAAAGAAGAGAGGAGGAAGAGAAAAGCTTTGCATGCTTTTTGTTCAAAAGCCTCATAAGTGGTGTTTTCTAGTCTTTAACAGCTTTTGAAGGTCTGTAGCATTTTGCTAAAATTTCTGTATTGTCCTTTGCGCTGATTTTGGGGTATTGTCCATGCCTGCAGAGGGCATCTCCTGTGATGCTTTTGGGATGTCAGAGCTGTTCCAGGTGCAGCTAGCTAATGGGAAAGGTGCAGGCCGTGGAGTCAGGTCAGTCCCTGGTACAGAGAAGCTGACATCCCAGCTTCATCAGTGCCTGCTTTCTCTGGAGGAAGAAGGTGCCTATTGCTTCCTGCTGTTTCTGCACTGTACTGTACCAGTGCTCAACTGTCTCAGTTGGCAGCTAGCACACAGATGCCTCTGTACCTTTGTCAGCAGGCCTAAAGGAGTTATGCTATTTCCAGGTAAGTTTTTGAGGATGAGACCGTTAAGGCAGTTTCATTCCGAGTCGTGATAGCATAGGAGTCTTTGCAGTGGCTTGGGGAAATCATCTCTGCAGTTATGCATGTAGTCTGTGCTCCTCACCTAGTAGGTAAGAGGGTGTTTCCTGCCTGGGGATGGTCTGGGCCCAGCACTGCACACCCCAGAGCAGAACCTGTTGTTTCTGAGTCGTCCTTCCCTCTCTGGTCCAGGTTGGTAGTGACTGAGATGTGATGGCTACGATCTGACCCATGGGAAATGCAATGTCTCAGGCCAGTTTCAGCCAGGTAAATCCATGCATGGCTCTCTAATCTGGTTACTTATCCAGTCTGTACCATCGCCTAGTCCTGGGGTTAGCAGCCTATGCTGTGATCACATGGCACAAGGTGATCAGCAAACAGCAGGGGTTTTATTTTGCTGGCTTAGAAAGATAGACAACTGTTCTGTCTTTTTCTTTGTACCATCATACAGATAAGTGGGTGGTATTTTGTCTCTGCGAGGGATAGGAGCTCCTTGCTTCTGCTGAGTTCCTACTGGTTTCGGAAAAGAAAATGTGAGGTTGCTGACCCCTGGGTTATGCTATGCATGAAGGTACTTAAAAAAGGGAGCGGTGCTGAGCCCCTACAGTATCACAGTACAGCATCAGAGGCTTCTGTCCCAAGTGTTATGTGTCTGTCACAGCCTTTTGGCTCCTTTCCCCAGTGGCAGTCTTGCAGTTCTGCCTACAGGTACACCAGGATGCTTGAAGAAGAGGCAGACATGCCCTAGTGGGAAATGTTACTTCCCTTTCCATATTCTTGAAACTGCTGAACCCTTTTGACTTTTAAGTGAAATTGCTTTGAAAGAGAACAAAGTCACAGAGGGCAGTAAAAGATGGTGGACTAGCAAGTCAGTTTTGAAAAGAGCTCCTGTCTATGTCAGGAGACAATTATATGGAACCCCAGATATATTGATTTGAGAACTTGCTGCTTTTGAGAGACTCACCCATGCCTTTTGAGCACCTCAGTACTCTTTGAGCAAGTGGTCCTGCAATATAGCTGGAGAAGATTTGGAGGCCTGAAAACACATCTGAAATACTTATAGTTATTCCTTCTCCTATTACACTCAGCAAAGTACCGAACTCTTTGTCCCCAGATGGGAACAACAATCTCAAACAACTTGCTGCCTATGGATTCACCACAGAATTGTTGTAAGGTGGACAGTTTCCTCTGTACCCAGCAGAGAAGAGCTCAGGTAGAAATGTATCCTGTGCAAAGATTACTCAGGGGTTGCCTGAAGAGTCTGCTGGGACTTGATTTTTTTTCTCTTCCTAAGCACCTCTGGTTATTGACCATATTAAAACTGTGAGAGTTTTGAACTAGTTCTTAGTGTCATACAAATATGAGAGAGCCTCATATACAGAGAGAGCCTCTCAAATATGAGAGCTTTCCTCACCTCAGAGCGAAATTTCTTCTCTGGAAATTGTAGACCTGCTTTGTCTTAGGATGAGACAGGCATGTGGAGATAGGTTATATGGGGACATTCTGACATGGTGTTAGGGACACCAAACCTCTTTCTACTCTCCCTAGTTGCTTGAGAGCAAGAACCAACAAGGCAGAAAGCAACCATAAAGAAAGTGAACCCAACTGAACTGCACCTCTGGGAGCAGTGTTGCTTGAATCATTTGGTGAATACTGTGCTGCTGTCTTCTCTTCCAGTCGGGGGCAGTGAACCTCTGCGTTCCTACTGGAAGATGTACTTGCCCAAAGTGCTGTTGCTAGTCTATGTTGTGGACTCTGCTGATCATGCCCGACTGCCTGTGGCGAAACAGCTGCTTCATCAACTGATCCAGAACAACTCCACCCTGCCTGTGGTGATTCTGGCCAACAAGCAGGTAAGAGTTCCCTCTTGCTAGCTGAGCATGGGCTGGCAGCAGCTCTGGAAACAGCAACAAAGCCTTTCAAAGGAGGCTTTGTGCCTTTAAGGAGGCCACATGGCTAAGAGTCGTTCTGACACACCTGTTGACCGCAAAAGAAAATAATCCGAGGTTGAGTTTTGGATCTGCAAGATGCAGGTCCTGTGCCTGGCAAAGATGCAGTCAGAGCTGTGGGTGGAAACTGCTGCACAGGTTTTAGAGCTGCAAGGGAGACCACAGTTAGATCTGGAGTTAGGTTTCTGTTCTGAGTATCTGCCTAGAAGTGCCACTCTACCTAGCAGCAGCTAAACAGTGAAGCACCATTGTTTGCCTTCAGATTGTCCAGTTGGTTGCTCCTAAGGCTGCTGTTGAAATCTGAGAGAAGGAGCAGTTTTCCTCACAAGGCAGTGTTCCCTCCTAAGCTCTTTGTGAAAGTGTTGATGATTGGTGCTGTACCTGGAATAGAATTGAGCCTCCGGTATGGTCAGATGACAGAACAGCCCAAGGTTTTTAATCAGAGATTTTCTTTTATCAGGGCTGTGTGCTCCGTTTGCTCTACATTGTTGCCTCCTAAATTTCTGGTAACTGAGGCATGTTAGTCATTTGTGCTACTCTTGAACGCAAGTGCAGGCGTGGGCTTCATCAAACTCAAATGCACCAGCAACAGTGGTGATTAAGAAGGTAGGCAGAGCATGACTGTTGTACGTTTGCCCTGGTCTTGTAACTCTCTGATATACACTTGGGGTCTTGGGCCAGCCAGGCTTTTGTTTGCCTTTTACAGGTGGTCTTACAGAGTTATCAGAAACACTGGAATTAGTATAGAAATAGAAACAGAACCGTACTCATATTTCTTTGTGAAGAACTTAGGTTAGGGATAAACTCTTTTCCCCAAAGCATTTTAGGGCATGAGAACTTGACCTCATAGAAGGTGTGTAAGAATGGTGCCGCAGAGCTTTTGAGATCCTTCCCGTCCCTGGACAAAAGCAGTGGCTCAAAATGGGAATGGTGCCGCCACCTCTTGTAACTAACAGGCTTGTGTTATTTTTGTGTATCAGGACCTTGAAGGCGCGTATTGCATCACTGATATCCACGATGCTCTGGCACTGTCTGATATTGGGGACGAGAGGAAGATGTTCTTGATTGGTACCCACGTGGCAGAAGATGGCTCTGAGATCTCCTCCAGCATGAAGGATGCCAAGGAGCTGATAGCGCAGCTGGTTTTGGAAACACAGTGACAGCTCTTTTCCTACAAGGTGGTGTTTGTGGCTGAGGGAGAGCAGGTGTTACTGTATGGCCAGTTTGCCATGTGGCAACTGAAATGTACAGATATGTTTTCCTTGTGGGTGTGGAATTCCTCTGAAAGTGATGTCTAGTTGGTAAGGAAATCTAATTTATAGTGGTTTGAAAATACATTTGAGAAGTAGTCTATTTTTAGCATGTTTGTAGGGGGAAATTAGTCTCTCAGACAGCAGAGTTCAGGGGATATAAAGCTTAGATGGGCTAGATAGCTTCATGCCAGGTGGGAATCAAGCACTGATGTCAGTGGAACAAAGTTGCATCCAGTGAATTTAACCTGGCTTGATGTCTCAGGCTTAAACTGAAATATGTTTACTTCACAGATTTTATAGAATCCTGTTAATGGTGCTTAACAGGTGTTCTGTTAAAAATGAGACCTCACTTCTTGTCAGTGTCAGAAATTGAAAGTGCTGCGACTAGTATTTTTGACAGTGACAATTCTTCTTGCTGTGTTGGAGCCAGCTGTTAAGGGAGTGGCAAATTGGTAATCTCTGGAAATTGGATTGGTTACTGCTTGTTCAGGGGGTAAGAACAAATGAAAGCAGTAATACATTAAGTGTTTCTTTGCCTACAGGCAAAAAACGAAAATGGTGTAATTTGAGGTAGTGACTGGAAGCATTTAAGTTAAACTGGCACCAAAGCTGGGAGACTCCTTCTTCAGGCTGAGCAGCTTATTTCAGCTTAGTCTGGGATGTCCTCGAACAAGCAGTCTTGCGTGTGAAAACGCTCTTGTTTCTTGTGGTTTCTGTTAGCACAGCAGGCGGGACGGTGATGAGCTGCTGATGGAGTGTCACTCTCCCAGTGTCCTCCTAATTATACTCGAAGGAGGGACCCGTGAACAGTCCTGTAAGGACCCGTTTTGCAACCGCATCTATTGTACGAGGCGTTTGTAGTTTTGTCCTTTGTAACAGATGCATAAAGCAGAAAATTCCACCCTAACCCGTGGTCTGGGCTTCATTTACCCGAACAAGGAGTTGGGCTGCGGGGAACTCTCGAGGCCTCTCTGGGTGAGCCGCCGGGAAAACAGGCCTTGTCACCTTAAACCCATCGGTACAGGCCGGGGCCCTACCGCCGCCGCCCTTCCCACCCGGCTTGTGTGTGCCCCGGGCCGGCCGGGAGCCGGGCGGGGCGGGCGGAGCCGTTGGTGCGGGCGGGGAGGGGCCGGGCCATGGCGGCGGCCGGGCCCATCCGAGGTGCGTGGGGGGCCGAGGGCCGAGGCCCGCGGGGCGGGCTGGGGCGGCCCCTCCGCTCCGGCAGCGGCTCCGCCAGCCTCGGCCCCGCGCGGGGCCGCGGTGGTGCTCGGAGGGAGGGAGGGCTCCCGGGCACGGAGGGGCTGTGGTCCGGCAGGCCCCTGGCACCGCAGCTGGGAGTGGTGGATGCCGGCCCCGATTCGTGGCCAGCGCTGCCCTCGGGGCACGTGGCTGCCTGAAATCACCCCTGGTTTCCCCACAGTGCGACAGTTTTCACTGTCTCTGGCTTTCCTGTCATCCCATACCACACCCCCACACTTCCCACCTTAAAATATGGCCGGTTGTTTTCTATCGGCACCAAGTCCCAGTTTAACCCAGCTGCTATTCCCCCGAGGCTCTGAAAAGTTCCCCCCCCGTGCCCCCCGAAGCTACTGAAGTCAGTAATAAGGGGTAACTACACTGAGTCAGGTGGGAGTCTGCAGGTTGATGGCCACTGGTGCCCAGGAGGGAGGATGCTGATGAGTGGATGTGGTGTTGGGGGTGCTCTATCCTTCAGCCTTGGGGCTGCCAGCATCCCCCAGTAAGGGGCATCCACTGATGAGGAGCACTTCATGTGCAGGGTGCATTGCCAGGCAGCTACACCGGGAAGGGACCGGGAAAAACAATACAAATACCTGCTGAGCAATTGTATTCTGAGGAGATGCACAAACTTCATTTGCCACATGATTATTTCATGCTAAAGAGCAGGCAGCCCAGACCACGGGTGTTACCAAGCTTTTAAATTCACCTATTTTTGTCTTTGCAGTTTCTTATTCATCTGTATACTCACACACCAGGTAAGAAACCCTCCCAGCCTCAGCCTCCTGGCTGAGTGTTGAGACTGTGCCCCGTGTTTCTTGGGAGGGCTCAGCCGAGGATTTACACCAAGCAGTGAGTCGATATATTGGATGACATAGTGGTAAACACTGAGAGGAAATGATGCCTGGTTTTCCCCTTCCCTCAGGTTTTCATGACAACATCTGACCATCCTGCTCCTTAAAAACGGAAGCTGTGACTGTTTGCTTTACAAGGAATTGATCTCAAAGGGAGTTGATCCCCCATAAGCAATGTGTGTGAGAGCTCAGGCAGCAGAGAGGAGGTGTTTCTTTGTCTGGCTGCAACAAGTCCTCATTTTCCTTACTGGGAAGCATGAGCAGGACCAAACAACAAAGCGCTCCCCCAGGGCTGTCTCGTTGTCAGTGAGGTGGCTTAACTCCTTCAAATTGCAGAGCTGCTGCAGGTGCATCCTGTATGGGGATGCCTGTCTGTCTAGAGATTTTACCATGATAAAAGAGTCAAAAGTAATATTTTTTTTTTTATTAATTGGGAAAAAAAATTTAATACTTAATGATTGTCAAGTTGAGAGACCTGATTTGAACATATGTGTGTCTCGTTCATTGGCTGGGTCATGATGCAAGCTTTGCACAGCAGCGTCCAAGCCAGCAGTGCAGGGCATTAGGGCCGTGTGCACGCTGTGCTAGATTTGGCTGTGGCCATGTGGTGGTTATGTGCCAGCAGGGGAGGAAAAGCAGCAAGCCTGCTTGCAGAGATAGTGCTAGCTCTGTGGTGCAGCTAGACTGTTAATCCTTTACCCCCTTGCAACTTAGCAAGGAAAAGCTGCTGGGCAGCCGCTTGGGAATAAACAGCTGAAGCTGGTTTTTGGCTCCTGAAATGATCTCTGCCTTCCTGACTCTGTCCCATTTTGAACTGGTGGCAGAGGGCCAAAGTCCTACAGGCACAGTTCCCTGTGTGGGATCTCAGTGGGAGCTGTGTTTCCAGTGTTGTAGCTGGCAATTGGGTGTGACGGGGAGATAAATCAGCAGGCATTTCACAGGGAGCGTGTGGTGAAGATGCAGCCTGGTGTTGTTAGGATCTCTGGTGCTGAGCACTTTGGCAAGCATTTGTGGGACTTGGCATCTCACTAGAGGTATTAGCCTCATCAGAGAAACCACAGGTGTGTCCCCAAAGCACAGACTGTTTTCTACCAGCAAATCTCTCTCTCTGTTGGTGTCCTTGCTCTTTTCTAGGGCTATGCTGCCTTATTGAAGGGTGATACTGAGGAGGGAAGCAATGCGCCAGGATTTCAGCTTCTGTGCTTTTTCCATGGGGGGGCACTTCCACAGCTGCCTGCACAGTGTGGTTGTTCACCAGCTGGCTGGGGGCAGGCACCTGCAGCCCCAGTGGGTGGGTATTGGCTTGGTCTGTGACGTCCAAGAGTTGTGCAACACACTTGTGGCACTGGGTCATCTCATTGTTCTCTCTGTACCGTGCTCATAAAGCACAAGCATTTCCCAGACATTGGGATTTCAGGCCTGGTACTCTTGATCAGCAGGAACAGCAGTGATATCTGATCTTTCTGAAAGGTTTTGGTCTGTTGTATATTCAATAGAAACATTTTCACAGCTGCTCCTAGGCCAGAGACCATGTATGTTTCTGTGTCTCTAAGCATCTAAGACCTCTGTGCTAAATGGACTGAAATAAAATATGCTCCTAAAGCCATGTGGGTACAGTGCTGTCTCCATGATGCCTTTTAGTAAACCATAACAGTGTTGATAACAGGTGTTTTTGTTCGTCTGGACTCCCATAGGCTGGGAGATCATCCCTCTCCTACCTGCAGAGGTTTCATGTATATAACCAGAAAAGTTCCTTCCCACTCTACCTGCCATGTACCAAAGAGACCTTGCAGTGAAGGCAGAATTGCAAATTTGTGTCTCTACAATCCAAAAGAAGCACAAAAATTCATGGGCTGGTGAGTTTGCCAGATTGAATGGATGGAAAGTACTTGAAGAGAGAGATCCTTAAACACACTCTCTCAAGGGAATGGAGGCAAAAGCACTGGGGTTTCAGAGTGCGTTATATGGCTTTGAGTACAGCAGTGGCTTTTTTATGCTTTGTTAGTTTAACTGTATGTTTAATGGCATTTTTGTCCTTTTCTGCAATTCTGACAGGATACGTGTACTTGCAGAACCCAAGCAAGTAGCTTATGAAAGCAGTCCCAGGTAAGTAGGTGCTCAAACAGCCCTTGCTCAGGGGCTGGGGGACTAATGGGGCTCAGGCAAATCAAACCCTTGGCCATTGTCTTGCTACTGCTTTTCTCTCTGTCTCCAGAAAAGCAGATTGAGAAATTCAGTGCTTGAAGGGCTCCCTCCAATTTGCCCTTTCTTGTGTTCAGTCAAAAAACTGGGCTTGACTTGGGTCTTGCCTTTGTTGCCCCATCTGAGCTGCCCAAATGAGATGTTGCAGGGTAGGATGGTGCTGTGGTGCAAGGTGACTGGATCTCATTGGAACCACAGGCTGCTGTATCCTGGAGGACACAGTCCAGCTTTAGTAACAGAGTTACTAAACTCTGCAGGATGTGGTCAAGCTATAGCTTGACAAGCCAGGGCAACATAACTCTTCTCCATTGTCTGGATGGGTCTCAAAAAAGGCTTGAGAAACCCACTGCCCTACTGTTCCCTGTCCTGACTACTCTGAAACCCTCTCCCACCATGGCCACTCTCACTGGAGGATGAGCAACTCCAAATTAGCCCTGGGTACAGGAGAGTAACCACTAATGTGCTGTAAAACCTCACCCACTTTCCATGGCACACCCTGACTGTAACATTATTTTTACTGTCATACCTGTGGTGTAGTTAGGTGGTAATAGTGAGGCAAAAAAAATGTAATCATGAAACTCCCTCAGGGGTTTCAAAGATGTAATGAAATGACTCTTTCTGCACATCCTCCAGTAACTAAAACCAGACATAACTTGAAGGTTCTTTCGGTTTTGAGTTGACAACAACCGCCTGGAAAGTGTTAGGAAGTTCAGTGCAACAGAAGGTGAATGCTCAGGCACTTTGAAGCTGTGGGGAACCATAGGGAATGTGTGTGTGTGTTCCATCCTAAGAAGGGAAGGATAATCCCAGCAAACACATTTCCCTCTTGTGAATATTACCAAAATTTCACACCCTTTCTGTTCTTACTAGGCTTGAGTGGGGAAACCAAGAGACTATCTGCCCTCTATCATGGGGGGCTATGACAGCTTGGCCGTGTTCAAGAATAACGTTACTGTCCAAGTCCAAGAAAGACTTTTGCGAGCACCAGCGAAGGTCAGTGATGCGGTACCACAACCTGGGGAAGGAAGCAGCTCAGAGTGTGGTCTCTAATCAGGGGAGACATGCTGTCTCTTAGGGGAAGGGGAGATGCCATCTCCTTTGCTACCACCACTACCCCACAGGGAGCCCCATGGCATTGAGACTCACCAGGCTGTTTTGTGCTTGGAACAGGGGCTGCCTATAGCAGGGAGGAAAGTGCTATGGGAGCATAGTCACCCTGAGTGCTTGACTTCCGAAAGGGTTAGGAACTGGGGGGCGCTAAGTTTTGGTGCCCTTTTATTTCCTCATACCCACTGCCTGGCTGTGGGAAGGACTTCTGCAACACATGGTTGCTCATCTGATGATGCAGGTTCCCATCAGGGGCCTTAGGAGCTTGCCTTGATCTCAGTCTTCAAGCACATGGGAGCATGTTCCTCTAACGAAAAAACGCCACCCAACAGCTCTGCTTTGGTTTGGAAGCAGACATCACGTGCATGCATGCATTCCTTGATGGAAATGTGTGTGTTGCACCTGCGAGCACAGGGGAACTGTCCCTAGAGTATTCCCTGTCCGTATTGGGGCTGATGCAGCCTAGCCAGGCACCTGAATACAATTAATGATCCCCTGCATCCTCTTGGATTCTGACCTAAATCTTGAAAGTAAAGGTCAGCCACAGAGACATCTTAGAGCATCCTGCTGCTGGAAGGAATCCAGGTCTCTTGCCTTGAGTAAGACCTCTGCTGTCACTGCATGTTGAAGAACTAGACCATGTTTTGGAATAGGAGTGAAAAATGATATAAAAAGTGTAAACAACAGTGGCCTTGGGTGATGCTGCATTACTTGAAGCAAGTCATCTCTAACTCTCTTAGGGGAGATGAAGCTCTTTTGGAGACAGGAAGGTGGTTGCTAATCTGTAAGTCATAGCAATGAGCGTGGAGAGGAAACTGTCGCACTCCTGGCTTTCCTCTGCCTGGAGGGATGTCAAGACATGCATGTTTGTAGTTTTCTCCCCTGCTGCCAATGTCACCATGGATTCTCATCCTCTTGAGAGCTTTTGCCTCTTGCTAATGGTGTCCATCTGACAGCCCTTTCTGCCTTTCCACTTACCTCTGCTTACTTCTTCCCTGGTGATGACAGGCATCTTCCAACAGTTATGGCTGATGGAAAGCTGGATTAACAGACCATCTTTTGAGCCTGGGGAGATGAAAGGAGCTACAAGGGCACAAGATGCTATCAGGCCATTGCAAAAAAGAGGTTTCTAAATTGGCAGAGCTGACCAACAGCTGGGTGTTGTGGAGTGGCTTCTTGAAATGATCAAGGAAAAGCCTAGCCTTTGAAAGCAATGCACTGAGGGTGCTTAAAAGAGCACAAACACCATTCACCTTTAAAGTGAAGAAATCTGAAGTGTAAATGTCTATTTGCTTGTGGTTTTTCCATGTGCACCAGGGCCAGCTTTTGTCCATGCAGCAGGCATGGATGTTTAACCCATCTTAGGATACCATCTGCCGGGATCATGTTCTCTGTCAGTTGCCTTCTGCTAACTCTTCTGTGCTGTTCCTCAAAATCCTTCTTCTTGTACAGCTACAGATCAGTGATCGGTGGGCGTCCCCCGCTAGTGAAGTTTGCCTACCCTTCTGAGCGGCTGCTGAAGTTGTCTGAACCTAAAAAATTCCACCCGGCTTCCCTGCAACAAAGGTGAGAGGCTAGAAAGCCTACAGGGTGCTACAGGTAGGCCCTTGGGCCTTGTAGCATCAGTGCAGCTTCAAAGTAATAAATGCAGCAACAGAGGATGGGTATAACAGAGGGCAAAATTCAGAGCGGGATCTCTGCTGGCATTAGAACTTCTGGAAGCTCTCATGGGATGAGTTCTACAGTGGAAATGGCCACAAACAAAGCTGTCTTCTACTGCAGTAAACAAGAGGCTTAAACGTCCCAGCTGCAGCCTGGTTAAACAAGAGTGGGGGAGTATCTGTGAGTGGTGGTGCCATGACTCTCTGCTTCCAGATCCCCCGAGTGGCCCGTGTCACTATCTGCACTGACCTATAATGCCTCCCCACGGATCCTCGAGCTTGCCCGGCCAAAGTTGCTGCATCCAGAGTTCGTTCCGCCCAGAGAGGTGAGGAGGTGGTTGAGTGAGATTTGGAGGGAACAGTGATGCAGCAAACTGTCCTGAGTTTTTACATCCTGTATCCTGCCCCTGGATGTGCCCAGTGTGTGCTATGGAGGGGAGAAGCTGTCTGGTTCTGCTGGGATTTATGATACTGAGAGAAACTGCCTTCTCAGAGTGAGGTACTGTCTTTGCAAATCTCCCTGCTGAGAGACAGAAAACAGCCAGGCTGGAGCAGCCTAGTATAGCAGGAGAGCCAAGGGAGGCATCTGGGCTGCATCCCCTGATAAAGCAGCCTGGGAAACTGGAGAAACCTGATGGGAATGGTCTGTTTAGCTCTTAGGGAGTACAGTCATGTCTGTAGTTAGGCAGCTCTATGTATATAGGGGGCATGAGATTGCAAACACTCTATGTATTTTAACAGTGTTTTACTAGAAGCCTAATTTAGAGACTTATTTCTGAACTTGTTCCTTTTAGGTGGGTCAGTGGTTTGGCAGGGGTGAAAGGGCTTGGAGCAATCTCAGATTACACTCATTTCTGTGGCAAAGGCTAGACTGCACGGATGCAGTCTCTGGGACTGGGAAATGAGAGGCTGCGCTGGAGCAGGATTTGGCAATGGGAACCCTGTGAAAAATAGGGAAGAAGTCCCATGCTGGAGCAGCAATCACTTTTTCCATAGGAATGCAGTTAACTGTACCAGCCCTTTTACCCTGAAATCTGTATGTCTCTCCTTAGCAGGGAAATCATTTGATTCAGCCAGGAAGATGAACATGAAAAATATGGAAGAAATTTCTTTGCTACAGGGAGAAATTTACTTGGCTACACATGCTCTCATTAGTGGCATTCCTCTCCTGGCTATGAGTAGGCAACAGTGGGGAAAAGAAGTGATAATGGCTATGACATACAAATCCCCATAACACTGAAATTACCTTATAGTTCAGGTGAAAAAAGAACAGTGGGTGTTGGGGAAGTAAGAGTGCTCCTTCTTGTGACCATGTCTGCAGAGGAAGGGTGCTGAGGTGCTCATCCTTGTGGAGAGGGAGCGTGTCCCTGTGGGCTGCTGTGGACAAGCTCTGTATCTGCACATCCCTCCTCCATTCTGAACCCATGCAGGTGCCAACACAGGTTCCAACTCCTGCGACCTTGGCCAGCGCATCCGCGCGGTTAGAGCATCTGGCAGAGCCCTGTGTCAGGCAGGTGACCTGCTGCTATAAACACAGCTATCCTGAATCTGTCATTCGTCCGGTAAGGCAGCATCCCCCGGGACCCTGTATGGAAGGGACACTTGGCAGAGGAGAGGGCACGGGTGCTCAGTCCCTTGTGGCTCTCTTCATGGCAGCCCTGAATGTGCTGCTCTCTATAAGGCTGATGTAGCTGCTTCCCTAGCTGGAAAGCAGGACTCATCTTCCGTCCAGAGCATGAGCTGACTCCCATAGATGTCCCCAGAGAATGGCAGAGCTGAGCCTAGCCTGCAGTTGTGGGGATGGGGAGAGGGGGACAGCTGTCTAACCAGTATCTCCAGTGCTGCGGGGTGGGTTGGACAAAGGGCTGTGGGTAAGGGGAGGCTGGAGGGCAGGTTGTGGGAATGGCCAAGCAGTGATTTCTGCTTCTACAGTTTGTCTGGTGCCAAACATGTCTGAGGACAGGATCGTGTCCCATCTGCTTGTAGTCAGTGGCTGTGAACCTGGGTACACTGAGTTACTGGAGGCTGACCACCCTCGAATGCCAGGAGCACCTCTAAGGACCTTCCTCCTAATTCTTCCACAGGTTTCCAAGTCAGCTCAGCAGGCAGTTGCGAGCCCTCGGACCATTGAGCTGGCTAGGCCAAAGAAACTGCATTCTAAGTACACGGCCCCGCGGGATCCTCAGTGGCCAGTGTCAGAGGCTGCCAAGCGTGCAGTGGCTACACCAAGAATTGTGGAACTGGCCCAGCCTGGCAAAAGGTAGGTGCTGCTTCCCTGTCATGGGGAAATTATCAGCTGCCAGCCCATTTTCTGCAGGCCATAGCACCTTGTTGATTTGTGTTTGGCCAGTGAGATTAAGCCACTGTTCTTCCACTTCCAAAATGCATGGATTTTCTGTGTCTGGATGTGATAATGCTACATGGGTTGTGCAATTTTGAGGTGGAAGGAGAGTCAAAAGAGAAGAAATAGGAACTTTCTAATTCCAGCAGGAATTACTGGTTGGGACTTCTTATTAATTCCTATCATAAAAATCACCCAACTGGCACAGGGCACAATGTAGCACATTCGTGTTGCCCAGCATGATGCAGCTGACCTCAGCCCAGCCTGCAGGAAGTGCTGGATAGGATGTTTCACAGAGGGTGGGGGAATGCCTGGCTGTAGTGACTGCCAGACAGTCCCTTTCCTGGTGACAGCAATGGAGGCATGACTCCTTTTGTCCTCCCTTGACAGGGAGGGGCAGGGTGCAGGTGGAGGTGTGTCAGCTGGCAGGCAGCTGGCAGCTGGCCCTGCTCTAGTCGGGACTGACCATCCCTACTCTCTCTCCCCCAGGCCTCCTATGGGCTTGGCTCAATTCAACCTAGATGCATTCAGAGTGAAGGAGACTGCTATGAAGGCAACTTGTTCTGATCGGATCCGAGAACTAGCTCGCCCAGTTCAGCGCTAAGCTCCCTCAGAAATGCACCTTCAGCTGCCCCCATCACTCCTTGGAACATCACTCTCTCTGGGATGTGCTGTGGGTAGAAAATCTACTTGAACACAGCGCAGAGGCAGCACTCAGCAGGAATTCAAATAAAATGGTCAGTCTTTAAGAATAGTCACCAGGGGAAATGAACAGAATTTGACCTAATGTGGGAAGCCTCTCTCCCTAGGATGGGTTATATCTGCAGTTTCTCTCCTTATTGTTTTGCTGTAATAGTTAAAGAAGTAATGAAACAACTGCTGGGGAAAGGCAGCACAGGACCTGTTCTTTCACACAAGAAAGTGTGGCAAACCAAACGCAACAGCATGCCGTAGGGTGATGCAACACAACTCCTGAACTTGGGTTTAAAAATTTTTGCTAAAGTTTAAAGAACTTCTTGCTGACACTCAAAGTTTTGTGCTTGTGACAGTAGAGACACAAAAGGCTGCAATGTATGTTGAGTTGGCTTGGATTTGGGGCCTGTTTTCTCAAATGCCTGGAGAACAGGCAGATCCAGCCTTTTCCGTTGCATGCATCTTTGATACACATTATGCATCTGGGTAAAATCTGTGCAGTTCAGATACTCAGTTGTGTCACCCTGGGCAAAATAAGGGAGCTCTGCATTGGGATTTTTGGAGCCTAACTCAAAAAAGCAGAGTTCCCCTCAGTGTAAGAGAGAAAGCACATTGCAAAGGCTAAGAAGAAAACAGATACTGATGCCAGACTCTGCAGAACAAATTCTGAGCTCCAGTCGGGTCTGAGAGCAAGTAAGTTTGGCAGCTGGATTGCAGGGGAACAACATAGCCTTTGCGGGACATGGCATAGGGAGAATGCTTTTATCTGTTTCCTACAAGTTTGGTGTGCTTTGCCCTGGCAGCCCAACCACTGGCAATGGGCTGGAGATACTGAGGCAAGAGAGATGCTCACCAGTAAGGGACAAAAGCCACAAATGAAAGCATGTGGCAGTTTCAGAGTCAATGTATTTTAATCTTTCCTGTGTTAAGCTGATTCTCCTTTCAAAGAAGTAGAGGCAGGTGACCACGAACCAGAAGGGGATTAATCAGAGGATCTATTAATCAATTCAGTAATCCACTAAGCAGAGGACTTTTGAACCCTCTTGAACAAGGTAAGGTCACTGGGAAATGGTGCTGGTTATTTTTAGACCATGCGTTGTCCTGTACGAGGATGGATGAGTTTGGGTTTCGTGCAAGAGCCCCAGCACAACTGCATTCCTCAGGCCTGAGAATGGCCAAGAGGATGCTGGAGTCTGCCCCCTACACCCCTCACCCTGTGGGAGAACCCCAGCAGCACCAGCCCCTGCCACCTCAGGGCTGGTGTGCATGGGGCTGTATGGGCTGCTGTGCAGGGACCCATGGGCATCCTAGAAGATGAGGTTGCCCATGTCTGTGGGCTGTCCCTGTGGCAAGAGGGAAAACCCACAGTGGCCACTGAGGCCATCTTGGAGAAATGTTGCCCTCCCAGAGGAAGGAGTCTGCCTCCTGCCATTAGGGCAGGGAACACGAGCAGGGACATAACACAGCTCCTCTCATCAAAAAACGGTTTTTTTATTATTGCATTGGGGGGAAAAAACCCCCAACCTACTAGTTCCTTCTCTTTGTTGACCTTTAACAGAAAGGTAAAATAGGCATTCAAGGAGGGCTTGGCTTGGTCTGATTATGGTGTAGGCACTTGGTTTGCCAAGATCCAGAGCTGACTCTGGCATCTTGAGCTAAACAAGGTCACCTGAACAACACATCTGGTTTCCCAGGTGCCCTGCTCTCTGGATTATCTCTACCTTAAAGCTAGTACACATATTTTGCCTCTGGGGATTGTAAGGAAAATGAATCTTTATTTCCTCCTTCTATATTTGAACATGTTTCATGGCAGCTTTTCTGCAAGCCTGGGACAAAAGCATGAGATTGCCTTGTCCTGTGCAGCTGGTGTTAATGGGTTGGAATCACTAGACAGGTTACCAGCCATCAAAAGCTGTATACACACACACATACATATACACATATATATATATATATATAATGTTCTTTTTTTGGTTATGTACATGTTAAATAAAACTTATGTTAAATAGCAGAGTATTACTTTGTATCGCAAAACCTATTGCAACAGAAGAACCCCAGCAAAACCCACTCTGAAGAGCTTCACCATCATTTATAGGAGGCATGGAGATCAGAGCAGCATTCTCTAGTCCCTGACAGACCCGCTTTCTGAGGGCAGCCCTTCAGACTTCCTCCACTCTGCCAGGCGCTGCTTGAACCATTTCTGGAGAGAAAGAACAGAGCAGGGGTTGAGTGCACTGGGCTGAGTGAACCCTCCAAATAACTTTGCTAAAGGTGCAGATGTGGTCAGCACAGGGGACGAGGCAAGGGAAATTCATGGTACTGCTTCTTGCAGCAAGGCACTGTACTGTTCCCAGGCAGTACGGACAGTCGCTCCTGACCAAATGGTCTTGTTAAACTACTTGTGCACATCTTTCAAACTCATTTCTCTTGCTCACTTCAGACTTTGACAGCATGGCTGACTTCTTATTTTACTGCTGTGAGTCCAAGGTTTTCTTGCAAACAGAATAAGAGATTGGCTAAGGAGCTGGATGATGTCTGTTTAAATGATTGGAGCAGTGAAACAATCACTTTCAAAACTGACAGGAATCAAAAGTTGAACTACTTCAGAAAGGATGAGAGGGACAGCACAGTGGCTCTCAACAAATTTAAGAACAAATAGATTTTAAAAATTGTTTAAGAATTATCTTAGTCTTCAAGCAATATACACGTCTATGTTCTTCTTTAGTAACTTAGCATCTGTAAGCCAAATTCAAGAGCTGCTGATGCCATTTCAGCACAGCCACAATTTAAAATATTAGATAAAATGCATCTGGTTAAAGCCACACTACCTAAGAAGAAAAGTAAGAAAAGAGATATAACTCATATGCCGGAAGCACAGCTCAGCCTTTTGTTTGGCAATGTGCCCGTGATTCCTTTTGTCGCAGCTCATCTTGTTGCTATATTTGTTCATGACTATTTTTGAAGCTATTATGGTCCATAATGATACAACCACAGTGCTCTGTACAAGTGTCTCTTGCACTCACTCTGCCTTGGACCACATCCAGTCAGATGATCGACAGCCTAGCTTTCTCCCAAAAATGTCACTTTCTGTCCTAAACCATCATCTCCGGTTGACTCAGTACCTCTTTGCATCTCATTTTTACTGAATTTTTTATTAAAATGGCTGCTATTTCTAGCTGATAAAGCACTCATGTCAGGAGCAATGATTCTCTGTGTTATGTGCAGTGTAGGCACTTTGCAGCTCACCATCCCAATCTTGATCCTGTTCCTAATGTGACCTTCATCTCCAGATCTCTAGGAGCACCCTCAACTTGTGGAAAAAGAGGGCTATCAGGGAAGATTTTAAGATATGTGAGCATATCTTAAAACATATATGACCTGTTTTTACAACTTGCTTTAGGAAAAAAAAAATGGAACAGTGCCATTTCTAAGGAGAAAAAGGTATTTTAAGGGTACTGCCTCCTTGCTGCCTCAAATAAGCAGTGATACCTGCCTGTCACCAAAGCACAGTAGAGGAGGGGTCCCCTTTTCCGCTCCAGCCAAGGGCTATCAGTGCAATGGATGCTATACCAGCATCCTTCCCTGGGACCGGCTAAATGGTAACACTGCTTGCTTGCTCTTATATCCTTTTGGCTTTGCTCAGGGAAAGCCAGGCTTGGCAGCTCTCTGCAAACTGCTGCTAACTTTCCAGTGTGTTGGATTTCTTTTCTATACCCATCAATGCTGCTATGAGTCTAGTATACACCTAAAACACCTGCATCAAAATGAGCTGCACTGCAATCTGAAGGAATTGGGAAGGAGCCGTTTGCTTCTGAAGCCTGTGGTAGCCTGCAGGTAAGCAGATGGAGCACAGGGCTTGGTGGAATTCCCAGACAGTGGCAACCTGTCCCTGTGAAGGGTTATTTGGAGGCCTCTGTGTCTCCTGGAAAGGCTCACAGACTTGCCTGACATCTGGGCTTGGGGACTCTGAGGTATCTAATTGCAGTGAGAGGGAATGTGCCCAGCCTGAGCGTGTCCCGCAGCACATCCTGCAGGTGTTGCATCTATCCAGTATCTGTTTTTAAATGACTGTAGTTTCTTCAGACCATAAAGTCAGCAGTGGTTTGGGTGCCCAAGACTATCAGAAATGGGTTGGAAGAACAGCATGCATGGATTGTATATTCGGGGCGGGAATATATGGGGTGCAGGGAGCATGTGGGTTACAGGGATGTGCTGTGTTGCAGTAGAGCTTTGTGGGTGCAGTGTGGGGCTAGGGGTGTGCTGGGGGTTACAGAGGTGCAGAGGAGATTGTGGGTGCAGCATGGGGTGCAGTGAGCAATGTGCGGATGGGACACAGAGGAGTGCAGAGCACGTGGAGGGGAGCATGAGAGGTGTAGGGGCTGCTGTAGAAAGCCTGTGAGGGGACAGACAGATACAGATGTATGATGGAGAGACCAGGACAGGACAGGCAGGAGATGCGGGGAGAGTGTATGGGGCATAGAGGCATGCAGAGTGTGCAGGGCTGGAGCCAGGGGAGGGGGGGCATACACTCACCAGGGTCTGCTCCTCGGAGAGTCCAGTCTCAGCCGCGATGAGGCACAGCGTAGTGGGGTCAGGATGCTTGTTCACCTTGCAGAAGTTGTACTCCAGGATCTCCAGCTGCTCCTCAGTGGGAGTCACTGGCTTTTCCGTGGCCATCTTCTCCTGGGGCAGGGCTATGGGGCCAGGCACTGCAGAGAGGGGCCGATGTCATTGCTCAAGCTGGAAGTGGTCAGTGGGGCCACACTTGCTGAGCCCCAGATTTGCGATCCCTGTCCCCACCAGCTCCCCCCTCCACAGTGGCCTCTGGCTGTGGCAGGGCACAACTCCCTTCCCAAAGACATGCCAACACTCCCTTCCCAAAGACATGCCACAGAGCTCAGCTGGGAGTGCCAACCCCTCAGCCTCCCAGCAGCTCTTGCCTCAGTTTCCTTACTACAGCAACCGCACGCCAACAGTGCCCAGCTGAGCTGTCTCACCATTCTTAGCTGGCAGGAAACTGCAGGCTGCTCAGCGCTCTCCTAGTGCTGTATTTATAGCCAGCGTGACTCCCATGGGGACGATTCCTGTTTACAGCCGTATTTAGGCCTGGGCGTCACTTAGGAGTGATGTCACAGCAATGGGAATGTTCAGGGGGGTAATTTAAAGACATTAGTTAAAAAACATTATTTATCCTCTGGGTGAAGGGACAATATCTGGTATCCAGCCTAAGGGGTTGGTTTTTTTTTTTCCTTACTTTCCAGTGATTAGGAAAGTTTGTGCAAGGGAATCACAAACCAGAGAATACAGAATCTTTTGGGAGCATGGTCTTTGACGCAGCAATCCCCCTATTTCCCCTCCTGATCATGTCCTGGTTCTCTTAGCAGCGTGGCCAGACATCACAGAAAGCTGGTGATGAGTGGGTGAGCTGCTTTGTTTTTACTAATATTTAATGTTATCATGCATGGGCGTAAACAGTTAGTCCTACTACTCTTGAGCATCACAGAACTATTTGTTTGGTTTTTGGTGTATAAGTGAAGGGTCAGTCCTCAGAGGACTGCACCCCATGCATATCTGTTGCCCAGGCACTCACTGCCTTTGGCTGTGGTCAGTGCTAGGTGTTCCCAGCAATGGCAGAAACAAGAAGCCCATATTGCCCTCCAGAGCAACATTTGTCCCACTTGTGCTTTGCATAAATCTCTGGAAGGCTTAGCCCAAAAGCACAAGCAAAACAAGTAAGTCCCACACCTCTCTTCTGCTGGGCTTCAGGTTTGCTCCTGTGTGGCAGAGGGTCGAGCTTGCCAGTTCAGTTAACTAAGACACAAGGCGTTGCCCCCACAAAGCATGCAGAAGTCCCTTGATGCTGAATCATTACAGTGTTTTCGAAACCAGGCTGTGGGGTGTTGGTGGGGGAGGAGCTGGATGTAAAAATGTGGCCTTTCTTGATCTGCTCTCCTGCTGTCCAAGTTGCCTGGCCCATCTCTGTCAGGTGGGCTGGTTGGTATTGCTGGCTCTCCAGTGCTGCCAGGAGCCCTTGGCCCACCTTGAGACTCCCCTGGGCCATCCGCTGCAGACTTGCCCTGCCTCCACACTACAGTCCAGCTTCTCCTTTCCTTTGGCTCTGGGATGTAACCCAGGCATGTCCATCATGCTGCACCTGTACTGGATAGCTTTAAACCCAAGCACTTTCTTGGCTGACTGATAACTCACCTGGGTACCCTGGGATACTGAATGCCCCAGGGCTTTCACTTGCTGACAGAACTGCTAAGATGGAGCTCAGCTTCAAAACTGTTTTGCAGCTTTCAAAGAGCCAGCTCTGCTGTTCATGAGAGTCTGGAGAGATCCTCTTCTTTGAGCTTTACCTCATAAAGCAAAGGCCCTCCTGAACCTAGTCTGCAGAAACTGCTTTGACTAACAAAAGAATCCTTTGGCATTTGAGTAGGGGCTTATAAATAGACCAGGGCTGGTTGTGAAACAGCCCACTCTGCTTGAGTCACTCGATAAATACTGATTGTAACATAGTGGTTGCGAAAGGTTGCAGCACCTCTGAGTGTGATGGAGTGCTGGTAGACAGTATCATCCACTAGCCCTGGATGGACTGGTGAAAGCCCAGCTTTAACCCCAGGTACTGCAAGCCAAGCTGGCCTTGTCTACGGAGAGTTACAGCTGCTTGGGCTTTCTTGGGGTCAGCTCAGTTCAGAGGCATCCATATAGGAAAGGAGCAGCCAAAATTCAGTTCCTCACGCATGTGAGGTAGTGGGGGTCTGCTGAATGCTGCTCACCTACTTTGGGCATTTGGAGACCTCTGGAAAAGATGCAGGGGGAGAAGGAGGTCCCCTGGAGTTCAGGTGCTGCTCTCCAGCACTGTGGCTGCCAGGGGGCTTTGACCTCTCCATGAGGTCAAAGTGCAGATGAGGCCAAGCTTAAGCCACAAGTCCTGCCTCTCCTCCTTGATCAGCACTCTACTGAGCCACCTGCCCTTCTCCTAGAAAGCGCAGCCACCACAGGGCTCCTCATCACCTCTGGATCATATATCTAGCTTGGGCCACCAGCAGCAACATGTCTTGGCAATTCATAAATCATTGTTTTCAGCCTGCTGCATTAATATACATTAATGTGAGTGCATTGATTTGCATAGGGAGCATGTGCCTCAACTTTCATGTTTCACCTGCACAGCTGTTTCTGTTTATCTCCAAGTTCCTGAGGCATTGCCCTGTAGGACACAGTGTCTTCTACCTGCTGGCAGCCCAGGGTGCTCCAGCATGCACAATGTGATGCCCAATGGCTTTTCCTTGTCTCCCCTCTAACCCTGCTCTGGAAGGACAACAGTTCCTACCTCTCAAGGCTGTGAGATGGCTTTCAGGAAAAGGCCAAAACCCTGGGGCTCCTGGAGGGCTCTACAGGTTTCCCCACATCACTCCACTAAGTCCTGGAGGCTTTCAAGAGCCATGTGGCCCCTGTGCAACACGCAGCATCCAGCATTTAGCACCTCTTGGGTGCTAAAAATTGGTGTATACAACACAACTTGAAGGCACTAGGAATGCCTAAATGCCCTGATTGGCCCTACCTGGACCACTTCTCACCTGCCTTCTATTTAAATGGAGGCTCGTTTTAGCCCAGGCCTGCAGCCTGGCCTTCAGGCTGCCTAGGACCTCTCCCCTGTAAGGTACAAATGTCTTGCTTACGCTTCTTTAAGCCCAGCAGAAAGATGGAGACTCATAGCTGTTTGGCTCAGCTGCTGAAAATCATCGCTGCTCACTGCTTTTTCTCCCTGAAGTTTTGAAAGCACTGGAAAAAAATGTTTTTTTCAGTGCAAAGGATGTTAACCATCTATTTGGCTTTCAGAAAGGCTGTGGGGCTGCAGTTGTCATTCAGCTCTGTGAACAGTCCCCTGAGAGCTGTGTGTCAGGGGTTTACTCATACAGGCAGAAATGACAATGCCAGATGCACTGTCACAGTGAAACCACCACAGCTTTGGTGACACCTGCTCTGTCCTCAGTCAAGCTAAAAACCCCTGGGGAATTCACACGTGGCTCTGACTATCTTGGTTTTAGGTGGAGCAGTGTAAGAGCAGAAGCTTGCAAGGGGTTCAGCGGTTGCCTGTGCTGTGGGCGGCTCCAGCCAGCCTTGCTGTGTACATGACAGCACCTGGTGCACTTAGTGTGGCTGATAGGGCATTGAAGTGGACCTCCAGAGCCATTTTGGAGTGAGCAGACAAAAGGTAATGGCCAATGGACACAAGTTGCAGCAAGAGAAAGTCTTACTAGGTAGATAGATAGATATTGTACTACTCGTGTCCTGTGGTTGCATCCAGCTCCTCAGAAACACCCCAAGTTACTAGCAGGACTCCTAGCTCTGGCCTGAAATGGGAGAGGACATCCCTCTGTCTCCCAGCATGCTTGTTCAGCACTGCTAGTGCAGTCAGCATTTATTATCCTGGCAGAAATCTGCTGCTTTTCCAGAAAAGACATTATCTCTGTTTGCTCAGCTTTGCTTTTTTGAACAGTAGTCACAATAGCTGGCTGGCTGTGTAACTTTCTACCAATTTACTGCACCCAGAGCCCCTGGAAATCTCTCTGAGCAGTAGCTCCTGCCAAGGTGATGGGGCCCCCATAGCCCCTGTTGGGTTTCTTGCCCCCTTCCCCAGTGCTCCCCCTGTCAGGGCTGGGATGCAACTGGAGGCATCTGCATCTGATTTTAGCCTGCAGCTATTTCCTGCCACTGCAGGGATCAAAATAGCAGTTCTCAATGCAAACGAGCCCTCTAACCCTGCCTTGCTCTGCTGCAGAGCCATGTCTTGTCCTGAGCTTTGCTTGGCCTCTTGCTGTGGGGTGGCTGTGAATAACATCAGCCAGCATGGTGCACAGGATAAGGTGGGACACAGGCTTTAAAAATAAACCGGATCCTGCCATAAATAAGGAAAACCCACCTGTCATGCATCCGGTAAACCACCCGTTGAGCCTTTTAGAAGATAATATCGGATGGGAACAAAGCAAACAGCACAGCAGCTGCTGCAGCAGAGGCAGGTCCCCGTGGCAGCTCCCGCCTGGGGTCTCTGCCTGCCTGTGCGCCCCTTGCCCCGCTCCGGGCATGAAGCTTTCTCACACAGCCCGGCTGGGTGCAGCTCCAACCTTCGCAGCACCAGTACTCACAGGGCAGCTCCTCCCTTCATCACCCACCTCCCCATCCCCAACAGCAAATCCACTCCAGCACTCCTAGCTCAAAACATGTGCTTACCTGGAGCTGGCAGGGACCAGAAGTGTGTAAAACAAGAACCCCGCAGGTCCTTGGGTGACTGCTTAAGTATCTGCGTGTGTGTGTGACAGGCGGGGACCTGAAAAACCTGCCGCAAATCACAGGAGCTCCCGGGATCCACAGCCACTCTCTGGGCTGGTAATTCAGGTTTGGCATCCACTCTCCTTGGCAGGGCTCAACGCATGGTTGTACGCGCTGCGGGGCTCTCGGACGGGTGGCACCGGCAGCCGTCGGGGCTCGTCCCGCCACTCTCCGGGCTGATGGACACCGTCCTAAGGGCCCCGGGCGAGGGCTGCTGGGGCTGTTTCCTGCAGGGGTACAGGAAGGGTGAAGGCGGGGTGCGGCGGAAACTGCGCTGAGCTGTTCGTTCATCTGCACTCCCTGTCCTGCTCGGCCGGGATGGGTCCCCCTCCCCTGCCGCGGGGAGCCCCGCTCCTGGCTTTGCCGATGGAGTACGGTGGCGCTCATTCCTTTGCTGGGCTGGCTTCTGATCTCACTTCAGTCTCTTGCAAATGATGTGTCCAGGTTTAACATTCCTGACTCTGCTGTCACTTTGGTCAGCCGTGTGATCCCGCCAGGCTGGGTGTAGGGGCAGGACTGGCCCTGGATCTGACCTGCTGCTGCAGCCCAAGTGCCCTCCAGAGGCATGGGACAGGAGCCTGGCTGGGAATGGGGAGGAGGGTAGAGCATCCTTTTCTGCCAAAGACCAATACTCTCCTCGGTTAAAGTGTCCCGGAGCCTGCAGTTCCCACTGGGGTGATCTGGAAGCATTAGACAGCATCTTAAAAAGAGGCAGCTTGTCAGGTGGGGTGCAGTGGGGAGGGGCTGATTTTCTCTCAGCTTATAGACAGCTGGAAGAAGATGCTGGAAAATCAGAGAGGCTGGAGAAAGGGCTCATGAAAAATTGAGTATGAGTTGCAGTGGGTGAGATTATCTGCCAGAGCAAAATGCAAACTGGCACAGGATGAAAAAAGCTGTGGAGCTGGCTGGAGCCAGGGCCAGGGAGCTCTGCCCCTGGGGAGAAGTGGCTGGACAAACATAAGAAACCTGCCATATGTTTAGCAATGAGCCAAGACCATCCCAAAGAGATTTTTAATGTTGGGGGAAACATGGGCCAAGACAAGGGGATTGCAAAGACATCTGTGCCGAAGGGCAGGCAGACCTGTGCCAATTTTCCTGGCAGGATGACATTTATGAAACAAGAGTGCTTTTGCTACAGGGACAGCTTCACTGCCTGATAAAGCAAGTGAAGAGAAGTCTTTTGGAGAAGACTTGATCCTGCATGCCCTGGGCAGGCACCTGGCCAAGGAATTACGTCCTGTTTATCACAGGTGTTAAGCAACAGGAACATGGGTAGCAATGGGTGCAGACAGGCAGGTTGGAAGATGTGTCTGACGGGATGGCTCCAGCAGCCATGGCTGGGGGACATCAGGGTGCATTCAAGGAGGCTGGAGCAGACCCCTGCAGCAGGAGTCAGCCCTGGATTTCAAACCCAGTGTGGGAAAATCCAGGTAGAGGTCCTGAACTGCATACTGTCCCGTGCTTGGGGGAGCTCCAGTGAATATTGTTACTTACCTGCCCCATGCCCATGCTCTGCTCTGGCATCTACTCTTGGCTAACCTTGGAAACAGGATAGATGGGAAAATACTCTGCCCAGAAACATTTTCCTATGTTTGTATGCTGTCTTTTATTTTTTTCCATGCATGTGCCCCGAGCATTGCAAAATGTGAGTAACCTGGCCCACAGGAACAGGATGGACTCCTCTCTTCCCTTGTTTATTACTGTCAACAGAAAGAAAGTCTTTAATGTGGAAAATCCCTTTTCCCTTAGCCTATGAACCCAGCCCAGTTTTGCACTGGGAGCACTGGCAGGGACATGTTTCAGGCTGAGACACACCACTGAAATGTCTTCAGAGGTGCTGGAAGTCCTGAAGTGGTGACAGCGTGAAAGTCATGTCATGAATCTACCCACATGTGGCTGGCACATGCTAATGCTTTCCTGATCTTTTCTGAAATCTTTTAGGCCCCATTTCTCCTCCTGGGAGAGAGTCAAAGTACTGCTGGAGTTTATGCCTCACCTGGTATGAAGTGATCCTGTCCCCAGCGGATGTCCCTTTGTCAGCAGAATTAGATTAAATAGAAACAAAATGCAGGGTGCATCCAGGCCCATCACAGAGAATTTTTCCTGACCGGGGAAGAAGTACAGTTGTTGTGATGTGCATTTGACAGTCTTGCAAGATACTATGGCATTGCAGAGAGGAGTTGACAGCTGCAGCCTGCATTCAGCACCCCACTCCTCTGGACCCCTCTTGCAGAGGCTTGAATATCATCCATGTTGCTCCATGGCAACATGTTGGCTGCAGTCACTTTGGGGGGAGCGTTGGACACACAGCTTATGGCTATCCTGGCCCAAATATTGTCCCCCTAAAGCTGCATGGAGACAGAATGGAAAAAAGATGAAGAGTAGAGGGGGGAAGCAACTCGTCAGGCCATCAGGATAGAATGGGATATAATTTAGCTTTTCTGACTTGTTCATATTGCCTCCTTTTCATACATCTGTCTCTCTTGAATTTTGCCATGTTTTCTTTCCTGAAAATGAGGCTTAGTACCAGCACCTCTTGTCTGGGCATTAAGCAAGATTTCTTTCTTTTTCTAACTGTGTGAATTAAAAAATGTGTACTTTCCAGAGACTCCACCCCAACCCAACTGTCAGACAGAGAGCAAAACCTTTCTTTCTCCCTCTGAACATACCAATGCAAAGGAGAATCTCAAAAGCCATCTTCTGTTTTGTTTTTCAGTGTTTTTTTCCTGGTGTGCTGGGGTTTTCTGGCTACTAATCCAAAAAATGTGGCTGGAAACAAGGCTTTACTGAATTTTTTGGCTTCTGTTCAGTCAGCGAAGAGTTTCCTAACCAGCCAGTACTCACAGGACAACTCTTGCAGTAAATCAGATGAGATTTCTACCTGCATACACCTCTTGCCGCAGAACAGCATAAGAAATCAATTGCTCTTCAGGGTGCGGCTAACAATTGCCTTTGATATCCCAAAACACAAGAACCTGACTGAATCATTGATCTTTTGATCAGTTTTTCCCTAGGAGAGCAGCAACACTAGCTGCAGCCTGAGAGTCAGCAGTATGCAGAGCTCACTCAGACCATGCCCCAGGCAGGGGGAAGAGGAGGTGGGCACAGGTGGCCCCTTGCTGCTGGAGCCAGGCTGCCTGCTGCCCACCCGGCTTCAGCAACTGCCTCTCCTGCACTCTCCTTCATGCATATTCCTTTTTTTTTTAGTGGGCAGGGTTCAGCCTGTCTCTCCTCAGCATTAGAACAGATCCAGGCCAGATAGATACTAATCAGATGTGACTTCCAGTAAGATCCCTGCCTTTACTTTGTGGGATACAGTCGTGTGGATGGAAACTGCAATGTTTTATTATTCCTCCAGTTGTTCCAATACTTCTCAGAGAACAGTGTCATCTCATTGGTATTTCCATGTGCAATCTCTGCCTGGGGTACAATCTTTCTTCCTACTCTCCCTCTTACTAACCAGATTGTTTTGAAGTGACTAAACCAGGAGCTGATACACGCAGTTCCTTGTCAGGAGGATTTTCAACAGCACTGCCATTGCTTGTGGGCAGAGCATGCCCCAGCATGCAGAGACTGCTGGCAGGGCATCCCACATGTGAGCCACCTGACGTGCCTAGCCCAGGGAAACATGGGCTCCAGCACTGGGGAGAGGCAGGGAGGAGGACAGAGTAGACATGCAGAACTGCTTTCTACCCTGGAAGTGCCAGAGGTATGCGAAGGGGAGCGAGTGCCCTTCCATAGATTTGGATGGCCATGCGTTTTCTAGGGAGCAAGTCAAGGAGGCAGGGAGGCAACTCATGAGTTGAGATAAGAACAGTTTAATACTCGAAACAAAGTAAAATATAATGATGATATTAAAATATAACTGCAACTAATCAATAAATAGTAATAATGATAACAATAATAATGAAAAAACACAAACAAGAAAAATAAGTGATGCACAATACTATTTCTCACCACATGTTGACCAATGCCCAGTATTCTGAAATCTGTTCTGTTCTGAATCTCTAGGCTGAAGCTGCCTGGTTTTGGAAGTCCTGACTGAAATATTTCAGTCTTCAAATACTTCAAGGTCAAAGGAGGGACTTCATCCTTCCCCAGAGCAGGGATGAGCTCTCCCCAAACACTTGCCTGCCACCAACACGGCCCCCTCAGTTGCAAGCAGGCATGCTATCCTGAAGCCCTGCTTCAAGGCTCCTAGTGGGTTGAGCACAGTTGCTGACAATCCCCTGGCTGCCATGGAGCCCAGCCACTTTCCTCAGCCTTCACCGTGAGGGACAAGGATCATCTTTTCCCCTGTGCTGCCTCATGCCAGGCAGCCCATGGGTGCTGTGAGGGGCAGGCAGGGAGTCCCTGGCTGCAGGGGGTGCCTGGCCATTGCACCCACCTTGCAGCAGCAGTGCCGTGCAGCCAGCCCTGTGCTTTCCGTTGGAGCAGTTTGGGTGGGTGGGAGAAGGCCTTGGTCGGTGCCTACTGAGAGGTGACCCTGGTGCACCAGCTGCTGGGGCATTGCCACAGGTGATGAACAGGATGGGTCATCTCCATGTGACACACACCACAGCTCCTGTGGCACCTGTGGTACCCCATGGCAGTGGCAGGTGACCAGGATGACTTGCAGAGTGACAGTAAACAGGGATGGGATGTAATGGAGACTGGCCCTCTGCTCCAGCTGCTCTGTTGGGTGTCAGGGAGTGGCTTCAGGGGCCCTATGCAATAAACTTTAAAAATGTTTTCTCCTTTAAGAGCCTGATTGCTAAAGAGGGTTCCTGGGAAGCTAGCACTGACAAGGTGTCACAGCTACCTGGGTGCCAGCTGCCAACAGTCTTCTCTGCACGGCTGGCCATGGGGATGGTGGGTGAACACAACAGAGGCACTTACAGCTGGCTTCCTCATTGCTCTGACAGCCTCACCACCCTAGGGAATGGGTCACCCACCGTGGGACATCCCCTGCTCCTGGGAGCTTCCTCCTGCTCCAACTTTGGGGGCTGGGGCACTCCGCTGTCAGAGTGTCAGTGTGTGTCTAGTGTGTCCGGCAGGGAGGCTCCAGGATGGAGGAGGATGCTCCTTGCCATCTCTCAGGATACAGTGACTGGGCTGGTGGCTGGCGATGCTTTCCGGGGAGCAATGTGCAGTGCAGTGTTGCACAGGCCAGCAGCTGGAGAGTGCTCAACCCATGGGAGAGTCCAGCAGGCTGAAACAAGCACAAACATCCTAACAAACCTGAGCTAACAAAGCCGTGCCTGTGCCGCTGCTTAAGGAAGTCCCATTCTTGTTGCAGCATGTGTTTTTGCTCCTTGTCCTGCTGGAGGGAAGCGGTTTAGGGGACACCAGAGGCTGAAGGTGCCAGTTCCCATCAGCAGTGAGATCAGGTTCTGGAGGCTTACTGCCAAGCTGAGGCTGTTTGAGGGAGGAGGCCTTCTGGCACTGGTGGGAGATTGCCTTTATGTTGCTCCAAGTGTCTACGTGCCCATCTCTTGACTGGCTGGTACTACATATACAATCAGTGTATCTGGCTTCTCTGGGTGGGTTTTTCTCCTTTCTTCAAAGACTGTTTCTCGTCTCAAGCCTAGTCCTCGCTAGTGTGATCTTCTCCAGAGAGGGTTTTATGTAGGGCTATGTCTCCTGTTTCTTAAGCCTATGGCCTGGCCACAGGAATCCCTGCTTAATGGGGTGGGCACAGTGGGGCTGAGCTGAGAGAGCCCACTGGAAAGCTGTGTTCTGCTTTCCAGGAACCATGCTGTTCCTGCTGTCCAGAACTGGGCTGTCTGCATGGCAAGGGAACACTGGACCAGACTGTCAGGGGTTTCCTGCTTCCCTTGAAATACACTTCACTTGGCAGATATTCTTTTAGCAAGATACTAAAGATTCTAGCCTCTGCTGCCCGTTCAGCTGTTGTACACGTAGACATGGATTTGCTGGCATGTGAGGCTGAGCTGGCTTTAAAGTAGGTGTCCGTAAAGGTAGTCTTGAGTTTTCATGCCTTGATTGCTCCCAATTTGATTTCTCTTCCTCCCTCACCCTCCATTGTTGGATTGTGGCACTAGGAAACCTCTGCCAAGAGCAAAGGAGGGACAAATTTGCAACAGCCAGGGTGACAGGATTTGTCCAGAGCATCTTACTTCTGTGCTGCAGCATCCTCTCTGTGCTAGATCTGTGCACAGCTTCAAAAGAAACAGTTCATGGCAGTGCTGCAGGGCACTTCCATGTGCTCTGAACCTTCTCTGGCCTAGGAGAAAGCAGAGTTAAAGGAGTTCTCTCTGGCTAAAAATGCCACTTCACTGACCCTCATTTAGCAGCCTGGAAGGACCATGAATTCTGGAAGAGAAGGAGCAAGTGGCTAGAAGGGGCTGAAGTGTTCCAGCATCAGCAATCCTGGATTGCATCTGCTTGTCCTTAATTTGTCACTTCATTCTCTCTTCCTCAGTGCCAGCAAAGACCACTGCAGCTCACAGAATCACAGAATCTGCTGAGTTAGAAGGGACCCACAAGGATCATTGAGTCCAACTCTTAGCCCGGCACAGGACCATCCCCAGGAGTCACACCATGTGTCCTACAGTATCATCCAAACACTTCTTGAGCTCTGTCAGGCTTGGTGCTGTGACTACTTCCCTGAGGCGTCTGTTCCAGCACCCAAACACCCTCTAGGTGAAGAATCTTTTTCTAATATCCAACCTAAATCTCCCCTGACACAACTTCAGGCCATTCCTTTGGGTTCTGTCACTTGTCACCACGGACAAAAGATCAGTGTCTGCCCCCAGTCTTCTCCTCACGAGGAACGTTTAGATTGCAATGAGGTCTCCCTCAGCCTCCTCTCCTCCAGGCTGAACAGACCAAGAGCCCTCAACTGCTCCTCATATGGCTTCCCCTCAAGGCCCTTCACCATCTTTGTTGCCCTCCTTTGGATGCTCTCTAAGAGCTTAATATCTGTCATGGTGCCCAAAACTGCACACAATATTCAAGGTGAGGCCGCTCCAGTGGAGAGCAAAGCAGGACGATCTCCTCCCTCAACAACCTGGTAATGACAACAAGCCTGATGCCCCCCAGGACACAGTTGGCCCTCTTGGCTGCCAGGGCACTGTTGACTCATATTCAACTTGCCATCAACCAGGACCCCCAGGTCCCTTTCCATGACACTGCTTTCCAGCATCTCATCCCCCAGTCTGTTTGTACATCCAGGGTTGCCCCATCCCGGGTGTAGAATCTGACACTTCCTCTTGTTGAACTTCATATGGTTGGTGATTGCCCACCTCTTTTAATTTGTTGAGGTCTCTCTGCAGGGCCTCCCTGTCTTCAAGGGAGTCAACAGCTCCTCACAGTTTTGTGTCAGCTGCAGATTTGCTTAGCATCCTTTCCAGTCCTGTGTCCAAGTCATTTATGAAGATGTTGAAGAGCACAGGGCCCAAGACGGAGCCCTGTGAAACCCCACTAGTGACAGGTCACCAGTCTGAGATTACCCCATTCAGTATTACCCTCAGTGCTCAAACCATGAGCCAATTGTTCACCCAGCACACAATGTGTACTGGACATTTTGTCCAGAAGGATCCTGTGTGTATTTCACCCTGGTGTAGAGCTCAAGAGTGAACTCTGGAGCTTGGCCGCATTTATCCTAGTATTCACAGCAACATGCTTCTCAACCCTCTTGGGACTCAGAAATTGTTTGCACAGCCAGAGAGCAAACCTGCATACCTGAGGAAGAGTTGTGCTGCATCATTATTTCCTGTGATGGCCAGGGTCCTCCAGGAGAACTTGTCCAATTGAGTACTGCTGATCATTTTCTGTGTTGTGGTTTAACCCCAGCCTGCAACTAAGTGCCATGAAGCTGCTTGCTCACTCCCTCCACCCCTGCTAGGATGGGGAGGAGAATTGCAAAAAAGTTGGAAACTCCTGGGTTGAGATAAGAACAGTTTAATAATTGAAACAAAGTAAAACATAATAATTATAATAAAATATAACAATGCAACTAATAAATCAATAGTAATAATAATAATAATTGTAATGAAAGAAACCCAAACGAGAAGGACAAGTGATGCACAGTACAATTGCTTATCACATGTTGATGCCCATCCCATTCCCCAGCAGCCCCCCCCATCCTTTCTGCCAAGTACTCCATTTATATAATAAGCACAATACTCTATGGTATGGAATAGCCCTTTGGCCAGTTCAGGTCAGCTGTCCTGACAAAGCTCCCTTCCAGCTCCCTGTGCACCTGCTTGCTGGCAGAGCATGAGAAACTGAGAAGTCCTTGGCTTAGGGTAAGCACTACTGAGCATCAACTAAAACATCTGTCAGTTTGTCATCAACATTATTCTCATACTGAATCCAAAACACACCATTGTGCCAGTTGCTAAGAACAAGATGAACTCCAGGATATCCTGATACGCAGTTCTGATACGTGTGGCTGATAAATATATCCCTTTTTTCAGGGATGACTACAGGACCTTCCAAGTCATAAAGTGAAGCCCAAAGATTCATGGTCTGTCTATATTAGTCTGCTGAGGCCTGGCTGAACTCTCTGAAGATATGCCTCCCCATATTCCACATTGAACATCTTTGGACATTGGAGCTGAACTCTTCACTTGCCAAGGGGCGATTGCCGTCATCATTCCTCCTGTATGAAAGCCAAAAGGAAGCTCCCTTTTGATTGATCCAGGCCTTGCATCCCTTGAAGAGAAGATAAGGACACAGAAGAATGCTTCACCACTGGGATCACTGCTGAGCTTTATAGCCAGGCCATAAATTGACCACCTGTTCTCTCTGCTCTGCAGGCTCTCCCTGGTTGCTGGGAGCTCATCACCCACAGCCCTGACAACGCACTGAAACTTTCTTGCATGGTCCCAGACACTACCCAGTCTGGCAGCAGTGTCACCTCTTGGCATTAACTCTCATGGGAAGAGGAAGAAGCAGGGAAGTATTTGTCTAGGTTAGCCCCAAACCAGCAGCTGACTCTAACTGCTCTGCCAGATGCAGACCTTAGGAAAAGTTTTTTCTGTGCATGCCACCTCATCATAAACCATCTCCTCTTGCTACTGAGGTCTCGTTTGCTGAAAAAGATAAGAAGAGGTGTGTATTGAAGCACAGCTCAGATTCCAGAAGTAATTTGTCGAAGCTCCTGGGTTTTACATACAGGCAGGACAGAAAACTGGCAACTTCAGATGAAGCAATAGAGTCCCAGAGTGACTTCACTTCTACAGGTGCAACTACTTTATAGGGACTGAATGTTACAATAATCCAGTACACTAAAGAAACAGGATGGGTACAAGGAGCTCATGTGTGTCTGCTCGTTACTGAGCTGAGAGTGTTATCCCTTCTCTGTGTGATGTGTAATTGCTGAGTTAGATCACTGGCTCTGCAGTGGGGTGTCAGCTTGGATGTGTTACCTATTCCTTGCAGCCTGTTTTGGATGTACATACTGCTTTCAGCCTGGCTACCCAACCCCCTGGCCATGTCCCATGTTACTGACTGCCAGAATGGATCAGGACTTCGAGTACATCTAAGGGCTGTCACGGGCTCAGTGGCATTCCCACAGCTCAGCTGGGTCACTAGAAATGCCATTGTGCCAGATCATGGCAAATATGGAGAAAATAAAACACACAAGGGGCCAGCTCTGCTCTCTGTGCCCAGCATCCTGTTGCTCTGGAAATCCTGGTGACCTGGGAGTAGGAACACACAAATGACTGTACTCTGCCTGGAGAGACCTGGTGTGAGCTAGGAACTGCTCACAATATGCTGGTTTCTGTCGGATGCTGTTCAGCCCTGCCATTTCTGAAGACCTGGAGACATTCTTGAGTCTCTGAGAGTGCACTATCTGTTCTGAATAAAGTAATCTTACTAATCCCTAATGGCCGACTGTTGACCCTAAGCACATATTTTGTGAAGTTTGCACCCAAGAAACTTAAATGCAAGAGATGGGAAATTAAGCAGAAGGTTCAGAGGCATTTTTCTGCTGTGTATGTACACACAGCACTCTGGATAACTTAGGTGCTTTCTCATAGTCAGACCTGTCGGGGTGATAACACCCAGCTTTGGGCAGTGCAGGTACTGGTTGCAAAAGCACTAGCCTCTTGCTGTTACAAACAAGTGAAGTGGAAATGACCTCTCAAAATCTCTAGTCCAACCTCCTGCTCCAAGCAGGGCCTTCTAGATCAGACTGCTTAGGACTGTGAGCAGCAGAATTGTGAACATCTCGAAGAGTGTTGGATCTAGAACTTTCATGAGCCCCTGCTCTAGTATTCCTCATGGGAAACATATTTAATCAAATTTTTGCACGTATACAAGATCCCCATTCTAGCACATTATTACTTATGTATGGGTTTTTTGCTTACTGGTGCATGGCAGAGTCTAAGGACAATGTTTATCAGGGGACAATAAATGCTTCTTTCCCTCCTCATGTGCCCAAACACTTGGTTTTCATTCCAGAGTTAAAAATCTTTTCCTCTTCTGATTACTTTTTAAAAGGGTATCCTTCTTCCTCTGTGTAGGAGTGGAAGAAGTCCCCAAAATATGCAGGTTTTTCCTCTCTTTGGGCTCAATCACATAGCAAGAGATGCTCCTAGGAGTTTACAAACACTTATGCCCAGAGTTTAGGAAACCTTTACTTGTCTGATCCATGCAGATGACTTGCTTACTGCCTTCTCCTATTTGACTCTGACATGAATACTATCTAGCTCTCAACTGACAACCAAATATATAGTCAAGTTTTAAACTTTGATTATGGTTGCAAAACCCTACATTCTGCTGGAGAAATTAGCTGCTCATGGCATGGATGGGTGCACTGTTTGACATTTTAAAAACTGGCTGGAGGGCAGGGCCCAGAGTGTGGTGGTGAACGGCGCTACATCCAGTTGTGGTCGGTCACTAGTGGGGTTTCCCAAGGCTGAGTGTTGGGGCCAGTCCTGTTTAATATCTTTATCAATGACCTGGACAAGGGGATCAAGTGCACCCTCAGTGCAGGGGGCAAGTTGATAGTCAGAGACAGTACCAGGGACACAAGCTGTATTTTGTTTGATTGTCAGGATTTGCATTTAGGAGCACAGCTTAGTGGGACTTGGCAGTGTTAGGTTTATGGTTGATGATCTTAAAGATCTTTTCCAACCTAAATGATTCTATGAGTCTTAGTAGATGAACTTAATCACTGATGTAACATCTCATTCACAAATATTCCAATACACTTTGTGCATTCTAGCTGTATTTATGTCTCCTAGCATAAGCTCAGGGAAGGCAGAAACAGTGTGGGGCAAGCATATCCATATATTTACAGAACATCACCTAAACCATAAAAAAAAATTCCCCAAAAGAGCTATGAATCCCATGTAAATGTGAAGTTAATTTTTAGTAATTCACAGACAGAAACAAGCTACTTGTAGTTTCCCAATGCTTACCAGAAGGTAAGAGTATGCATGCAGATAGCTATTGTAGAACAGCCCCAAAGCTTCCTAGAGAACCCACTCCTCTCTTTGACAGATGCTCTTCAAATGGAGATGAATAAAGAGGGCTCACTTCAGGTGTCCATTTACAGATATCTGCAACTTACTGGATATCCAAAGTATTTGAAAGGGACTGGTAGATAAAAAAAGGACTTTCAGGAAACCCAGGCCATTCCAGGGCAGCAGTTCGGGCTTGCTGCAATATCCCACAGAATACACAGAGACATCAGATACTACCAGACAAGTTAAACATTTCAGTCCCAGCCCTATTCTCTGCTCCAGAGCACTTCACAGTAGGTTTTTTCAGCCTCTTTGCCTCAGACACTGGGCAAGCCAGAATAGACTAGCTTATGTAGGACCAGTTTTAGGTCATCTCTAAACACTTGTGCATCTAATGTCAGGAAGAAGTATTCAGAACTGCTTAAAAAGTAAAATAAAACACATGTACCAGATTCTCACATAATTTCTCACCAGTTGACAAAAAAGCTCTTAAAAGGATTAATTTTTCCTCAGTGTGAAAGATGAGACACAGTTACTGAGGAAAATTATTTTTTGAGGCTATCTATCTAGCTAAGAATGCCCTGTCCAGAAACCTATGCTGCTTCTATAAATGTTTAGGGTTTAAAAAATGAAGCAGCGGCTACATGACCAGCTCAAAAATCATAAAGCTGAGATAGAACACAGTACAATCCCACACATGGCAGTGAATGCCACAAGTTCATCTATGAGTCATCTGCCCACAGAATAAAATTTTTACAAAACTGAGTACTGTAGAGTCTCCTTCAGTGAACATACTTGGATTCAATGATCAGGAAAAAGAAAGTTAACTTTGCCAGGTAAATGAGATTGATTGTGTACCAGTGACATTAATAATACAGATTCACCTAACAGAACGTTTATGCATGCAAACCATACTGATTTATAAAAAGCTTTTCCTACAGCCCGTACTGAGAACACAAAATGAGATTTAAAAGAAAACAAATGCTGCCACCTAGGGAACAAGGTGAGAAATCCACAAATTCAGGCTCTTCGGACTGTCTCCCATAGGATTCGGGCCACGGCTCTCCCTTCTGCTTTCGCTCATGTTCCTGTGTCACCGAGGACAAATGGAGCAGCGACAGTACTGGCTAAAGCTGCACTGGTATCTACAGGAAGAGGGAATTCTCTCCTGGGTGACTGCTAGCACCATTGAATACATGTTCTCCAATACACAAGGGTTTTCAATAGCTAACAATATCTTTTGAGCCTTAAACGTTTCAGTGGAAGCACGGTGGGTTTGACACGTTTCTATGATACACAAGACAACTTCAGGATTCCCTGTCCTGAAAGACTGCGGCAGCAATTCAAGGAGAGATGCTTTCCTCCTTGTTCAAACTAGATATCACCTCTGATGGAGAAAGCCTGCCTACCCTTTAAAGAGTGCCTGAAACAAAGGGGCTGAGCACTTCAAAACTACTCACAGCTAAGCTGGGAGCTGAAGCCCAGCTGTCCCAGAAAACACACACACAGTGTCTGCTGGGCAACAGCAGACGTGAAGTCAAGGAACTTTTTTTTAACATGCATTTCCTGGCCAAACGTAAAAAAAAATTCCATAGGAGGGAGAGTTGGGAATTTAATCAATTAAAAAAGCTCTTCTTGTAGCTCAACCGCGGAAAAAAACATTCATCTGTACATTGCATTAGCAAAAGCCAGTAAGACATCTTCTGACCTTTGTTTGACCTATATGGATGGCTGCACATTCTCCTCCCAGTCAGATCAGAACTGTGCTGATCCTGTGAAGCTAGAAAATATCATAAAATCCTAATCAATCAAAATATTATCCAGCAACCTGAGCTCAGACAGAAAAGAGATCCTTTCCTGTTTCACAGTCACGCCATTCAGCTAGCATAACTCCTTCTTAGCTTCATGCACGTGTAATAAGCTAACAAGAAAGCTTGCCATAAGGTTGTTGATGTCTAAAGGTTCTATGTTACTGAATTACGAATTATATTATGAAGCTGTTATTATTATGTTATGTTAATATTATGTTATGTTAATATTATGTTATGTTAATATTATGTTATTATAAGTTATGAAGTTGTGTCAGGGGAGGTTTAAGTTAGATAAAAGGAAAAGGTTCTTCCCCCAGAGGGTGTTTGAGCACTGGAACAGGTTTTCCAGGGAAGCGGTCACAGCACCAAGACTGAGAGAGTTCAAGCATTTGGACAATACTCTCAGCCACATGGTGTGACTCTTGGGGTGTCTCATGCAGGGCTAATGGTTGAACTTTGATGATCCTTGTGGGTCCCTTCCACCTCAGGATATTCTGTGATTCTACTGATTTTAGCTAGTAAATTCTAATGCCATGAGTAGATGCCAGTCAGCACTTTGAGCAATCAAAGTGACATAAGGATTTTAGTGCATCTGGTAAATCAAGCATGGTGATCACCAAATGCTGGTGTGTAGTCCTGTTCTAGTCAATTTTAATTTCAAGGAGGCTGGAACTTTTTCAAATCCTGTGCTATATAATAGTCTCTCTGTTAAAGAGAAATATACTTCTTTGCTACAGCTAGAAATGTACATTTAAACAGTTTGAACCCACTGTAGCCAGTGATGCAAGATTCACAAGCTGTCTTTCCCTCTTTGCCACTTAATTTTGCTGCTCTAACACTGTTATCTAGATGACTTCCTACTTCACCTGTATATAAAATGGACTTCTAACAGCATCACTGAAGGCAATCGGATTAGGCCATGAGTGAGGACTCTTCATACAGTTAAGCCTTATAGTAAGGCTTCATAGGAAGGCTTAGATTCCTAGTCTAGAAGTGTGAGTCCTACTCTTCATATGAATAAGATGAACATTGTCCTAAATGTAATTTACAGTTTTTAACTTAAAACAAAAAAATTAAGCCCACCATACTGAAATTCACCATCTTTTTGAGCTATAAAGTTTCATAAACACCCGACTGGTGTACATTATTGTTATGTTTCTGGTTTTTTCCTTGCAGACCTCCAGTTGTGTCACACGACGTTCCTCTGTCAAGTGATTAGCCTTCGATTGAAGAAAATGAAAGCAGACGTGTGCTGGAAGGTAAGGGTAGCTTTGGCCCTTTAAAGGAACCATAAGACAAAAGCATTATTGTTTTTCAAACCCGAAGTCACTGACCTGAGAACGTTCCTCGGGCACAAAGTGTGCTGTACATCCCTGCCTGCGCTGCTGCTCCCCAGCAAAGCCTGACACAGCCATTGTCTGGGGCCAGCGGTAGAGCAGGTGCTGCTTGGCTTGGATCAAAGGTAGAAGCCACCTGTGCATTACCAAGCACCACAGGGCAACCCAAATACAGTTAATTTCAATCAACATGCAGGAAACAGAAAGGAACAAACCTAAGAAAGGCTATGTGCCCATATTCATGACAAGAGCAAGGAAAGGACCAAACCCCAGGACATGCACACCCTCCCTGCAGGACGGTCCACCAGATCCACTCTGGAATGCACTCTTTTACATCAGTCTTGAGCTTTCTGATTTTGCTTTGATGTTTGCTACAGGAAGTGGCTCTTGGGTGCCAACCTGGGCAGTGACACTGTTTCCTCACGGAGCATAGCCCAGAGGGACAGGGACCTGGATGGCAGTGCATGTCCCCTGCCTATGCCTCCAGCATTCCAAAACAGCCCTTACTTGTAGCAGGAGCAGAGGGTGCCCAGGTCACTGCCCTCTGCCTGCAGGACCTGCAGGTAGGGAGCCAGGGGCAGAGGTTTGGTACATGTCGGTTCGCCATCACCGGTTTGGTAGCTGCCACAGGAAACCCCTCCAGTGGCTCCTCAGGGGCTGTCGGCACCTGTGGGCTCAGAATATCCCAGAAACAAAGAGCACAGCCTTTGTTTCTAACAGAGGTGCTAGGGCCTCCCTGATCCCAGGTGGCGCTGTGGGAATGGCACTGGGTACCCGTTCACTTCCTTCTCCAAACAACTGACTTACTGGTATAGAGTCGGGACATCTCTTTCTTATGAGCCATCTTTCATAAGAAGATAAATTTGGGTTCAGATTATAACTGTACTTTGGCTATGTTTATAAACACTAGCTTGATACAGTAACAATACTTTAAACACGAAAGCTTGTTTATTAAGACACGCTACACAGAAGGTACATTTAAGGAATTGTTTCCATTTGGATCATCTGTATCCCTCTCATTTTCTTGAAAAGTGGCCATCTGCCATATCAGCAAGATCCCATTTTGAAAATTTCAACATTCTTGTTTTCTTCACTGCAAGCAGAAGAAAAATATTTTAGAAGAGAAACACTATACTTGACAGACACATTTTATATAGTGGACTCGCCCATGTCTAAATGCAGTGATGCATTTAATTGAATCACTTGTGGCAAGCATTACCACAAAGTAACCATGATGCAAAGATTTATGAATCACATAGAGAGAGTAACTTACCAGAGGCAGCCTCACATCAGGTTTTGTTACCTATAAAAACTTGATAAAACTAACTATCAAACCACATGACAAATCTCTCCATGAGGAATAACATGTCAATTACAAAGCACTAATGCAAGTTGAACCTCAAAGTCTCTGAGGTGGGAGCCAGTTCTAATGCTTACAAAATTTTCCCCTTTTGCATGGGAATTCAGTAGGAAGGGAGTGCATCCTGATGCATCTCTGCATCTGAGGCTTCATTGAAATTTGAATAAGTGGTTCTCTGAACACTGGAATCTTCTTTAAGGAAATTTTAGCCAAGTATCCCTTAGTTTGGAAACATTTTTTTTTTTTTGTATTTTGATGTGCTCCATGTACAATCTCAATTTACCACTGGAATCTTCTTTAAGGAAATTTTAGCCAAGTATCCCTTAGTTTGGAAACTTTTTTTTTTTTTTGTATTTTGATGTGCTCCATGTACAATCTCAATTTACCAGGCAAGTGCAGACACAAAAAGAAAGTAATAGAATGCAAATTGTCCTACTTCTTCAGTTTGCTTCCCTATCTTAATAGAGTCAAGCTGTTTTACTCCTCATGAAATTCAAGAGACTTATGATTACCCAAAGGGGTAATCTGTACTAATAGTTGTATCAGGGATCTTTTAACCAGAAGAGAGTGGAGCAAATTAGGAATATGAAAGAAAATATCAAGATCAGGGGATGTAAAACACCTGTAAAAATGTAAGAAAAAGTTCTGACTGAAGGATAGACCTTAGGCTAAACCCTGCAGAAGCAGCTCAAGCTGCTGCATCTGTTTCCAAGAGCTTGTGGTGCTGCCAGACTAGGTTTAAATTAGTATCAGATATTGTCATTGCTACTGGACACTGAACGTGAAAGAATACTGAGATTTGCATTTGAGCACCCACTTAAGAATGGATTAAATCTAAGCTTTAAAAAAAAAAAAAAAGACAAGGAGGAAGACCAACTTTGGTCTTTTAGTTAAAGGGCTTCACTGCAGAACCAGGATGGGCAGGGTTTGTGCTGCACCTTTGTTCCAGGTGTTTCATGTTATCATGGATCAGTCAGAGCAACCTCTTCTGCAGTACTCATAATGCACATGGGGCTCTTGGGGTGCCCACACAGTCTTCCATGGCTAAAAGAGCCCATGGTCATCAGAGAAGTGCAACTCCCTCTAAAAAGTCCTTTCATGGGCTTAAATATGGGCTAGAACTAACCTGCAAGTTGTCTGTTCAGAATTACCTAAGCTAACTGAGAAGTGAATTTTTGTAACTTAGTACTGGATGTGCCCATATATCTGTGACTGTTTCTTTATCATCACATTACACTATTTCAGCAACTGGTCAGGCAGCTGGTTAAGAGGGGGAAAAAGATCCCTTTGTTCTCCCCTCCTAAGGAGTGTGACAGACTGTACCTTAGACTCCTTGGAGTGAAATGACCAATGCTTATGACTATGAACTGTTTTTCAAAGCTGAAATTCTTCCAGTAAGACAAAGTGTTTTATCCGTGCTGTGTTCATGCCAAGTCAAACACTTTAGAACAACAACTCCACACTGAACTAGAAGGCCCTTAAGTATGCCAGCTACTAAACTACTAAAAAAAAAAAATCAGGAAAGTGTCTGACCACCCTGTGTCCCTTCAGACCAAAATACATGTTTCTGAGCATGTAAGAAGACAGCAAAAAATATGCTAAATAAAATTCTACCTTGTGTGTGTAATTGGATTAAATCCCATGTATCAGACAAAACATGTACATTACATCTTATACTAAAAAGACATAAGCCCCATCACAAATTACTTAAGAAATCACTTAAGAGAATTGAAATAAACAGCAGATTTGGCTGGAAACCCCTTTGTTCTGTGTGCAATGCTGTATTCAGGGATCTGCCATGTACCTATCTGGAACTGAGAGATCATGCCTAAAAAAATGAAACATCCTAGAAACGTAAGGCTGGATCTCAAAGCCCATCCTTCTGCTCTGAAAGGATCAAAGACACTGTTTAAGTCATTAGATGTTCTTCTGCCTATACCTCCACAATATGCATTTGCATTCTCTGTGGGCAATACTTGGCACTTCTCTGTCTTTTATTGTACTGATTTCACTCCATTTCTCCATAGCCCTGGGAATTTTGATGCTGTCCTGCTCAGATCATCATATCCATGCCATTTACAATTTTTATTGTCTTGTTTCCAATATCCATTTTAATTACAAAAATACTGAATTACATGTTACACCTAAAGGATAGCTCACTTAATAGCTCTTTCCAGGTTGGCTGTAAAATCCTGATTGCTGCTTTTGAACCACAGCATTTCAAACTTCTGTGACTTCATCCTTTAAAAATTTCAGCTGAATAACTATTTGTCTGTGAATGTCAAATGTGAAACTATTTATGTGAATGTCAAATGGAGATATGTAAAATGTCTTATTAATAGCATGCAGTAGCATTTCTGTTTCCTCCTACATTGTTTGGCCAGTTATCTTGCCAAAAAATGAAATCTCATGGATTTGATTGGATTATTTCTGACAAATCTGTATCAGCTTTGCTTACTTTCTTTTTTGCCTCTGGTTATGTACAAAGCCAATTGCTTAATAACTTACTCCAACATCATTCTAGACAGTAAAAGGTGGGTAGGCTCCTAATATGTAATATGCCCAAACCTCTTTTCTCCCCTTTTCACAGATAGTACTCTGTGTGAACTGTGGTTCTTTGTTTTCTTTTTTTTGTTTTGCTTATGTTCCCTTGGTCATTTGGTCATTTGAATTTTGCCAATTATCTGGTCACAATTAAGTTTTCCTCTGCCTCAAAGCCAGAAACACATTTCAGCCTTCCCTTTCTTGAGATCTCTCTGTTCATAATTTTGTAATCTGTTATTTCATTAATATAAATTGCCTTTCACCATTAAAATTCTATTCACAAGCAGTTCCTCTCAGTTTGTACTGAGAGAGCACTCTATAAAGATTTCCAGACAATCATAACGGGGGGTAACAATGCTCATTGCATACTGATTTTCTATGTTTTCAATTTGTTTTTTAATTATTAAATTATTAATTATGATATTAATTATTAATTAATTCATTAATATTATTTATTAATAAATTATGAAATTATTCTATCAGGCAATCTTTTTCTTGATTTTTAGGTAACCTGTAAGATATTACTGCAAAACAGTATTTTCTTGTAACACTCGGCATTCTTAGTCTTCTCTATGAAAGGAAAGACAGGAGATTGGATCTTGAATTAAAAGCTGCATTTTGGGTGGGATCTTTCATGTTTTCTGATGGAGAGTGTGGAACAATATGGCATTATATTAAATGGCAATATGGCACTGTATGAACTTAACAGGCAACCTCCTCTAAGATACTTCTCCTTAGGAATTACAAAAGCGAATATTCAGTACTCCCAGCTAACTGAATCCATTCAAAGCCATTTACGGGTATCTTTAGAAAATATTTTGCAAGGCATTTGCATCTGAGAGGACATTGCTGAAACTGCAGTGCAGCTGTGCAAATGCTCCAAAGCCAGTAAAGAATCTATCAGTTAGCTGGGATGTCAGGGTGAAGATTCTAGTTGCATATAGGGAAGGGAAGGATAAGATGTCAATTAAGTGACTACCTGTTTGAAAGGCAGAGCACACACTCGTTTCCATAGGTTTCCCCATCAGTGCCACAAACTGGATGGAAGTCCCTTGGACATCCAGACAAAGGATACTTGGAGCAGTCCGGCTAGGAAAGACAGGTACAAAAGAGGTCTAAGATACACCATTTGAAAGAGGTTTCTGCTCAGCTTCTGAAGAATATTGGCATACTCATGCACAGAAAAAAAAAGTGTCCAACAGGAGCGGACACAGCATTTTAAAGTGTCACAGTATCTTTCACACTTCTATGAGAATTTATCAGTTGAAGCTTGGCTCCTGCTGCCTGGCACGGCTTGAGCTGTGGTGTCAGGACATATGCATGCCACACAACCCAGCCCGTCCGACCTCCGAACGTCAGCGGGACACACGGACAGCGCGTTCCCATGAAGAGCAACTACAGATGGAGCTGGTAATGGATGGGGAATCACCACTTGGTGCGCTGCAGCCTGAGCAGGTGGTGCCAGCACGTCCAGGGTCCCTCAGCTGTGGGGAGAGTTCCCTGCTCAGCCCCGGGACTCCGGAGCCAGGACAGGCACAAATTCTCCATCGCCAGGCCCGGGGCTCTGGGGAAGGGGCCGCCGGCACCGGGAGGCCGGGAGGAAGGGACCTTCCCAGGGACGATGGGGCAGGCGGCACTCACCGGGTAGCTGGCCACGGCACCGGGACACGAGACGAGCCCTGTGGGGAGCAACCGGCGTTAACGGAGCCCGGCCCCGCACGGATTCCCCCCGACCTCCGCGGGACCAGCCGCTGTCCGATCCCGGACACCTGGACCCGCTGCTGTCCGGTCCCGGTCCCGTCCCCGACCAGCCGCTGTCCGGCACCGTCCTGTGCCGGTTCCCCACCCTGCCTCCGGACGGCTGATGCCCACCCCCGGCTTCGATCCCGCCACCGAGCCGGCCGGGGCACGGCACCAGTCCAGCCTTCCCTTTCCCTGGGACGAGACTGGCCGGGGCACGGTACAGTCCCGTTTCCCACCTCCCCGGCACCGGCTCGCCTCCCTTCCCCCGGCCGCCGCCGCCCGGTACCGGCGAGGAGGACGGGCAGCAGCACCAGCGCCATCAGCAGCCGCGCCATGTCGCGAACTGAGCGGGGCCGGCTCGGGGCGCAACGGCCGCGCCGCGGGGGTGGCACGGGCGGGATCGGGCGGCACGGGAGCGGGTGGCGGAGCGGGGCACGGGCACGGCCGGGATGCCACGGAGGGGACGCGGGTGTTGAGGACTGCAGAAACCTTCCCAAGGAACGTGCGTGCTCACGGAGTGAAAAGCTTTACCCGTCAGGGCTGTGCAGCTGGGCAGCGCAGTTAATGGTGGGAGCCCGACTGTGATTTCGGCATTCCCCAGGCTTCCCTGCTTGACTTCAGGTCGCTAGTGCCGCGCGTTTGTGCAGAGTATCCTGGGCAACTCGGAGAAGCTGGAAATACGCACGGAGTGCCATGTGGCTGCTTAGGTCGTAGCCCCTGTCTCCTCAAGAAGTGACATGAAGTGGCTTGTGCAGAACTATGAGTGCCTTCCTGCCAAGGGGAAGAGAAAAATTAATACAGCCTCAGCAATAAAAACAGCCTGCCTGCCTCCAAAGGCATGAGAGCACAGGCCAGCAGGGGCTGGAAGGTCTTGGTATGCCATCGTGCCAGCATGGCTCAGTGTCTTGGTAGCACTGCTTTCCAAAGAGTACCTCATCTGTTGCTTCGTGATAAGGGTGATTAGTTTTGCAGAGCCCAGAAGTTGGCTTTACACGGGGTCTGGCGCTGCAAATGTTTGTATGCAGTTTACCAAAATATAGGGCATGGGCTTCTTGTAAAATGGCCTATGCCTCTGTATATGAGCTGGAGTTAGACCTGTCAAGTGTTTTGATATGTCCCATATAGGTACATACACACATCCTTCTTGTCTCTGTGTCAGCCTCTGAGTCCTTCCAAGCATGGCTTTTCTTCAGCATGTTTCTGACAGTGTGCCCTGCCCACATGGCATCATTGGGAGGTTATTATCTGCTTAATATGTTCTCATTCCTCCAGGTAACCCCTGCAAACTGTTTGCAGTGTTAAACTTTCATTCAGAGCACACCTCTGAGATTACTACCCGTGACAAGGGATGCTTCACGCAAAAGCCTCTGGCTTGGCTATTTTAAGCAATATGCCTGATCAGAATATCTTGTGGCTGGTGAAGCGCGTAGAGGGGTATTTCTCTCTGCTTGATCTCCTTCCTTAGCTTTTCTTAAGGTTTTGCCCCAGGTTTACCTGCTAAGCCATTTGAGTTGAGGGCATCTTTTTGTTATCTTGTTACTCGTGGGGTGTTTGCTGGATTTGCCATCCTGGGGGGACCTTTAGGTCCCAGAGAAATTTCCTTGGGAGAAGGAGCATCAGGGGGATTAAATACTGAAGAGTTAGGCTGTGGTGGGTTTCCTTGTTTCTTGAAGGTGTGATTTTTTGAAGGAAGAGGTGCCAGCTGAAAGTGAAGAAAGCACAAACAAGGGAAAGGTGAAGAAAGCAAAACCCAGGTCAGGAGTTATTTCTTAAGTTGTTAATTTCTGAAGTTCATGTCACTAAACAGTTAAGTATGAAACTCTTGTACAGAAAAAAAACCCTGAACACATCAAACCTAGTAAGAGCTCAGTGTAGCTGTTGGTAGCAAAGATGAGCTTTCTCCTGAATAATTCCAGCACAGCAAGCACAAAATGGGTGTGTACTGTTATCATGTCACCTCGGAGAACACCTGCCCCCTAAAAAACATTCTCCACATTAATGTATTTTCCAATGATGTAATTATATGGTCATCGGTATGTTACACTTGATCTCAGATAAATGGGGTGAATGTTACAATTTTGGTTTAACATCACTCGAGTTATCTTTCTGTGACAGTAACACGAACTCATTCACAGCCAAGTATTCTGTCCCAGATGCTTCCTCCTGATGTGGCAGAGAAAATAGGGAAAAGCAACCCGAAGGTGCTCTATTAACTCTCAGTGTCACAATTGTATTTGAAACTGGTACCAGTCCAGTCTCCTCAGTTCTGAAAGCATTTTGTTTCACTTATTTAAATTTTTCTACTAAATTTTCTACTGAGGTTATTTAATTTTGCCTTATTTGAATAAAATTTTAGAGAAAGGTCTTTAGAGAAGGGAAAACTATAGAAATAAGATATTAAATAGAAGAAAAGATAACTTACAATTTTTTTCTTCTGGCAAGATTGAGGGCTATTAAAAGATACCAATTTTCTTTTATAAATTATTAAGAACTGGAAGCAAGGAAGAGGATAATTACTCAGAGGGCTTCTAAATAGCTTTTGTATCCTGTTAACACGTTTCTGATATGAATGCTGAGTCACTGGAAAGGAAAATTGCAGAATTATTTGCATATCTTCTAGAAGTTATCTTCTTGTTAACATCAGGTAGCTGATTAATAAACATGGAAGATAATAATGATCCTAGCATATAGGCTGCAGGGAACAATGGATAATTAGAAGTTACATCCCTGCAGAAAAGGTTTATTTCTGCCTTATGCTTAATGGAATAACCCTCTCTGCTTGGAAGCTGGAATTTATTTGAACTTCAGTCCCTTTTCAAAGTAAATGTATATGACTCCCTGAAAGAAAAGAGTTCCTTTAGTGAGTTTGTATGTACTTCATATTCTTCTGCTACCCAGTGGTTAGTTACTAACAAGGTTGTGACCCAAAGCATTGAGATTTTGTGACTGAAAGATGCTAAGAGCAGCTGAGTTGACTAAGGGCAGGGTTCACACGAGAAGTGCATGCCTGTGTCCTTTGGAGTAAAGAAGTGTTACAAAGGAGAGTGTATGTTTGGCTTGGAGAACCAAGGGTGTAGCTCAGAACCTCTAGTTCATCTATGAAGAAAATTATTCTATAGGAAGGAGTGACTGTGTATTTGCCATTGCTTCCAGCAGGACTGACCTGTAGTCTGGCTGTGCCTTGGAAGAAACAAAACAAACTGCTGGGCCAAACTGTTGGGACTGAAAACCCTCTGGTGCTCCTTGGTCTTGCTGCTGCTCCAGTGAGTGCTGCCCAGGTGCTTCTGAGATTGCTGCAAAGATCGGCCATTCGTTTTTACCGCCCTAGTGGTGGTGGCAGGAAGGTCATTCTATAGTTCCACCTGGTCAGTTTATCCTCAGCCACTGCTGACTGTCCTGCCTACTGAAGGTGTTTCCTCTCTTAAATCTGCTCAAATCAGCCAGGTGAGCAAGGACCTACTGCTAAAAATCCCCAAGTACCCCACCTAGATTGGACTGAAGTGGCAAACTCTAACACAGGGTCATGGTGTGGGGTGGCCCAGACTTATTCCAGGATGTTCCCTATCTCCCAAAACCAGGCTAAGCAAACCAGGAATTATTTTTATACAGTCAGTAATGAGTAGGTCTTAAAAAAATAGCCAGTGATTAATGTGGACGTCAACAAACTGCAGAAAAATAATGTGCTTGAATGTGGCATGGATTCAATATCAATAAAAGCTTTTAGAGATAAAAAAAGCTTTTAAAGAATGATAAATGCCAGCATAGAGTCATAGAGTGGTTTGGGCTGGAAGACATCTTTAAAGATCATCTAGTCCAAACCCCCTGCAATGAGCATCTTCAACTAGATCAGGATGGTCAAAGCTCCATCCAACCTGACCTTGAATGTTCCCAGGGATGGGGGATCCACCACCTCTCTGTGCAACCTGTGCCAGTGTCTCACTGTCCTTATAATAAGTAAGGAATTTCTTCCTTATATCTACCCTCCTTTAGTATAAAAGCATTACCCTTTTTCCTGTCACTATGAGCCCTACTAAAAAGTCTGTCCCCATCCTTCTTATAAGCCCCCTTTAGGTACTCGAAGGCTGCAATGAGGTGTCCCCAGAGCCTTCTCTTCTCCAGGCTGAACAACCCCAACTTTCTTGGCCTGTCTTCACAAGAGAGGTGCTTCAGCCCTCTGATCATATTTGTGGCCCTCCTCTGTACCCATTCCATCAGGTCCATGTCTTTCCTGTGCTGAGGGCTCCAGAATTGGATGAAGCACTGCAGGTGGGGTCTTGTGAGTGTGGAGTACAGTGGGAAAATCACCTCCCTCAACCTGCTGGCCACACTTCTTTTGATGCTGCCCAGGATTTTGTTGCCTTTCTGGGCTACAAGTGCGCATTGCCAAGTCATGTCCAGCTTTTCATTCACCAGTACCCCTAAGTCCTTCTCCACAGGACTGCACTCCGTATCCCTTCGTCCCTATCTGGTGTTCATTTTTAAGTAACTGAGTCTCTTTGTGAAAATCTGAACTTGCCCCCTATTCTTGGTATTTCTTGCAAAGAAAATGTGTTGAAGACTTTTGGACTGTGACATCATTGGGGATTTCCAAGACTCAGCTAGACAAGGTCACAACTTTGTTGATATACCGTTGGCAGTAGTTCTGTTCTGAGTGGGAGGGGGGGCTAGAGACCCAGAGATCCCTTCCAACCATCACTACTATGACTCTGTGTCCCTATCCCTGAAATCCATTCAGAGCTTTCACCTGCTGATTCATATTGTGTTTGCTTATGTTGTCTATTCTCCTGAAATCAGTAGGCATCAGACACTGGAAGGATGGAGACTTATAGATATGTGGCTTAACAAAGGTATCAAAAATGTATTTGGTGGTGCCATTTATTCCTGTTATTTGAAATTATATCACATTTATTGGGAAAGAAAGATTGGCTGGCATACCTGTGCCAGGATGAGTGTGCCAAAACTGAAGGAACAACACGTTATTTGTCGGGTCCTCAGGAACTTGTCAGTGAGACATTGGCAATGTCTGGGAGTGCAGAAACGCCTTCATTGCAGTGAAAAGGGCTTCAATATGTTTCTTACTCTTCTACCATATGGAAAAATTGAGTGGTGATAAGGGGAAACTTAGGAACATTCTCTATTTTCTCTGATTCATGGAAAGCCGTTGAATTAGTGGATTAATAACTATTTTGTGCCTCTCTCAGCACCTCAGAGAGTAAGACCAATGAGCCTAATCAAACCCCAAATTATTTCATGAAGATGGGACAAGTGGAGAACTGTTTTGTACCACTTAGTGAAAAGACATCTCTTTGCAAACAGAGAGTCAGGCTATTTATGGATTTTCTCAAGCACAATAACAGCATGGGCTTAGGTGGCAGGGCAGGCTGGGAATGAGGTATGAGACACCAGATCTCAGCATAAAATTAGTTCACAGTCTCAAAAAGCAAGTTGATCTATTGCCTCATCTGCTTAAAACAGGTATAGGGATGAGTTCAGGTACCAGAAGAATTGGGAGTAAGGCATTGGATTTCTTCCTGCCTTAAACTGTAGGATTCCACCATGTGGAATATCCTTTTTGCCACAGGCTATGGTGGATGTTAAAGGTTTAAAATTGGAAGAAAATTGGAAGAAAAAACGAGAGTTGCAGGGTAAGAAACCGTAAGTGGCCTTAATCGCATGAAAATTCCTGCTTGAACAGATTCCTGCGGGCTGCTGTAGGCAGGAAAATGGCACAGGAGAAGTCTGGCTATGCATTTGCTCCAATTTGCTCTTCTCTTGGCCATTACTGATGGTTTCTCTTGGGGAACGAAGGCTGGTGAAAGGGATGCTACATATAACCTGCAGTTAATATCCTCTTCCAGCTCCAGGTCATGTGGGGGAAGATGTTTACATCCACTGAAGCAGCAGGACAGTGCAGCTGGTTTGCCTGTGCTGCTGCAGGCAGTCTCTAAGGGCACAGTGCTTGGGCACATCCCAGCTGTACCTGTGCCATGTACATGTGAGTCTCTTGCCATAAGTACAGGAGCCTGTCTCTTCACCTGAGTAGTTGCAGGGGTAAAACCAAGCAACACCCTGAAAGGAACATAGCACAGGACAAACAAAAATGCTTCTGAGCTGCTTTTCAGCACGTCAGCCTGGGGTGGGTGGCACTTCTAAAAGCTTCTTTCCTAAGGGACTGGAGGGCCCCTGCTTCTGGTGAGACTGGGAATGCCCTATAAATTGTTTGGCACTTGCTAATTGGCTGATTCTGCCAACTTGCACAGCAGCAGGGCAGAGATGGACAGAGGGAAAAGAGCTGATTTTTCTAATGTTTTAGTATCCCTGACAATGATTCCTGCAGGGGAGAATTCAGCAGCACTGAGCAGACTAATAAGCTTTTGATGTAAGTCTGGGTTTGTTGTGCAGGGCGAGTTGTTTCCAGTTGACATGCTGCCTTCCTGGCCAGATCGTGAGCTGTGGCATCACCTCTAATTTTGGTAGACTCCTCCAGGCTTTTTCCATAAAGGCTGGGTTCAAAGGTTCATAGAAAGATGTGGAGGAAGTTCCTCATCACACTCCCTCACCATCCTGTCAGTGGCATTCCCACCCCCACACCACTAAGAGATTGCTCTGGGGGGTCCTATCTGTCACGCAGAGAACATGAATCATTCATTTCAGCTGTGCTCCTACATTTGTAATCCCACGTAGTCCAAAAGACAGGATCCAGGCCTCAGGGATTCAATTATGTACACTGCACTCAGTCTTTCCTTCCTTGATCCCTCGGCATCCATTCATTTTGTTCCATCCTGCGCTGTTCTCTGCTATATCAGTCACAGATGGGCAATTTTTCCTCTCCTGTTTCCCAAATGAACCCCATCTATCATCTGCAGGTCTTTGAAATTAATTTACTGGCTGGCCAACTGCCCACTTTGTTTCCCTGGCTCCTTCCTACCTGCGTGTAATGTGGGGGTGCTCCCTGGAGGGGGGTGAGCCTCTCACGGTGTACCCACACACTCCTGGAGGATCTGCTCGTGCCGTCAGTCACCATCACAGCACAAAGCAACAGCCTTCTACCTGGCAGAGAAATGTGTGTGTGTTCCTGTGATGCTCAGAGTTGAACAAGGGCTCTAGTAGTCCCTGGAGCCTCCAGAAAGCTCCTGAAGGGTGTCCTGATGGGCAGAAATCAACATACTTTTCTTTTTCTCTCTCCTACAGAAGTTCTTTTCTGCCATTGTTTTCAATTTGACTAAGCATCTCTGTCTATTTGGTCTGTCAGGGACAGGTTTGCAGGTGCCGGCTTTGACTTCTGCTGGCTGTCTGTGTGCTAGTTCAAATGACAGAACTAGCAGAGCTGGGCCACCGTCCTGCTAGAGGGGAGATGCACTTCATCTTAGTGATTTGCTCTGGAATCATAACCGCTTTGATGGGAGGTGGTTGGTCCCAGTGGCATTTCTTATGTCAAAAGTTTTTTCAAAGAGCAGAAACTTTCAAGACAGGCTGTAAGACCTTCTTCTGACTGCTTAAGCTGTTAAAGGGGACAAGGTTAGGGGAACCTACACAGAAGGCTGCTCACCTTTTTCTGGGTGCTTAGGCTAAACCCCACAGATGACCTGCAGCTATAGAGCAATGTCAGCAGAAATTGTGTTCAGCTGTGAAATGACAGAGAGTGTGTCCATGGGAGCAAAGCTGCTACTGAATCACCATAGTGCTTGCAAGTGAATTGGTCCAGCAATGTTTGTCTTATTTCCATGTGGGAAGACAGTTTGAAAAGCCAAAGGCACCTTCTTTAATGCCCACCTATTTATCACAGAGTGGTTTCAGCCAGGGCAGTGCCCATCCAAATCTGCTTCCAGAGACAGCCTCACACTCTCTTCTGTCTCTTCACCCTGCAGGAAAGGGCTCTGTGAATGGTGTGGTAACTTGAGAAATGCCTAATCCAGGCAAAAGCTGTGGTCCCCATCTCTGTTCCAGCAGAGCTTCTGTCCAGCTTCTTGTGCCCTTGGGTTTGTAGGACAAGGAGGTTGCATCTAATCCATGCCAGGGGGAAAGGGATGCATGGTAGCTATCAACAGGGAAGAGGGAAGACAGGTGGAAGGAAGGACAGGCACTAGGTTTAGCATCTCCTTTTCCTCGGTGCCCTGTTTATACAGTGCTGTGCCCTGAGCATGTTTCATGGCAGCATGTGCTGCAGCTCTCTCTGACCCCATAAACGAACGTTTCCTGGAAAACCCACTCAATGTACTTTATGGTCTCCAGGAGTAAGGATAAACTGCAGGTAAATGCAAGAGATAAAGGTGCAAGAGCAACAGTTCCGGACCAAATTAATTGATTGAGACATCAGGATTTGGCCACAGCTGGTTAATGAGGCAGGGCTGGTTGGAGGTGTGAGGACAGTTTTCCCCTCTCCTGCTCTGGCTCAAGGAGTCTACAGGCTTGTCCCTGTACCATGTGGTGGCAGCCTTGCACATGGTAAGTGCTCTGTCTTGACTGCTTGCATGACTGGTTTTGTTAGCAGCATTTTTTTTAGGGTGAAGAGCTCAATGGACCATTTGTGCTGTCAGCTGGATAATATTGTATTGTAATGTAGTGGTTTCATCCCACAGCATCAGCAGTGCACAACCTCTTCCTTTCCTTGCTGTGCTGGAGACATCTATAATTCAGTGTGAAACTGCCCATTCCCTTGGGCTCAGTGCTTCAACATACATTGTCAGGGCTGCAGGAGTGACAGGGCTGTGCAGGAATGAGGACATGAGGATGTCTGGGGCATGTGAGACCTCACACAGCCATTCAGATCCCTGCCTGCCAATCCCAGAGGCTTCCAGGAGCTGTGAATGAGGACTGGTAGCAGGTAGCAAGAGACATTCCTAGCTGATTCCCTTCCCCTTTCCCCTGCTGATTCACACAGGATTTTTCTGCTCTGTGCTGTGTCTTTGAGCCCCATTTTGGAGGGCTGAGGTCTCTTCCGCTCACAAATTTGTCTGTACTGGTACTCAAGGGGAGGAAGGGGACAGGTGGTATTTATGTTGATTGAGCTGCAGTGTTGTGTTTGGCAGGGCTTTCCAGCAGCAATGCCTGAGCAGGTTGTGGGCATACTCGGGAGTGAGTCACCAAGCAGTAATAACAGTAGGAAGAGGAGAACAGAAATGCTTCAAGAGCTGTTCAGCTTTTCCTATTGGGAACCAGACAGAAGGGCAAGGTTTACTTGGAGTGACAGAAAGCATCTAAACTAAAAGGTCAGCTGAGGTAATCTGGGGACATGGCTCAGCTGTGGTCTCTGTCTCAATCCTCATGTGTCCCTGTCACCAGATGATGGGGAGACTTCCTGGCAGATGCATATGATGTTGATAGGAGAACTTTCTACCTATCAGCTTCTCTAGCCACCAAGAATCTCATCAGACTGATGTGGCTGTCCTAAGGGACATTTGCTTCAGTGTAAGCTGACTTTACTAGAAATGATCCAAACACCTCATATTTAAACAGAGAAGCACATACTGCTGTAATAAAAGCACTTGAAAGGAGATGAAATTTTGCTGTAACTAGTTTACACTTCACTGAGCTCCAGCAGAAAGGATGTGTGTGATTTGCCATATTGGTTTTCCTCTTAACTGTGGCTTTCACTTCTGTTTCTGATCACTGATGAATCTATGCGATTGTAATCAGTTAGAAAAAATTTCTTTCACTACATTTTGACAAATACGACACTACTGCTGTGTTTTTCCCTTTGCAATTTATCCTGGCCAGGTTGCCTAAATGAGAGAACCCTGTTCCCTCCATGCTTGTTGTGGTTCTGATATGTGTGCCACGCTGAGGCCTGGTATCCTGTGGGCACATTGTCATTACTGTGGGATTCTGCAAATTCCAATTTTCCTACATTTAGAGACCCTGTTGCTTGCACGTGTTAACCCCATGACAATGACCATAGTAGAAAGACTTGCCAGTGGGTTTCCTTTTTGGTTTATCACACAGAGGGGATCCTTTGCTCTAAGTGGAGGGCTTGGAGCTATGAGATAAGTTTGTTTTAGGAACCAAGTGTAGTGCAGTAATTAATGACAGGATAATACCAATGGGGAGCTTAGGAATGAACTGCAGTTGCTGATGGCAGAGTTTTCAAGCTGAAGCTAAAGCCCCTAGATTACTCCATTCCTCAGCTGTAATGTTCTGACCTCTTGAAAAGGTGTTTTACTTTTGGTCAAGCTTGCCATGTTGGGGTGGTCATGGTTACTGACGTTTCCCCTGAACCCTGTGCTAGAGAAGGTTTGGGAATGGTGGTGTTAGAGGAATATGACTTAGGGGTACCTCTAAAAGTGGCAATGGAAAGGTGTCAGGGATATATCCTAACCACTCAACTCTGACTTTCTTTGGTTGTTCCCAGCTCTGAGTTTGAGCAGGTGGTGACCAGAGGCTGCAAAGCCATGGGGAGCAAGCCAAGAAGGTCTGGAGGGAAGTCCCAAGCTCTGCTATACTTCCAGAATGGTTTAGAGAAGAAAGGCCTCTTGTCGATGCCTCTCAGAGTGATCTTTGTGGGCGAACTGGATGTGCAGCAATACTCAAAGGTGAACTGATGCTTCATTCACCTCAGTTGTCTCTTTTGGTTTTTTCTCCTTCATTGTTCTGCATGCCTATTTCCATGGTGAATGCATGGACCCCTCTGCAGCTTCCAGAAGACAACAGCAAGTCTCTTCCACGGGCAGCTGGGGACCAGAAAAGTGCAGAACTGGAAAATAAAGGAGCAGAAAATGCAGTGGGGATGTGGGACCACTGTTCAGAGTAGCTTAGGCATTGGTTTAAGTCTCCCAAAATGCAGTAGGGGTTAGAAGGAGAATGCTTATACTCTGTGCTCATTCAGTGCCAAATCTGGAGATTGCACCCAACCAAGAGCTTTACCCAGAAGTTTTGAAGAAATTAAAAATTTTCACTCTGAAGTGCAGCCTCAGCCTTGTGGCTGGTGGAGATTCTAGTTGCTGCCATCAGCTTGCAAACCCCCTGTGGGAATCCTATAAAACCTACCACAACCAGGAGCCAAAGAAGTTGCCTTGGAAACTGTGATGAAGCTGAAGTTGCTGGGAGCTCCTGCCAGGCTAATGGGAGTTGCAATGTAAATACCAGTCCCATTGCTGGCATCAGGTAGAGCTCAGCAATCCTGGGGATGCTCATCCCAAGCCACATCCTGGTGTAGCACGATGCTAGACAGCTTTTCAGTTGCAGGTCTGCACACCTTGGGGAGCTTGAAGAGGGGCAGGGTTCATATCAAAGTACTTTATCCCCAGGAAAAGAGTTAGATGAGTCAACTATGCCTGTTCCTTGGTTATATTATTGTCTTAGAAAGATGAGTGAACAAAGCAGGTACATTTACAGCAGTGGAGGAAAGGCATTCTGCATGGAGTGGGAGAGGAGATGGACTGGAAGACCAAACAGCAGATAAATTGCCTAAGGGACAAAGAGAAGTTACTCACTTTTATTTTTCACACTTGCCATGGGCTAATTAAGGAATCTATGTAATGTTGGAAACCTCCGAGTGTTTAATGGAAAAGCAGCTAATTAATTAACATTACAAATCATAACCATTAAGGAATTAATCTTTCATGAACTTAATTAGGAATGGTGAGTGAATGCGTACATGGAAGAATGACTTTTAGAATATGAATTATGGTTGTTTCTTTCCGAATCACTGCTAGTTAATGAAGACATAGAGCAATATTACTGAGCAAACAATGCAGAAGGGAACAAGGCTGTGTAATGATCCCAGCTAGGAGTGGTAATTGATTCATTTGTGGGGAAATGCTATTTGGCTTGATCGTTCTGTTGCTAGAGATGACCATTTGCTTATGGCAATAAAGGTCTAAATTGTCATTTCATGTCTGCCTGGAAGGCAAAACTCCTGACTGGCTGAGCCTTTCTGTCCAGTTCCTAGGATTGGTTGTGGTCGCTGCCCAGGGGCCTTGGGAATCCTCTCATCTCAAGGTAATATGATGTAAATGGGAACTGCAGTTTTCAAAAGAGGGCAAACGGCCACAGTGCTTTGTGAAGGCTGTACAGAAAGAGATTGGCAGGTCTGAGAGGACTGCGGGCTAGACCATGAGACTTCCCTATGTGGAATTTTCCTAAGGGGTGTATGCTGCTCAGTCTGGATTCGAAAACTCCAGGTGATGGTTACCAGAGTGTGCAGATCCACCTGGGAATTTCAGACTATTAAAAATGTGTCTCTTAATTTGTTCCTGTATTGGGGATCAGCTTCCCACTGGCTGAGACCCTTCTACTCCCTTCTGCTAAACAGAGGTCTTCCCTGCACCAGGGTGGTGCGACTGTGTTGGCAATGGATGGTCCCAGTGGTGCCAGGCAGAGCTCTGAGCAAAAAAACCCCAAATGTGTTTTGGAGAGCTTTCTGCCTTAGTTAATCAGCTCTGTTTCCTGTTCAGTGCTCATGCGGGGATCGTTCTGTTAATAATTGTTCTTCAGCTTGGCAGTCAAACAGACACAATGAGGCTAAGGACTCATTTTGGATGGTAGAAGAGACAGATCTTACTGGGATTTACCCAGGGAATACATGCCAGTGAAGTTACACTAATAGCAAAAGCAGGGAACATTGGCCCTCTATTTTTATCTCTGGGATGGGTGTTGGACATAAGGTTCCTTCAGGGACTAGAAAACAGAAAATTGGAACAAAAGTTAATGAACACCCTCCCTTCCTAAAATATGACTATGTGGTTGGATACATATTGCTGTGATAACACAGCTTTTCTGGCAGCACTTGATAGATTTCTCTTTCATTTCTCACCTCATTTTTTTTAAATGTAATTAGGTTGGTTTTTTTGAAAGAATAAAGGATGCTTATGGACACCACTCTTCACTGAACATTCCTTTATGATACTGTGCACTTGGAGTTAGGCTGCATGTCTGCAGACATCTGTTTGCATTCTCCCCTTCCTGCAAAATAGGAAATGTATTTTTTAGGTGGAAGTGGTAGGGGGCACAAAACATTTTCAGGGTTTTGGTGTTCCAGGCTCTCTTTGAAGGTCCCAGTCCCTAGCCTGTCTCCGGTCTTTGGGATGCAGGGACTCGGTATGCAGTACTTGTGCAATGCAATAAGATATCTGGGAAGAGATAGTAGAACCAACTCTTTGGTTGATGGGTGGTAAAGTGGAAAGAAGACAAGCTAGTCATGGGCCCTGCTTAGCAGAAGTCACTCTGATTCAGTGGAGAAAGTCCAGCATAGACAAAAGAATGGGCTCTCATAGATTGGGAATTAGAGACCTTGCAGACTGAGCATTTTGGTTTGGTCTGATAATGAGCCCATCTGTAAAATTCAGACTTGCTTCTGGCATGAGTGCTGCGACTGTTTCCCCACAGCACTTGCATCTTTCCTAGAGCGCTGTGTGACCATGGAGAAGCATACAGCAGCCCTTGGCATTACTTTCTATGTGTTGACTTGTATGGTGACTGGGAACCAGCCAAATGCCAATACAACATACAAGCAGGAGTCCTGTGTGGAATGAAGCAGCACTAATTTTTTCATGCTGGGCTCGCTGGCCCTTCAGTGAGGGAAGGCTTCACACTTTTGCAGAGAAGGCTGCAAAAGGCTTTGATTAATTAAAACAAATAATTAAATAAATAAATGAAAGTGAGTTCTGTTAACATGGGGTCTCAGCTCCTACAATGCCTTTGTGAATTTGGGCTTTAGATATTAGCCAGAATTGAATGTTCACATGACTTGGAGGGATAGACCAGCCAAGTGTACTCTTTACGGATTTTACTAAAAGAAAAAAAGTGAGCAAGTATGTGCTTATCAAGCACATTATTAGGCTAATTTACTACAGTTTCATGAAACTAATTAAAGAAGAACAAGACAAGGATGAAAATAAGGTCACAATTAAGACTGAATCAATAAATCACTGTGTTCAGCAATTTAATGCAGCAAGTAATTTAACTGAATTATGATTTTGGCATCAGAAAGAATTACTTTTTGTGTAAATCCTGTTCAGGGGTAGATAAAGGAGATTCAGCTCTATTTGAACCAAAGCATACAATTAATTTCCTCTAGTGGATTAGTGCATTGACTTTGCTTGAGAGGACCTGAGAACTTAATCCATCATGGGCAGAAATCTCTGTAGGATTTAGGCACCAGATCTGCTCTTGGCCCCTCACCTGGTGGTGTGCAGAGTGTTCTCTGCCCAGAAGCCGTAAGGAAGGATGTCCAGATCACTGTCCAGATGACTTCCATCCATGACAGTTCTATTCAACACACTTGAATATCTCTGTGCTTATATGGTTTTATTTTGGTCCTTATTTCCCTCTTCCAAGACCATGCCAATATAAAAGGGTTCACACCATTTGTCCAAAGGCAATAACCAACTCAATTTGAGCCGCATTTTTAAGCAGTGGTCTTTTTTGATCACCTATATTTACTGGCAAACTGGGAGATGCTAATACTCAAGAAGAAGAAATTGGACCTGCCAGGGTCTTTTTGTCAAAGGAAAGATGAAGGTATATTGAGGGATTCCTTGATGACTTCAAGTGTTGTTGCAGAAACCAAGAAATCATTTTAAGATGTGAAGCTCTTCCTGGAAACTTAGGAAATATTGCTTGCTTCACAGTGAGTTAGGAGCAGGATTTAAAAAACTTTTGTGTATTCTCTGATGAAATGAAGTGTATTGAATTCATATAAGTTTAATATGTCTTTAAATACTGAACAGTATATTCCAAAATTGCCAAACTCACGGAAAAAAAAAGGCAGACTAATTGAAACAATTCCCCCATAAATAAATTAGCAACTGCTACAAAAAAATCCCTTTCTCTGTTGAACATCCTTTTACTTTGAATTCCAGAAGTTTAGGAATGGAAAACGCCATAAAGTGAAATGAATATATATATTCCAGGGCTGATATCTAATCCCTTGATATTTTCACTGTGGTCTAGTTTCTAGTGGACTGTTTCGAAATATTAATTCTCAAAGTAAGGAACATTGCTTGTGAAATTTCAACTGTTTTAAAAATAGGTTAAATTTATCTTTAGGTATTTGACTCTCTCATGGCATTGCCTTCTATCAGCTGTTCCAGTCCAGGAGAAGTCTGGGGTGTCTGGTGGGGCTTACTTCCCCTTTAGATATTTCTGGTTTTGCTGCTGCTTGTGTTCTTCTCTCTTCTCTTATTGCATTAATTAAACTTTATGTGGGAAAGATAATATATTAACAGTAATAAAGCCCTGATGAACTGGCCAATTTCTCTAGTAGCCAAGTGTTAATGTTAAGTGTTTCTCTTCATTAAGAGATCTTCAAGAATTGTGATGTTGTAGGTTATTGTTCCAGAACACTTGAGATTGTGCCCTTAAGGCAAATTTCATTGTGAAATGAGTGAAAATTGAGTACTTATATGAAATGGCAACTTTAAATAGTTATGCCCTGCTCCTAGTGACTACCTACTCTGGCTTCATGATTTGCAGACTGACACTCTAGCGGAAGGTTCTCATTGACCTGTATGTTGGCCAGACTGAGAGGATAGGAGTGCACAGTTGTGGTGTTGACAGCTCTGAAGCATAGAAAGAATGTGAAAACAAACCAAATTTGAACAGTAGCCAGTGCTGTATGCAAGAGAACTGGAAACACAGTTTTGTTTCTAGGCCAGTGTTATTCAGTAACAAGACCTGTTTGCAGCTGACTCACCTTAAAATGCAATTTTTGTCCCAGCAGAAAACTAGCTGTTCATTGAATTTTTCAGCCAAAATATCTAAATGCTATCACAGAAGAAGCCCTGACCTCCTCCAGAGTTATTTCTGCCTGCATCATGCATGTATGTGTGGCATCAACACAACTGAGGCTTGCACTACCGTTCCCATTTGGGAACATCCCTAGAGCTCACTGGGAGGCTCAGTTTGCCTTTTTCCATTTCATTCCTCTGCCTTCTATCCCCAGAATATCATTCACTTGTTGCTGTTGACTACCCACATAATACTACAATTCCCCTAAAAAGCAGACAGCAACATATTATTCAGGGCAGCTCTTGCCATCCCAAACATCCCTTGCCATCTTGTGGGTGAGAAGCCCTTTATTCTAGTCTCCAGAGTATCTTCCTGGGCATGAAGGAGGTGAATATAGGCAATGGAATTCTGGCAGAGCATGGTTCAGCAAGGTCTTTTCAAGGTCATGCTACTACAGCAGGAAAGACACAATCATTTGGGTGAAACGAGCCACAAAGAAATAACGAGCTTTAACCCCACATGTCCCTTTTTGTCAGTGTGGTAAGGTTATCAAAAAGAATGCTTCAAATTAGTGCCAGTGCATGACTTTTAATGGAGCCCTGACCTCTCTCAGATAGAAGGAATTTAAAATCAATTGATTTTCAAGGCAGGATCTGGTGAGAGAAGAAGAGTGGCTTTGGATTCCTTTTTTTTTGATCCAATGTATTGAAAGAAGAAGTTTAAAGCATGATCATCAGCCTTGTTAAATTACTGGGCTGTCCGATGTATCTGATATTTATGCCACTGCTTCTAACACTGTTACTCTCAGGGGGTCAGCATTGTGATTTATTGGCTTGCAGCAACTCAGACATTTAATCTGGCATTGCTAAATTCCAAACTCAAATACACCTTCAGAGAGCTGAAATCATGTGGGGAAATGTGAAACTATCTAAAATAATTTGCTGTTAATTGTCTCTTACTCTTGGAATGTCTCAGACTTCTTTTTAACTAAATGGAATTGAAATGGACCCCCCAAAAAAAAAAAGGAAAACAAAAGGACAAATTAAGGCTCCATGATCTAGTGCTTTAAGAAAAATTACACTCCTGGGTGAAATTGCAACTGTCAAGGAGCAGTAGAATCCGTAACTATTATTGCATTAGGTGTATGCCGATCTGAGCACCAGCCCTTAAATTATAAGTAGCTCCTTTGATTTCAGCAGAATTACTGAAGATTATTCTCGTTATAAATGAGATCATAGACACAGAGATGCTTTATTGTTTGTCACCTATGTTTCTTATTAGTATGAGGCAGATATAAATAATATAAATAATACAAATAAATAATATAAATAATACAAATAACATGACCCAGAAGAAGGAATATTTGTTGTTCCCAGTTGTTTTTTCCCATTTATTCTTCCTCTGCAGGCAAATGAACTAATAACACAGAAATAAATGCAGTGACTGAACTACGGGTAAGTGCCATCTTCAGAACAGAGGACATGCTCCTATGTCTAGATTTATGGAGAATAAAAATAGCTGCAAACTAATCCTTCAGTCAAACTCGCTTTAGTTAGGCTCCGTGTGCAGGTGGGAGTCTTTCCCTTTAAGCAGAAGTATGACAGTCCCTTGTTCTTACAAATTCTGCTTCTCAGGAGCACATGAAGGAGGATGGCATCACAGTGCTGTTTTACAAACAGGGACATGGAGGCAGAAGAAGAAAAAGAAGAAGTGGGGGGATTTTGGCAACCACAGATACTGATGCAGTGTAAAGGAGCATGTGGCTTTATTCCAGTGGTTCTCTTCTGATTCTTGCAGTGTGCAAGAGCTGACATGATTTTTTAACACCTCCTCTTGCTCTGCTGGACACTCATCTAGTGTAGGCCAGGGCACAGTTTCCTCTATTTTGTGCTCTGCCAGCTCTCTAAGCTTTGTATCCAGCTGTCATCCCCAGGGCTTTTCTACCCAGGACTGCCTGTGGTATGAAGACTCTCATACCTCAGCTTCTGCATGGTGTGAAAGCTATTTCTCTCCTTTAACTTCTCTACTGGGCACAGCTGATTCTTGATTTGCAGCCAACAGCCACCCAAGGAGCCCTCTGCCCATTGCTGTGAGTCTCAGCTCACCAGCTCGTCGGCAGTAAGTCCCATCCATGGTCAAGCCCTGTCCTGTGGCAATCACTGTGAAAGCCAGGGAGATGAGCGAGAGTGCACCAACAAAGATTCCTGTGAGAAAACAAAGCTTGTGCTCGGTGTGCGGGCAAGGTGCTGGGACTCCACTGATGTATATGTGTGCTGACAGATGGTTTGACTTGAAATACTCTCTTCAAATTCCATTAAGCCCTAGGAAGGCAGCGGGCAGCTAGCAGCCGTGAGGAAGTAAGTGGTTTCTTATTAACCAGCCCCCACGCTTCCCAACCCCTGCGAACAGCAGCTGGTGAAGTGTCTTTTCCGGATGTCAGTTATCTGTCCATCTGGCAGGTACTTTCAAGCCTGCCAAGATGCATATAAACAGAAGGACTTTTAGGGAAGAAATGGCAGACCTCCAGTGCAGACCCCACATATGCTGTTTTGAGGGGTCCTGGTGGCTTTTGCTTCAAAGCGGTTGCGTTGCCATGAATGTTTTAGTATTGACATGGATGAGACTTTTCTTTAAAAAAAATTACTTTTTTCAAAAGAAATTTTTGAGGCTGTTGTCTTGCCTCATTTTTAAATGTTGTAAATAATGAGTCTGGGGAAAAGGTTTCTTCTGATTTTCTTTTTTTCACCAGAGAAATAAAGACTGATTCAATGGTGCCAGATTAGGATCAGAGTGACTGAGATTTTTTCATTTAGAGCCCTAAAAAGAAGTTTAAAGGAAACTAAATTTAGATTTTGTGGGTTTTGAGCAATGTCGTAACCAGACTCTTGTACAAGCACCAGCAATGTGCAGTGTTAACAGGGGAGAGGCACCATAGTAGAGACACTTTTAGTGCTCTTCTCTGCCCACATCTTTCAGGCCTCATCTAGAAGAGTATCTTTTCAGATGTAGATCTAGTCTCGAGCAGACCATGCTCAGACGTGGCAGTAGTGAGCCAGTTAGACTGAGTGTTGGCAGGTAAGTCAGTGGGGTGAGAAGGGTACTGCCTAGAGATCTGGGATGCTGAGCGTGGATTTAGGCATTTCATTTCCACCTAAGCACTGCAATGCATGTTTAGATCCATTGCTCGGTGCAATTGTTTGTGTCTTTGTTTTGATTAATTTGTCCAGATCAAGTTATCTCCAGTACCATACTCTATCCCTGTGCTAGCAGTCTGAATTCCCTCCTAGAGACTATGGAGAGATGAGCACTTTGTCTCACTCTGAGATGGGCACTTTTAAGTCAGGTGAGATGACTCCCCTCTCATATCCAGTCTCAGGCTCAGAGGGGAGCCATGAATTAGATGTATCTGAGCAATGGAAGCTCAGATAATTACAGTGGAAAGACAATTTGAACTACTTTGTGAGAACTGGCATTTCTAGGTGGCTTTTAAAGTGGATATTCTCTATAAAAATGCAGACTGGGAACTGACTAGTACTGGTTTCCATGGCTGAAAAAGTGCAGGGAAACAGCCAAGTTTTGCCCTTTGGGCAAAAAACTATGTTGGCTTTTCCTGGTTCAAGTGGGTACATACTGATGTCAAAAGTTGGAAAAACTGTGAGAAAGAGCAGCAGGGAGTTGGAAGATTGCAGCTTAACAAGATGAAGGTCTAGTCCACTCCAAGGAGTGGTAAAAACTAGCCTGAAGTCTGGAAGATCAGTTCAGATGTAGGTGTCCTTGTTTAAAGGCTAGGAAGGGAAATCCCACTGCTTCTGGCCATTATCTCTGATCTCCAGAATGGTCAATATAGTGTATAGTGAATTCTTTACAATGTATGGTTATTCTTACTGTAGTGGCAGTTCCGGGATGCAAAGCTAATCCTGTGGGCTGAAATTCTGGAGAATGGAAGGCATATCCTTGTGATTTCTCTCAGTTGCCATGAAAATAATTGGCTGAATAATTTGTGTTTTCTAAAGTGGATAAAGTGGGTTTGTTGACAGCAAGTGCTAAAATAAGGTATGTCCTGCAGCACATGAGTTTGTACACTTCCACATCTTTCAGTCAAATATGGCTGTAAGATGTCCTATCCTTGTGATCCATGTCAATCATATCCATGTCCCACAGAGCTTGAGGATCTTTGTGGAGCAGGTAACAATGCAGTGTCATGTGAGATGTGTTTCAAGCAGTTGCAGTATCATGGAGTGTCTTCTCATCTCATGAGAACAGGTGAATTAGCTGACCTCATGCTCACCTTTAGTAGTGTTTTTTTGCTTTAAGTATCTCACCCATAGTATTTTATTTATCCTCCATCTGTATGGAATAGCCCTCATCTCCTTAGAGTCCCTGATAGATACGTGCCTTTTGAAACCCCCCTGTATTTATCAAGAGCTCTTCTTCTGCTTGGGATACCTGTGCAGCTGTTATGCTGCTGTCTGCTGGGTGAAAAGAGAAATCCTCCAGCCAGAGAAGGCAAGTCATCAGCTAATTTGTTTATTTTCAGTATCATCTTCTGGAGGCTGAAGGCATAGCAGGGAGGAGGAGATCCAGCTCTGCAGACTGCTTGTGAATGCTGCCTGTGTCGGCGGCAAGGGGCCAGCCGGGTTGCCCTTTGGCAGTGTGGGATTGTGAGATGGATTGGACGGCATGCGGTCTCTGTGCTCGAGTGCCCGGGGAGCTGGCTCGGAGGAGTAATGGAGCACGCTCCCAGGCACGCGCTCTCCTTCCATTGATTCAGCAAGCTGTTTGCTCCCGTCTGTCAGAGCTGCCTGCGCAGTCCCTGCCAGGACAGCATGAATGAAACTCTGGTAATTACTACAGCATGACTTCACTAGAACCATATTGCTAGGGTTCAGCAGCAGCTCATTAATTAAATAGTTGCCATGGTGACGGTTGCCCTGGTAGCATGAAATCCTTTCTCCTCAGTTCTCCCTCCTCCTCTCTGCTTCGCAGGGTTTCTCATTCATATTCTTGTGTTTTACATGAATGAAGCCAGAGAGAATCATGGGTCTAGGCGAAGAGATACTTGAGGAAAAATTATGCCTATTCCCCACCATACCTGTCACCTTGTGGGTGTGAACTATCACTCATTCCTGTCCCCTTGTTTTGCTCTTCTTGGGTACATGAAGTCTGTCTCTTATCCATCCTGATTTTTTCATTGGTTGCTTTCAGGTCAAATCCTGAGTATCCTGAGCACATAAGTTATTCTGGGGTCCTAGGACCGGCTCCTCTGATTGCCAGTGGCACGAGGGAAGGACAGGGTACTTTGGTTGCAGTCCAACTGCAGAGATTTGGCAGATTTCCAGAGCTGAGCTTTTGCCCATGTGGGTTTTCTGTGCTTGATTAAATCACAATATTTCCTCTGGCTCTGAAGCCAGAAAGGACCGTTAGCTCTTCTAGACTGGCCACCTGCATAGTACAGAACTGAAGCCTGAAAGCTTCTGGCTGAGCTGTGATTTCCTTGTCAGAAAATGTCTCATCTTTGTATAAATATTGCTAGTGATGGAGTACACTGTGCACTGTGTCAGTCTGTCCAGGTGTTTAAGCACCCCTCACTGCTAAGAATCTGTCTCCCCAGCATGTATAGTGAGTCTTTGGCATTGCTTCTCTCTTTCACACTCTTTGATTGCCTGTGGGTCCTTTCTTACAGCATCTAGCAGCCTCCATCTTCACAGAGAGTTTGGACCCTTTCTAGTCCCCATGGATGCAGCTGGATGGTTAATGGTTTGCCCTGAGCTCACCAGTCTGCCCACCTCTCACTGTAGATATTTAGAGAAGAAATACATCCTCAGTGGGTAGCAAGACATGCCTGTATTCATTTTGTAAGAATGTTTTTCTAGTTCAAAATATTCCAAGTAATAAGAGGAGTGTGTTTCAGTGTCCAGGAGAAATGTTTTCATAGCACAAAATTGAGAGCATGTGGTTTGTCAGACTGTGAGGAAGTACAGCCTTCTGGGACAGTGTCAGAGCAACGTACAAGTTACAGAGCTCAAACTGACCTTGCCCATAAAGCTGTTGGGAGTGGTAACTGGTGCATGCTGTCCTTTGAACCATGTTATTGAGAACAACACAGTTGGTATGGGTCAAAATCATACCTGTCATATATGGATGGTGAGATTGTTTGGATGACTGGGGTTCTGGAGTTCATCTTTCTCCCTGACTGTTTTATGTAACTGTCTTTTTACATTACTTTACATTAGAATGAGGATAAAATTTAGTCCATGGGATGGATTGTCCCTTGTCTGCCTGCTACCAGGCTTCCCCCAAACTCTCTCTGAAGTGCCTGGCAATGACCATGCTCTGAAGGAGGTTTCTCAAGCAGGTGGAGTTAGGGTCTGAGCAAAATTGAAAATCCACATGTTCCGGACTTGACCCTACCCAGAAATATGAAAAATGACCAGATCTATAACATCAGCTGTGTTTTTTTCCAGCCATTGTATGTTCTGCCTGACTGCCTGCCCTTTTGGAAATGCATAAAACTCTTCTGAAAATGCCATAAGAACTGGGACGCCAGGCAGGGGACAGGACCTGCCTCCCTGGTTGCTCACAGCTGTCATGCATGACTCTGTGATGGTGTTGCTGTAGGGATTGTTTAGCACAGATACAAGGACAAGCAGAGCCAAACTGTATTCCCTATTGTATACTGCTGCCAAAACGCTTTCAACCCATCTGAGGGTGAAAGAAGAGCGACCCTAGTTGTCTCACTGCCTGTAAGTTACTGTGAGAGTGACTAGGAAATGCTTGGCTCTATGTGGAAAAACTTCCTGTACTAGAGAGGGGAAACCTGACACAGTTCTGGCCTGCCCCTTTGTGGGTTGTTACTTGGTTTCTCACTGTGGTTTTCCTTCCCCTTCAGTTTTCTGCACTAATTTTGTAATAACAGTTAGCGCTGGATTTCATAACACAGACATACAACATGCAATTAGAAATTGCTTTGTGTGAAATAAAGTAGCTCTGAGTCATATCCAGACAAGTGAATTATCTGTGATTATTCAGCCAGGAAGGGAGACAGTGGTAAGCAGAGGAATGTGCACACCAAGGGCTACACATTATTATTAGCATTTGCATACTATTTGTAAGCATAAGGAGAATAACAAAGCCATATACTATGGTAGGGTTAGGCTTATTGGGATGTCTGTGTGTAAACATTTGTGTGATCAAGTCCTCACTGGGAGGAACAGGTGATTTTCCTCTGGTCTTAAGACTTGTGCATCTAAAGGATAGGCCAGTCACCTTGCTCAATCTTTCTCTGTTTCTAAAAAAAGAAGGGGGGGAGGAGGATGCATGGCAGATACAAGCATCTTTGTGAATTCTAAATTTATGTGAAGAAAATCTTGTATATGAGGACTTAGCATAAAGGGGAATAAAGGTTTCTTCAAAGGGAGATGGAAGAAAATAGATTTCCAGCACTGGCTTGTTTGATGTACCTAGTGGATCTGCTTCTTTTTGTCCTTTGGCAAAGAAAGGTGACATTATGAAGGGGCCCTTGGCTGTGCAGAAACAGCTGGGAAACCTTTGGGAGTGAAAAGTTGCTGGCTTTGTGAAACAAGGTGGCTTTTACAGTGGCCTCCCAGTATGTTTGTTATTTATTACCAGGTAGGCAACTTAGGGTCTGGGACTGCAATCAGGGGCACGGGCTGGGGGCAGTTTGCATTTCCTGAGTGGCAGTGGACCAGCCAGCGAGAGAGACAGAGACAGCAGGGGGGATAATGTGGGCAGAGAGTGTGCAGGCTGCTGGCTTCACACACTTGTCATGGGAAGGCTGATTTTTTTGAAGGCGCACATTGAAACTAGAGGTATTTCTGCAAGGCAAGAGTTAGATACTGGGAAGCACTCACTAAAAAGCGTCTTCACGGTCCTCAGTGCGTCGCTTCAACTACCCAAAGAAGTTTGTTTTCCACCCATTGCAGAGAATCAGTTGACCCTTCCCCAGCCAGTCACAAATGCCTCCATCTGTAAAATGACAGTGAAAAATGCTTAATCTTCCAAGATGAATCTAACAGATGCTTCTCCCAGGAAATGAACTAAAGGTTGCAGCTTTGCTTGAGCGATTGTGAGTCAGGTATGAGTCATTTCTCCCTTGAAGGGCATCTGGATGTGCTTTGCTGATAAACACACAAAGAGCACAAAGCCTGGGGTGAAAGGTTATCACAGGAAGGAGAAACTAGAAAAAAACAAAACCCACAAAAAACTTCAGAGATATACCAGTGTACCCTGAACCTTCCTCTGCGGCCCAGAGGATGCATTAGCTGTGGGTTTTAAAGACATTGTTTCCCAACCTCCACTGCATACTAATTTGTAAAAGCAGAGAGGAGCCTTCTATTATAATGGAATTTGGGTATTTCTATTATATCTATTGTTTCTGTGGCTTCTGATTGCTGCAAGTGCATTGAGCCCAGGGAACTGGGAATTGTGGATAAAGTACAACTTCAGCTATTTTTCCACAATAAAGCAAGGTGTTCTGAGTACAGATTAAAGTCAGCATGATAGTACAGAGTATATGACACCCACAGTAATTGATCTGTATGAAAAAAGTCATTTACAGGGAATAACATGGTACTGACAGGTTTTCTAGAGTGATCATAGATGAATGAAGTCAGAGCAGAAATTATTGTCAAAAATTACCTGCCATTGTGCTGTGCAGATCAGAATAAGGGATCACTGTATTTCTGCTTGGTTTTTAAAAAATCACAGAAAGAGGCACTGGACTATAAAGAATTGGATGTAAAACTTGTTTCCAGGAGCAAACCACAACTGTCTTTAGGTAGTCCTGTTAACTCAGTGGTAATCCTTGCTCCTGTAGAACGTCAGAGGTAGGAAAGCTGACTGCAGCACATCAAATGAGCATTAATTGTGCTTCATCTGATGGAGCTAATCCTAGCCAAGTGCAGCCAGACACTGATTTTCATATATTGCTGTTCTGACCATTTTACTATCAAGCTGTTTCTTAGTGACGTACATTTATTCATGGCACAGGGCCTACAAAAAGCAGCCTAGCATCCTGCCTTGGGAAGGCAGACCTTGTCTGTAGGAAGAGCTCATATCTTTTACCAGGCTGACAGATACATCACAGAGGGGGCAGACATGCTTGCCAGCACACAAGTCCATTCCCAGGTCAGGAATGGAAGCTGTTTCTTCCAAGTAGAGGCAGGTCAGGAGCAATTATGCTGGGTTCAACTTAATTATGCTAATCAATCAAGCAATTAGAGGGATAAGGATGCTGACTTGCAGGGACAAAGAAGTAGCTAGCCTTTTTGAGAAAACAGAGAGGTTAGTAATTAGCTTAGTTTGGGATGGGCAAAGAAAGTGGGGAAGACTGATATATATGGCTTTAGATGTTACGAGGGTTAGGATTTTTTGATTTTAGGCTTATCAAGAGCTTACACTTTGCCATGTGGTAGGATATACTGGTGGAGATGTAGTTTCTTCTGGCTACTGCCTGCTTCAAGCTAGTGCTGGCAGATGCACGGAGTATCAGTGTTCCTTGTTTCTTTGTGTTACAGGAGATCCCCTCCCTCTCCCCAGACTGAGAGAGAAAACCCTAGTTTATCTCTGGGACCAGCCAAGCTATGTTTTTTCTGCATGGAGGTGTAAAACAGAGATCTGTTTTTCACGTTTGTCATCATGACAACCAGGGGCTTGTCAGGTTTGTCTCATAGCCAAACTGCTGTGCACACCCCAACCGGAGCAAACACGATACCTGCTGCATCAGCTGCTCACAAAGTGTCTTCCATCCATGGCTTTGGGCCTAGCACAGCCATGGGTTCAAAAACGTCCAGACAACAACAGTCCAGAATGTGACTAAGATTGAGAGGTTTGCTCTTTTAGCCCTGTGCCATGGCAGAGATGAAAAAAGCCAGCCCTTTTGGGGTGTTAAATCTGCATAGCCAGGATGAAGCAATAGCACGGAGAAGAGTTTGTTCTGGCTCAAGCATCTCTTCCAAAAGTGTTCTTAACTTGAATGAGTCTTAAATTAAGGAGCTGAAGCATTTACTGTGTCCCTTGAAAGTACGTCAATTACTATGACTGGAAAAACACAAGGGAAGAGAGAGCATACCCTTCTTAAAGCAATAGCTATCATTTGAGAAAGGACATGTTTTTCTTCCTTCCTCAGGTCTGAAACAGAAGCAGCAGACTTGAAGGGTAAATCCAAACTGCTCAGTATTGAAATAGGAGTGTACCACTGAGGTAATCTCTGAAAGAAAAGGTGTTTGATACCTATGAAATAGAGGAGGAGAGGGAGAAGTGTAAGGGGATGTCTCTGAAGGGAGAGAGATTTCAGCATGTCCTTCTGATGAAGAGGGATGTAATGACTGCAGCTTTTCCTGCCTGGAAGGGAAAAGCACCTATAGGCCAGGCCTGCAGTGATAATGTGTTAGCTTGCTCTGTTTTCTCCTCCAGACCTTGCTGTCACAGACTGGCTTTGACAAAACAGAAGCAAGGCAGACTGGAAAAACTTCCTCAGAAATAGAAAAGTCAAGAAGTATTCTACTCAAAAAAGGCTTCCCAAGGCTGGTGACGTACTTCAAGATGGTGAATAATCAACCTCAACAGCAGAAGGGAAAAATACAACAAAACTATCTGCTCTTCCCTCTGGCAGGCTCCAGTGCCTTGGGAGACAGCTCTGCTGACTCATTCAGAAAGCAGTTTTCAAAACATGACTCCTCTTGTATCTAGACAGCTCCTTTCCCTGGGAACAGCAGCCCACCTGCCCCAGTCAGCAAGGGCAGAGTGGGAAACCTGCCCTCCTCCTGCTCTTGACTGGCCACTGGTTCGGGTCTCTTGGAAAAGACAACCTCCACTCTTTAGTCTGCACTTAATTCTTAAAAGCCCAATTGCAAAAAAAGCTGAGGTCTGATTTTTGGAAGTTGCTCCAAAGTGATGTTCATTTCCTGTGCTCTATGGTTGCAAGCCATGTAAAATAGTAAATAAATACATATCAAAAATACAAGCATTAGGAAGCAGAAGAGATTGCCACTTCAGTTTTTTTCCTATTAAACATTTGGTTCCCCATAAATGAAGATAGGAGCATGGTGCAAGGTAAATACAACTCCCTGCTTTAAATGCAAAAATTCTGTCCCAGGATGGACCCAAGGTACCTGAAAAGACTTGTCAGGGAAGAGGTGGGTCTGTGCTTGTCCCACAGCAGGCTCTGTATATGCAGATGTACTCCTGGCTGCTGTGGAAGGCATAGTGCAGACAGCATGGCATGTTGGATGGCCCTTTCTGTGTGAATGAATTAGGAGTCCTTTACCCAGTTCCTAGCCAGAGGACATCACTATGTCTGCCTTGCAGGTGCTAAGGAGTTTTTTGCTTGGGAACAGATCAGGGAAATCTACTGGGGCAATCAGAGTACCAAGATGGCTGTGTTGGAGGACAGCCCAAGCACGGCTACATTTCCTTGGAGAGCTCACTTTGGTACCAGAACTCTTTACACAGGGGACTTTTAGTGCTGGCACCACTGCAACCTTCCCCCCAGCCATGGTTGTGGTGGTTGTGTGGGAAAAAACAGAATTTTGTTTACATAGCTCTTGGTAGGGCTCACTTGGTCCTGAAGAAGAGATCTGTGCTAGAGAGAGAAGCAAACTCTTCAAAGATTTCCCCACAGACTGCTATGACTTTGGCACGGCTGGAGTCAAGCTAGCATCAATAGCATCCTTCTTTGAGCCACCTCAAAGCGGTGAAACTGAGGGGAGCTGCTTGGTGGCAACTTCGGTGAAAGGGAGGATACAGCAGTTGTTCCTCATCTGAACTGAGTGGCACAAGCAGGCTCTTAGACCTCAGTACTCAGTGTGATGAAATGTGTGAAGCATTTTATCCCTAGTCTGCTTCCCAGGAAGTCAATTATTCTTCCTCACTTTGTGGGGGGCAGGTAGCGCATGCAGTTTCTGCAAACAAGGGGCTGGTGAGAGAAGAGGACCTAGAGCCTGGGCATCTGTTTCACAGGAGGTTGGGTCAGATCTGCAGGGTGTGACTGGCTCATCTGCCTTCCTGGATGATGACAGCTGACAGCTGTGGAAGACAGAGGGAGAGAGGGAGGCTTGATGTGAAAAGAAAGGGAGCTGGAATTGCAAAAACACACTGATGATGGTTTTGCTAGTAGAATTCCAATTCCAAATCTACATGTGATGAATTAAAACCTGAAATGGTGTTTAGCAAACGCTGCTTGCCAGGCCAAATTAGCAGCCTTATTTGTTGCCAGTGGCAGCTCTTTAAAACTCTTAAAGACGGGCTCCTTTTAAAATGTGGCATAAATAGGATGTTTTCTCAACAGTAGCATTTCCTCGCTTGAGCATCGCAGTAATTTTTGTACCCTTTGGTCTCCCACAGCTGGTATACCAAAAGAAAATGACAGCACAAAACCCAGCCAAGCTCCTTGGAAATGTAAATAGACCGGAACCACTGGTGTCCTCTTAACACAGCATCAATCACTGCTGGGTACTGGAAATGGCAACACATTCGTTACAGTCCAGGCAGCAGATGGAGAAGGTGTAAGACCTGGTAGCACTGTTTTGAAGGTATGCATGTTTCTCTGCAGAAAATGGAGCACAGATGGGGGCTGCTTTGACCTGCTCACTCAGTAACTGCAAAATCCTTGTATTTTCAGACCAGCTCTGTATTTAGGCTCTGTGGCATGGTTTGGACCCCCCCCACACACTCCCTACTCATACTGGTCTCTGTTGGCTGTAAGATATGCTTCCTGTGGACTTGAGGTGAATTAGTAGACAGTAAACCAAGGCAGATCCTTAGCTTCTGGTGGGCTTTTCTCAAGAAAAATGAACCCATTTACTTTCTCCCAGCAGATTGTGTTTCCCAAAATAGCAGTTTTTGGAGACAGTTGTTGCAGGTGAACTGTTGCAGCTGGTGTTCAGCACCACATCCATCACCCACAAGAACAGAAACAGATCCATCCGTTATGGAGGATTCCCATGCCACAGAGACTTCTCCCAGAAGACAGGGAGACCTTAGAAGACAACAGAGGATGGGCTCTCCCATCCATTCTCCACCATTGGAATGGTGGTGTTATGTGATGCTTTGACCTGGTGATTAAGTATAGGTGGCTTAGCTAGAGTAAGTTCCAAGCAGTAAATACTGGCTTTACCAATCACAGAGTAAGAGGAAGTCTGATGATGATTTTAGGGCAAAGGGAGTAATTCTTCTAAGGAAGGAGGAATATAGTAAATACAGTGTTGTGCTCTGGTTTGCCTTGCAGGATGGCTTTCATTAGGAAATAAGTGCAGATGTGATTTCCTGGGCATACCATCCTTGCAGAGAAGCAGCAACAGTCACTCTCCAGTGGATGGACATACATCTGGCTTGTTTCAGATTTCTCTTGGCCAGGTCTACATGACACATACCTGACTGCATTTCTCTATTGATCATTAGGAAGGTAGTAAGGGATCCTCATGGACACAGGAGGCTAGAAGATTATTGTTTTGGGGGTTATTTTTGCAGCTGTGGTTATACCAGCAAAACTGTTTTCAGAGCTTGTTTTATTTGATAGTATTTGTTTTATTTCTAGTGATGAATTTTGGGCTATGCAGAGAAGGATAACACACTGTTATCCACATTATCCTGAGCACCTCTTATAGGAACATGCCAATTCTTGGATGTCCTTGTGGGTTGTTTGTTTCTGAGCCAATTTCTGTGTCAAAGCTTGCTTTTTCCAAGAACACCAGGTGGTTATGCGAGTCATTGCCTTTCAGGTTATTCCTCTCATGCCATGGAGCAGTAAGGGGTATGAGATGCAGCTGCCCACAGGAACTGCTGAGAATTTGTAGTCACTAAGGCTAGAGGGGGTTAATAGCTGTGCTAGTAGTAATGGAACTGGTAGATCAATCCAGCCCATGTGGAACCACAGCTTAGAGCAGTGAAAGATCTCTTGCCAGTGCAGGAGGATGTTTGTACCACCTGTCTTTTAAGATGCTTATCATATGTTGCCTCCAGGGAGGGTGGTTATGAGCCAGAGCTCAGCCTGGGAGCTGTTACGCATCCTTTTCTAATCCTTTGGCTACAGGTGGAGCTGAGGGGCCACTTTCCAACTTAGTTGGAAATAGTTTGACAAGTCTTGCCACCTGAAATGTCATGGATTTCTTCTCCTGAATATGTCCTCCCGCTTCTCTTCATCTCCCTTAACCAAAACATTGTCTGCGGAGGTTTTTACACACACACGCATGCACACACACACATACACACACAGAGCAATATCACTTCCCTGATTCCACTCCCTGCCTGATCCCACAAACTTCAGGGTTGATGCAATGAAAATAGTGGGCAGGATTAGACGTATCGGGGCAGTGGCCACCATTGTAAAAAGAAGCCACGAATCTGGCCGAGCCTTAAATCTCAAACTGTTACCAGATGAGACAGGTTGGGATGAATGGAGGGAAAGATGCTGCATCAACTATTGCCCTGTAAATGAGGAAGGCTCACTGTGAAAAAGAGGGACATAGTTATAGAATCCTTAACCTAGTGCCTAGCCAAGGATAGCAATTGCGCTACACCAGTCTATGCCAACCTACCTAACATCAACAGCATGAGCACAGTGGGTGAATGCTTCCTCTGCAAAACTGAATAAGCTCCATCTTAATGAAGAAACAGTTTCAGGCAAAATTTAGAGAAGATGAGGGCATTCTCCACTCCATGTTCTGCAAGATGGTCCCCTGGGAGGCATGTGTCCTTCTGCGTCCTTCCTATGGCTTCCATGTGTGGGAATCTGGCCCTGCTGGGAGATATCCAGCAGCACTGGAGAGGCTATTAGCTTCTACCTGACCCACTTTCATGCAAAATCGAGTGACAATTTAAAAAATAAGGCAAATCTTTTATGATAGGTAATTTGACTCCATAAGTAGACCAGAGCAGGGAAGCTACAGCTGCATTCAGGACTCTGTTCCCTGCCAGGGTGACAACACCAACAACCAAGGAAACAAGCACCCATTTCATCACCTGGATACTCTGAGAGAGTGCTCTCAGGTCAGGGTGCTGTAGCCCAGCAGCTGGAAAGAGCCTCTGGTTTCTGTCATTCCATCTTCTTTCAGGCATTGCAACTGGCATTGTCATCAGCTCCGCATTAGGCCAGGTGAATTGCAAGAGGTCCCACATAGCATAGAGGTGTTCCATGGCCTGTTGGCTGGGGTAGCAGAGGGCTATCAAGCCAAAGACCTGCTCTCTGAGCAGGGAGACCTGAATAGTGCGGTGCTGCTGTCTAGGTCTTGTGTTTTAACATCTAGAGATGTGTGTGTCATCTTCATTTACAGTATTTCCTTGGCAGACTAACAATGAACTAGGTCTGACTCACCTGTCTTGAAATACTCTGCTGTTAAAAGGATTTTTACTGAGTTTTATCTGAGGAAGTAACTCAGATGTTGTTTGGTAGATGGGTGAGTAACGTGGCTTTTCACACTTGGGGAAAATGGGTATTTGGGATGGATTTTTAAAGCCAAACCTCTCTGACTTTAGGGATGACACCAGTGCAAGAAGTGGGAGAGACAGGCTCATAGATTGGGGGTTAGAGGGCAACAGTGCTTCATTTACTGTCAGGAAGCTGGTGCTTGAATGTTGAGAGAGCTGAACTGAGGGAACTGAAAGCTCACCTTGGGAGCTGTGGCCTTCAAGGACCAGCCTAGAACTTCCTGGAGCTGCCAGAACATGGCATTTCTATTGAAGCTGGTGGAGGCACACTGGGATAAACAAAAAAACACAGTGATGCCGGGAGGGGGGGGCACAACTTAGCTCCAAAGAGCTATAAGGTGTTGTTGATACCTGACCTGAGCTGCTCTTTGCTTATCCAGGACAGAAGACCACTCTGACATAGAGCAAACCCCACTGGTGTTTGCTGAACATGCAAACCTTAGAAAACCTTAGTCCCTAGTGCATCACCTAGAGCTATTGTCAGATTTCCCTGCCACAGGAGCTAATCCATTCTTCTGCATGTCTACCTGATGGCACTCAGGGTTTAACAACCAATGGCAGAGCTTGAGCTGTATCTGACACAGATGCACTCTCTGTCCCTGTCCCTGACTACTGCAGCTGAAGAGGTGTTGGCCCACAGGGCAGGTGCCCATCTCAAAGCTTCTCTCTTGGAGACCGGTATAGCTCTCTCAGATGCAGAGTTCGAAGCCTCTGTATCTGGGAGGAGGCAGAGCTTGGTTGTAGATACAATTGATTGTAAAGGATATAAAACAAGCAGCATTGTTTATGTTCTGCCCAGAGTGGACAATACACCTTCATCTTCCCACGCAGTTCCGCAGTCAGAGCTATTGTGTTTATTATTATTATTATTTTTCCTCCCTATTGTTAGAAGACACGATTTCATTGTTGTTATTTTGAATCTGCTAGTTCCAGAGCTTTAGGATGCTACCTGCTGACCCTCTGTTTCGATTCAAATCATACCTTTCTCCTGGAGTCAATCCTATCACAGTGACAAGCCCACTCCCCAAAACAACAGTGGTGCAATATGCGGGCTTTGACTTCGCAACTGATGGGAGATAAAATTATAAAGAGGGGTAGGTGAATCATCTGCTCTGAAGCACTGATGAATACACGAGACAGATTGCAGTTCCGTGTGGTACCACAAATGAGTAGAGAAAGGGGAACAATACGAGATTCAGACAAATGCAGGAAAGCAAAATGACCATACATGCAGGTAGGAGGGTGTCTTTTTCCACTCTTGTGTTGGGCTCTCCTGGCAGAACTGAAGCATTATGACAGTACTTTCATCCTCCTCTTTTTTTTCCCCCTATCTTGTGCAAGATTCAGTGAGAAAAGAGGGTTGTTGTGGCATGAAGATGGGGACCCTTCTTTCACTGCACGGTCACCATCTCCAAGGCCATGCTTACTCAAGGCACGCATGGACTGGGGGAGGGATCAAAATAACAGACCTTCATGTTAATTTTTAAAAACTCATAAAATTTTCCTTCCCTAAATGTTAAAGAGATAGAGAAGATTCTCTCATTTCTCTAACAACTCTTTCCTTTTCTTCTATCATCTCAAAAAACAGGGAAATGTGCTTGCATGGAGGTCTTTTATGTCTGAAAAATTGAGAGGAGTAGAAAGCTCTCTTTTTCTTTATTTTGCTTCACTTGGAAGACCTGAAAAAGACAAAAGAAAGTACTTCTTTGAATGTTTGGGTTTATTCTGTTACTGTCCTTCAAGATATGTCCTTCAAGCTTGTGAACAAGCTTTTTGAATTTTTATGGAGGAAACAGAGCATTCAGAAAATAAACCTACACTTTTCTGAGTGCTAGATATTATCTCTGGGGCAGGAATCCTAGATAATATCAGGAATTTCTTTAGCACTAAACCAGTGCCAAATCTGCCCAATTCAGTGAGAAGTCCAGGAGGTGACATGAACATGGTGTCTCCATGTGTTGCTAGAAATAAGATAGTACATACCAGAAGGCTCCTTCCATTTGTAGGGTCAGGTCCAATAAAAAAAAAAAGGACGTTGAGAAATAGCTGTGGCAAATAAAGCTGGTGTACTGTTTCATAGGGTGAGTGGTTAACCACAGGCATGAAAATCCAGGGAAACACCTTTTTGGTCAAAATCAGCTCACCTAAGCTTTCAAAAATTTCCATTACACAGTATGAAGCAGGTTATTTCTAAAAAGAGAAGAAACGACCACTGACTTTATGCTGACATCACATTTCACTGCATTGTTATTGAAGCATGTGCTGTGGAAAAAAGGTCTACAAACCAATATGGAGACTAAAGTGCTTGTTCATATGTATAAGCATAAAACATTGTGAAGAAACTGGATGCATCAGTTTTTCTGTCATTTCCAACAATATAAAGATAATGGACATGAGTGGTCTTCCTATGGCTGTAAAAGAGGCATGAAAGGTGTGAAGGTTTTCCCCTGTCCATTGAAATCAGCCCCAGGGCAATGGGCAACTGATATAGTTTCCTTTGGAGCAATGGTGGTCTGCTCACGCTGTACAAAGAGCTGTATTTCTGCAGGGTCACATAGGTTCTCAGTACCCTTCTTTGTAGCACTGGCTTTCTGTAGTAATTTAATAACTCACATTTATTGCATAACTACTATTCATATTCCATTAGATTTTGGGGGGTGGGGTGTGCACAGAGTAGCAATGTACATTGTCATGGTTCACAAACTCTTGTGACACTTGACAGGCGAGAGGAAATTGCATTTTTCCCCACTGTAAAGCAGCTACAGAAATGGAAGGTATGAAATTAGTCAGTCTTAACATGAATTAATCAAGGAAAGGAACTTGGAGATGTCCTTGGAGAAGGGCAGGATGAGAGGCTGGACCTAGAGCCTGTTTTTAGCTGGTAGTACATGCTAGAGACACAGCTCTTGTCAATGGCAGCAGAGGGGCCATGGATGAGACATAGTTAAGTACCCAGTCTGGAGAGACCATGCCATTCTGAAAGCAGCTAAGACCAAGAGGCTGATAAGGTTTTCAGCACAGGGAGCAGGAGGAAGGGGAAATTTGGAAACAGCGGGTCTAAGAGAAGCTTTCTTGAGCCACCTGGTATTTCAGGGTCTTAGGGTTGTTCCCACTGGGAGATGTCCCATGGAAGCGATTCATCTGGCTCTGCAGCTTCTCTGCTCCAATGGTGTCCCTGCAGGTGTGGCAGGTGATTGACCTGCACAGTGTGGGTATTCCCTGATAGTGTGGATCTGCAGTGCCAGACTGCTGACAAACCTCCTTTGCACAGGACGACGCTGCATCCTCCTCCCTTGCAAGCACTGCTGTGCTTTCTCCTGGGGTAGCTGTGACACTGAGACACAGAGACATTCTCCATATATCACTGGGCTGAAGGAAGAAGCATCAGAAGAGAGAAGCTTGTGTGTGCTTCCTCTGGGAAACTGGCTGGAAAATGCCAAGCTGCCCTGAGGTTTAGTGCCTCTGGAGTGCTAGGAATGGTGTTGGAAGCACAAGAAGACAAGACAATTGCAAACTAGCACATAGACAGTGATAATCCCTGTCCTTCATTCACAGCCAGAAAGCTGCTCTTCCCTGTAACACTGCCTGCAGAATAACTGAGAACTAACAAAAAAGCCATTGCTGCATTTTTTACTCAGTGTGTTATTCACCCACCACCTTGGCTTATAGTTGTGCTTGTTTTTTCCTGTGTTCAGAGGCTGTGTTTGAGACTCTGGACAGATGATGATTGTTTTTGGTGCTGAATACAGCTTTTTGGGGTTCATGCAAGACTGATTCTATTCATGAAACTTGAGGTGACTTCTTAGCTGTAGCAATATGAAATGGGAGTACAGCTCACCTTGCAGATGGTTGACTAAAATATTAAACAGTGATTCACCATTACTCACTGTCGCATCAGCTCATAAATTTAAAACAACTCCCTTTCCTATCTTTTTTATTTAAGGAAAAATAAAAGAAGTAAAGCTTTATCATGCATAACTGTGCTAAACTGATCCTCCGGAGGGGTTGGCTAATAAACTTTTTACTAGATTCTGCCTCTTTACATTAGTTGAGAACTGAAGCTATGAGAACTGAGCAATGCATTTCTATGTTAATAGAAAAAAACAAAACAGGAATGATTTCATCCCTGGTAAAATAAATGAGTGGAAATGTGAATACAGTTTTCCATTATATTACTTAGGAGGATGAAAATAACAGCTGAACACTGATTACAGGCCACAGAAAACAAGAAGGTGACGGCAAATTGTTTCTGGGATCCCTATTAGCTGTCATTAGCCATTGCCCAGGAAACAATCCATATCTATTGAAATCCTCATTAAAACATTCTCATAGATTTCTTCCTATAAACTAGGTAGATTCTTCTTTTCTTCAGCAAGCCTCTGCCCCTCGGTTGGGTACCCACTGTCTCTGGGAATTAGGGGAGTTCCAGCCCATATTTTTCTGTTTGTTTTCAGTTTACAGTAAGTTCCAGGGGCTTGGTGTTCAGAGTGCTGGGGCAGTAAATATGCAGAGTGGGAAGCAGTCCTTGCCTAAAGATTATGTGGCCAGAGAAGAGACTGGAAAAAGAGACCAATACTGCCAAGGTGAGTGGGAAAGCTAGAAATTTGAACTCCTGGTTCCCAAGCCAGGACTTCCTCAGCATAGACCAGGCTACTCAATTTAACTTCCCTTGAAAGGGGAATAAGGCCTCCCTCCACTGATTTTAGCTGCTACTGAGAGCTGGAATAGTTGAATTTGCCCCAGATACAAGCCACCTCCCAAACACAGCTGTGACAGGTCAGAAAGCAGGTTCATTATCAGTGCTTGTGCCTGCTGGGACCTATCCAATGGTCTCCTGTGATTGGAACAGAGCATGTAACACATTGCATGCCTGCTTGAGAAAGAAAATTTGTTGAAGGACATCCAAGAGGATGGAGCCAAGCTCTTCTTCTCTGCTGAGCAATAGACAAGAGGCAATGGGCAGAAACTGATGCACAGGAAGTTCCTCCTGAATATGAAGAAGAAGTTCTTTACTGTGTGAGTGACTGCACACTGAAACAGGTTGGCCATAGAGGTTGTGCAGATACTCAAGATAGTCCTCACTGGAGATATTCAAGAACCATCTGGACACAATCCTGTGCTATGTGCTCTAGGATGAGCCCACTGGAGCAGGGAGCTTGGACCAGATGACCCACTGTAGTCCCTTCCAACCTGACCAATTCTGTGATTCTGTGATTTGCAACATGTCTACTAATACAAAAATTCAGTACTTTTGCCATATTGTGTCATCTCTCATCATCCTCCAGTGGCTGTAGCACTTGCTTTTCAACATCAAGTAGAATTTAAGTCCCATTTTTAAGGATTACTCTGCTCCTATGAGTGAAAGCTGGTGGGACCATAAGCATCACTGGTCTGCCAGGATGTTGTTTGCTCTCTCCTTTAGCCAAATAAAAGCAGAGAGAGTCAGCCTAAGAAAGCAGCATATCATGAGCTCTTTCAGTGATCAGCAAACACTTCTGAAAAAGAATGATGACAGAAAAGCACTGGAACTAACAGATTTGAATAGTGGCAGTGAGATGAACAGAGTGAAATTAAAGTTCCTCTTTTTTGTGTTAAAGGAGAGAGAGTCCCCAGCTTGCACCTGCTCTAGGGTTTTTCCGACACTGTTTCCTGTCTCATGCAGGAATGAAGCCAGAATGCTTTGGTCCACCAGGCTTCTCATGAGCTATGAAATTCTGCCATGAGACAGTTACCTTCATTGTGTTGTGTCACTTGCTGTCTTGTAACGAGTGTTGCCCATCAATCAAGTTTTATGATAGAGCCCCCATGTTGTTCGTTGTCTCATCATGTCAGTAAGTCCCATGCTCATTCTCCAGGAAGGGGTAGACATGCCTGGTACCTTTGCAAAGGTTGGATGAGACAGGTCCTCTGGCAACCTGGTGAGACAGAATTTGACTCACTCTGCAAAGTCCTCTGAATACAGAGGACTTGCAGTAAGGATGATGTTTGAGCACTGGAGAGGGAGAAAAACACCACAGACCTGAGGCTCAGGCTCTCCAGGGCCTCTTTCCTAGCTTTGCAGGTGAAGATGGCCTTTAATATCACCATTGTCTCTTTCCCGAGCTCCTCTTTGCAAACCATTACTGTGCTGGCCCTCGGTTTGTTTTGAAGAGAAAGCATTGCCGTGGGCTGCCAGAGAAGTTGCCATGCTGTCGAGCTCACATCAGCTGCATCTCTTTGCCTTTCCCTGTTTAGGTTCTGGTCACAAGCTGCCCCAGAGCATCGTGGTTGTGCAGCCAGTGAGTTTAAGTGCTGGACAGCGGGAGCAGAAGAGGGCAAGCAGTGGTAGCGCAAGGTTGCCCACTTCTGCCCTGCACCAACATTCATGCTACCTATATGATGTCAAGGATAAGAGTTTGAGGGCCATTGTAGATGTTGTCTGAGGGAAAACTGTCCAGAGAATGGCTTATTTGTCACTTGGATAATCAAGTATGACAGGAAAAGCACATGGTCCTTCCTCTTCTTGTGCTCTCTAGCCTTAGACACCATGGCAGCCTGGGAACAGCTAGGATTTATTTTGGTGTCTTAGCCTCTGTTGTCCTGGTTAAAGGTTGATCCTGTTCAACCTTTCTGTCCCTTCAGGGTTCCTGTGAAGATTTCCTGCTTTCTGCCATAAAGGGGGCCAAAAATGCTTAAGGAAATGGCAGTTTCCCAGGCAACCACACTTAGCAATTTCATCAATTAATCAGCAGGAAACTAAGGAAGAGAATGGGAAGCAGATGCTCAGAGCAGGACAAGGCTTTGAATGATTGATGTCATCTAAGAGACAGGCAGAATTTACTCCAGGAGAGAACTCAGCCTGAGGGGTTGAGGCAACTTCCTTTGCAAAGGTTCATTACTGCAGAATGATGGCAGGGAGCCAAGAATGGCTTTCTAGGTGAATGTCCAGTCCAGTATTTAGAAAATGATCAGGTACATTGCAAAAATATAGCCAGGTTGGCTCAGAAAGGCACATGAAGACTCAAGGAGAGATGGAGCAGGAGTTATATGCTAATTTCCCCGACCACATGTGACAGTTCTCCTATTGAGTCTAATAAAAATGGATTTTTGACGTTCCCCAGTCGAAGTTACAAGTAGGTCTGATCTCTTCAAGATGTTAATATCCTGCTGCGTTTGTGGTCATGATGTGTTAGCTAACCAGTCTGTTTGTTGTAATCCAGGCAGACACATCCAACAACCACTACTGCCTTAAAATACAGATCGCATATGCAAGGCAGCTGAGGAAGAGATTGGATTTCTTCTGGGAGTCCATGGTTGGATTAAAAGCTGTAGAGGTCTTAACCAAATGTATCAGTGCTCTTGTTTAAGCCACACTGAGAACAGCGATGACAAGAGGAGGAAATCAGGCAATGATTCTCCATGTTATAGAGAATCTTTGTTCTTTTCTTGTAACTTGATTGGAATGAAAATGAAAAGGTCTTAAAGAAGAGACAACAAAATGGAAAATGCCTTGATGAGATAGAAGTTTGAGTAACTTCAAATCCATCCTTTTTTCTTTGCTTTTAAAATATCTTTTATACTTTCTTTTTTTCTTCATGGCATTTTTCTTTAGAAGATATTGCTCTTCCCATTTCCCTCCACATTTAACAAGCCAACTTTGGGGTTTTTTTCTGGTGAAAGCAACTAACTGGACCAAATGACAAAGACAGTGTTGTTAGCATCCTTTTTTCTATAAGCTGCACAGTTTTTCTCTAAATGAATTCATGTGACACTGTATTCTTTCATTAACACTCTTATTTAAATGACTGCCGGAACAGAGCTTTTGCATAAATCAGCAAGAAAAAACAAACCACCTCTTTCTATAACCATTTGTTCCTTTTACCTCAGTAATAAATCCCTCCTGGGGATTCAGAGCTCATGGAATTTATCATTGATCCTTGTAATGCACATTGTGTATTTCACATGCCTGGAGTGCATCTTTCGATTAGAGCAGACATCAGCTTTCTGCTTGTAAAAGCAAATGAAAAGACGCTCTCGATGGCAACGTTGAAATGAGTATTGATTGCATTATATGATCATTAAATAAAAGAGCAAGGTTCAAATAATCAAAGTATTCATAAGGAGAAAAGCTAATCAGAAATTTTAGAACCAGATTAAATTTGTTGTCTTTTCTAGGATAGATTTATTGCCTTTATTGATATCAGCCCTATGGCTTTTCCCTTTCTGATACATTCAAAAACCTTTAAATACACCTTCCATCTTGCATTATGGGTACCTGAAGATATAAGACATTTCAGCCTTTGATTTCTTTTAGTTAATTCATTTTAGGCTTTTCCTCTGGTAAAGAGATTCACAAAAAAACAAACAGGATTAACCAGCTTTTCCAAAGCAAGTAAGACCTTTGGTCCTTCCATGTGCAATTTTCTGTCAGGTGTCTGGGATGAGCAGGGACATGCATCCTTCTGCATGTATCAGGTCATGCTGGTGGTCTGTGATGGTTCAACATTGCATGTATATCAAGTCCTATGTCAGGAAGAGGAACAAAATGCCGGGGCCTCAGCCAGGACAATCTTCACAAGCCATGCCAGCTGGCAGCTTCAGTCTCACCAGGTGCTTCCCAGTGGCCCAGGAAGTCTTTTCTCACCTGCTCCAGGAAGTCTTTTCCAGGTAACGACTCAAGATTTCAGCCAGAAAGGGATGGTGTGAGAAGCAAATGAATAGGTCTCAGGGATATTCCTTAGACATGAGAGGTTGGGAAGGTGCTTCCCTGAGGCATGGCCCCTTTCACTGTGGGAGCTCAGCACTTTGATTACCTTCCTTTGCTTCTTCTTACAGTGTCTTCCATCTGGTAAGCAAGTAAAGAGGAAAGTTAGAAGATCACAGGCAATGTGATCTCCCTGGGCACCAAAAAATGCCATCAGGCATATCTTCATTCTGCTCAGCTGCTGTCTAAACCTTGGGAGAGACATGAACTAGGCAAGGGGTTAGTTCCTCCCCTAGCCAATGTGTTGCCCTGGAGTCTGTTCCCTTGCCTCTGGGTCAGGCTTGAGTGATGGCCAGTTCCTCGAATGACTAAGGAAGACATGCTTCCCTGGGTAAAGTAACCATCCTGAAGTAAGTCTTACACCAGACTGTGGGAGGCAACTACAGAGGGTCTTCAACCCTCCTTCCCATGCTGTCTTGAGTGACAGCCCTTGCAGTTGTGACTCCTAGACACCTAGTAAAAAGGTTTTTATTTCTTTCCACTTCTACCTCTCTTTTAAGCATCCTGCTAGGTGCCAAATGCATGACTTCTGTGTTGGTCTGCTGAAATGAGAAATGGCATGGGATAAGTGGAATTAAACATCAGACTGAATGAAGGAAGAACAGTTAGTTGTGTGATCCTATCTGCTCTTTGCTCTCTTGCCTCACCAAAGTTTGAGGGCAATAATAGAAAGTAGGAAGGCAGCAGATCTGCACTGAGAAGGGTGAAAGTACTCATCACAGGATAAAATTTGTCCATCCCAAAGCAAAACCAAGCTGCACCCCTGCAGCAATGAGAGAGGGACTGAGCATCTTCTCAGCATGCTGACACAAGGCTGATGAACATTGTGCTGCTTGGAGCAGAGTGCCAGCTGAAACTGTAGCTCCAACCAAGAAATTCCCAGGGGTAACCTGCCAGACTACGACACAAGTTTATATAAAATGTGTTTGCTCCTGCCCATGAATAATTTCCAGAAGCCTGACTGTAAGCTGACACTGCTTTATTAATTGGACTGTGCTAATTATAAGCCACCCCATTTGGAGAGTAAGAAGGAGTGGTGTGCTCTCTTGGGCACTGAGAGCCTTGTGACTGGCTTAGTTTCTGTTTAGCAGCAAATCTTTTTGCCACAATTTCAGACTGCGGAAGCTGAAAGAATTTGTGCACAGGAAAAAATGTTAAGGGTCAGCTGTGGTTAACCCACAGATAACAGTAACAAAAACAAGTATGTGTCCATCTCAATGAACTGCAGAATCAATTACAAGTTTGTGATGGGGGCTTGTCTCATGCTGAAAATTGGGGTGTCACAAGAAGAGGTGACAGATGCACACTGCAGAAAGTTGGCTAATTTTGTTGTGTGCTGCTTTTGTGATGATAAGGTTCTCAGAAGAAACTCTTGTCTTCACAGCACAAGTTTGAAGCCCCTCCTGATGAGCAATGGACAAACCTGGCTTAACCCTGGCGTAACCAAGGTCAGAAACACATCAGAGAAATGCACTTGTGTTCACTCTTACCCACCACCAGTGTGACCAGGAATACTGCCAGAAGGCTCCAAAATTGCTGAATTAAATAAACTTCAAGAATCTCTCTGATTTCCTGAGAAAAGTGATGTGTCTCTATTTCAAGTTGGGTTGGGTTTTTTTGCTGCTACTCAGTGGGGCCTTAAAAATACTGACCCGTTTGTTGTGATCAGACACTAATTGGCTGTTCAAATTAAAGAACAATTGTACTGGTCAGGTGGCTTTTTTAAATCAGAGGATCTGTCCTTTGAAATATGTTAGATGCTGCTTGCTTCTGGAAAGTCATGAAAAGCAAGCATGAGAGCAATTACTCTGGCTGCACATTGCCTGCATGGATGTGGACTGCCAGCTGGGAAGGCCTTTGGCTGTGGTTCTGTACAGCGCTAATGACCTGGGCAGCAGTTCTGTTTTCTTCCCTGAGAGAGCTGCACTGATCTAGGTGCAGAAAGGTGCAAAGAGACTTCCTTGATGTTTTCATCTAAAAGATGGAGTTGATCTCTAGGATACATTATTCACTCGAGCAACAATGTCCTTGGTGCCTGCCTGGCCCAGGCTCGATGTGTTTGCAAAGTTGCAGCTCAGATGAGTTGTCTGTTTCCCAGAAGGAGGTGAGGCAAAATGATGAATTTAAAAAAATTCTTACATCTTCAGGACCCTTTCTGCTTTGAAGCAGCATATGACATTTGGTAGAAGAATGTCAGTTCAGGGTCAGGCTTTCCTAGCTCTATCTAGAGGTTGCTTTGATCAAAGCTATCTTTTTTTTTTTGAGCCAAAACCTCCCACTGTAAAATATCAAGCATTGGGATACAGTCTGAAAGCAGATAAGTCCTTTGCTCAGCTCAGGTCACAGACATCTTTGTGTTTTGGGGGATGCAAAGAACATCTTGATTTTGAATCTTTTGGGCAGAGCACTTCTGGAGTGGGAGGAGCTGAAGGGACTACAGGTGGTCACGTACACAAAACTAATCTCGGAACTGCTGTAACTAATTCAAAGAAGGAATTTTCTCCTGACTTCTGCTGAAGGGTAGTGATGGCTGAGGCTGATACTTCCTCATTCATGGTCCCCAATTTGCAAAAACCCCCCGACATTTAAACAGATGAGATGAGTATCCAAGAGCCAGAGGACTCCTCAGCTCCTTCACCCACAGACTGATCTCTGCTGACCTTTCACAACCAGTCAGAGGTTTCAGGTAGTGAGGAAAGCATGGGAAACCGAATGTGCTCCTGTAAGAGGTGGTGAGGATGTAGTTTTATCCTCTGAGGACCTGTTTGCTCTGCTGCAGGTGAGCCTGCCCTAGCCTGGTGAATTGATTATTTTCTGATTTGTTGAGCAGGCTGGGAAGGGATCCCACTGCTCCTGGTGATGTGGAGGTGATGTGGGATAGGACCATTCCCTGGGATTGTCCATCTCTATGTTTGGCCAGGCTTTGTCTTATTTTATCCAGTCATCTAACATATACTTCTAGACTCAGAGAGTCCATATGATATTATTCTCCGAGCTATTTTGCTGGACAAAGGGGAAAAGGCACAGAACATGAGAAAAACAGGAAGGAAGAGTAAAGGGAAATCACTTAAGTTCTGGTAACAGAGGTCTGCTCTCTCCTTCTAGGGAAATGTCTCTGTTTATCTTTTTGCAAATTATCTTCTCTTTCCCAAGGAAAAGCCTCACATTCAGCTGTGCCTTCAGTAAGTGGAACAGTAGAATGATGTTGTCGGAGGACAAAATGCTTGTTAGCTGGGCCATTAGTGCTAAAAAGAGTCAGACCAGCTTAGGAAAGAGGTTAAATACAAGTGCTTTATAATCTTGGCTTTCCTATTTGGAGCTGTATTGTGAGCTCAGTTGTGAGACCATCCACATCTCTGTCTTGGCTCTGACTGTCCCAGCTTGCAGCAGTGCCTGGCCATGGTTCGGGTGGAACAATAGGCAGAGAATACTCCCAGGATGTATAGACGGAGAAAAGAGTTCAGTTGTATGAATGTAAACTCTGCTATGCTGCTTGCCCTCTAGGCCAGACAGGGAACCTCGGCCCATGTTATTTACCAGCTCAGATAAAGCTACTCAGATTTCAGCCTATGGTCAAGACCTTCTGGAGAACTAGTGCCTTTGAGTCACACTACAGAGTTGGCAGAGCATCACCTTCTCTACTGAGGGATAGGCAGGAGCATTTCCAGCATGCTGCAGGTTTTTGGGAGGTAACTTTGGCAGCTGAGATATGGAGAGCTGCAAGTGTTGCTGTAGAGTCCCGCATGCCATCCTCTGGAGGCTCACCTTGATATTCGAATCAGAATGAGTCCTCCTCTTCTTTCCCTTTCTGAGTCACTGCCACAGTCTATTTCTGACTTGTACTTTAGGAAGAGTGGGTTGATAAGAATGTGATAAAGAGGTCATAGCTGGTACTAAGGGGTACATACCAAAATGTTTTCCATAGCTAGATTAGTGCAGTTGCGCTATACACTGTGATGCTGTTGTACACACTTCTAGGAAGTAGGTTGAGGCAAAAATCCAGCACTGGGTTCACTGAGCCCAAATAGATGGAATGAGGTTGAAATTGCCACCAGTGGCAGAGCTTTTTCAGGTTCCTCAGTGCCCTGTCTGTGAAAAGCATTGCCTGACACAGTCCCAGAGCCCAGCCCTAGCTTGGAGAAAGCCTGAAGTAACCCAAGAAAAATATATCCATTACTCTCTTGCCAGAAGATGACTCTGGAAAGAGGGGACTGACTACTGTTAGGTCACTCCTAGAGGGGTTCAATCCTTCCCTCCTGTATATCAAGTAGAGGGCAAGATTCCCTGGCTGGAAGTTCCTGGCTCTGTCTATGGACTTCACAATACTTAGTCTGAAAGATATGGCCGAAATCAAGTGAGAAAACCCCTCCATCGCCCTGGCTAATGAGGTGGCAGCTGTAAGACTCAACATTCCAGTCCATCTGCATCAAAGGTCTTGGATAAGAGGGGACAGGTTTCTGGGATCCAGTCTTTTGGGGAGCAGGCTACAGACTCTCTAGGGTCTCTGCCACCGAGGCAGCACAGGGCCAAAGAGTCAGGAGGAACTGTGAGAGGTCTCAAGGCTTCTGTCAGGTTTTCCTCTTGGGTGCTATTGGATGCAGAAGCTGGTGGTACTGTCTGCTTCTCAGGTAGCTGCTTTGTGGGAGCTGAAAAATAAAGCTACAACAAGAGAAGACGATGATGGCCATGGATCACAAGAAGCATGATGGGACCAAAGTTTTTGAGAGACCTCTGTGGTGATATGAGGCCTGGTGATAGGAAGTGTTATTTACAGTGTTTGAACTCAGGCTGATGGCTATCATACACTGGCTGAGCACAGACTGCATTAAAAATGGCATTGAGAGTAGCCTCCAGGCAGTGGAAGATCTCTGCCCACTCAGGGAATGAGAGATTGCCCCTGATAAAGATATACCTTAATGCAGACCAACACAGCCTTCAAAGTGGTGGTCACTGGGGCTTCCACTCTGCTCCTTTGGGAAGGAGCAGAGAGGAAGTGAGAGGCATCGAAGCAATCTATCATTTTAAAATTAAATGATGTCTCTTCAGTTCACAGGGGAGCTTGGAAAGTAATTTACCACCAATAAAAAGAAGAGCAGAAAACAGCCCTGAGAGAGGCAGACCTCTGAATGGGCTCTGCTAATGCTCTCCAGCTGTGTATGCCATGGCCTCGGTGTTCAGTGTCAGCAGAGTCCTCTCAGTGTGTTGCTACCCTGTATCCACTCCATTTTGTCTTTGAATATTCATTTACACAAGCCAGATCAGGTGTGTACATGAGCTGTCCCCTCAAGAAAAAGGATTGAAATTGTTGTTGATTAGGCTGTAACAATAATGAAAGAAGGTGGCTGAAGGGTCTGAAAGACAGATAGAAAAGGCAGAGCTGGAAAACGTCAGGCAAAGCACGAGGTGAGATACTGATATGCCATGGCTAAATTGAATCCAAAACACCTCCTAACACGCACAGGGGAAGGTCCTGCAAAAGACACCCTTAATTTACTAATCTATAAGAAATGATTCTTTCTAATTTTGGCTCAGCATTGCTGCCTGCACGTGATAAATGTTCCTGCGTGGGAGTGCACTGAAACAGGGAAGCAGATGCTTGCTGGAGGGGTAGCATTCAGGCAGCGGATGTGACCCAGCAAGGAGGGGCTGTTCCTGGGCTTCCCATCAGGGCTCAGCAGGCTTCACTGCGCCCCTGCTGCTTTGTCCTGAAGCTGGCTGCGGGAACAGTGTGAGCCTTCCTGTCAAGAAACAATGGGGAAGGGGGGTCCGAGAGTCTCAAAATGGATTCCTCACCACATTAAGGGAGTGCACTGGGACTTGTGCTCTCACAGGGCCAATCAGGCATTGGTTTTATTGGAATAAGAATTGATGTTAGAAAGAAGGAAAAACATTTACGTTCCGTGTCAAAAGCGTGCAATAGAAACACAGCATGCCAAGGCAAGAGCCCTGTCCCCTGTGCAACATACATCTCCTCTTAATTAAATCTCCTGCAGCCAGCAAGCTTCATTCAGTCCCAGCAGTTAGCTGCGGATAATGTATGAGATAAGCCCTTCCAACCCACCCACTCTACACATCTCTGCTGCTCTGTGCTGGTGGGCTGCTCAAGATAATAGCAAAGCCAGATGCAGGGAAAAAGGCAGAAGGAATTGTAGCCTCCACTGGTAAATAAATTATTTACAATATTATTTTTTTAGATCTGCTCCCTTCCTGCCCTCTTGGAAGTATTGAGCATGAAAAATTTTAAACCACTAGAAGGTTTGGGAATGAATCCTACTGCATCTGTACCACTGTACCACTTTTGGATTTACTTTATTTATTCTGACCCAAGCCTTCATCATCCGCAGCCTTGGGGGAAATATGTGTTTCACAACTGATTCCAGGAAAGGAGAACCAGCTTATGTGCTGTGGGTCAGGATAGGGTCTCTGAGCCAGCTAGCCACCTTCCCTGGAGCTTCCTCTCAGTCAGAGAGGCCAAGGTCTTCACCTGCCTGTTAACTTATATTTTTGAGCACCAAGTGCTTACCACAGCTTATGCAAGGCCAGATAATCTGACCTGACTTTTTGAAGCAACATTGTGTTTTGGAAATAATCCCTTTCATTTGATGAAGAGCAATGTTGTTCTGAGGTAGATACAGCATCCCGTCTCCTGGAGAAGAAGTCTGGAAACATCTGGAACCTCTTTTCACCAGTATTGCACCCAAGAAACTAAATTCCTCTTTTTCGGGGATCAAGCCATCCGTGGCTCTGGCTCTGCTTCCTCACTGTCTTCTCTGGCTGCTTATACAGTTTTTCCTGCCTCCATCACACACACAGAGCATTTTCAATAACCCCTGTGAAGCCCTCTGTGCCATGCTGGTCATGCTTTTCAATAAGTTCACATCTATACAGGTTTTGCATGAATGCTCAGGCCTGCTGTTCAGTTTGCACCATGTTGTGTCATTGTGTTCTTGCTGCAACACATCTAGACAAAGTTCAGGAACACTTTCTAGTGTCAGCCAGTCTAACTCTACCTGAAATAATAGTAACGATAATTAGAGTCATTTTATCATCCCCATTTGCTGCCATTTTTAGGATCAAAGCTCCTGAAAGCACCTGAAAGCTGTATTACTCTGACATTCTGACTGTGTGGGCAGATCCGTTTTGCAGGGTGGTTTCAATAGGACTAGGCTAAAGATCTATGCTTGCTGAAGTCTGCAGGTGAGTATTTGCTGGTTTTCATTCATCTTCTTTGCCCTGTTCCTAATGGAAGTCTGCGTCTCACAGGATGTAAACAGCATGCCAGATGTTTCTGCAAAGTTAAGGCAATTAATTGAACCAACCACTCCTACTGCCCAAGCAATTTAAGGTAGTTTTTTGCTTTTGCTATTATTTCCTTGATCAAGAAAAAAGATTGTTGTTCTCAGCGGGAATGAAGAAAAAGAGACTCAGAAAAAGGTTTGGGGAAAGATTTTTTTTTTTTTTAAATAAAGGTTTAAAAAGCTACCCTGGTCTTTCTTTTTGGGTGACACCACTGGAATTTAACTCTTTCCTTCCAGTGGTGATACTTTCCCATTTATGTTAGTATTAAAATCTCATTTGTTCATCCACCTTTTGAGCGGCAGAAGGAAGGCAGTGTAGCACACCTACATCTCTCTGCTGTTAGATCTCAGCTCCAAATTTGATGAGATTCGTAGCCATGAAGCATTACTGTTTTTGTACTTGCTTCTTTTAACCAGGTGCTGAAAAACAAAAAAGTACCATTTCTGAAGGTTATGATAGGACTGTAAAAACTAATACTTGCAAAGAATGAATCATCCACTCAGCTTATACATCCACCCTGGGATAAGAAGAAGCCCATCTGGAAATAGCTACACCAGCTCCCTCAGTTTGGATGTATGCATGTCAGATGATCCATCAGACATGAGGGAAAGGTTCATAAGCAAAACTAATGTTAAGACTTACAGCTGTCACATTGGCATAGCAACCTAGGCTTTGGCTTTTCTGTTTTCTTTTTGCTTTTGAAGAATCCATCAGTTGTAAATGTGAATTCCACTGGTGAGGGGAAACATGAAGGGAGCGTTCAGTCCAGGGAGAAATCTGCCAGCACTAGGAAACTTAACCTCAATGCACAGGTAGCAAAAAACCCACCACCTCTTCATGGAGGAAAGGGATTGCCTGGTGAGCTGAAAGCTGAAGCAGTATTAGAACCAGGTTCGTGATCTTGATTTTTTTAAAGTTGATCCTTCTTTGTATGAGAAAGCCGCTCATTTGGTGCACATTCACAAAACTAAAACAGGTGTTTGTGTATCTTCAAACAACAGATCAAAGTCTCACTTTGGCTTGTGCCCACCTTGTGTATCTCCACAAAAGACCTTGCAGCTCCTCCCAGGCTCCTGGCACCAAGTGCTTGGCTCACAATGCCCAGCCTGATTCTGATGCTCCTGATTTTCCTCACTACTGATGTGTCAAGATGTGACAAGCCCATTTCCTACATTATGTGAACAACAGCTAAGTCTAGGAGAAATCCTGAACAAGAATATAACCTAATGTTAAACCAAAGGCAGCCACATGAGGGAGGACAACCACATACCTGTCTGGCTTTTCTGGTGGCTCAGATTTGGCTTAGGCTGCAGTTCCCACCCATCATTAATTGTCACACTGAAAAACCCCAGAGCTATAGCAAGGATGGATAAGAACAATTTCCACCAGGTGATCGAGGACCTCAATCGCAGAGTGAGTGTTCAGGAGCAGTGAGGGCCAGGCTTAGGTCCTCACTAAAGGACAGAAGCCAAGACTGGTAATACAGCCAGCAAGGCAGGGTCTTTGCAAACCAGGACTCTGGAATCCATACTCACACCCAGGCAAGGCAGGCCTAGATGACAGCCAGGTTCAGCCAGGAGTGAAGATCATCAGGTAAGTTCATGGTGACATGTCCGAAGTCTCACTGCAGGCAGCCGTGCAAGGCCTTTGGACCATACCTGCCTTGCTGTGCCTGCTTGGGACACGAGTTCATGCCTGCTCTGTGGTCTGTGCATTCCTTCTCTGGCCTTCAGAGTCACTGTGCCCTCTCTTAGGTGTAGAGTAATAGCAGAACCAGTGATGAATAATCGGAGTTAATAATAATGCTTGCCTAAGGTACTTGGTGCACTTTGCTCCCAAATAACTGTTGAACGAAAACACCCTGTCTGCTGGAGACACGCTGTGGCTGTGCAGAGCTGTGAGATTTAACAGCATCTGACAACAGCCAGGCCCCCCTGGCAAGCTGTAGTTTTTAGCTGATCCCCTTTTTTTTCCATGGAAGTGCTGAAAGTCGGCTAAATAATGCTCTCCCAGTGAATGAATTCCCCCAGCGGCATGCAGACCAGAGTGGATCTATTCCCTGGGTGCTCACCCAGGAAGTCATTAGCAGCTTGCAGGCAGAGGTCGATCCCATTACCATGGTTTTGTAACGTTTTGTTGAAAAAAATAAGCCAGTGCCTTAGGACTGAAGCTGACCTTGAATGAAAAAGAAGGAAAATCAATCGTGTCTGGAGCTTGTCTCTTTATGGGCTGAAATGTGCTACTGTTGAGATGCTTATTTTGGGGAAAGCAATTAAGGGAAAGGAGGCAAGGTGGGAGCAATGTTTTGGAGGTGAAACAATTTTTCATCAATGTACTGTCTGCTGCTAAAGAAGAGCATTTCTGCGACTCCTTGTATCCTCTGAAGTATGACTGAAAGATATCTGGAAAAGGACCTGACTTAGGCCTCACTCATTGGTGCAATGATGTTTGTGCAGATGTTCTAGCTGTGAGTGTGTAGCAATCAGTTGCGCTCATGGACAGCCTCCATTTCTCTGCTGGCAGATGGTACTCATTTTGGTGGTTTTTGTTTAGAGCTAGGGAGAGTACTTTTCCATGAATGGAAAGTAGATTCTTTCAACCAGTAGATCCTGGGTAGCTGGCAAGCACCCAGACAAACACAGAATCCAAAATAAGTCAAGTAGAGTATCCAGCTACATAACTTGCACAGTAATCCATGTTCCTTCTCAGTTGATTTTTCTGCTCTCCTCAGTTTTAGTTTTCAGAGTACAGGTGCTAGGCACTGGAGGTGGTTGTGGAGGGGGGAAGGCTAAGATGTCTCTTGCTGTGGGCCTGTTTGCCTTTTCTGTGGTTTGGATGGATTAGAGGGAACTCCAGCCCGGATAGCTACATGATGTGCAAAGGGATTGGAAGAAAGAAACATGCTGTGGTTGATACTTGCACAGCTTTAGAGATGTCTCCTGGTGTCACTAGATGCTTTCTCATCCACATCTGGACTTCCTCTTTTCTGCCTAGCAGGTTCTTCTCTGCGATGGCCTCTATTAGGTGAGTCAAAGCATACCATTCACTTTGATGCAATAATGCAAGTATAAGCTGCTTCCTGCTTAATTTGCTTCCATTTATGATGAATTAATATTTTCTTCTGTGCTGTGAACAGTAGCACTAAGCATACAGCAGGTATGCTGCTAATTTTGTCAGCAAAGCTGGTAAGGGAAGGAGATAAGAGGGGAAAGAATGAATCATTCAAGGGGATAGCTGGCTCAGGCACTGCCATGTTATCATCACGACCGCACAGCAGTTGCTGTGCCTACTCACCCGCTCCACATGAGGTCCATTTGGACCTGCAGAGACACACGGTGACATGAAACGGTCTTTCCTTTAAGCTTCCCAGAAAGCTCTGGGCACAAATGAGCTGGCAAAAAGGTAGCTCAGTCACGATCTCCAACCACTGGGAACCTGCAGAGTATTCCTGACAGCCAAGTGCTGCTTGATCCAGTAGACAGAGGCAAACATAAGGGCTAGATCCAGATGTGAAGCAGGCTAAGAAAAGACAGGAGATACTAGCTTTATTACCTGGGAAGGAGATTAAATCCTGGGACAGCTCATTTGGTAGATCCTCCAAAGTCTGTGCACGGAGAACAGGTAACACTTTCTACATGATGCTATCAGAGGAGATTTGTCTGAAGGGGCACACTGTTATGGGTGATGGGAGAATGGGGTGTGAGCAGCTGGCATAAATGGGAAGAAAATGAAACGCTATTTGGTAGTTCTGGATCACCAAAGAGCTCTGTAATATTAAGGGTGAATAAGTTGTAGTAGAGTTCTTATCATCTCACCTTAGCATTTCCTAGCGCTGCTACTGCTGGGTCCTCCTGGTTCCTGAAATTGATGTATTAGACATTCCAGATTTCATAGTGGTGCCCACCCACATATGGTTTTAACTGTGTAAAATTGTCTTTGTCAGTAAAGAAAGGCTTTGTTCCAGGACAAACAAACCCTTCAGCTCAATCAGAACAGCTTAGAGATAACCACACAGATTTGTTCATGTAAACAACAGCAGATACTATGTGATACTGACCCAGGTCCAAGTCCAGTACCTCCAAGTTCATCTGCAAATCACCTCGAATTGCTGCAGAAGTGCAAAGTGTTGTTTGTTTTTGATAAACAGCAGAGCAAGTCTCCCTGTTCTTTATTTTTCTTCCTCCTTCTCATCCATAAGTTAAAAAACAAGGAGGATAAAAAGAGCATCCTAAGGGGGAGAGTTACCACATGCTGCTGTCAGTGTTAGGAAAATAGTACTGAGTCACACAAATAATTTTAGATGCTTCTAAATACACTATGCTCTCAGCAGGCAGCCTTTCCAACTATAATCTCACCGGCTGTCCCTAATTCTGAGCACACAGTATACTTTGCTTCCTTCCTGGTTGCAAATGAGTCAGAATTTCTCTCTGTCACTCACCTGAGCCAGAAGGAGTTCACCAGCTCAGTGCTTGAATACTAACACACAATTAGAGGATGTATTCCCTCTCCCTGTAAAAAAACCAACCTCTCACAACCCCAAACAAAAAATGCAAGGTACAATTGGGATTCCCCACTGAAATGCAGTAGCCGGGGAGCAGTTTTGGCTATCTTGGTGTGGTAAGCTGGGAAAGCTCTCTGGGCAGGCAGTCTGCTTAAATTTTGCTTGCTATTTGAGAAGATGTCAGCTCTCAATGGCAAGGGAATTGCCCAATGGAGTGGACAGCATGGACATTGGAGCCCCTCAGAGACTCAAGCCATATAGCTCTCACTAGCTGCATAAAAAAAGCTAGGAACAGACCTCTGAAGAAAAGAAAGACTCAGTCCAAGAGCCAGGATGAGTTTAGAAATCTCAGGAGACTAGCTCCTGTTATGATCCATGGAGAAAATCTCAGTTGTTTTTGTTTGTTTGTTTCGTTGGTTGTTTTTTAAATAAGTAATATTTTAAAGGAAATTTGAAAAATTCCGTCAATCCCAACATGGAAAAAAAAAAAGAAAGGCAAAATTCGGTCTTAGGTGACGTGATGCATTTGCCCTATTCTATGTTTTTATCAGATTAGAAGAACTTTGCTTTATTTTTGTCTGTAGAAGTTGGCTAAGTGAAAGCACTCCCAGATCTTGCTTTCATTTGCTCCTTTTCTCTCCTTCTCTATGCACCACCTTAAATATAGTCTTGTCTATCTCTTCCTTATATTTAATCTATATGATTCTTTAGGTTTATCCATATTTGTTCCTTTCTGTGTTTGGTATACACCATTACCTTTTATTGTCTCAAAGAAAACCAATAAAAAGGTAATTAGAAAAAAAATCTAGAAAGCTGTTATTGGTTTTATTGTCTTTGTTTTTCAAGGGCAAAAGAAAAGGGAGTGCTGGAAGAAGAGATGTGAAGTGAAAATCAAGGAATGAAATTGAGAACCCACACACACACAGAAAGGAAAAAAAAAAAGCAAACAAGAAAAGACTAATACTAAGGGGAAAAATTATCTTGGGTAGTAGTAAGCACTCTCCAGAAGAATAATAGGATCATGACTCAGGCTCATGACTTGTTCTGTCGTCAAATGTGGACCAATGAAATGGCAAGAGGGCAGGTGAACATTAACCCATGGTAATGCACAGAAAGAGTGAGAGGTCACCAAAGGAGATTTAAGTGGCTCCAAGGGATATCAAGAGCAATTTATTATGAAAAGATGTTCAACTTACTTAAAAGAAAAAAACAGCAGTAAATGAAATGTTGTCCAAGTGTTCTCAGGGGAAGGAGAAGGACAGATGGCAAACAGACCCAATAGCTCCCTGGAAAGGCTGGAAATTGCTGATGGAAATGGCAATGACGAAAGAGCAGGTGATGAAAAAGTAGTGCATCTGAAGACAGACTGAGCTCCATGAGCAGATGGGACATTGGGTACCCGCTGGCAGAGACCGAAGGCACACTTTCAGTAACTGTTTCTCAAGTAAAGTGGATCAGATCTTGCCCACATTGTGCACAAACTGAACAGGGAATGTCCCTATGATGCCTACACATTATGTGGTCCTGTGAGGCTTCCATGTGGGGGTCACCTTCATCACTGAGAGCTGAACTACTATTGAAATTCTTTCTCAATCCCTGTTTTGGAAAAAGTGATAACAAATTACTAGAAAAATATGTTATATCTTTTCAAAGAAAAAAAATACCACTAGCCCCACAAAGAGCATATTGGGTTTGTATGGCCAGGTTTTAGTAGTGGGAGGGCTACAAGGGTGGCTTCTGTGAGAAGCTGCCAGAAACTTTCCCCATGTCCAACAGAGCCAATGCCAGCCAGCTCCAAGATGGAACCTGCCAATGCCAAGCCCATAAGTGTTGCTGGTAGTGAGTCTGTGATAACATATTTAAAAAGGGGGAAAAAATCTGCTATAGACCAGCAGCAGAGAGAGGAGTGAGAATACGTGAGAGAAAGAGCCCTGCAGACACCAAGGTCAGTGGAGAAGGAGGGGGAGGAGGTGCCCCAAATATCAGAGCAGAGATTCCCCTGCAGCCTGTGGTGCAGACCATGGAGAGGCAGCTGTGCCTCTGCAGCCTATGGAGGTCCGTGGTGGAGCAGATATTCAGCTGCAGGCCATGGAGGACCCCATGCCAGAGCAGGGGGATGCCTGAAGGAGGCTGTGACCTCTTGGGCAGCCTGTGCTGGAGCAGGCTCCTGACAGAGACCTGCAGACCTCTGGAAAGAGGAGCCCACCCTGGAACAAGTTTGCTGTGACCTCATGGGGGATCAACACTGGAGCAGTCTGTTCCCAGAGGACTGCATCCTGTGGAAGGGACCCACATTGGAGCAGTTTGTGAAGAACTGCAGCCCGTGGGAAGGACTCACATTGGAGAATTTCGTGGAAGACTCCCTTGTGTGAGAGGGACCCCATGGTGGAGCAGGGGAAGAACGTGGGGAGTCCTCCCACTGAGGAGGAAGGAGCAACAGAAAAAGCATGTAGTTAACTGACCACGGCCCCCATTCCTGTTCCCCTGCACTGCGGGGGGAGCAGATACAGAATCAGGAATGAAGTTAAGCCCTGTGGAAGGAAAGGGTGGGATGGAAGGTGTTTTTTAAGACTAGGTTTTATTTTTCAGTATCCTACTGTAATTTGATTGGTAATAACATTCAATTTATTTTCCCAAGTTGCATCTGTTTTGGCCATGATGGCAATTGGTGTGCAATCTCTCCCTGCCCTTATCTCAACCCATGAGCCTTTCAACATATCTTCTGTCCCCTGTCCAGCTGAGGAGCATCCAGCATCCAGCCAGAGTCAACCCACCACAAAGAATTTCTGCTAAAATATATAAGACAAAAAACCCCCTAAACATTGGTGGCAAGAGCTGAAACCTTTCTGATCACCTCAAGTGCATGACGAGCAGGGAAGGGATAGGTATGAGCTGGATGCTTTATGTAAGCAGTAGTTTATATGGGAAAGTGTTCAGAGTCAACCCCACTCCCCTACCATTGTGATGACTCAGTTTTTGCACTGCCACAAGAACCCTGACATCAGGATAAAAAGCTTTCTAGGGAGCAGCACCAGAGCCCCTTTGAGCATTTCCCACCCACAGGACTTGCTCTGAACACAAAGTCCCTCATGATCACAGGTCCTCCTCCCAGCCGTGCAGCTCTCTGTAACCAGGGCACAATCAGCCACTGTCTCTGTGACTTGGCCTCTGTGTAAAACCTACTCTAATCTGCTCATGAACACCTCTGTGTGCTGCAAACCTCTTCCTCAGTGACCTCTGCTCAAGATCTCATCACTGCTTCTAGCTGCCCACAGGGACAGAAATTTACCCCAAAGAGCTGTGTCGGCACACAGAGGAAGGAAGGTACGAGCGGATACGTTGAAAAGTTGCCAGCAAGTCCAACAGGAGCTTAGCTTTCTGACATATGTATGTTCAGAAGAGATAGTGGAGGATGAAGAATATATTTTAGCTCCAACATAACCAAACAGGTATTTTTCATGTCCTTGTGTTTAAAAAGAAATTCCAGTAGCTGAACCCCAGACTGGGTTGTTGCCTAAAAATTTCTGTGCATTGGGGTTCTGGTTGAGGCTGGGTTTCACCAAACCCAACTCACTGTCGCTCCGTATGGAAACGGTGCAGGAGAGAGGCATGAGATTCTGCTGGCAACCAGGAGGCTACTATTCAAGGCCATTTCCATATCAGGCAGCCAAGAGATTTTGAGTCAGAGCATCAAATAACACCAGCCAAGTGCTTTAGAGACTAGCTGAAGGCCACAGAGGTGGAAGAGACATCTTTTTTTCACAGTGAGATGCTGGTCAAAGAACTACTACACTCTTGTGGAGACATAGAACTGAAAATGCTTTTGGAGCACAGTAAATCCTTCCTGTCTGCGTTTTGTGTGCCATGGTTCCTCTCCTGGTAAGATGGTGCAGCATAACCCCATGCTGATTTTGTTTGTTTAGATGTAAAAAGTTTCTCCAACTAGATGTGGGGGTTTTTTCTGATGTACCAGTGAGCTGACAAGAAAATGGCCCAGCAATCACTCTGGAATATATGGGAATTCATTGTATTACAGCTGTATTATAGGCTGCACTGGCTACAGTGTCTCTTATTATGGATACCTGGTTCTTCTTGTAAGAACTCATTCTGCTTGCATCTAACTTGGTCAGAATATCAAGCAAAATTATTAGTTTCATTCTCTGCCTTGGGATGAATTTTTTTTCAGTCAAAGCAAACTTGGCTAATTCTGAAAGTGAAGTTGGGGAAAATATGTGTCTTGCCCCAGCTAAAAAAGAAATTAAAAACTTACAAGGTTTGTACTTCAATCTGCAGTTTCTAAGAAAGGTTGTGTGGGGTGATAGGTGGATGTATAAACTGCTAGAAGTGCTCAAGAACTTTATTCTCTGAGTCTCTATATAGGGTTGGCTGGCAAACCTTCTCCTGTCTTCAGCAAAACCATGAGCTGGGGCAGATGGAATGGAAGTTTAAGTGGGTAGCTGAAATTTTCAGAAGAGAGTCTGGAGTGTCGTAACACTGACCAGCGGCTTGATTTGCCCTTGGCTTTGTTGTTGCAAACATCTGAAACCTTTGTAATGAAGATTTCAAAACAGGGGGGTATCTGGCAGGAAAAATGGCAACTCAGCATCTGGGAGATCTCTATGCAGCAGAGGGCAAGGGTAGTGTTCAGGTCCCTGCGCATTATGGCTTATTCCTTCATTTTGAGTATTAGGCATCAGATTGAATTAAGTTGGAGTTACTGCCTTTTTAGTTATCTGCATGCTAACAGCTTCCCAAACCTCCCTGAATCTAGCAGAAAATGGAAAAATCTAGTTCACAGAACAGGACTAGAAACCACTTCCCCCCATGTTCTAATTATATCATAAAAATGGGAAGCATTTTTTATTTTTATTTTCTAAGAAGTGCTTCTCAGTGTGATTGATGCCTCTGCCTTGGAGTGGTTGTGTGCATTATCAGGGCAGTATCACTCACTAACAGATGGAAACATAGGAATTATTGCCATTTGTAATGGGAAAGAAAAATCATTTTGCCTTTAAGTGGTGCAGCATCAGAAAATAACCAAGCTTACATTTTTTCAGGCGTATTTTTTTGGTGTTTTTCAATGTGAGGTTGAAGAATGTTGAGATGAGAAGCACTGTGCTCATTGCTGGCCTGTGGTGGCCACAGATGTTGTAAAGGAGAGCTACACACTTTGCTGTACATCCTTTTTAGTGGCCTTTGAGATGGGGGGAGCAAGAAGGAGTGGATATCATGTGGGTGACCAAATGCATAATTCATTTTGCTCCAACTCTGTTCTACCATTTATTGCACCTATAAAATGGACATGGTCAAAATCCAAGCCTATGCTTCCACCAAAGCGTTCACTGAAAATCAACCTGACTATCAAAAGCCATCAACAGCAAATGCTTCATGAATCCGAAATTCTGTGGAAACATTTCAGTGCTGCCAATACATTTATGGTTAGTTTGGGAGATTATATCAAGTTAGCCAAACTTTCTCCTATGGTAGATCAGCTGGCCTTGAAGTCAAGGCAGGTTATAAGTGTGATATGCCTTAACAGAAGATGTTTTGAGGCTGCCCCAGGTGACAGTTTCAGAATCAAGTCAGGAATGATAGCAAAGGTTAGACCATTGTTAAAAGTACAGAACAGCATAGAAGATAATAGAACAGACTAGTTCAGTCTGAAGGGACCTACAATGAGCATTCACTCCAACTGCCTGACCAATTCAGGGCTGACTAAGAGCTCACACACGTCGTTAAAGGAATTTTCCAAACGCCTCTTAACCACTGACAGCCTTGGGGCATTGACCACCTCTTGAGGAAACCTCTTCCAGTGTTCGATCACCCTCTTGGTAAAGAAATGCTTCCTAACATCCAGTCTGAACCTCCTTTGGTGCAGCACTGAATCATTCCCATACTTCCTGTCACTGGATACCAGGGAGAAGAGGTCAGCATGTCCCTTTCCACTTCCCCTCCTCAGGAAGTTGTAGAGAGCAATGGGATCACACTTCAGCATCCTTTACTCTAAAACAGACAAACCCAAGGCCACTCCTTATTGAGCATGCCTTCCTTATGTGAATTTATTCAAAATAAAAATAAAAATAAAAAAAATAATAATAAAAAAAGAGTAATTACCAGTAGTTTGCTGGTAACTATCAAACTGGAAGGGCTTTAGAGATCCATCTTCAAGGGATGCGTCGCAGTCTAGTTGCCATTTCAAATTTCTGTTAATGATTTGGACAAAGGTCAAAGTGGCATGCTATTTAATTTGTGGGGCCAGATTACAAGAACTTTGACAGCAATGACTAGAAATTCAGCATGATCTGCCAAACTTGAGAGAAGGTCTGAAATCAATGAGATAAAAATCTGATTAAAGACAGGTGTAGCCCTTTGCACAGAAGGAGTTAAATTCTTTGCTAACTAGGTGGAATTAAAAACCCTGTGAGCATGTGAGCATGACTTTTATATGAATGGAAAATGACTGTCTAAGCAGTACTTCAGCAAAACATATGGGAGTTGTAGAAGAACATGGACCAAATGTGAACTGTCAGTGTGATTCTGCTGTAAAAAGCAAGGCAGGACTCAGAGATGCACTAACAGCATTGTTGTCTGTCTTTTGCCTGAAGAAGCAAAAGAAAGAGAAACTATCATTTGGGAGGAATAATGTAATATATTGTCCAGAAAATGTATCCTTATCTCCATTAAATATAAAATTTCCCTCTTCCCATGATCAGATGACAGTGGGATTTCTTTGGCTTACAGAGGTTGGACTAAGTAAACTGTGGATGTCTTCACATCTCTTCAATCTTGTGAAATAAAATCACAATAATCCTATTAAAAAAATAATGCACAATAAAAATAAATGCAAACCTGCATCTTTAACAGCACAGATATTTAAATAGTCACAGGAAAACCAGACCAATATGCTTTGAAGAACACTTTGTCCTGTGGACTTCTTGAGTCAAGACCAAACACTCTTTATCTTCAGCTCCATCTGAAGATTCTGGTCTTCCTGCAGGGATTTCTTTAGAACTGAGTGCAAGGATAACAGCTTGTGCTGTGTGCACCTTTCCTGGCAGATCAAACTCTTCTGTGTAGAAAAATGGCAGGTTTACGGTGCTTCAGTTGGAAGAGTATTTTTTGATTACATATATTTTTTCTGGATCATTGTGCTAAAGAAGGTATTTTTCTTGGTTGGCATTGCATACATATAACAATGAGACGGAGCAGGAAATCCTGTGACACTGACAGTTTGTCTTTTGGGCAAAAGGTGTGTTGCAAGCCCACTGCCTACTGTTTTATTTGCCTAGTAGTGGAAAAATTTTCCTCTTTTGGTGGCAGTAACGAACCTTGAAAAAACCCCACAATCACTTCTGTATAAGCTGCAGAAGAGCAAGAGGCAGACCTGTGTCTTGAAGTGTGGGAGAGCTATGAATTGACACCTTCTTTGAGAATCAGACCTGCAAGGCTCTTAGGCATGGTGCAGGAGCAGCAGGATGCTCTCAGTGACATCACCTGTCCCAGTGTTCAATATTACTCTTGTAGTAGCTCCAGGAGCTTATGTGAGTGTCTTGGATCTGTTTTTTACCTAAGATATGGTATGCCATATGTCCATCTGTAGAAAGGCTACGGGTGAAAATCTGGGATGAAGTTTATGTTTCTCTCTGGTTGAAGTAAAGTTTGAGTCCTGATTGTCTGGGCTCACACATAGATCAACCTGGAAATGCACTCAATCCAGATTAAGCAGATGAGGCATTTCTGTTGAAATTTATGAGCCTCTTTAGGCTCCCAACCCATTCAAAATTACTGCATTGCTTCACCTTTACTAATGTGAAGCCATGAAAATACACTGGCAGCATCAACTAGAACATCTTCCCCAGCAAACTAAGAGAGGGATGGCAGCAGATACCCAGAACAGAAGACTATTCTGAGTCACATCAGCCAGTCTGTGGTGTAAATATTTCTGCTCCAGCCAATCAGAGATGTGTCTGCTGAGGTCAGCTCTGAGTTCAGTCCTTGGTGTGCCATCACGGGATGGCAAAACCCATCTAAGGTACCTCCCCAAATCCTCTTGTTTTTCAGGGAGGCAAGGGCCTTTCCTTGGCTCTCCCTTGTTGCCACAAGAGGGCTCTGAAAAAGCAGCCCAGCAGCCCTCAACAAGCAAATATGCCCTCCAGTTTGGACCTTTAAGCTGTGCTGCACACTTGGAGAAGTCTACAGAAAGGCAGCTGAGGCTAGGTTGACTAGGAGCAATATACTGGCAAGCTTCTGGAAAAATCCACCAATTTTACACCTGCTAGGTGTTTCCACAGAGCTGTTGCATGTCAGGAGAGTAGTAGAATCAGAGCGGCTTGAGTCAGAGAGGGGAGTCAAACAGTGGTGCCTGCAAACAGGGAATTTACACAGGAAATCTAGAAGAAACCATCCAGAGTGGAGACCCTGCCTTCTCAGGGTCTGATGCTATTTGTTCTGCTGTGGTTTGGCTGCAGTTCTCCATTTCCACACACAAGCCATGGCTTAGAAATTTTATGATCACAGCTCAGACAGCAAGGCCACAGCTGGGCTTTGTCCTTATGCCTTTTCTTCTAGAGACTGATTTCACAGAGCAGCCAAGGCACAGACCGATATCTGGCTGCACTGGACTTCCTCACCATGGCAGGACAATATGTTGAATGATGACTTACACACCCATGGAGAAGAAGCTTACACCCAGGTGACAGTAGGATGGTCTAGGGCAGGAGGGAAGTATACACCAGATGCCATTTTAGCAGTATGAGTTTGGGAGAGGAAAATATATGTTTTATTTCCCAACCTTCCCACTCCAAAAGTAGCAAAAACTTGGATTAGCTAAGTGATTTAAAGCATATGCACATCATTCTCCTTCCTGTGTCTTGAACACATCAGAAGATGTCATCATCATGGCCAGGCTTTGGGAACAAAGATTTGGGAAGGGCTCTACCCACACTCGCTACAAGCGCGCTGGTGGCTAAAGAGGCCAATGTGAGATAGACAAGTCCGGTTGCAAAAGGCACAGCAGAAAGACTCCTTGGATGGTATTGGCAAGACACTATTCTTTCTGCATTGTCTCTTCTCCTCAAGAGTGATCCTGCTTGCGTTCTCAAAAGAAGCCACAGCGTTATAGATGGTGTGCCTCCAGGCCTCCCGATCTGAAGATGTAATGAGGTAGTAAATTTGGTACTTAGGTGGAGTATTGAAATCGAAGACAATAAGGCCTTTTTCTCACTTCTCCCCATTGTAATTTAGTTCAATTCACTCATTCTATAGTAATTTAAGTAAATGACTGGGAAATTATGAGCTCTTTGCTGAACACCATGTTGTGGTGATGAATTCATTCATTTTTTTCTTAAATGTCACAGATGGTTACGACAAATGAAAGTCCAGAATGAGGTGGACTCACTCACTAGAGACATAGGCTGGAGAGAGAAATTCCTCTCACTGTAGAAGTTCCTCTTCACTCAGCAGACTTAAAACTATTTTCAAACCCTATAAGCAGGTGTACTGGGGGAAATACCAACCAAAAAGGATGATGTGCCCAAAGATAACTGCGGATGCAGAGTTGTTTAAGAAAAGCTCTCCTGTCATGTCCCAAACTGGTATCATGAATAAGATGATGGAGGGAGGAGGAAGATAATGGATGGAGGGGATGAAGGCAGGCAAGAGAAGGAGGGAATCTTGCACACAAGACATGTTATCTAGATGATCTTAAGACATCATAAGGTGTTTGGAGCAGCACAGAAACAGATCATATCTCAGCAGTGGCGTCTCAGGAGGATCAGCAGCAGAGTGAGACCTCTTTCAATTGACATGGAAGCTGATAGGAAGCTTTTTACTGAGTAATGCTGCTTGTTTGTGTCATCTACAGCATAAAACCTGCAAGGTTGGAAGGAAGTCATTCTCATGAGTTGGAAAACTAGCCACAAAATCACCGTCTGTTTTGGAGCAGGGAACTTCCCTTCAGAGGGATGGCCTCTGGGACGCCTTGTTAAGAGGCAGGTTGGTGAGAAGAAGGGACAGGTTAACTCTTCAGCATTTCAGCATCCTGTGTCATTTTGAGAGCTGTGTTAAATTGCTCCCTTCTCTCTTCTCTGAGGTTTTCCTGTGGCTAATTAATTATAGAGAGAATTCAGAGACCTTTGTGGGTAGTTTGTCAACTTTGTGCTATGAGTCAAGAGGAGTACACCTCAACGAGTCCTGGAATGTGGGCTGGGCTCCATGAGGCATTCCCAAATTTGGTAGTTTATCTGGATTTGTCTGGGACACTTTGCATCCTCTCTGTACAGCCAGTCTCTCTTGCTTTCGAGGCAGCACATAGCATGAAACACACAGCAGGCAAAGAGAGCAGTGGCAGCCATCATGGTGTTCCAGAGACCTTGAGTTGTTTCCATATTCACCAAACTGGTGCAATATTGCAGCATCTTTCTTCTGGCTTGCCCTTGATGTTGTAAAGAACAACAATGGACAGAGAAATTCAGGGTGCGATTCTTCCTTTCTTCCTTCCTATTTTATATACAATAACAATGGTGACGAGAATGTGAAAATCCACACTTGACATATTCTCCTTCTTTCCTAATAACCAGAAGACTGAAGAGATAGTTAAGTATAACCATACTCTTGACCTCCAGACTTCACTCTTAAGTCCAAACCTATACAAAATATTAGCCTAGAAAAAGCCATGTCTTTCCAAACAACTGGTGCATTTTTAGGCATGACACGGGTTCATCTCCTTACCATCTGTTCAGAGACCACTTCTCCAGGAAGGGTTTCCTCCTGCTTCTGTATAATCTTGTGGCTCAGGTTCATGGCATTGCCAGTGTGGAAATTCAAAATACTCAATGTTCAGCTTGCAGGTGTTTGGTCATAACTCACCAAGTATCCCCTGGGGAGAGGCTGTCTTATTTGAAGAACGTCAGGTCTGTGGGCAAGCTCAGGTTGTTTCAGCAGGAACTGGTCTTATTTGTGGTCTATTACTATGCAGTGAGCTAGAAGAAGTGATGGGTGACTTCACTGACCAATCATACAGGCTAAATAACAAATGCACTGGCACTCAGATGAAGTTGAGGGTGCACTGGTGAGTACACATCTAGCACATACTGGGCTGGAGAAAAAATAGGTTTGTAGATAATTCACAAGCAGCAAATTGGTGAAATTATGCCAGAAGGAATTCAGCAAGCCCCGTTCCTTGTCTCCCCGATTACTTGAACAATGCAGTCTATGTTACACGTGTTTGCCTTCTGCCCTGCTTGTACCATTGCATAAATCCAGTTACTTGAAACAGTCTTAAAAAGGAAAAGATTAATAAGAAATTCAAATTAAATAGCTGGTGTATGAAGGAAAGAAGGATGTTTAAGGCTTTGGGAGTAATTCTCATTTGGGGCCTTCTGTAATTTTGATACAGGATATAGCAATCTTTTATATGTGAGATTTTTAGATGTGTTTCCATGTTATAATACTTAGTCTTGGACCTCAAAATCACAAACAGGAAAGAAAGGTGACAATAGGAGGCTTAAAACAGGAATGAAAATATGTTTGTTTGTACCAGCTGCCAGCTTCCAGACTTTGGATTCAGCCAAACCCTGACCAGCTCTCTGAGCAGACTTCAGTTGACAGTCACAGCTGATTTGGACTAGTTGTGGCTGTACTGCTAGCACACAGTAGGGCTTGAGTAAAATCCCAGTTCTCTGTATGCTCTTGGCTGCCCTTTCCCCATGACTGAGCTTTCTCACAGGAGGCAGGACTTTTCCATCTTTTCTGTATTTGACTTATGGTGGGATCCTGGAGTTTGTGAGACAGATCCCTGTGACTTCTCACTTGATAGTGCAAGTGTGACAGTCACTGAGGAAACAAGAGCACAAGACTTGGACTAAAACACCAGCAAGAGATGGTGATGCTGATCTGCATGGAATGGTGGCTGACATTTGAATGTAGAAGTGCAGAAGCTCATGTCTGAACCTTGAACCTACTTTCCAGTTTCCTTTCAAGGATGATTTTCAAAAGCCTTTGAATAGAATGGAATTGTCAGAGGGCCATTTCAGCAATGTGGCCTCATATTCAGCTTCTTAAGGTGCCAAGAGGATGGGATGGGAACTTGAATGTGTAAACAATCCATATGATAGGGGCAGGTTGTGAACATGTGTTGGGCTTACTTTCCTGGTGCATAATTATTACAGATATTTAAGTACCAGAGAGGTTGCACAATACCTTAATTAGTGTGTTTAGATAAAGCCTGCTCATTGTAGGAGTCATACTCTTTGGCTCTACTTTCTCTTCAAGGTGTAATTTAAACTGTTGTTACTGAGATGTATGGGTAGCCAGCACGCACTAAAGTTTTCTGTATGGTTCATACAGATCTTAAATGGGTATTCTTCACCCTGCTTTTCAAGGTGCAGCAGCACTTTGTGAGCTCGTGGCCTGTAGTGTAAAAGTTGCCAATCCTTTGAAGTAGAAAGAAGGCACATTCATATACATGTGGTGATTCCTCTTAAAGGCACCTTTTGGTTGTTTCCTCTTTGTATCTGAAACACATGTGCTTCTGCGCATACTTGTACTACCAAAGGTGATTGATATCCAAATTGTTAGGGGAATAGAAGGAAATTTTTAGATGAATCTGAGCGAGATTCTAGGACGGTCCACTATAAATATGTCTGGTACCTGGTTGTATACCTGAGTCAACTGTTTGTTTTTCCTTTGAAAGCCTGAATGAAATTAAATCAAAACAAAACAAAAACAGAGAGAGAGAGAGAGAGAGAGAGATTCAGTTTCACATAAACCCCATGATACAGGTCTGGGAGAGGGGGTCATTCTACCTGGCTTCAGGGATCTGCAATCTAAGGTTGCTGCTTGGTGCCAACACAACTATTGGTAAAAAGGGGGCACTGTAGAAAATGGTGTCTGTGAACTTCTTCCCTCTTTTGAGGGACTTGTCTCACCCAGCAGCAAATCTTTTGTAGGTGAAGAATTTACTGTCCTTGTCCTTTTTCATCACAGTCTTCAGTAAAATTAAATGTATAAACCAAGGAACCTCATCCCTGTTTCAATTCCCTAACTCAGCACTGAGGATGCTGAAAGAGGGTATCTGAAAATGAAAGATTGTCAGGTGGTTTTTCTCTTCTCAGCCTTGGGGAGCAACTGGCCAGAGTTACATCTAAGGAATTTGGGCAGAGGGATCAGCAGGCAAAAAAGAATGCAAATGAGCTGTGGCAAACACCTCCTAATAGAGATACCCATAGCTGGAGTACCTGTGTTGGACCTCAAGGACGTATTCCAGCTTCTCTCAATCACTTCAATGCAGTCAGCCACAAATACTCAGCCATCTCTTAGATTCAGTCAGAGGAGCTTAACAGCTGCAGTTCTCTTGTTTTCTCTGTAGCCAGTCCATGCTCAGGATCCCAAAATGGGCCATTTCTTAGACCACAGCTGGAGTGGTTCCCTTTGGGGCTCCTCACTAGGAACATGCCTTCTAGACCCTACTGCATGGTATAGGCCTAAATAAAACATTGGTGTCTCACCTCATCTCATGCTGTTTGCTTAGCTGGCTCTTCCCTCAGCTATTTTTCTTCTAGCTGAATGAATAAACAAAGCCACCCAGTTTAAATGCCTGTGTTACAATTTTTACCTGAGCAGGAGAACATTTCCCAGTAGCTACAGCCACGTGCACAAGAGTGAGAACCTGTGGCAATTAGCAAGTGTGGGGAGAGAATATTGGGTCATGTTGAGGCAGGTTTTTCAGTAATTGTATAGGGGCAACAATTAGAAGAGGCAGGAGACTCATTAGATATGCTAATCCCCCAGAGTAGGCAGTGGATTGCAGAACAGCCTTCCAATCCAAATGATTGCTCATAGCTCATGGTGTGCCTGAAGTACAGTGAAAAACCTCACCCTCTTCTGAGTGGCAACTCGTGTGGTACGCATCAGTGATGGGGCTGGGGAAAGCAGTGTGGGTTCTCTGAATTTTAGTCATAGCAGTCAGCTTCTGCAAAGCAAAGGGATCCCAGAGCAGATTGCCATCAGCGCTTCCTCGATGATTTAATTTGTTCCTCTTCACCTTGTCCCTTGGTCCCCAGATCTTTGCCCTGTGGTGACATTCACAAACAGCAGTGCTGGCAGGTCTCACAAGCAGGGCAGATGCAGTCAGCTGGAATATGAGGAGAAGAAGATGATGTACAAGAAGATGCTGAGGGAGCTGGGTATCCTCAACCTGGAGAAGAGAAAGATGTGTGTAGTGGAGAGGTCTAGCTGTTGTCTCTGCCAAAAGGGGGATTACAAGAAAGATACAGTCAGACTCTTCTCCATGCTTAACAAAGACAAGTCCCTCAGCCCTTCAGTTCTCTCTACATATGCTACATGCTTCAGGCCCTGACCACCTTGGTGGCGTCTGTCAGACTTGTTCCAGTCTATTGAAACTTCTCTTACACTCAAAACTGGACACAGCCCTTCAGATGCACCTTTATCAGTGTGAAGCAGAGAGGAATAATAATTTCTCTCATTCTGCTGGCTGTGCTTTGCTAACGTTAACTGAGATGCAGTTGAGCTTCATCGTTGTGAAAGCACACTGCTGAACTCATGCTCCACTTCTTGTCCACCAGGACCCTCAGGCCCTTTTCTACAGAGATGCTTCCCAGTCAGTCAGTTCCCAGCCTGTCCTGGTACAAGGGGCCACTTCATCCCAGGTGTAGGAGTCTGCCCTTGCCTTGGTTAAACCTTGTAAAGTTCCTGCTGGCACAGTATTCCAGCACACTGCAGTCCCCCTGAATCACAGCCCTGCTTGCCTGACAACATGTCAGCTGCTCCCCCCCAACTAGTGTCATCCTTGAAACTGGAGAGAATATGCTGGACCTCATAAATCCAGCTGATTTATGAGCTGGATGTCTTATGTACTGCTAGCCCCTAAAAACACAGATCCAAAAGAGGTAATAAATGCCTTTAGAACAAACTCAATTTTTTTCCATAAAGCAGGAAGAAATATCTATCTTCTGGAGATATTTTAAATAAAACACTTAGATTTTCTCAGAGCCACAGGATCCTGAGGCCTCAGGGTTTCAGATGTTGTAGGAAATACCATGAGACCTCATTACATGTTAACAATTAGGCTTATAGTTTAACTACATGCCTTTTGCTATTTTCTAGTTTTATAGTCATCTGCTCTTTGTGGGATTACTATATATTCTGAATATATTGCACATGGGCCACAGTGATGTGCAACAGGGTCACAGGAAGGTGAAAGCTGTTTACCATGCCTCTGCCCTGACCAGAACTGGTTTCTGTGATTTTCACAGGACAGGTGGGTTTTTTGTTCTCCATGGAAGAGCTTTCTGGGAAGTGTCAGTGCCGCTGTTTTGAAACTCCAGTTCCTGGGGATCTTTGGTCTCTTTTTGTTCTGAAGGAGTCTAGTATCACCAATGGACTTGTTCATATCCCTCTGCAAAAGTAAGATGCTGGTTCATGATGAAGCTAATGAGGGGTACTCTACCAAGGACACTCCAAAAGGAATTGTGTTTGCATGCCCTGAGATACACTTCATCAGTGTCTGAGGCCACAATTAGGACTGCTACATGAAAAAGGCAAGCAGAACTAGTGCTGAAAAGAAAGATGTGAAGCACACTTTGCTGGAACATTGGTAGTTGACCACAGTTAAGTATGGAGGATGATGCTGCACTTATGGATGCTAGCAAGTTTCCTAAGTGCCTGGCTGGTGTGTCTTGACCAGAGTTAAACACATCTGGAGTCAGGAAGGAATTTCAAATTGAACTGGATACCAAAAGCAGGATTAGGATACTTGTTGTTTTGCCTTCTGTTACAGGGATGTGGTCTATTTACTAGGCACACATGGGAATTCCACTTACCAAATTTCTCCCCCCTGAAGGCACTGAGGACACTGGCAATAACCTTCATCTCTCTCACTGTCTTCCTAGAGTAGGAATTTGTGTTGCTTTTGAGGTAGGTTCTTTGGGTAGAGAATCTTAAGCTTGCTTAAGAGCACTGGAGTTGCTCTGCAGCTCATGGAATGCAACCCTGTGTTCCTATCAGGACTGAACAACTCCTCAGTGGTTGCCTCTGACTGCAGGAGGCTGGATTAGGCAGCCCTATAGCTCCTGCTGTACATTCTACATCAAATGAAGCAAAGCATATCACACTCTTGTATAATGGACAAGTGCCGCTCTTCAGAACCAAGTTACATCAGGTAAAGCTGTGTCTTAGGGGGTCCCCAAGACTAAGCTACCAAGATCCACTAACCAATCCTTGCTGAATTGCTGCAACAGGAACGAGAAGTGCTGTTTGCTATCTCATTACAAGCATATAACCTGTTTGCAAAGTTTTGTCCTGGGCTCTAGACATTTCCCAGCTATCTGCTGACCTGATTGGAATGAAAATTTTAATGGCTTCTAGAACAGATCTTCTCACAGATTTTGTCCAGATGGAGAGAAAAATGTGTTAGAGCATGCGTAAGCCCCCTGTGTTTCAGAAGAGAAACATGTATGCCACCAGGTTGCCAGACTGACAGTTCCCAGTCTGTCTGTATATCCTCATCGCCACAAAAAAAAAAAAAAAAAGCCCAGATGCTTCTTTGAAAGGCAAACAGGTATATGGCAGACTCCATCTTGCGCAATACCTAATAGAAAGTCTGAGCCACCTCCCAAAAGATGAATGTCATGTCTCCCCACCTTTGATAAAACATTGTTGACAAATAGCAGGTTTGCCATAATTAGAAGCATAATAACTAGGAAGTGCAGCTCAGAACCAATTCAGGCATCTAACTCTCTCCAGCTGCTATTAAAGCTGATGTCTCAGGCAATCAACTGCAAATGGGTATTATTTTCTAATTGAATCCACAGCTCCCTACATGTGAGATGTGAATGAATGAGGTAAACACACGTGCAGCCAGCAAAACTCACAGCTAGCTGTCGTCCCTTCAATGCCACTAACATGGCCCTCATTCATCCCAAAAGCTGCGAGGACCTTGCTACAGTTTTCCAGAGGCCTCAGGGTCCAACATAGTTAGCTAGGGAAATTGCCCCTGCTTTCCTTCTGATGTTTTGATTAAGGGCCTGCTTGAAGCTGCATGGATATTCTGCAGGCACAGGGGACTTCGAAACACACACTCAGGGTGAATATCTGCAAGCCATGCGAAAGGACTGAGCTAGGAAATATGGAGTAGCTATTCCATGCATGATAAATCAGTCCACTTCCTTTATCTGGTCTTGGATCCAGCCTTCATTCTGCTGGAGGCTGTCCTGTCTTGTCAAAACCCTGTCAGAAAGGAACTTGCAAGAGATGTTACAGTGTTAGAGTCCCATATCAAGCACTGTGGGGACATTAGCAGCACCAGACTGGTCTGTCCTGGTTGGAGTACCCCAGACATACGCCACAGGAAGTCTGCCAGTCCATTCTCTGCATGTTAATGGAGAGAGGTGTTAATCTTCACTCGTGATAGAGCTGTGATGCCTGTGTGGATGGAGGGCTGTAGGATTAGATTCCCCTGACTCTGGCAAGTGCCTCATCCCTTCTGGGAGTGGTTTAGAGCACAGATACTGTGCTTCTGATACCCACCAGCCTAACACAGTAATGTTTGAACAGAACACAAGGAAATAGAATTACATGGCAGGGCAGCTTCTGAGATATCATGTATAGGGTGCCTTTCTCCTTTCCATGAGAAGTACTCTGCTACCTTGTTTAGAAAATGTCTTGCTTTTCTTTCAGCCTGTATTTATCTGATATCCATGTCAACCTCTAGATTCTGTTTTGTGTTTGCCTATAAAATTATGAATCCCAGCTGTCAGAAACCTTCCTTCCATATGGATATGTGTAGATGCATGAGGTCTCTAAGCTAAGCAGAGGAGCCTCATCAACCTCCCATTGGGAGAGAGGCTATCCAGCCTGCATCCTACCATTCTTGCCACTTTCCACCTCAATGCTTTCTGTGAGTCAGCAAGCAGTGTGTGACTCAATGAAAATACACGTAGGGCCAAACAGCCATGAACTAAATTCAGTACTTGCTAAAGAACATGCAGCTGTTATTCTGGGGATCAACAAACCTTCTAATGATGATACTGGGTGGATTCTGGCCAGAAAGGTGTGCTGTGCTGAAGAAAGGTGGGAGGAGAGCCTGGAAGCAATGCAGCAACTTTTGGAAAGAAGAATTGGTTCCACAGTGGAACAACTTCACAGGATTCACAGCAGAGCAACAAGAAGAGCTATTACAGGAGGACTAGTCTGTCAGTACTCCTAAATGGGAGAGCTGCATGTTGTGGAGGCAGCACAGTAGCTTATCCCTTGGAGTTGTGCTCTCCAGATCAACTGTAAGGTGCTAGCATTGCTCTGAAATGCTCAGAGACACCTAAAAGCAGACCAGCTCCCATGGTACCATAGGGCCTGGCAGGCTTGCTCAAGTCAAAGCGCAAGGTGCCCTGTAAGCACGGAACAGAGCTTGAGAAATCCACAAGAAAACCCTCTTTGTTTTAAGACAAGCAAGTCAATATAGAGAAAGACATAGAGAAACATCTGTTTTGGTGAGATACTGGTGTAAAGGACCTGATGCAATCACCTCAGCACAGTTCCTGTTCCTCCTGGTTTGTGTGAGTGTTTCCTCAACGCATGAGACATACATTCAGAGGGCAACACCACTCCCTTCTCTACCCTTCCCATGCCCAGGAGCATTTCTGACCGTGAGAAAGTTCTGACATGCAAAGAAGACTCCTGTAACAACGCCTTGCTTGCTGTCAGCTGAAAGCAAGTGACACCCTCTCTAATGACTAGTTTCAGAAAGAAAGCAAATACACAAGGATGCGCTCACCTGTCCCAGGTGATCACTGCTGTCTCCCACGGGTGAAATTGCTGGGGTTTTTCAACATACCTGTTGCTAGTCGTATCACCAAGGTGAAGTCACATCCTAGCTGGGGGATCAGAGGGACCTTAGGGACCTTCAACCTGGCAGGTGCTGCTCTGAACATTATGCATCTGGACACTGCTGTGTAGTACAGGGATATTTCCCAGAGACTTCCCCATTCTTTGGTAGAAAGGTGCAAAATGCCTTCAAGATCATCCACGAGTGGGGAATGGAGCAAAAAGTAGCTCCAAATCTTTCTTTTTCCATGTTTTTCATGTTGCTGCCATAGACTAGAGCACATATTGAAGCCCCTAATGCCACCTATGCTTCCTGTCCCCCCATACTTGGCAAGTTGCCCATGGGAGGCTCTGCCTGGCAGAATGTGAGAGAGCCACGTTGCACATGTGAGGGTGGTTTAGTAGCCTGGCTTGTAGCATCCAGAGGGAGTGTCTGCCTCTGTCGATAGCATTTCCAAAGAAAGGAGCCAAATCCACCCACATGGGTCATGGAGACTGTGTCTTTCTGCCACATGCCTTCCCTCTTGCCCAGCCCTAGCAGGGCCCTGTTGTTCCTCACGTGTTGCCCTTTGTGTGGAGGAGACCTGCCAATGCCTGTCAGGCTCTGCAGCCCATGGGTCTGCCTTCAGATCCAAAATATCTGCCCAATCCAGGCATTCTGGGAGAAGGACTTGGATTTGGTCTTTGATATGGTTTGATGGGAGGAGTGGGAATTGTAATGTCAATCCAAAATCTGCAGAACACCATAATGGGAATAAGAGGATATATTAAAAAACCAACCAACCAAACAAAACCAAAAACAACAACAACAACAAAAAAAACAATACCAAAAAAACCAAAACCAGTAGCGTGTAGGCTTGTGGTTCATGGAAAATACAAAATAGAAGGGAGCTTTCTGGTCAAATTTTGTGATTTTTTTTCCTCTGTTCTTCAGATTTCCTGTGTTTGTTTTCCCTATGGCCACAGCTTTGTGATTCTCTGCAGAAGTAAAATCATTGTCATTTCAGCATCCCTTTCAGATGCGTCAGCCTTTGCTCCATCCTCAGAGGTTGGTAGGCACTTGTAAAATACAGAGAGTTGAGAGTGAATGCCAAGCAGCTGACTTCCAATGTTTATTCATCTTCTCAAAACCTGAGACTTTTAAAGAAATCTTCCTTCAGCTATTCCAGCAATCCCCATGTGGCTTTTCTTGCTTTGGGTGTGAGCTCAAAACTCTTCTTCTAGGCAGGGTGTATGTGCTTTGAAGCTAAACCAATAATTACCTTAAGGGTTTAAAGTGCTGATCTTATTTCCGCAGAGGGGGCCACACATGTGCACAGAGGCAGTCAGGAGTGTGGGCTGGAAAAGAGACCACAGAAGTGGCCAGGAGAAGAAGCGGGATCGCTCACAGAAGAAATCTCTCCCTCTCCCTTAGATCCAGATCCAGCAATGTCCTTAACTATGAGTTTAAATTTAAGCATCTGCTTCAGTTAAAGACAAACCAATACTCTAATGAGCTGCAAACCTTGGCCCAGCAGAATTTGGAGTTGCATGTCACACTGCTCTGCTTTGCAGAAAAAGCAGCACATAGGGCAAGAAAATCCTCAGTATCAGAGCACAAAACTGTGTAAGATCTCAACATCCCTGTTTCTTGGTCTAATTTGGCTGAGGAAATATTAGTAAAGAAGTGAGAAACTGTTGAGCATGATATTCAGGGCCTGTCCACTGCTTCTTCCATCTTCAGAGCATCAGCTGTTATGGCAACTGGGACCAGTTCCTTGAGACTGGAAGAAAGCAAGCGCCACTCCTGTCTTCAGGAAGATATGGGGAACTAGAGGCCAGCCAGCCTCACCTTAGCTAATCCTGGAAATAATTTTCAGGCTCATGAAGGACAAGAAGGTGATCAGAAGTAATCAGCACAGACTTACAAAGGGGAAAGGGTATTTAACCAACTCAATAACCCTCTGCAATGAAGTGAGGGCCAGAGCAAGGTGCCATACCAGCTGTACTGGTTGTGAGCTCCGCCGGGTCACTTGTTTGCATGATTTGTGCATCTTTGCATGACAGAGGATGCAATGCTGGGACCAGCTAGCAGTAGAACCCAAGGGATGAGACTTGAGATGCTGATATTGCGGGGAACTGCTCTCAAAGGGCAGGGCCTCCCTTTCACTCATCCTGCAGTGAACATGAATCGTTCAGAGGACATTTCATCTCCACTTTGCCTCCCCAACACCTTATTCCTGGGGCTGGGGCATGACTGCTGCTCTGATGTGTGTTCTGGCAGTGGCAGCAGTTCATCACGGGAAGTGGAGCGATGCTTGGAGGTGCTTTCAGCCAGCTGGACTTCAGGAGAGCAGACTGGTAGGAACTTTCCCAGAGGACTTCCAAGATGCCTGCAAACTCATCAGCCAGTACTTGATGGCTGTTTGCCTGCAAGAAAAACTAGCCAGCTGCTGTATCTCAGTGGTTTTGGTGCTCCAGTGGCAGTATTTTCTTCCTTGTCTTTCAAGCACTCCTCTCCACTGAGCGGCTTTCCTGAAAGGATGACGGGTTTTCTCCTGTGGTGGGAGAGAGAGAGAGAGCAAGAAGCTGAACCTGGGTATCCTCTGCCAGCCCCTTCCCAGGCTGTGCAAGGAACTCGAGACACACATACAGAGCAGACTGACAGCAGCTCAGCCTCTTCGGTTTGGTGAAAAGGAAGTGAAGTGAAACATCACACCAGGCTGGGGTTTAGCCTTCTTACTGGGCACAGAAGAACCACTCCTGCAGGTGAAAGAGTGACTTTCTCTCTGTCCATTTGCATCCCTCAAAACTTAGAAACCTTCCTATTATCCCATATTAAGCAACAAGTCCTGGTTTTGTTTTGAAAAGTTCTTTCATCCCAGGTACCCTGTCCTTGCAAGGCCATTAGCTGGGGCATCCTGCACTTTTGCTGATTTACTAGACAAGGTTTTGGAGCTAAATTACTGGTTCTGTGCTGTCTTGACAGCAGCACAGTGGCACTGAGCAGTGTTTGCCTGCAGATCCTAGGGGCATGGATGGCACTTACTTTATGTTTTATTTTTCTGGCTTTCAATTGCCTGAATCTAGTGAGAACAAGGATGCTGTTACCTGTCCTGAATGCTGAGCTGGCAGACCAAGCTGGCTTCACAGACCTGGTATTTTTCTGCTTCCTCTAGAGAACGTGATCTGGCAGTGGTGGTGCTTAAAGAGCATCAGCCAGAGAAAAGACAGTGCAAGAGACAGTTTTGTGAAACAGCTTATGACCCACATTGCAGCCTGCTACAGAGATGGGAGGTGTCCAGGATCACTACGGTTAGGATCATGTTTCTGTCTTTTCTTTCACAGACACGCTACTGCATACACAGAAACTTGTAATACAGGAAACAATGTCCCTGGCATTGTCAGATTTGCCCCATCACCAAATGACAGCACACATGACCCACACGCTCGATCCCATGAGTGCAATTCCAAAAGAAATCCGAAGTATTTTCAGTGGGAAGGAATTGTTGATACTTCAGCTGAAAGGACAGAGATATTTTGGGCAGAAATAAGGGTGTTTCAGAGCTGGGTAGAATTATCCCACGAAAAAGTCATCCATTTTGACATCATCCCCACTACCCTTATTCTGACAGAGATAATAGACAACGAAGGCCATGTTGAACAGTGTAGTCAGCTGGTCCCATATTTCTCAGCAGGTGTCATTATTTCCAGTGGTGGACTTCATTTTGAGGAGTTCAGCAAGGTGAAAGCATGCTGCAACAGACATTGCTGGATAAAATAAAGAGGAGGTTGTATACCCCAGCATAGACAGCCACTCCAGAGACTGGTCACCTGTAAAAAGGCAGTGGAAAGAAAGAGGCACTTCTAATGCTGTGTGATAGAGACTCCATCTACAAGGAGTTAGTCTAGCTCTAAAGTGGGCCTAGAGATAAAATCCACTGATGCAGCCAAAGACAGTGCTGGACTTGGAAAAGATCTCCATGAAATTTACCCTTGATTTCTTTTAATTCGCTTTACCTGGAATGGAGGTAGTTACTGCAGGTATAGTCCCCTAGGGATTCATGAGGTGCAAACCTTTCCATATTAATTTCTCAGCTGCACTCAACCAAGCAAAAATAAAGATGTGAAGCTCTGCCAGGAGCCCTTTAAAAAGACCTTCTCCCCCTTCAGTTAAACACGTGTGCTCCCTATTTGTTGCACATTGCTGAGCATTCAGCCATCTTCTTTCTCCAGCACTGATTTTCTCTACATTGACCAAATTCTGTGCAAAATTTTGAGTCAAATTTCTCTTTTGTTTCTCAAGTTGTCCCACCCCCTCACTGCTTTTGAGTTGAATCCTGGTTTTGGGCACCCGTTGCTTTTAAGTCAACCCAGATGTTTTCCAGGTGTCTCGATGAACAGAAATGCCTTAACCGAAATAAAAAACAACTTGTTCATTAAGAAGTCATGCCATATTTTACTTAAGACTTTCATGTAGCACCAAGATTTACTGCTGGAAATCACCGGCCCACGATATTCATCTTCTTTGCCTCATTTTGCGTGTCAGGATCTTGAATCTTATCAGGAGGGCAGTTTGTGACAAAAATCTCAAGAGAGAAGCGGCAGAAGATATAACTGTAGTCTTTCTGTAGAAAAACAGCAATGTTTCATGTACAGGGGAAACATAATTTTTATGACAGTTAATTTTGATATGAATCACAGCAAACCTTTTTTTTAATTTTCTGATTTTTCTATTCAAATGTCCTTGCAGGATTTCTCTTGTACATGTCCTCCAAAGGCAGAGATCTGACAGCCATGGATTTGAAACATGTGCTTACCCAGTGTTGGATTTGGTGAAACTCTTGAGAACCAGAAACATTTCAGATTTCTTAGTAAATATGTATTTTTCAGTGAGGCTGTGTAGCCCTCTACATATACCTGAGGTGTCATCAGCACACACAAACACACCCATGCACACTGATAATACTCAGGTATTCATACAGTAATTAGAGAGAGCTATTTTCAGATGCATAGAGATTTATTACAAACAGTGGAAAATAAAATAAACAACTATTAAGAGCAACCCAGTAGAGCTGTATTAACTCTGCAGGAAATATTTGTTCTTTCTGCAAGAAGAATAGGTTTATACTAATGCTTAAGCCAGTCTCCTAATACAATCATTTTGCTTCGATAGCTACTTTCCATGATACTTTTAGGGTCAAAGTTTTGCCGCTTAGGTTTCACTTTCTGGTGCATTCAACCTTTAGGGTAGATGTGGGGAGCTTACAGGCTTGTGAAGTTACAGAGTGTTTAGGCTAGCAGGGAGGTCTGGGGACCTCTCTGCCCCTTCTCTCCCTCACACCCTCACAGATGGGTCAGGTCTGATAGTGGATGGTCCTCAAGGATGGAGATGCCACCATGCCCCCAGGCCTCCATCCAGGGCTGTCCTGCTCTTCTGCAACGGATTTATTTCCTCCATGTTTTCTTTCTTATTTTTTCCCCAATCTTAGCTGACCTCTCTAGCACGGGCTGTTCCCTTCTCTTCTAGATCTAGCAACTCTGGCTGGACTGCCTTTCACCTCCTTTCTCTTGACTTTGTGGAGAGGAGTGATGAAGCTGTTGTAGCACAAGGTAGATTGCAGTCCACATCTATTTGGAAAAAGAAAAACAAGGAATGTCAGAGAGACCACCACCAAAATCTGGTCAGTGGTGTGAAGATCTGAACTCAAGATGCATTTAATCCTCCACTTCTGTCTTGGCAAGCTGTATTTTCCCATTTGGACAGCTCTGTATACAGCCTGATTTTTCTAATACGTGAATCATCTAGGTATGCTTGTTAAAAATGAGGTCATTTAATTGAAATGCTAAATATGGCCTAGGATTCAATTTCTATTTTTACCACATCTGTGTTTAGGACAAATAACATTTTTCCCTCCCTTGATGGTGAGCAGAAAGTTACTTAGGACATATTGCATAGGAGTTTCTCTATCACTTAACAGAGTTTTGATAGAGTTTTTCTATCACTTAACACTGATAAAAAATTCACTGCTCTGGTTTTGTGTAAGCTCTCCATTACTGTGCTGTTTTTTCAACATTTCAAGCCCAGGTTTCACTTTTGACTATGAAAGAAAACAAACTGTATTTAAAAAAGAAAAGCAGAAGAGCACCTCAAACCTCATCCATCTGTGTACACTCAGACCTGCCTGCTTGACTGTGCAGACCATATCTGGCAAACGGTGACTGAGGAGTCTGTGAAACCTGTGTGGGGAAAGAAAGCTGGATGACTATATTTGTATGACTCCTTTCTTCCTCACTCACTGAAAACACAATGTCTTGATGCAGAAAAGCTGCCTTGGTGTCAGAAACAGGTATGCATTGCTCGTGTTGTACAGATGGGCTCTGCACCCCAGGAGGGGTGGATATCAGCTCAGCCAATGTCAGATAGGCTTTTTGGCTGCATGGAACATGTGCCTGTTGACTCTCAAGAAAGAACAAAAAAAAGATCAACAAAAGCTACAGACATCTAACCCAGTGCTCGAGATGCATGGGGAGAGAAGGGTGTCAAATTCAGTATTTCCAGTCCAGATCCTCAGTACTTTACCGAGACCTTTCCGATCTGTCTAGATCAGTGGCAGGACCAAGACTCATCCACAGCAGCTCCCAAGCAGGAATTAACAAAATTATCCTTAAGGAGAAAATGGTCAAAAGGGTTTTGATGTGCTCAGAATGCAGATTTTTGCATTCAACCGCAGGAGTGTCTTAAATTAAGTGAAAGCCAAATCTAGAGAGCTCACTTGGACAATGGCACTGGAGAAATCACAGGCCAAATGTTGAAGAGGGGGTTGCATAAAACACAGTGTCTGAAGCATGTGTAACTTTCTCCCACAGCTTAATATTCTGAAATCAAACCAAGCTCTGGTACTCAGATAAAACCTAAGCATCACATCTACTTGCTTCTGTGTGTCAGAGTGCAGATGGACAATGGAGGGAGATGAGAGGACATGGACTTCTTGCCTGCCTGGAACTACAGAGTTACTTCCTTTTAATGAGGCTTGTTTCCTCTGCTCCTCTCAACAAGGATCTTTCAGATAAAGGTGACTAAGAGAAGATGCTAAGTAAAGGAACTGCTTGAATAGCTGGATAAAGCAAAAGACCAAAGTGTTGGAGAGGTCTTCCCAGATTCTAGAAGTGATACATGGACACCAAAACTCATCATGACAAACCTGATCTGCGTAGGAGTGATGATAAATCCTATTTCTTGGAAAAAAGAGCCACTAAAACTTTGGATCATGATGCATTTTTTCTCATTCTCGTCTGCTCTGCGCATATTTACCCCTATCTATAAACCCTGTATATAACTCCTACTGTTGTGATCACAGGCATATGCAAATGTGCAGATGCAGACAAAGAGCAAATCCAGCCCTACTGCAGGTAACAGGAATTTCCACCCCAGCAACAGCAGCTTTATTAATTCGCCAAATCACAGTGGCTGAGGATTAATTACGCAAGCAGTGATAGCGCGCATGGACTCTACAAGCTTGTTAATGATTCATGTGCATTTTAGCCTCTGGGAAGAAAAAATCAACAGGAGGTAGGGATGGTGCCTTCAAATCAGAGGGGCAGTTCAGGCAAAATGGCATAGCTCTCTGCCTCCTCCCATTAGCAGCAGATCTTGCTCTTGGGGACTTCCATAGGGCTTATAGATACGCTCCAAGATAAAAAGAAAAGGGGTTTTTTTTTATTGTGCAATTTTGTTTGTAGTCTTACAACATTGCTACTTTTTTTCTTTACAGGCAGGAAGTCCTGTGTAGGTCTATGGTATTTCCAACATCTCAAGGCTACACATTGACATGACACTACTCAGCCCATCCACTCTATCTCTACTAAGGGCTGGAAAAAAATGCCTAGCAAGAAGTAAAAGCATGAGGCTAGCATGTTCTCTTATTATCCCAGGGTACTGTCCTGGCCTCCAGGTGTGTGGGACTGGGGGATTTCCTGAAGCAGAGGCTCCATCTTTGCAATTAATAGCCCTTGACGGATTTTTCTGTCATGAATTTGTCTAATTGCTCTTTGAACTTGTGTGAGCTTTTAGCATGCACGACATCCTGTGGTTCAGCGTCCGTGCTTTAACTATACACTGTGCGAAGACGCCCCTTCTTTGGAAACTGTCAGCTAGTGTCATTTACTTCTCCCGAGCCCTGAACCATCCGGGCTAGTCAACATGTGAGCCAAGAAGCATAAGGCCAGGTGCGCTCTGAGATGCTTCTCCTACAAGAAATTAGCCACAAGCACACACACAAGAAACTCTGTTGGATCCAAGCTAAATTTTATGTGGCAGGGAAAGTCAACATATTTTTAAGACAACTGATCAGTTTTACCAGGTTGGATCTGGACATCACTGTGGGTGTGATTCAGTCAAGTGCTAAGACTGTGCATAGCTCTGAATCTACAATTTTTCCTTTTGTGGTCCTACTGCCTAAGTCAGCTTTTGCAACAGGAATCAGCTTGTGGAATGAATGTGTCAAGAATAGGATCACCAGAATATTTATAGATACTAGAGAAGGCAATCTTAGAGCCATGAAGGAAATTGAATGGCAATGAAACATTTTATTAAGAACAATCTCTTCTGAAGGAAGCCCAACTCCTGGGCTGCATGTCTGAGACCATACAGAAAGCCCTGGTAGGTCACTGCACTTGCAGACTCTGTAACCATAGCTGTAACATGAGTCAGAGTTGTCACATCCATAGTTTGGTGATGACGGATTGAAAAGGTACATGGTAGGTGATTTGAAATCGCAGATAAGGATAATGATTATGATTATGGCTTAATCCTCTTTTTGCAGACTAGACCTCACATGTTATTGGTGCCATCAGCTACAAGCAACCCCTGCACAGCAGCTGCAATGCACTGTGTGGTAGTAATGGGCCAAGTGCAAAGCTGAGCTGCTGTAATACTCCGTCCCATTCCCATCAGTATAGGACTAGGATCAGGCAAAGAGAAAGACGTACCATAGAAGGAGGTTTGTCAACAAGCCTAAATATCCATTCCCCTTGGAAAAGGTAGTTTTCTAGTGTAGTTAAAAGGATTAGCCTGGCTTTCACAGGTAGTCCTCATTAAATATACTGATATCCTCCATGTCCCTGGCTTCCTCTCCACACAGTTTCTCTGCCCTTTCATTGTCTTATAAACTGCTGCATGGTTTTACAGAAAACTTGTTGTAAATCCTAATCCATTTACACAGTCCAGGAGACTTTACCATGTCACTGATGAGGATTCATCTATCACGTGAGCTTTTTGGGGCTTTCTGGGGACATCTTCAAGGATGTCCCTGTTGACATGCATTTTTTTATTTCTCTTAGTCGTAGAGGAAAGAATGAACCATTACTGGTCAATGTGTCTATAGTATCTCCCATGATTAATGTCTTGAAATGGCAAGAAACTTCTGTGATATTTTCTAACCAGTTGCATTATGTATATGTCAGCTGCTCTGCATTTTCACAGAATCACAAAAGGGGTAAAGTTGGTCAGGACCACAGTGGGTCATCTGGTTCAACCTTCCTGCTCAAGCAGGGTCATCCTAGTGCACATGGCACAGGATTGTGTCCAGGCGGTTCTTGAATATCTCTAGTGAAGGAGACTCCACAACCTCTCTGAGCAACCTGTTTCACTGTGTGGTCACCTGCACAATAACTTTTTTTTTTTTTAACTCCCAGTAATACAATGACATTAGACTGTGGGAACGGTGAGGGGATTTTGTTGGGTTTCTTTCCCATATCAAATGCCTAAATAGTTTGCTTATTTTCTTCACATCCTGCATGGCTGATCTTAGCTGCCTGTTAAATCTGGTGGACACAAGGTGCTTTACGAGAGCCTGAGAGGCCTGTGCAAGGATAACTGCATTTTGGGATCCTGGGTTTTAGGGGGGTTGGGTTCTGTTTTAATGACTCAGTTGTTTTTCCAATAGGTTTGTGGATGCTGTGCTGACTAAACTGTGTCACAGATGGGATGAGCTATGCCAGGGAGAACAGGAGATGTTCAATTTGGGGATTTTGTATTCCTGTCTCCTGGCGGGGCTGGTGTGCCCACCTCACCTTGAGGTCGTGTCTAACTCCCACAGAAGTTTAAAACCAGTGTTTTTAAAATAGTTCTCACTAAAGGCAGGGCAAAAGACAATCCCCCTGTAAGAACAACCCTCAGTCTCTGTGCAATTCTGAAGTCGGAGAAGTTACCCTTCCCGGACAAACGGGGAAAGTCAGGTAAAAAGTCAGCATATGACTTACTGAAAACACCCAGCAAGCCAGAGTGCTGTCCTCAAACAAGACAAGACTTCTAATTTCAGCCAGCTCTGGTTATTTATATTGGTATCTGACCCAAAGCAACACAGGCCAGTGGTAGAGATACCCCAGCTGTAGCCAGAGAAGCCAGTTTAATTGCATTAATAGTAAACCTTCAAAAAAGCCTTGCATGGAAAATAGTGTTGGTTAGGTGAATGAGTTTTCTACTGCTCTGAGGAATGCTAAATTAGCCACCTCTTCCCAACTTGTCTTTCCCTAGCAGGTCAATGTGGTTTGTAACTTGAGTAACACCTGCAGCCTAGGTCCCATCCACAATGCAGGCCTCTTTGACTGAAGTGTGGTGGGGCTTAACTGTGATATGATAAGGCTAGCCTTCAGCTAAGGTGTTTTAACATCACAAACCCACTGTCCCAGCCCAGGGCTCAACACTCCTACACTTGTGTGAAGGGCTGTGGGGAAAGTCAAGTTCCAGTAGTTCCTCAGACACTTGATCTTGCTAGAGGTCTCACACGAGGTGGGCAACAGCAAACAGCCAATGTCTCAAAGCAGGACAGCTGAACTCCTGTTGTGGCTCATGCAGAGGAGCAGATATCTGCATCAGATGATTCATCTGAACAGTCTTAGGAAGAATGAATCACTGGCTGGCAGTGGCTGGGTCTCTCCCTTGCTTATGACATGTGAGATGGCAATTGCAGTTTGGGCCTTCAGTTTCCCCCATGTCTCCTGAGACAGGCTGAACTACCTGTGCTTTGCTGCCCTAGGGGGACAGCAGCAGCCTACAGGTCCCAGCCATGACTAATTTCTGGGTCCTGCCTTGAGATCTCTTCCAATGCTGAGTTTTCCATCCTAAGGTACAGAGGGACAGCACACCCCAGGGTTTGAAGGGAAAGAAGGATAAAATCAGAGACGAATTGAACTCATGAACCAACAGCTCACAGGACTGGGAGGGCTCTCTATCTTGCAGGGCCTTTTCTAGAGCCTGCACATCTCCAGATGTGGTTAAGCATTTTAAATTCTTTAATTAAGTGAGCAATAAGTCTCCAGTGACTTTCACCAGATGTCTGAATTAATTACCTGCATATATGTAAAAAGACTAACCTGCCTGATTTTGATGAGTGGCTGGCTACAAGAGAACATTGGTAGAAGCCCTGTCTCTTCACTTGTTCAGCTTTGAGTCAATACTGTGGCAGAGACTAAATCTGGCTCTGCATGGCCCTAAGCTGAATCAGCTGATTTTATTTTTCTTCATCACCTCCTCTTTCTTTTCTCTTGTCCACCTTTCTTCTTAGCTTCACAGCTGCTCTTTGAGGAGCCATGTGTTACTCTGTTGCTCCATGCTGCATAAGGAGTTGGCAGATGCAATCCTGATTCCTTTGCCCCATCATCTTGTTATGGGTTCCTTTTATGGCTGTTATTTCATCTAGCCTACAGAGCAGCTCTCCCATTATCTTGGTGAGACTATTTCAGTGACTGTTATGCCAGTGATGTCTATCATTACTCTTCAATTGTTTTCCCTTGGGCAGGAACAGCTGTGGCAGTGAAGACCTCTTAAAGCTCAGTTTTGTTCCTGTGCACACATTTCTATGCACATCTTACCTAGTCGTACAGGCACACCAGAGCCTAGTCGTCTGCATATAGGCTTGGCGCTGGTATGTTCAAGAAAGTTGTGAAGCTATGCCTTCAGCCAGCAACTCAAGTGGTTTAGAAAACTTGTGCTGTGAAATCTTGGTACTTTTGGAGGCCAGGATGAGGCAAAATCAAAGGAAAATCAAATTTTTATATCATCCAGAGGAGCAAGGAGATGGAGTACATGGAAAAAGAGGGTGTCATAATGCACTTCAGAGTACAGCCCAGGACGGTGGTAGTAAACAGCCTGAATAATATGACACCTGTAAAAAAGTGCTTATTTCATATTTTAAGTGACTCTTGGATAATATTACCAATGTATCAGTACAAAGGAAACCTTCAAGGAATGGTGATATATTTGTACTATCTCATGACAGCAATGTAGAGCAGAGAGCTGCAGCACTCTGGAAGCCCAGATTCCCTCCAGCTTTCCCTCGGTTCACCTCCATCCTGCTGCTCCAGTGTCTTGAGGTGCATTGTTTTGAGGGACAATTTAACTTGCAGTGTTTTTCTGCATACAAAAAACACATCTGTCTCCTTGGGTCAGGACAGACCCTTGCACGACGACGATCAATGTGTCAAGGTTACTGAGAGATCTTGTGTGTCAAGATAAGACAGGGAAGGATATCTCTGCCTGGCTTCAAAAGGGGGTTTACTGTTAAGGGGAAGTGGTGACATGGGACACTTCATCCTTTGAAGGGTGCAGTACAAAAGGCCACAGCATCGTGCAAGAGCACGAGCACCTTTTAGCTCCTCTTGATTCTCCCCGGTTCCCAGAACCTTTAAATTGGTTGCACATATCAATTAAGTGCAGCTCACACACCCTATGAGGCAACTAAGTGCTATTTTACTTATTTTATTACAGATGGGGAAACAAACATGTAGAAAGGCCTGCTGACACGTGGCTTCAAATCCTCTGGCAGAACACAGAGTTCACCCGTCTTTGCAGTGTTCTCTGGGCCACCTTCCTCCTCTGTTGCTCCTCTGGGTGAGATGGGCTCCCTCCAGCTGCACCTTCCCACTGCAGAAGTACCTGTCTCTAGAGTGTGCCCTATGTCCTCCTCATGTGTAGGTGGCTGAGCTGAGGGTAAGCCCCATGAGGTCTCAGTCACTTCCATACAGTCTGCTTTTCTTGGGCAGAGGAGCAGCACCCACCATACAGGCAGCCTGTGTTTGGTCTGTGTCTGTCATGAGGGGGCCTGGTGAGCACCAGTGTTGCTGGTAGAGGCAGAATAATTGGTTGTACTGATTAATTCTGAGCCTAGTGGGGGTCACATATTAACAATAAACTGGAAATGCCAACGAGGCTGTGTTCATTCTTGATTGATGTGGCACGATTTAATTAACCCAGGCTTATATTTGAGCACTGCCCATTAGCATCTGGTGTTAAAAACTCTCTGAACTGCCTGAGCTTAGCAGCTAGCTTAAGGAAGTAATTTGACAACTAGTCAGAAGATTTAATTGTGCCATTATATGCCTATGTATGGTATTGAGTGCCATTTAACCATTGCCCCTACTAGCTGATTAATTACTAGGCCCAAGTGAATAAGTGTGGGAGCTCACTACAAGGCTCTCCATGGCTGAAGCAGAGACAATATTGTGTTCAAGCTGAATGCCAACCTGTTTGTGTGGCATGAAGTGGGTAAGTTGGGATCTGCAGGCAAAACCTGTTTGTTTTACTGGAGAGGCAGAAGGAATTAGGAACTGGCATAAACCAGAGAGGAGCAGTGCATGAAGTAACCCAAGAAGCTTTCCAGCTCCAGGGCTTTTTGGAGTAAGAGGCCAGCACTTAAAATAGCTAATGCAAATGAATTTCAACACCAACAGACTATCTCCAGGAAGGGGGAACATTTTAAACGACATATTATGGACTCCTGTGAGCTTAGACTGCCAAGACGTCTCTTTCCCATTTGCTTTCTAGTCCTGGGTTCCCAGAGTGAATGAGGTGGACTCATTCTGGGACTGAAGCTGCTGTGATGGACATCCCACTTGGGCATTAGGGCAGAGACCCAGCGACCATGGGCATTGCAGTGGGGCCCTCTGACTTGCCAGCCAAAGCTGTTATTCCTGCAGGCAGTCCCACTCTCTGTGTTTCACCCATAAAAGATGCACCTGTCGGAATCTGTCGAGCCACTGGCCTCAGCAGGTCTCCTGGTATCACCAGCTGACACCCACCGTGGGGCAGAACCAGCTCCAAACATCCTTGCCAAACGTGCCTCAGGCACGTGGAGGAGCCCAGGCAGCTGCACAGACTGTGGGAGATGGATGGGAGTGGGGTGCAGCACCTTGGGGCTGGGGCCAGTGCACCATGGAGGGGTAGTGATAGCCTCCCACTTTAGGATCTGACCCAGAACCTAATGAAGAAGCACAGGCTGGAGCTGGCATGTGTATGAGGGAGGGTTAAAATTTAGCAGGCTCCTGCAAAAGCAGGTACACGTGCACACATCTCTGCTGGGCCGGACACCTTCACCCCATGTGCCTTCAACTTTCCTCCTCAGATAATGTTACCCCTCCTTTAATTTTGCTGGAAGGAAGTAGAGAGCTATTTGGCAGGTCACAAGAGAGCTCAGCATCTCCCCGAGCCTTCAGCAGCCCATTTCCGGCTGTGGTTTGATCAGGTTTCTATATTCATCATTGTGTTTCCTGTGGGGGCATTTCTGATAAGCTTTGCACTTCACATCCTGTGGTCTCCCCCTCTCCTCTGGCACTCACAGGATGTTCGCTGCACTACGAGCAACAAGGGGCTGCTAAATTACTTGCCAAAAATGAGTAATTTCTGGGTGTTGTGGGCATCATCCCAAGGATGTGATAAGTGGAGTGAGCTGAGACACCAGCAGGCAGGGTGGACTCCAGGGGCTGGGGTCTGGAGGCTGTGCCAAGGAAGTGGTGGCTGGGTATTTAACAGCTATGCCCTCCGGATTGGGGAGGGCCCCAGGAGCTGATGACTTCAGCCCAAATTTTGCTCAGTCCCTCTCTGGTGTCCCTTTGACCTGTCTCTGTGGAGGCATCCTACTTCTGCTGCAGTCAAGGGAGTTGAGCTGAGCTGAAGGTTTCAGTCTGGACTACTAGTGTACAAAGGGAGAGGCAGAAAAGTGCAGGAAGCAGAGATATAATGCAAAGAGAAGAATTATGGCCACATTCAGATGAACCCGATTCTCTCCTGGCAGGTCCATATATCAGTGAATTCCACTGATTTCCTTTCATTGCAATTCCAGCAATGTTATTTAACAGTGGAGCTAAAAGTAATTTCCAAAGGGAGATTTAGGGAATTGATATGATTCCCAAATTGAAGACTGGGGAAAAGCATATGACTTGCTCACTTAATTGACTTTCAGTACAATTTTTTATTTCTCATCAGTGAAAAGCCATCATCTTCCTTTGAAACCTATTACATTTATGTGGGATTTCCTTGACTTCTTTCTTTTTTAATCAAAGCCCAAATTTTGTTCTGCTGTGCCAGTGTAAATCCCGGCCAGCTTTATTACTGCTCCCAGATGTGGCTGAGTGCAGTGGCTTGTATGTCAGTGACCTGAGGCACATCTGCACCCTCCTGCAGACACTTCGCTATGTACTTTCAGAGCCTGAAATGAGGAGTGGGTTTTATCTTTGCAAGTCACCTGGGAAAGAGTTTCCCAGATGTGGACATCAGCAGTGGGGTACACTGTTAGGCTGGGGCTGGGAAAGAAACTCAGTCAGCAGTCTGGGTTGCCCTGCTCTGGAGGGAAAAGAAACTTAATAGAATGGATGTGACCAGACTTTAACACAGGCTGATCTTAGGGGCAGAGGGAAGGGCATGAAAAGGACCTGGCTCTTCTTGCTTTATGAGGGTACAAGTATCTGCAGTTCATCATAGGTACTAGTGTTATAGGCCCATATGAGAAATGTCATGTCAGAAGTTGTAGTTCCCACCAAAAAAAAAGAGGAAACCATGGTGAAACAAATTCTCCTTTGTCAGAGATGATCATGGGAAGAGTCAAATAAACAACAGCCAATTTCCAAACAAATGTAGTCTCCCAGTTTTCCAGGGTGTAACAAATAGCTGTCACACCACTCAAAATCTTGGCGCAGAGTGTTAGGGCCTTAGCTGGTGCCAAATATTGTAAGCATTTGTGGAGGAGTGTACCTTGGCCAAGGGAGCCACCTCTTCGGATGGAAGCCAGGGTGCAGCCAACTCCAGCAGGGGTTTAGCCACAGCCCTGCCTTGATCATCACGTTTCCAGTCCAGGCAAACCCTTGTACCCCAAATCCCTTCAAAATCTGTGAGACAGGGCCTGGCATGACCTTCAGGGTGGCTGTGGATGGTTTCATGCTGGGCAGCAGAGCTCTGCTGTGTGGGGCAGTGCACACAACCAGAGCATAGGCAGAGGACTGGTGCTTTGCACACGTGCTTTTCACAGGCACCTCACTATCCTGCCAGACCCTGCCAGCACTCTGGGCTGGGTCCTGCATGCTGGGCAGGTGTGCCCAACCTCACCTTCTGGCTTGCCCGCAGAGCATGGATTAGTGCACAGACACCAGTAATTAGGGCCATGTGCACTGAAAACATAAACAGGCCATTTCATCAGCACCCAGCCCTCAGCCCTCGCTGTGGTCAGATGCCTGGCAAGCCGCTTGCTGAGATGCGTGGCCTCCTTCTCCCACGTTTTACAGCCTGTGGGCAGGAACCGCACTATTTGTTTGCTGGCTCCATTGCTCAGCAGGGTTTTCCAGGGGCTGGGAACAGCTGAAAGAAGGTGCCCCTTTACAGCTGCCCTGCTCTGGGGGGGCGTGAGCATCCTTGGGGTACACAACAGACAGTGCATGGGCATGGACCTTGTACAGCTGTCGGCAGCTGGCTAGGGGAGGTTTTTAAGTCTAAAGCTAAATGTCCTCCATTCAGCAAAAGTGGAGCTGGAGATGGGTCTGGGGTAACCTGGTTGTTTCCATGTGTCAGTACTGGGTCAAATTGGGCTTTTGCAGCCCTAAAGTAGAAGGACTATTCCTTGTACCTTTAGCAGCCAAATAAGTGCAATCCTCCCCTTCACTGCCCCTCTCAGTGGATTTTTTCTGAGAGTCCCACCATGCCCTGTGGGTAGGCTTGGACTTTTTTTGCTGCCCCGCACCTGAGCCATGAGTGCTGTAGCCATTGGCTAGAGGTGTTGAGACACTTAGCTGAACCATTGAGAGGTAAGTAAGCCAGGGACTGGCTGCAGGTGCCAAAGGCCAGCCAGGGGCCAGAGGCCAGGCCTTTCAGGAAGCCACAGAGGTACTGCACCAGGAGCCAGAAAGACAGGCATGTAAGTGTAGCTGGGGACAGAGGAACAAGCTGTGCCTTTGGCCAGCAAAGGGAGGTGAAAGCAAGGCTTGATCTGGTTGCAAGGCAAGTCCCCTGCCACATCCTTCAAGATGTGACGGCTGAGGAAGTACAGCGAGTTGGACGTGGAAAATACAATTGGCATGGACATTTCACCCCCGGGAATTTCCCTTGGGTGGTGGAAAAAACCGACACCACCATGCATAAAACAGAGCAAGCATGTGACTATTTATACTGCCACCCAGGGCTGTTCCTGTGCTTGCGATGCCATTTCTGCTTTCAGCCACTAATCTGTATTTCTCATCTCTCCTTTTCAACTGTGGTTCAACACAGCGCTGGTCCTGCTTTTGGAAGAGGAGAGGCTCATGCCAGGCACAGCACTGGGGAGGCAAACAGTGACCTGGTGGGCACAGTCATTTGAGAATTTCTGAGGTGCTTTTATTTTCGGCTGCACGAGTGTCCTGAGTCATGATAGTACCTTTCCATAGACAGAAGCAACAAAAATCAGTAACAGCCTGCTGAAACCCATCAGCAGGCGAGCAGAACAAGCTGTCCCATCTGCTGTTTTTCCTTTCAGCTTCCCCAGAGGGAAACCTAACTATGGGATAATGGCTTCACAACCCCAGATCCCCAGGCTCAGCTTGGAGCTGCTGGGGGGTTAAACCTCCCTGCAGAGGTCAGGCAAGGCATCCAGGACCTTCCCAGTGGAGTCTGGATGATAGTGCCTGGGGCGGTCATAATTTTGTGCCTTCAAGGGAAGCCCTGGGCTGAAAAGCTTCCCTTCTTCCAGGTTTTTTCACACAAGAGAAGCCCAAAGCATCACAGCTCCATGGCTGTGCATATGTGCATCCCAGAAACAAAAGCTCTGCAGTCAGCCCTGACAAGCCAAAAGTGGGTCAGGTGGAAATGCGGGAGACCAGTGACTCATCTTGTGGTTGACTGGGCAATCTGGGAGGAGAAAAAAGCCGCCGTCTCTAGGAAATGGAGCACGTTTCCAACCCTTTCTTTCCTCTGCACCTAATCCTAACATTTCTTCCAGCAACAAAATGATAATGTTGGAGTCAGCCCTTAATGCCAAAGAGCATTGTCCCTCAGAGGGAGCATCTATGGCCCAAATATGCCAGCAAGGCTGAATATCTGTTTGAGTATCTGAATATCTTCCTCCTTGCTCTACACTTGAGATGGGCATTAAATTGGTCTGGGTGGGTGGGTGTCTGGGCTTAAGCAGATGCATCCCTACACGATCCAATGCTGGCCTGGAGTTTGCAGGGCCAAGGGAAGGGGGAAGAGGCCACGTTGGCTGGTGCAACTCCAGAGAACATTTCTGCCGGTCCTGGGTAGCAAGCAGAAAGAGTGTCAAAGAGAGACACATCTTCCCTGGCATTACCTCTGTGGGTGGAAAGGGAGTGGGGGGAGAGGAGGGCGCATGCAAAGCCAGGAGATTACAGCTGCTTGCTAACGATATTTGCTCATTACATCAAGCAAGCAGCGGTCATTCATGAGCCCGGCCAGCCCTCCCTGCTGGGACTTTGTGTCTCATGGCCAGTGACCACAGCAGCTACACAACCTCCCTGCCAGCACCTGCAGTCACACCAGAAAATCTCCTGCTGAGCCATGAACAATGCAGGATGGCATAGCTTCTGGGGAAAAAAGGGACAAAGAGGACATTTTGCCTGCCAGGGATTTCAGACGAAGGAAGGGATGCTGCGGGAAGGCAGATCTGTAGCCAGTGTTGCTGGGCAGTGAGGAGCCATCTGTGCTGCTGTGACAGTTAGATGAGGATGAAGAGTGTGTGTTGCAGACAGGGCTGACCCTTGGCTGTGTGATGGCAGGTTAAAAGCTGAGTCTGACATGCCTTGAGCGGATGCTGTGATGAAGTGGAGCCCCTCTGCTCCCTCCCCTCTGGCCCCAGAGCCCCCTTCACTGGGCACAGCCTTCAGAGAAGGGGATGTGGCCACCACCCACTTCTTCCTTTCCAAGTGGGTAGGAAACAACACTAATACGAGACAAGTTTCTCCTTGTCAGGGAAGAGGAAATGGGCTAATACAAAACCTACCCCTGCTGTCTAAGCGTGCCTTTGCTCCCCATGCAACAGGCACTGGCAATGCTTAAGCACGTACGTGCCCCAAAATAGCACTGAATTGGTAAGACTGGGGCAAAAAGTCATGTGTACAATTAAAACCACTGGTTTATCCCAGTCCCTTTCCCCATGAGACCCTGACACAACGGGCACATACACATCAGTGCTTGCTGTATGCCCTGGTTGCACTTTGCTGGGGAGGAAGGATGCTTTGTGCTCATGGTTTCAGTGTTTCAAAGTTCTTTACAGTCTCTAGTGCTTTGGCATTTTTCTTCCAACAGGCTCAATCAAGAAATTCAGCAAAAATGAATGAGTGGTATAAGAAATGTCCCGATGGACAGAACAGGGTAGGATGAGATGGGACATCTCAGTGATGCAGGGTAGGCTTTCTCAACTGTCCAGCAGCAAAGCTGACAGGGACATGTGTAACACAGAGAGGAAAGGGTGAAAACGACCATAACACATTTGATGAGAATTAGAAAGCTCAGCTTTGCCCTGAGACCTCTGCAGTTTTCCCCAAGCACACAGAAAGAGAGAGGCCAGTCCACACATAAGGAAGCAAAAGCATATCCCTTCCAATTTGCTCTCCAAATACAGGGAGGAAAAGTCAGGCAGGTTTTCCCTTGGCCTAGGACATCTGCAAGAGAGATACCACTGTGGCCCTCAAAATTTTCCTGCAAAATAGTTGTGTGGCCACATTTACAGAAATTTTGCTTGCAGATGAAAATGAGTTTTTACAAGGCCAAACAAACACAAAGGCAACTCTGAAAAACCCTTCAGCTGGAAATTTTCCTTTTCTCTTCTGTCTTATACCATACACATGAGTGCAGGAGAAGTTTGTGTGGAACTGAAACCAGCACATGGTGCAAGGGGGCTGCAAGGATGGCCATGGGTTGCAATTGCACCTCTGACTTTTACCTCAGCGGGAGACCCCAGGCACTAATCCTGATCAATGAGGTTCCCTTAATGTGGTGATAACCCTATTGAGGTCCTTGATTCTGGGCAAATTGTCTCAGTTTCCCATCTTCAAACAAAGCCTCCTGGTGGCATCACTGGTGCTGGCAGATGGGCCCATCCCTCCCTCACAAAAATTCCTGTGAGCCTCTATTTTATTGGGATAGTCTCAAGGCTGCTTCTCTTAAAAAGCATCTGGCCATCTTTTTAAGGCAACATTTGAAATTATAGTTCAGATTAACTCCTACAAGCAGTGCGTTCAGACCTAGGTCAGTTCCACCAGCTGGGTGTTCCTCTATTCAGGAGACCCCCAAGGATGCTGATAAGTTGTAGAATGCCCCAAGGGCAGTGGCTGGGGCTGTCTCTCCCAGAAGGCGTGCTGGGTCCTTTCTCTGCATGAGGAAGCCTAGCAAATATTGGGAAGGAGGTGGCCATCCCCAGGGGATCCTGTGATTACAGACCATCCTTCTACCCTTGTAACAAGGCATGTGGGATCATCATCAAGAAAAGAGGGTTCATGTTTGTGGTATAGCAAGGGCAGTGTCTCCCAAAAAGGCTTCCAGAAGTACACAGGACTGGAGCAGACAGCTGTGAGGCCCCTAGTCACCAGCTGGCCACACATTGCTGCATAACTCACTCTGGGGATTTGGTCATGCATACCTTCCCCAAAGGATGTCAAATGGAGGGCTGGCAGTTCCCTTTTTTTTTTTTGCTTCCTCTTCTGTGCACTTTGTCACCATTGCTCTGCCCTTTGGAGAGCCTGTGGGGCCACACTGTCTGCACCCCTTCCTTCTCCTCACTTCATTTCCTACATCAGTCTTTCCTCACACCCAGTACCATTACTCACCACACTCACTCTCAGCCACTGAGCAATGGTCACACCAGGGATACTGAAAGAGAGAGAGAGGGAAACTCTTCATTTTTCAAAAGAAAATTACAAAAAAATACAAACAGGGAAAATTCACCCAGGGCAAACAGTTCTATTGTAGCTTCTCCCTGCTAAAATGCAAGGGTGAAAAGAAATGCCACTGGGCTTTGCTGCCTTGCAGCACGAGGGGGATATGGTGTGAAGCTGGGAGAACCTGGTGCCATGGTGCCCACATGTGCCGTGCCTTTGGCCGGGGCAGCAGGTGGCTTTCATCTGGCATGGCTGAAATTGTTTTTCTTAGCAAGTTTGGCTCCAGAGGAGGCAGACTATTCATACTGGCCTCTGCTAGCTGCCAGCTGTCATGGCAAAACAGATGGCTTTGTCACTGGAGCTGTGTATTGAAGACTTACAACACTGATGCTGAAAACAGGCGAGAACAACCCCCAGACCTGACACACCTTTTGTGTGTGTACATGATTTGTCACACCCATATATTTTGCCTCCTATGCAAAGTTTCCTATAGGCTATCTTTTCATTCATCTTTGCCTTCAGAGGGGATTGCTTGAGCACTGTTCCCTTTACTATCAGCCCTGGTGAGGTGTGCTGGCAGCACAGACCATCACAAACGTGTATGGGCTTCCATGTCAAGCCAAACTCTACAAAACCAAAACTTTCTCTCTGCTAATCATGTTACATGCCATAAGCTCACTGAGCTGGAGCTAAGAGCCCAGAATGACAGAGCTTGAATGACCAGCAAACTGGGGAACCCTCACTTCCATAAATTATTTCCATCCCCTGAGAAGAGCATGGTACTATATGGTGTCATCCTCAGAAGATGATCTCCTGACAGAATTATTTAGTAAGTCTTGATGGAGAAGAGCAGTCTACAAATGCTGAGTTGAAACATGTCAATGCATCCTTCATGCGACAAAGCAAATTGCCCCGCAAAAAGAGAGATATTTCCCTGAATCTCTTAGGCAGAATTACATTTTAGTCTTATTAGGTAATTCAGTGCAATACTCTTAGGCCCCCAAACAGTGCAGCAAGTAAGATGCCTTTTCTTCTGCTCCAGTAGCTGGAGGGGGATGGGTTTGAAATGACTGACTCTTCCAGGACAGAAATGGAGAAGAGCAGTGAAACAAGGAGGTGGCAGGTTCAAAGCAAGCCCAAGGAAGTGGCTCTGGCATAATGAAGCAGTGGAACTCCTCCCTGCAGGATGCTGTGGATGCTGAACATTTGCATGAGTTCAAAAAGCACCCAGGCCTATTCATGGAGGAAATACCTATTAGGGGTTATTAGGGGCACAGATCCCTGCGCTGGCTCAGGAAGTCCCCCAGGCACATTGCACAAGATGGGAAGAGTTGCCTGGGAAGTGCTGGCTCACTTGCTCAGGTTCATGCTGTTTCCAAGTTGCCTGAAGCAGGATAGCTGCCCTTGCAGCCAGGTCATTCATCCAGTTGGACTTTTTATACTTTTTTTATTATGACTGGAGTACAAACATCCTTTGGGTGTTATTGGACTGGCTGGGACATCCAGTAAATGCACCTATTTAGCACATAGTTTTACTCTTTCTGATGTTCCTGCTGTTCTACTCTTACTATCTTTACTGGTTTTTTGCCTTATTTATGCTGAGTCAGTGCTGCTGGTGCTTGACAACACTCCTGGGGTGGCTTAAATCCTCTGGCTGCTCAGAGAGTCACCAGGGCAGTGATGGGCTCTGGCTGGCAAGTAGTCTGCTGGAGCGTGTCCTAATCTGCTGGGGTTTTCTTTTCCCTTTATTTAATCCACTGGGCAAAGCAGAGTGAAAGAAAGAAAAAGTGAGCTCCTGGGAGAGATTTTCAAGGGCATAAACTCTTGCCAGTGAGGCTGTGACATGTGCCTATTTGTGTGCATGCCAACTGCTGCAGAAGTTGACTTCAGCCATGAGAGCGTATATTTGGCAGCAGCCTGAAAGCCTAAGGTCTCTGCTGCCTCCTCTGTCCCTGATGGAGCTATCAAAGCAAAGGCGACAGGATCAGGCCTTTCTACATAAGGTCTTTATTTTTACAAGAGACACCTCACATTGGCACAGGAAACCACTGACAAGCAAATTGAAGGAGGCTGGGAGAGTTGTCCAGCCCCATTTCACATTCCTCCAGAGGCACAGATCATCACCAGTAAAGGTCTCCTATCTGCCTCCCCTGCTGAAAGAAGGTCTAGCTTTAAAGTTCAGTGGGGACACTTGGGGCAAATTCCATGAAACCCTTCACGGACACAAGCATCTGACGCACTTTTGGGTGTGAGTCAATGCCTGATGCACCAAGACAGGAGGTGAATCAGTCACAGGGCTCTGCTGGGGGTGTCTAGGAAAAAATCATGGCAGCTGCGGTCACTTCTGACCCCCTGGGCCATCCACACTTGACCCTGTGGCTGCCTCATCTCCGGCGGGGGACAGCAGGGCATGACAAGCCAGAGCCACGCGTCCCTGCCGGATTTGTGTGATCAGGCCGCAGCGGGAGCTGAGATCATCTGTGAAGCAGGGAAGGGAGATTAACTGGAGGCACAAAGAAGCCTCATGGGGATTTCAGACTTTCTCTTCTTGCCACAGCTTCCCATGGATGGCTGTGCTGCTCGGGTCTCTGGAGTCCCTGGCTGCTGGCATAGAGGCCATGAGAGGGATGTGCGACTGTTTGCTGCGCAGAGACAGCGCTCAAGGCAGAGCCTAGACTGGGAGGTGGTGGAGAAGGAAAAAGCCTGCCTTTAAACTTGAAGCTGATTTGGGGTTTTGTCTTCTCACAATTATGATGACTGCTTCTCTGTGCCTCAGGAGTAATTTCTGGGTTTAAATCTTCCTTTGATTTTTCATATACAGCTGCCATTATCTTGGTCCCAGGCAGGCACACAGATGCATCAGCCTAAGTGTGGCCAGTTTGGCTCTAACTGCTCTGCTCAGAAACTTTATGCTGAGTGACACCAATATTATGGACAGATACACAGAAATAGGACTTTCAGCTACACTTCTAGCCTCTGAACATTTCTGGCTCAGCAATCTCCCTATATTTAGTAACCACCGATGTGCTTTACTTCCAGGAATGTATCCTTTTACTTTTGAGACCCTATATACTCAGAGCACACACAGGGGCCTTCAGCAAGGTGTTCCCCTGGTTAACACTTCATGTGAGCTGATGCTCCTTATGTGGGTTTGACCTTGCCAGCTGTGACAATTTCAGTTCCCATGTCCTGCCACCTGGGTGATTGGTCAGCATCTCCACCCCTCACAAAAGGGCACTGTTGTGTTGAAAGAGCCTCCAAGGAGCCCAGCTCCTGCCTGGCCCACTGCTTGAGGGACAAGAGCCTGGCTTAGTCCCTGGTTCCCCTGTTCCCCTGGTGCCTGCCATTTGGGCCTTGGGATCAAGAATGCATACAAGGGAGCTGCCTGAAGCCAACTGCACCTGCTGTAGAAGGCAATACAAGAAGAAGTGCCAGACACAAGTCACCCCTCCCTCAGTATAACTTGGAGGGGTGTCCCAGTTACTGCTGGCACAGAACAACCTGCATTTCAACTGCTGTTTCAAAACTCATACAGTTACCACTGTTACATTCATAAAAATTAGTGGGATATTTTTCATTCATAGCCTGAGTGTGTGAGTCTGACACTATGTATAAATAGGTTATAGTCACACTTACATAACGCTGCCTTATTTATGATCTTAAGCCCAAGGGAGAAATGTCTCATCCACCGTCCTTTCTTCCTAGCAAAAAACGTCATTCAAAACTCAGCTTCAATCCTATCACTGAGGCCGGATGCTTAACCAAACACTGGGAAATTCAAGAGAGGCATTTCTCTTTCGACTTGCAAACAGTGATGTCCCCAAAGAAGGCAGCTGCTAGGACCTGCATGCCTGTCATTAAATACTGCACCAGGGCTGGAAAGCTTTCAGGAGTGATCTCTGTCTTCGCAAGCATGTGGGATATAATATATGTTAAAGACAAAATGTCACAGGCTATGTTAAGGGTTAAAATGCCACATCCTTTACTGGCTTCAATCTAATTTTCAAAGCAGATACCTTACACTGAGCCTGTGTTACAGCAAACTGAGAGGAGGAGATCAACTCGCTTTCATAGATTCACTTCTCTGGCTCTGCTGCATCCTCAAATCCTGCAGCCAAAGATGTGACTAATCCCCATGGCACTTAAAATTCTGGGATTAAGCGACCCATGTGCCTGTTTTATCCACCTCATATACATCTGCTTTATAATCCGTGGTTGTAATAACATGACCACAGACCATGTGTGTCCTGACACCTGGGGAAAGCTTCAGGGCTTTTGTGGAAGGCAGGAGACCAGTGGGGATGGGCACAGGTTGCTGATGGGGTCTGACAGCTGGCACAGCACCACAGTTGATAAAAAATGACAAAATGTCAAGGACAGCTCCTGCAGATTCTTATGTCAGGAAGCAGCTTACAGGCGTGGGTTACCACGGTCTGCTAAGGCTGTAGAAACGTTCATCAATGACCCTGCACCCAACAAACCCCCACCTGATTTGAACCACATGCTGGAAGACGCTGTGCCCAGGGGATGGCCAGACTGGCTCTGCACCTGCTGGGACCCATATCAGGGCTGGTCTCTGGGTCCTGGTGCTGTCAAGGGGTGATATCAAGGGCAAGTCTGCCACATCTGTGGGATCAATGGTCTCTTAAGTCCTTCAGAGCGGGAGCGATGCATCAGATCTGTGTGCTCTTATCCACCATTCAGTCCTCAGGAATCCCACCAGCAGCTAATCTCCAAACCCTGCAGTCACCTCACACTTGCCACCACAACCAGACAGGTCAAAAAGAAACAACATGGGGATTTTGGGGAGGGAGCCTCCCTGTTTCTGCAAGTAGCATTTAGGCCTGTTGTGGAACACCTCTCCCCACACCACCAGCCCTAATTAACTGCATAATCTAGCCATTTAGCAGAAACTGTCAATCTTCTTAAAATCCTTCAGCCATTCACTGAGCATCCTGGATCAGACTTCACATTTCTCATCCAGAGGGCTGGAGCTGCCCTGACTTTTACAACCAGAGATGAGGAAGAGGCAAAAGGCAGGGAGGTGACAGAGAGAGGGGAAACCAAACCTGCAGCAGAAAATGGCTTGGACCACTTTGTATGCTTCTAATTTGACTGGATCCTTCCCTAATCACATTTGCATGGGCATAAACCATCTGTAGCCATTGAGGTACATGGAGCACTCCATTGCTGTTCTGAAGAAGAGCTCCTTTGCTTTCAGGAATAAAGGCTGCTTTTCCCATCTCCCAATCTAAATCAGATCAGGAGTCCACTAATTAGTCTCCTACCTAGTGTTTTATAGCTCTGATACTGCAGGGCAAAAGCAGCAGATTATTTGTTCTTCTCGAGATAAAATCTGTAGGGCAGTTCACTGGAGTGGGGATTACACACTGAGGCTTCAGCAGAGAGCAGAGAAAGCAGACCTGGCAAAGCTCCTGGCATTTTTCATGTGCTATTAAAGGCTTTTGGGTTGGCATGCAGGTCTTTGGGGCTTGAAGCAACAAAGATTGTGGCACGGTTCAAGCAGCCTGGAATGAAGGAGCAGGGATGGGAAGGGGAAGCACTTCAACCTACTCTGGGACAAATCTTTCCTGGCTCCATTGCCTCTTGCACCAAGCACATACAGTGTTGTTGAAAAGCCCTGAGGGATTGTCTGTTGAAAACCAGTTGTGGATGAGCTGCTCTTCTGACTGCCCACCAAGAGCTGAATTTTTTCTTGATGCCTTGGAGGACAGGGTGATGATATGGGACATGCTTGCTGAAATATGCTGTTGTGGACCTGGGTTTAAAACAATGTCTGGGACAATGTGAAACTTAGCCATGAGAAGGCAGTGCAGGAGGGATGCAGGTGGGTCTAAATAGCTACATGCCCTCAGGTGCTCCCAGGATGTCCCACGGCAGGCCAGGCGCTGCGCTGTAGCTCAGGTTGCTCACATGCTTTTGCAGCTGAGGGGTTGGAAAGCACTGGAAATGAACATTTTCCCCTCCTCCACCCTGTCAGCCAACCTTGTATAATTTCCCCTTTAGCCTCCCTAGACAGGTTCATTACAATCCCCCTCCATTAATATGCAAATATGCCCTAGAGGAAAAGAGAGTCTGAATGTATTAACATGAATCTTTTAACTCTTTCACTGCTGCACTTCCTTTTGCAGACAGAAGGATGCATTCCCCAGCCTGGAAAGCTGAGAGAAAGAGAGGTGCCATGAAAGGAGAACTGTAAGGTGCTGTATGAGGAGAGAAGGGAGCAATGACCCTGCGGCACTCCGGGTGGGATGAGTTTTGTCGGTAAATGCAGACCTGCAAGTTGCTAAGACCTTGATTCTGCCTTTTGTTTCTGCCAAAGGCTTCCTGCACATGCCAGGGCAAATCACTCAACCCTTTGGCAAACCACTGGGAGCTGCTGGAGAAAGGTGGCAGCATCCTTATGCTGGAACCTCTGCCATGTGCCAAGAGCAATGGGGATATCCCTCTGTGCTTTGTCCATCCACAGCCATGCAGACTGGCTGACCAGGAGGATAGAGGGAATCAAGGTCTTGGGAAAACCCTAGCACAACAAAGTCCTGGCCAGTGCTCCTGGCCAGTGGCACAGAAGCAGGCACATCTGTCAGGTAGCTGAGGTTTGCAGCGTGACACAGCATGCCAGGACCCCATATGTGCACGCTGGGGCCAGGAGCCAGGGGAGCAGAGCTAGGAAAGCCTGGAGAAGCCCAGAGGGCTCACTGGGCTCAGCAGCTTAGAGGTGCCCATAGCAGCTATTGCCCACCCAGGGGGACTCATGCTTCAGCATTTGTCTGGGCAGCAAAAGCCTTTAGGTAGCCAAACAAGTTGGTATCTATTGGCTGGCAAATTTACAGCCTGGCTCTAATTTGGTTTTCAGTGCCACAGTGAGATGAGGTGTAAATTCCTTTTTCTTAATTCAGGGTACATATTGACATTTAATCATCCAAATATGCGCCTCCTTTGACAATTCATTTCCCTTCAGCCTCCTTCAACAATTGCCTCTTCTGGCCAGGGCCCTATAAAAGATGATTCTTTGACTCTGCTGAAAAGGAAATGAATGGTCTCTTGCTCTGCCTCTCTCTTTTCTTTTGGTTGTTTGTTTTCCAGCACAATATATTTGAGTTTGCACCATGCAGATGCTGTTTGACAGGAATATCAGCTTTCACGCTTCTCTAGGTTTGCAAAGTCAAGACATGAAGCTGTATGGCCTTCTCACATCGCCACCCCCTATCCCCAGTCCTTTCCACTGCCCTTGCTCCTCCACCCCACATAACTGTAATTGTGTTGCTTCTTTTGCCTTGTGGCTTCTGCCTTGCAAGCATTTTTAGTGGCTCTCATCTTAACACCTCTATAAGCAAGGTTAACTAGATTTCCTTTTGAGCTAACTGCAGTGAGGGAGTTCACTCTTTATCCTGGCTGAGTGGCATTGGCCTGATTAATTTTGGGCACTCTCACCTTTGGGTTCAATTCCTTCAATTTTTACCTGTGAGCTACCATCCCCAGCACAGCATCAGCTCCAGACACGACCAGCCAGGAGCACAGCTGTGGGAATGCCTGGCGTGGGTGCACAGTGGTATTTCCAGCAGCCTGGCTGGGTGCAGTTTATTTTCCAGGAAGAAAGAGCCAAGAATCTGCCACCTCCAGACAGCCAGCAGGAAGGGATGAACAATAAGGAAAGGGTTCAGGCACATGGAAACACTTGGAAATCTCCACCAGCTGCACATGCACACACATTCTTCCACACTCCATCCTGACATAATGTCCTCCATCAATGCTCACGCAAACATCCAGAGGCAGCAGCCCAAATGGCCCTTCCTGCACCCATGCCAATATTGCCTTCCTCTCCCACCTCAGATCAGTTTGGCCCAGTCACACACACTGGATCAGAGAGGGAAAAATTAGGATGTCAGGCCCTGCCCCCAAGGACATAACGCTTTGTGTCCTTGGTTATCCAATTTTAGTGTAAAAGCTGGACTGAATAGCGCAGAAGACATTGCAGACAGCAGGATAGCTCGTCACATGATAGTGAAAACAACATATTTTGTCATCAGCTCTTGAATAAAACTTTCTAAGACACTTTTGATACTCCAACTTGAGTTCAAGTCATGTTGCTTTGAGAGTAAAATTTTCAATTAGTTTGTAATGAGATTCTCAGTTTGAGGTTTTTTGTTTCTGACAACCTTCTCTAAAGGAAGAAAGAATGTCCCCAGCACATCGCTGGCCAGCCAAATTCTGCTTTATTCAGTAGAAATAGGTTTTTTGCTATCCTTCTCTTTGATGCAGGTTGGAATAGAAGACAATTAGCCTTCCACCCCTGTTGTATTAGGCAACAGGCTCAAATACATTCCTGGAGTGGGATGTATTACACAAATGGCAGATATGTTTTCTCCATAGCTCATCTGATTCGACTTGACTGGCAAAGCTTTGGCACAGCACACAAAAGCCAGAGGTGCAAAGATCAGGCTGACTCAGATGGAGGGGAGAACCTGACAGCAGTTGGAGAGCAGAGTGTAAGGGAGAGGCAGCAGCGGGACACAGGAATGTCACCAGCTGTAGGTCTTGAACGGTAGGTTGGATTGCTCCCAGGCAGGTACACACAGCAAGGTGTTACCCTGCCTTGCCCAAGTAAACACCTACCAGGCACACAGTGCAGGGGAAGTCAAGCTGCCTGTTCAAATGCTGCCCTCTGTGAAAAGTAGTGATGAGGCAGATGGGCTTGAATATCCATTGGGCCCTTAACCTTACCCCCACCATGTCCAGGTCCACACTGGGATATCTGAGCACCTGCAGGTCTCTGAAGCAGATTCACCTGGGACTGGCCAGCGTCTGCAGGGAACACCCCGAGTGCAGTCACTATCATTGGGGTTTTCAGCATTGCTTTCATTTGAAAGCAGTCCAAAAGGGGACCTCTGGGTGAAATGACTGCTTGGTGTTCGGGTGATGGTGAAGGTGAGACCCCGTTGGGACACTTCAGGGCTGTGAATTTGCTCCTTTGGCTTTTAGCTGAAAACAAGAGTTCCTCCGTGGAAGGAATCACATGGAAGAGCTCTCCACAGGGCCACTAATCAGGCAGGGTGCTGTAGTGTTTTTTAAGGCTCTGCAGCTAATGAGATCCAATTTTCTGACAGGGAAAACGTGGCCGTAGCAGATATGTAGTCAGCAGATATGTAGTCCCAGAGGGACCCTGCAGAGCTGACGACGGGGCCTGCTTAGTGCCTGCCCCCCGCCCCTCGCAGCAAGCAGTCCAAACAAAACAGAAACAGTGGGACAAAGGGAGAAACAGAAGCGTGCACAGCGTGTGCCCAGCCATGCATGTGTGTCTCTGTGTGTGTGCGTGTGCTCCACAGTGTGTGCCCGTACACGCGTGTGCACACGAGTGCGCGCCTTGCAGCGTGTGCGCGTGTGCCCAGCGGTGCGTGTGCCCTGCAGCGTGTGCGACCCGGGGGGGTCCCGGCGGGGGTGACACCCCGCTGCCCCGCGGTGACAAAGGCGCGGCGCCGCCCGCCGCTCGCGCCCATTCACAACGCGGGACGAACATGGCGGGGCGGGAGGATTTTTTGTGAATGGAGGCGGTGACGTCGCCGCGCCCGCGCGCCGCCCCCCCTCCATTCATGCGGCCCCGGCGCGGGTGAATGGGCGGGGCGGGGCGGGGGCGCGCGCCGGCCGCCGCCGGGTAGTAAAGGCTGCGCGCGGCGCGCGCGGGGGTGCGCGAGCGGCGCGGGCGGCGGGCGCGGGGCGCGGTAGCCGCTCCCCCCGCCATGGTCGCCACCGAGGGGCTGCGGGAGATGGAGGGCAGCGCGCTGCGCCGGCTCGTGTGCCGCGACGAGGCCGGGGCCGGCGGCGCCGGGCGGTGCCTGGTGCTGGACTGCCGCCCCTTCCTGGCGCACAGCGCCGGCCACATCCGCGGGGCGCTCAACGTGCGCTGCAACACGATCGTGCGGCGGCGGGCGAAGGGCGCCGTGAGCCTGGAGCAGATCCTGCCGGCCGAGGGCGAGGTGCGGGCGCGGCTCCGCGCCGGGCTCTACGCCGCCGTGGTCGTGTACGACGAGCGCAGCCCGCGCGCGGAGGCCCTGCGCGAGGACAGCACCGTGGCGCTCGTGGTGCGCGCGCTCCGTCGCGACACGGCGCGCGCCGACATCCGCCTCCTGGCAGGTACCGCCGGGGAGGAACGGGGCGGGGGGGGGGGGGGGGGGGGAGCCGGGAATGTCCGATGGGACGAGGCCGCGGGCAGCAGCCACCGTCGCCTCCGCCCGGGAATGGGGGTCCGGCCTCGCTGAGCCCCGAGCAGGGCGCTCCCGCTCTTCCTCCTCACGGCGGTCCGGCCAGAAGTTGGGAGGCGGCGGGAAGGTTGGGGGGGGGGCCGCGCCCCCGAGGCGGTGCCCCCAGGTGGGATCCCAGGGCGATCGGCAGCGCCGGCGTTCCACCGGCGCGTGGGTCCCGAGCGGAACGCAGTCCGAGCCGGACTGGGGGGAGCGAGGGGTGGGACAGGTCCCGTGTCTCTGCCTGGCACCGGCCCTGGGCAGGGCTGGCACAGGGACTCCGGGAGGCAAGGTGCAAACCCAGGTGGAAGTGCGGAGAGGGAATCCCCCCACTCTTTGTTTGAGGTCATCCCCAGCCCCGCGGTGCAGAGAAGGCGTTTATGCGAGACCAAATAGCTGCTGTCACGCCAATGTCCCCTTGCAGCGGGCAGAAACCCCGGGGATGCCTTTTGCCACTACAGCAAGGATCAAGGCTTCCCCTCTCTGCCGTGTATTAAATGAGAAGCTGTGCGCATTTGGAGCCGCTGGTCCTGAGAATTGCCGTGAGGTGATTTAGAGGAGAGGGATGCTCAGCCGGGGTTCCTGGATGAGCTCTGTGGGGTTTTTTCTTTTTTGTTTACAGCCTGAGAGTCAATTTATTCCTTGGTTTACTTACAGCAGGGGTGAGGATGTGTATGCAGAGTAGCAAATCCATTAAGAGGCTTGATAGATGGAGGAGCTAGCACTTCTGTTGTACTAGATACAGTAAAAACAGCAGGAGCTGTTCCGAGGATGTGATACGATGTGCTGCTGTGGGAGTGCCTGCACAGCAAGGGCTCGCTTGGGAGCAGGCTTTTGGGTCCTTCACCATGAGCCACTGTGGTGCTGGGAGCCTTGCATGTGGCAGGAAACGCTGCTCTGCTTCAAGGGTTGCCTGTGTCAGCTGAGAGCCTCTGGTGCCTCTGTGGTTTTCATGGGAGGTTGTCTGGGGTTTCCAGTCCTTTACTTTTAAGGAGTGGGCTCCTAGAGACTCAGTCTCGGCACTATAGACTTCTTCCTTGCTTACCACAGAGCTACTAAAAAGATCAGTCTTGCTCTGATTTCACAGGAGCCACACTAACCCAGAACTGTGCATGCCCGAATGCAACTTTGTTGGGTTTGGGTCATGATGAAGACCCAGATGTGTTTTGTGCACATCAGGATGCTCCAGGTTCCCTGGGGAGCGGCCTGGCTGTGTGTTGCTTGGCAGTGGGCACCTGTGCAGCACAATTCCTGTTCCGGGCAGCCAGGAGCTGCACACCCCTGCATGGAACTGCTGGATGTGGTGCTTGGCTGAACAGGCATTAGGTCTGATGAGATACACTGAAGAGAAACATCTTTGACTATTTGAAAGGGCCTCTTTTTCTTTCCAAGGAGGGAGCCCGTTTCCGCCCATCACCCTGGGCAGCTTTTCCCTCTCAGGATGCTGGGATGTGGGAGATACAGGGATTTTAGGACCGGATCCCTTGAAGTTGTTTAACAGGGTCCCTTGGTTTTGGATGCTCTGTCAAATCGAAGCAGTGGACTGTAAAGGGATGTCAGGCCATGGAAATGCAGGCTCTGCAAACTGTCCTGCCTGCGTGGGAGGGACAGTGCAGTGCAGTGATGCATATTCACTGCTCCGCTTTAAGGTACTAGAGCCCTTCCTTGAGTGGGGGGAGGAAACCACAAAGGACACTGGGATGCTGGTAGTATTGGTCTCTAGCTGCCTAGGGATTCCTGGGCTACTTTGCTTGAGATGCTTGCATCCATTAGTCTTTTGAATGCCTTGTTGGGGCAGTCTCAGAGCTAAGGCTGGATAAGAAATATGTGTCCTGTATGTGCTCTAGTAAGCTGAAATCTGCAGGCATAGGTCCTGCAGTTGGGTTGAGTCTTCAGGAACCATCCTGGGAGTCACGGCTTGGACTAGCTAGTGTCCTGTGGTGATAGTAAAATACCTGATTTTTGTTGATTTTAAGGCTCAAGGTCAGACTTTACACGGATGTCAGGGTTGTTATTTGATTTGAATGAGAGAAGCAGATCTCACCAGAAGCATTTATTTGCAGCCAACACTGCAGTTTCCCTGTCCTGGGAACTCAGTGGGGTTTGCTTTTGTTTTGTGTGCCATTAGGAAGATCTGAGGTCACCTTTGCTTATGCCTCTGGCAGCGGGTCAAAGGACCAAGGTGCTCTATGTTCAGCTTGCTCCCATGTCCTTGAGAGGCAGCAGACACCTCTGGAGGGCAGCTTTGCTGTGGGCTTAGCTTCACTGTACCTGGCCAGTGCCAAGGCTTCCGTGGTCTATTGTTTTGGGAGCTCTGGGCTGAAGGGTCAAGCTGGGAAAGTAGCAGACCTGCCTGTGCTTTGTGACAGAATGATGTGTCCACGGAAGCTGGGAACTGAAAACAGTCTTTGGCCTTGAAGCAGTTTTCCCATTTAAGTCTGAGGATGCTGGTAACAAACCCTCTGTTCATCATCTTAGAGAGCAACGTTGGCCTCAGTCTGGGGTTTTGGCCAGCGGTGTGTAGGGGACTAAACCCTGGACCAGAGACTTTGGGTAGCCAAGATCATTGCAGAGCTCTTGGTGCTCTTGCTCCAAGGGAGTAGTGGGGGCCTCAAGGATTCCCCCCTTGCTGCCAGGAGCCTGGTTGCTCATCCTGGGGCAGGAGACCACTGTCTATTACTGTAGCATCATCTAGTGGCCAAGGGCATGGCGAGACACGTCAGCTCCAGCTGTGCTGTTTTGGAGTACAGTGAATGTAGCCTGGGATAATACTTTGCTCCTCTCTTCTTACAGGGGGCTACGAGCGCTTCTCCTCGGAGTACCCTGAGTTCTGTGCAAAAACCAAGTCCCTGAGCAATGTGTCACCCCCCACCAGTGCTGAGCCCTTGGATTTGGGCTGCAGCTCCTGTGGGACCCCCTTTCATGACCAGGTATGTGTAGAAGCCCAGTGCTTAGCTATTTTGACTGCTCCTTCCAGCGTTGCCACCTGGTCCTGCTGGAATCTCTCTGTTCTCTCTCAGCTAGGGCCTGCAGAGCCAGAGCCCTGCTTCCTTTCCTCTCCTGGGAGAGCATGATGGTCCTCCTGATCCCAGGGTGTTTGCAAGCCCTGGGGAGTGGACAAGCCCAAATCCTGTTAACCCACACCTGCCTGTTTCTGAACAGGATGAAGAAGGGGAGGGCTGAAATAGGTTTAACAGCTTGGGAAGGCAGCCTCTGCTCCCTCTTTTGAGGGCCCTGGGTCAGGTGCCAGGTTCCTGCACAGTTCAGGGTCTCCAAGCCTTCTGGATGTTTGTCCTGCCCACAGCTGTCCCCTGATCATCCCCATATCTGTTGTTTTTCTCTGTAACAGGGTGGGCCTGTGGAAATCCTTCCCTTCCTCTACCTTGGCAGCGCCTACCATGCCGCCCGGCGGGACATGCTGGATGCCCTGGGCATCACAGCCCTGCTGAACGTCTCCTCAGACTGCCCCAACCACTTTGAGGGGCACTACCAGTACAAGTGTATCCCTGTGGAGGATAACCACAAAGCTGACATCAGCTCCTGGTTCATGGAGGCAATTGAGTACATTGGTGAGTGCACATGCAGAGGAGTTGTGTCCATGTGTGTTTTATCAGGGGGAGGTTCCTGCCTCAAAGACCTGGAACCTTTGGCTCAGAGGGGGCTGGTGTCTGGCAGGGTCCAGGCCATTGTTCGTACTGGTGGGAGGGAGGTCAGCCACCCGCCTGCAGGTTTGGTGAGGGGTTGGGCTTTGCTGGGTGTCAGTCTCATGTCTCTTCCCTGTTGCCCTCCAGACTCAGTGAAGGAGTGTTGTGGCCGGGTTCTGGTCCACTGCCAGGCTGGTATCTCCCGCTCAGCCACCATCTGCTTGGCTTACCTGATGATGAAGAAGCGAGTCAAGCTAGAGGAGGCCTTTGAGTTTGTCAAGCAGCGCCGGAGCATCATCTCCCCTAACTTCAGCTTCATGGGGCAGCTGCTGCAGTTTGAGTCACAGGTGTTGGCCACCTCATACGCAGTGGAAGCTGTCAGCCCCTCGGGGACACTGCGGGAGCGGGGCAAGGCCACCTCCACCCCCACCTCTCAGTTTGTCTTCAGCTTCCCAGTGTCTGTTGGTGTCCATGCCACCCCCAGCAGCCTCCCATACCTGCACAGCCCCATCACCACGTCGCCCAGCTGTTAGCTCAGGGGCTGAGGCCAGCCAGGCAGACAGTGCCAGGCGTGGAGGGGGCACACAGGCAGAGAGCCCTGTGATGTTAAGCAATAGTGCCGGACACTGCCATTCATCCTGGACTCAACGTCTTTTTCGTAGGGAAATTTCTTACCTCATCTTGGTTTGTTTGCTTTTTATTGTCATGTTTGGAAAGCACGAAAGTTGTAAAAGCCACAAACCCTGACACTGTCCAGGCTCTTTGGGGGAGGAAGAAAAATGATATACTGGGTTTCCTCAAGTGCCTGGTCTTCATCTGTTTCCATCCATATTTTACTGTCTTGTGTTTTAAAAAAAGATACACCTCCCCTTCTCCCCATGTTTCTGCCCCTAGCTCACCCAGGGTGAAAAGGGAGCGTACCCTCTTTTAATTGTGCAGCAGTCTTCCCCCTTGCACAAAGAGACCTGGGGGTGTGGGTGGTGGGTGCTGCTCGCTTGAGCAGCAGGAAGACTGGATGACAAGCAGAGCTGCAGGCAGGGCCATGGGGCAAGCAGGAGTGGTGGCAGGGGCTGCCTGCACTCAACCTCAGCCATGCCAGTGGCTGGGGAGATCAGGCAGTAGCTGGCAGGCACCTGCCAAATCACCAGCTGAGCCCTTTCCATTCCAGTGGGGGAGAGCAATCTCTGTGGTTGGGAAGTGGTTTGGAGGGGAAGATACAGTCTGAAATGCCTTTTCTTGCCTCTGTGGATCACTGGTTTCTGCAAAGCCTAGGTCCAATCTCCTGTGGCTTTAAGATGAGAAAAAAGGGGTGGGGCAGCAGTCTGGGCTGCTTTTGATTACTTTGTTGAGTTTCCTCTCCACCCATCCCACTGCTGCTCTTCTTCCAAAAGAAGCAGGATGGAACATGGGTGGGCTGTAATGGAAGACAGTAGCTGCTGGGTGGAGGACAGGCTGGCCCAGAGATGTCATCCATCCAGCATTTTCAAGCTTTCCTCCACCTCATGACCAGCATCTCGCTCACCTGTGCAACATTTCTGCAGCTTTTGGTCCAAGCCTAGAAAATGCCTCATCTTCAACCCACCTGGAGCCTTATTTCCCACCCTACCTCTGTCCTTCCCTGCAGTCCAGTTCAACACACAAGATGCCTGTGTGGCTGATGTACATATGTATGGTTTTGTTCTTTTTTTTTTTTTCTAGAAATTAACTTTTTATTTATTGCCTGAGGGAGGGAGGAAACACTGTTTGGAGAAAATAAAAATAAAACTGTTTTCAACAGTCGTGGCTGGAGTAGGTTTGTTCTAAGACCAAAACAGAATAGCTGGTTTTGTACACACTTCACTTTCACAGAGCAACTGTTAAAAATGTATTTATTGAATTTTAAACTATTACAAGTATTGCAGATCAGACATTTAGCCAAGCACATTTATAGATCAAACTCAGTTGTTACAGAGATGTTACCTAAAGTCCACCATGTAGGTAGGCTGAGAACCTGCCCATCGTCTTCAACTTTGAGAGAGAAGGTAAAGGAGGAAATAAATAAATGATATCCCAGCTTCAGGTAATTGGCAACCAAGAGAGGACACATACAGGGCTAGTTATGAAAACAAGTTTTACAAAAAAAGGTCTAGAAATTCAGTCCCCCAGGTACACTGCCATTTGGGTTGCCAGAGAAAGCAATTAGGAATGACGATGCACAAGCTCATGGGACTGCAGCACAGAAAATCCCCATTTCAATTTCCAAAGCTGAAACATCTGCAGATGTTAAGAAAGTGTCAAAATTATCTTGTGATACAGAGACTCTAATACTCTACATTAGTAATTAATGGGACCAACACTAAAACTCACCACCAACAGGTCCAGCAAGACCAGTACATCAAAACCAGTCAGATAATACAACCTGACAGGCATGTGTTAGCGCAACAGGAAAGGCATCTGCTTCTCACATCCCCTACTGATTCATGGGCTCGTTCACGTTGCTACAGAGATTTTAACACACATACACTGTTCCCTGATCCTCTGGGTTTCGCATCTCCTGTGTGTTCAAGACAGGTGGGAACACCACCACTGCACCTCTGTGCACGTGTCCTGATGCTCTCTGAAAGACCAGGAGAACATGCTCTGGGACTGTGCCAAGCCACCACCTCTGAACTATGGATTCAAGTCTTTGGAGGTTCACAAGCCAATTCCTACCTGAGGCAAGAACTGAATCTGTGCTTTCCCATGTCTTCCCTATTGGGGCTGCAGCATAGCTTAAAATACTGCAAAAATACCTTAACATGACTGAAGCATGCCTTAGATGCATCTCCTTTTAGATTTCTGAGCTAGATTTTCTGTGGCAAAGCAGCATGGAAACAGAGGAATCCCACTGAAAATAAATTCACACATTTCCTGACATTCAGCTTCTGAGAATGATTAGCGATGTTCAAACTAATCTGTTTTGTGGCTGAACCCTTCCTTTTACCCGTCTTGTAAAAACCTCTTCTGGGCAATTTCTGTTAACAGTCCCATATGGAAATTCTAAGCAGTGCCTAAACTGTGCAGGAACTCTGATGTCACTGCAGGGATGCAGGAGTCTTTTTTGAGATTTGCCACTGTTAAGTAGTTCCCAGAGGCCATGCAGTGGCACACATTAGCATCCCTCAGCACTTCAGGCGTTCACAGAGAGCAGACGCCTCCTGTAACCTACAACAAACACTAGGAGCAGCTGCTTTCCAGAGCCAAGAAAGTGTCCTTCTCCAGAAGCTGCTCTGTCCCATATACCACATTCCTTTTCTGTGCCTGCTGCCCACCGAAGCCAGCAGTGCACAACATTTTGTGGGGCTTTCTTTTTGCTTCAGTGTAGAATTTTGGGGTACTCTGGTTACCAACAAGCAAAGTGTAAGTTTGCAGGCAAAATAAATTCCTGCTATTTAATGCAGTGGGATTCAATTGCATCACATGCAAATACTCAAAACAGAAGTTAGAAAACCATTGCTTATTCCTTGGACTGCAGACCAATAGTGACTGCAACATGGTGGAACTAGTACAAGGGGTTTGTAACAGTCTCTGTGGAGCTGGGATCAAACACGATTGGTTGGTAAAAATAAGGACTGGAAAATAAAATATACCTTATTAAGGTACTGTACTCTGCTTTTAAACCTAACAGAAGTTTTGCTGACAGCATTCATATTACAATGTCGCTCTGCACCAGATATCTAATTCATCAGTCTCACAGAAACAGTTTCGGCAATGGAGGGCAGAATCCTCCCTTGTTTGTTATGTGGTGAAGTTTCTTTCAGTTTTGCCTATTAAAGTCCTCAAACTGCATAGAAGTTTCAAAATGCTGCCTCAAAGGGACACTGACAAAAATCAACAGGCCTGAGAGACAAATTGCCCCTTTCCCCAGCACACACTGTGGTCTGTCCCAATGGGAATAGCTCTTTCTAGAGCCCATGAGGGGTGCCCAGGCTCCCCAGCCTATGAGATGGCTTAGCCCAGAGTGTTCCTACAGCCTTAGCTCCTACTGTGCCTCCACTTGTGACTCAATGCTGCACTTAAGCATCCCATTATCAGGGAACTGCACTTCTCAGGAGGTCAAAAGCTTAATTTCTCAGGAGGCAGCAGCTGCCTGGTTATGGGGGCATGGCATTTTAAGGTCCCATTGAAGTTAACACCCCCAGCTAAAGCAGCAGCATCTGTACCATTAACAATCTGCCAAATACAGCTCTACCACCAAAACCACAACCAGGTTTTTCATGGGTAACTTTGATATTGATGGGCAGATCCTCACTTTGTTTGAAACTGTAAGAGGAGCTACAACAACATACGCTACTCCTGCACAGGTTTCTACGACACACAGACGCATCATCAGGCCTGGGTATTCCTCTATGTCTGGCCACAAACAGATATGAGATCACGTCATTACAAGACAAAAACCACTGCAAAATTATTTCCTCGCACAGCACCTTTACTCTGCACAGAACATCAGATACGTTAACACTGGCTGTTCAAAGATACTGGAAAGCAGAATCAGAGAATCACAGAACATGCTGAGTTGGAAGGGACTCATCAGGATCATCGAGTCCAGCTCCTGGACACTCCAAGAGTCACACCACAATGCCTGAGAGCGTTGCTCAAACGCTTCTTGAACTCTGTCAGGCTTGGTGCTGTGACCACTTCCCTGGGGAGCCTGTTCAGTGCCCAATCACCCTCTGGGTGAAGAACCATTTCCTAATATCCAACCTAAACCTCCCCCAACTCAGCTTCATGCCTTTTCCTTGAGTTCTGTCACTGGTCACAAGAGTGAAGGGATAGGTACCTGCTCCTATGCTTTCCCTCATGAGGATGCTGAAGACACCAATGAGGTCTCCCCTTAGTCTCCTCTTCTCTAGGCTATTTTTATCCTCTAGAAGTTCAAGGCTGCAGAAGAAATCCAGACTAACCATTAGTTCAATCAGCACACAGGAAACAACAAGCAAGAACAGCATCCGGTGCGGGCTTGGCGGGGCTTTTCGTTTTTAGATTTTAGATTTGTTTTTGAAAGATGTAAAGCTTTTAACTTCCATACCCAGATTATCCATTCTGCTCACCTAAGCAGCACAGCTGTTTCACCATTTAAAACTATGTCTAACTGGGGATAGTGAGCAATACTCGTTCTGGCCGCTATCAGAAATCCTAGTGTAGATAGGCACATTCCCTCATTCCATTATTAACTAAATTAAAAACAAACCCCAAACTTTAATGGTGATTACAAAGCTTCAAAGCCTAGTGGTGATCTCTGCAATCCTAACACTATGAAACAAGTAGCCAAAATACAAGCACCCGATTTTATCACTGAAATTTGTTTAAAAGGACAACTAGGCTAGAGCCTGGCTGGGACTTTAAAGCTACATATTTAATCAGGTCACAAAATGAAGTGAGAACCATATATCCACTGCCAGCTCAAGAAAAATAAAACTCAAAGTTCAAGATCTGTTGGAGTATTGCTATTTCTAAGGTTTTCTTTAGAGATACTACAAGCGGATGATGTTCAGGTAGACATATTGCATCAAGTGACTGATTTTACAGTGGGTGAAATTCCTTATGAAGATAACTTGCTTCAGCATTAATGCCTTAATGTTAAAAATAAAAATGTTGTGTCCTAATGTTGAAAGTGAAAAGCTCTTCAGCTTTATTTTATCCAAACGTGTCAGCAAAATCCCACTTGTGAGTAGCACATATATTTTTATAAATTAAAAGCATACTATTCTGTCGTTTTCTTGCCTTAAGGGGGATAAAACCTGAGTGCATGAACTGGATCATCAGATACTAAACAGTGCTGGTTGACAGGGAAATATACAGCATGTTGTGTTCAAAGGAACATTTTTTTCTCCAGTTGTTACATGGTCAACACTGAAGCACATGTCCTGGTATTGGCTGTTAGGAAAAAAATTAACAGGTCTCGATTTTCAACCTTCTCTGAAACTGTAAAACACCACAAAAAAAGAAATTGCTTGCTACTTTTGTTAAGTGCACGTCCATCATGAAGGGGACTTTTGAAACTGTTTGATTCTGTGCTACACAACGCTTAAAAATAATTTTCTCCTACCCTGTAAAGTAAACCTGGGAACTTGGGAAGAAGGGAATTAAGTGAATAAATCCTAGCTTTGTTCTCTGGTACACCTGCAAACAAATCCACTTGCCAACTGATATTTTAAATTTTCGTTCTCATCAAAATGTAAAATGGATATCTAAAATAATTATTACTTTTGTAAATCCCTTAAGCTCTTCAACTGTGATGTCACACGCAAAGATGTGACATGAAACTGCTATAACACACTCTCCCTTACCAGCCTGAAACCCATTTACTGGGTCTTATATTACAGAGGAACATGAACTAGATATGCCCTTGTGTATGAAATCTGACTGTTCACCTGCTATCTCCCAGAAACCCATACGCCGCTGTAACTGGAGAACAGTTCACAAGCTGCATGTACTTAATAGGAGCCTTATAAAATGTTCTTTTAGGGATGCCAGCAGAGGACATGGACCTGTTTTATGATGTTCCTCCACGCACAAGAGCTGGTTTTACCCTTGCAAACACTTTCTGGCTTCCCCCAGAAAACTCACACAGACAAAGCAGAGAACTATCATGATTTGTCTCCACTCTAAAGTTACACTCACTCATATTATTGTTTGCTCAGAGGTGTGCAAAAAACCCCTATATTGAAGAACTTGACCTAGCCCCTCCTCAGATGAAATTTATATTGCATTGTTAATGATTTTAGTCAATTCGACTTTTGTGCAAAATATCTTCAAGAAGGTTCCGGCTCAACTTCAGAATACAAAAGAAGAATAAATAGGATCTCTTGACAACAGAAAATGAATGACGTATGCTGAAAAGAAAATGATGGGCTTAATGCAATTTATCTGCAAATAAAATAACTAGAATAGTAGTGTCTGAAATTTTAACATGTGAGATGGCACCAGTAAAGATTTCCATTTGTACGATAATGTTCCCAAGGTCTAGATCAAAACAATATTATTTTATACACGGTAACTGCAGAGACTAGGAGCCTGAGATATGTTATTAAAAGGCAGTCCCTTGTAAACTTTCCTCAACAGGAACAGTAGCAATTGAGTATGCAAGAGTTACTCATATCATATTCATCAAGACAGCAATGCTTTATAAAAAACATACAGCTTATTTCCAGGTTGTTAAGAACTTTATGATACTGATTTTCTGAAACATGTATCCATCCAGTCCAAGATTGAAGCCACATCCTTCTTCACTGCTCTGAAGCTACTAAGTCTTTTGCTCTGCTGCTGTTGCTGTCTGTGAGGGAGCTTCTGGTTTCACAATCTGGTATGTAATGAGATATTCTGGATATGCCTGAAAGTAAAACAAGAAAAAAACCAGTGCTTTATGCAAGGGTACACTCAGCAAGTTCCCATTTTTTTGCATTTCACTAAACAGTGAAGACAGCACAGAAAGGACAGCACAAGAATCGGCTCTGTGTTCACAGCATGCAGAAGAAAAAGTGGATTTCAAACCTAGCCAGCAATAAGTGGGAACTACTCAATGTAGTTAATACTTCAATTAACATACTAGTAGAAAGAAAGATGTTTCTTCCATGCAGGCATTGCCAGAAATTCTGTGTGTAACAGAAATTCAGAGTTACTCCCCTTGTTAGCTAGTCCTACAGATCAGTCAGGGCCTATAAGTTACTCAAATCTCAGACAGTCTGACCCCAAAAGGCTCACTAACTTGCCATGTGACCTGCAAATTCCTTTACAGGCAGTAAGACAGTTGGCCCACCCAAAGCACATAACCCAGTCAGTCATCTGTCCAGTGTTTTCTGAAGACAGCTGGTAGTCGGTTCAGTCCCAGAACAAGGCTAAAGTTGCTGGAGGGCAGAGCCCCATTCAGAAGAACCTAGACAGATGAGAGGAGACTAGGCCTACAGAAGCATCCACAGCTTCTCTGGGCATCCTGTTCTAGGGCCCAAGACAGAGCCCTGAGGGACACCTCTCATCACCAGCCTCCACCTGGACATAGAGCCACTGATTACAACCCTCTGGCTGCGCCATCCTGCCGAATCCTTATCCACAGAATAGTCCGCCCTTCAAACTTGGAGATAAGGATGTCACGTGGGACATGACAAGTAGATGACATCGGTCCATCTTCCCTTGTCAACCATTGCAGTCACTCCATCATAGAAGGTCACCAGATTGGTCAGACACGATCTGCACTCACTGAAGCTCTGCTGGCTGTATTGCATCAGCTCCTTGTCTTGTATGTGCCTTAGCACTGCTTCCATGAGGATCTGTTCCATGATCTTCCCAGGTACAGGAGTGAGACTCACTTGTCTGTAGTTCCCCAGGTCTACTTTTCTCCCCTTTTTAAAAATAGGAGTGATGTTTCCCTTTTTCCAGTTGCTGGGTTCCTCGCCTGGTGGCCATGACTTTTCAAATATGATGGAGAATGGTTTGCAACATCAGCCAACTCCCTCAGGACCCTGGGATGCATGTCATCAGGCCCCAGAGACTTGTGGCTATTCAGTGTCATTCAGTGGTCTTGGAGCCACCCAATAAAGTAAGCAAACCGCTTTTCTAGAGCCAGGGTCTAGCTGAGTTATTTAGATTAAATATCAGCTTCTGAAGATTGCTGTGCTACTCCAGCTGCCATTAAAGGGCAGTCTCTGTCACTGCTGGGAATATAGAGGCAAAAAGCCCAGAATCCTCAAGATGTACAAGAGCCCCAAAAATGCATGTGATCATGATACTGCAGTAACGCAGTGAAATGGAATGGGAGAAGGAGAGCCTACTGAGAGAAACCACAATTCTTAATAGGCTCTAGCAGTGCACCACAGGGGAAATCAGGAAATTCTGCATGGTATAAATCAGAGCAGTTCAGTGGACGGGAGTAGCATTTGCTGGCTAGATACAGTTTATTTCCACATTTAAATGAAAAAAAAAATTAAAAATCTAATCAACCACCTTATCACAGCACACTTGGTCTGGAAGTCAGTCACATCCCCTCTCCAGCTCCAAGCTCTGTCCTTCCATAAGCCCAGTCCTTGCTAACTTACATACCTGTTCTCCCCTATAGATAACGTATTCAGCATACGCAAGTCCATTCACGCTTGGTCTGCCGATAACAGAATGGTGCCCTGGAGGGGCATGAGCCATTTTCATTGTGCTGAACTGAAGAAAGGATTTTCCAAGGGTCACTCTACAGAACAGCATTTGTCTAAAAGGAAAAAAGAAAATATAATTTTTCAAATATCTTACTAGGAGTTGTATGCTTCCAGAACAATTTCAGTCGTTTGAGTTTACTTTGTTACAATTAATTTCTCAAGGCTTTTTAGAGAAACGCTTCTAGAAACCAGTTCTAAGACTGTACGAAACCTGTCACAAAAAATCTTTCACGACACACATAAGGGAAAACACACACTTCATCTAGCCCTCACATGGAGGCCTGTTCTAGTTCACCTTATATAAAGCTGTTGAAAGAAGCTGAAACTCTCTGTGTTCCTATCAGCAGGGTATGGACAGGTGTCAAAGTGCGAGAAACACATTGATCTACTCCAGTACAAAACAAAGCTGTGATTAAGTCCTGCTCGCTACTTCCAGAATTATCTGATCCACAGTACAACACTGTACTGCTGACCACCACTTTGCACTGCAGTTTTGTTCTGAGAGTGCCTGGAGTTTAATTGCTATTTTCCCCTGACTCTTCATTTTCAAACTTGCTGTTTCAAGCCTCTTTCCTGACCACAGCTCACTTTGATTTATACTCACTGCATGCTTAGATGTAATTTTTGACCTTCCTGTGGGACTCGCTGCATTTATATCCTTTTTTGTTCAGCTTTGACAAATGGAAAACTGTGTTTTTCCTGCCATGACCAAGCTCAAGTGGCCATTCTTTCCCTACAAGTCATCCTGGGCCAGGATTGTAAAAACCAGGACAGCCAAAATTACGTATGGGGAACTCTGCTGGACTCATACCTGTGACAGATATAACAGGACCTGTCTTTGTGTGTGGGACAGCCTGTTCCTCCCCCTATTCCGTACACATATTGGTTGCTTTTTGAGGAGTTCTCAGCAAAGTAAATTCCAGCTCCAAACATTCCTCCAATGTATGCATGCCTTTCATCAAATCCTTTGTGAATGATAGCATTAATAAAAGGAGACCCTAGAAGAGAATGACACAAAAAGATACATACTTGTTAAGTTTTATAGTAATACAGGACTCCATGTCAAGAGGAGTTTATCTGCCTCAAATAGACCATTAAATACCAGAAAGCGTGCTCAGTCAGCTGGAAGGGGGCGATACTCAGCAGGATGCAGTGATGTGTGGGATTTATCATTATATACCAAAATCCCACGTGTGACTCATTTCTTACTCATTTCACGGATCTCATTAAAAGGCTTTCCCCCTACTCACATTTCAGTGCAATTTATCTTGTCAATGCACACCTTCTCCGGCAGTCAGTACTGGTTAAGATGGGGCAAGATGTCAAGACAACCATTCCCAAAACCAATTTCCTATACAGAATCATAGAAGAATCTAGGGCAGAAGGACCTTCAGGCAACTGTCATTTGTAGGCACTTCTAAAGAATTCTTGCTGAAACTCATAGCTGGTTTTGATTCCTTTCCCTGATGGCTTGCCTGAATCAGGGTAAAATTGCCAGAGTAAAACGCTTTTACTGTGCGCCGCTCTCCTCATTCAGAAGATACCATGTTTTTCTCACAGTAATGTAACATCCACCAGCAGCTTTACTGGAAATGACTAAGATATGGCTTAGCAAAAAACCTTCCTTTTTCTTAAAATAACAACAACAACAAAAAGTATTTTTTTACCTATTGTAGCTTTTTGAATTGCAGTAACCATACAGACTAACTCCACCACTCCCCCATCCCCAATGCACCCTCTGCATTTCAAGTGTAGATATACAATTATTTGTACAGGATGGTGACACAGCAACATTAATATTGCCTGTGGGTCCTTGTAGGGTTTAGGGTTTTTTGTTAAATTCCAGTACATACAAAGAGACACTACTTCCTTACCGTGAAACAACATGCGTTCGTTGTGATGATTATGATTCTCCTCTGAGACCTCTTTCTGTCTGTGACAGAATCTCTCCCGCAACTTCTTGTTCACTACCTTTTGAATCTGCAGTGGTACAATAAGTCCAACCATACTTGAATTGGAATTGAAATAAAATATAGTTTCACAGAGTTCACATAAATTCAACAGGGAAACTGAGAGCAAGACATGAGAAGGGTACAAAGAAACCCCCAGCCTGTTCTGCACACAAGGCTGAAGTCTTTCAAACAACTCTGTAGCACACACTTACAAATGGTTAAAACCAGTGTGAAATCGCAGCCTAAGTTGTCAGGTTTAAGGACAACTTTCAGGCTTCTTCTCTTGAGGCCTGCAATAACACAAAGAACTAGAAACTGTCTGAAACTCCTTCCCTCTCTGCTTTGAGCTCTGTTGAACAATCTAGTCTAGCTTTTTGAAACTAGCTGTCTAGTTGAGGTTTATTTTTTATGAAAAGAAACAACTTTTGAGGAAAAAAATAAGGAGATGTCCTGTTTAATCTATCCTGAGATATTGTTTCAGCCACACACTCATACTACTGTGGTTTCTCTAAAGGACTTTACCTTTGGCTGGGAGTGGGATTGAAAGCAAAGTTTACTTTGGGATGTATGATCTGCTGGATCAAGTTGCAAAGGCTCTGGACAGGTTTACTTTTCAAAGAGATAGGTACCATGGGTTTTCTGGAGCTCAGAAACCAAGTTCTGTTCTGATTTCCTCTATTTCCTTCTCCCCCCAAAAAGCAACCAGAAGGTGTACTTTCCCTCAGAAAGACAACACTCTGATTTCTGAAATAACAGGACTTGTAAAACATATTTTTCTAGTTAGCAAAAGCAAAGAAGGAGGTGTCAAGATCTAAGATTGCATAGGCAGATAGAAACATTTATTAAAAGTCACGATCATCCTTTTATACACCCCTCCCCCAAATCTTCTTTAAAGAGACAAAAAAAGACTACACTGAGAAAAAAAAACCAGATCTGGGTTGCAAAGTCAAATACAGAAGTTATAGACCTCTGAAATTTAATCAAGTTGTGAAAAAGTCAGATTCTTCACCACTTCTGTCTTCAACATCAGTTCTTCAGATTCCTTTAAGAGCCCAAGTGGACTTCTCCCTCATTTTATGTGCAGAGCACACCCTTAGTCTATTTTTAGCATCTAGCACTTGCTTTAACTCTGTTCCTGAATATTATTTCAACAAAGAACTTTAAATATAAAGGGGTGATCCATTAAACCAATTCTGCCTGCTGGCACAGATACTAACGTAATTTAATCCATAAAATTAAGAGGTTTTGAAACTTACCCTGATGACATTGTATCTGTTGAAGATACCACCAGCATTTCCACCATCTCGATGCTCCCGGATTGTACTTTGCATCTACATAAAAGAACACAACTGAATGTTCAGCACAAAAGCTTGCTAGCAAGGCAAAGTATCCATGCAGTGTCTCAGAATATCACTGACAACAATGGGCAATCTTGACTGAAAATTAATTAAAAGGTGTAAAAAACCACATCAATTCTAAACTGAGGTACACCTTAATTTCTCAAGCACCCCCCATCCTATACTGTTCCACAGTAGAGAAGTTGGATGATGCAATTATCCAATCTTGTAATAAAAATCTACATAGGAAAAAGGAGAATAATGGCACTTGCTATCCAAATTATATACAACTAGAAAATCTGCTTTAGAGTAAAAAAAACAATCCTTGAAAATGAATATACAAAAATATCACTTTGAAGTAATAACAAATGTGATTTTAATGAGTTTAGGTTGCATTTCTTAGTGATAGGAAAATGGCTGTACTGTAAATTTTCCTATGTCGTTAGCAGATCCTAAGAATTTTAATGGTTTCATTGTGTCTTTTCCAGAAGTATTTATAGCTACAGCAACAATATTTAGTAACAGTTCAAATAAACATCCCAATTTACTATGGCAGACAAGTGACCCTTTCTGTTGGAAAAGTTTATAAAAACAATCTGCACAAACTCCAGTTTATGAAGTTACTAATAAAAAATATTCCTGGCTTAACTGGCACCGATACTGAATATCTAGACTTTAAAAAAGACTACAAGATTTCTGTGCTATAGTGTAGGAACATGACACAAATAGCAAATGCACACTAAAATGGAGTTTCTTCCAAATACAACTCTTCAGGAAGTTTCTTTTCTGTTGTGATTTTTGCTTTCAAAATGGTATCTGCTCGTAGTTTACTTAAATAAAAGAGCATGTGTGTGTGGGAGGCAAAATTGCAGTCAATGCTTAATTATCCAAGAGCTGTTTATCTGGGTTACTGATTAACCAAGCCACTGAGACAAGAGAAAACAAGCTGGTTCACTTGCAGAAATAGCTTGAGCACAGAAAATGCCTAGAGAATTGCAAGGTCTTGATCTCTCAGTCTTTATACACAGCTTTTGATTTTTGCAGGTCCACCTATCTATGGAAAGCTGTGGAAACCCTTCCTATGAGACAACATTCAAAACACAACAACAACAAATTGGAATAACACTAAGTGAGCGAACAGACCACTCGTTAAAAAAATTAGCAGGACACAGCAAAATAATTTCTATCATTGCTCTATGTGAAAAGACAAATGAAGAAGCCTAAACTTCATGTCAGATCTACACAATTCACACACCAAAGCCTATTTCATCACTTTCAAAATGTATTAAACTTTAGTTCTGACAGGTTATAAATGAAAAGAAAAATATACAGCCACTGAAGCATTAAGAAAGGGACTTGGATTACCTCCTCTTCTACGGACTGATACTCCTTATCGTCAGGAGCAAGGTCAAGGAGAATGGTCCCCTGACTCACACAGTGGAAAGTCAAATAAGGATTAGTGCCTGCAAAGAGAAGGAGTGAAAAGGAGCACAGATCAACAGGAAAAACCAACACCAGCTCTATTTGTATCCATCATCATCATTACTCTTCTTAAACAACCCCAGCACAGCAGGAAATGAAAAATAAACACAAGGCAGAAGAATAACCTCAAAAAGATAAAAAGCTTTTCGTTAGCAGCAGAGGCTTTAAAAGAGAGAAGAAAAATGCATGTGGGACATAACTGCACTTTATTGCTTCTGCTTTCAACAGAAGCATATCAGAAATGTGGGGCAGCTAAAACTCCATCAGGTCCACCCTTCAGGATACAACTGGCCTGTGGGTAGGTACGTAGGGTAAACCAATCCAATAGCTACTGCCTGGGTGAAACAGGATGCCAAGAAACAGGCACAGCTTCCAAGGCTGCCTCAGGGGTTGTCCATTCCCTGGAAAGGCGAGTGATCACTTGGTCCTGTATCTCCTGAATATATTCTTTACCTGTCACAACCCACTCATCCACCATGTCTGCCAGCAAATACACTTTCCTGACATCTGGATTCTTTCAAGTCCTGGTGACAATGCCTACATTTAGAGAGAGATCTACATCTGGGAGCCTGTTATATGCAACAGTTAGACTAACCAGTAAAAGTGTCATATTTACCTTGCTGCCCTCCTAGAAGTCTCTCCACACCTTTTATTAATTTGTGGCGGTGTCCATATGCATTGATCCCAATTTCTTTAAGCTCCTCATGCCCCATGTCTGCCAACACATCCAGGGTTATCTGGAAAGATGAAAGACCACAAAAATCACTTACCAAACCCAGCCCAACTTCCAAGGCTGAAGACCTATCACCTCAGAAAATGGACTGTATTCATGGTGCAACCAAGACCTTATATATGTTTAATGGTTTTTTTTCACTTCTAATTGCTGCCACCTTCTGGCACACCTCTCCCTATTGCAGGACCATACCCAGCTGCTACAGTGTGAAGCTGCGCAAAACTTTTACTTCTCTTAAACCAATTAGCATGAGCCTGTTCTCATAAAAGGTTCTCACAAGCATTTTTACTTAGGTAGAAGAAGGATGCAAAGAAATGCTGGGACAAATATGGGAGTATTTTTGAAGCGTTCAAAGTTTCACCGTGTTGTGCAATTCATTATTTTCATTACACAAGCAGAAATTAATAATCTGTAAGCTTACTGATAAATGCTGTCTTTTTCAGATCAACATTGTTATGGTGTGCTATTACTATATATCTATATATACATGTGCACTATCAAACCAGTGTGTCAGCTATGCTAAGGCATGCTCAACTGTTCCACTATATTTGGAAATAATTAACATTGTGAGGACATATACAACTATTCATTTGGTTGCAATTCATGAATACATCTACAATCACCTGACAAGGTTTTAAATTTCAAGGTTGTGGAGATTAATGGTGGAAGCCAAAAGGTAATAAAACATGATGTCAAATAAATGTTTTTGTCAAGAACAGGAGATAAAGGTTAAATAAAGTACTGTGCACTATAAATCAATTGTGCACTGTGGTGATTCTATGAAAACCAGAACTATCTCAACTGGAGGAGATAACTGCATAAAATCTACTTGTGAATTTACACATTAAACTAGAATGGGGAGCTCAGCAAATAATAGAAAAGAAGTTGTATTACTAGCACAATTTGAATTGCAGGTGTAAACTCTGTCCACTACAAAGTGAATATCATTAATTCAAAAGAAAGCATCTCAAGCAAGGAATTAACAGATACACTGAACATCTGTCCAACTGAGCAGAAAACAACCCCACTGGGATCACTGTGGAAAAGCCACTGCAGACATTCATCATGTGCAGCAGAACATTAAAAAATACAGAAAAACCCAAATCCTAGAAAGCATCAGGAGCAGAGTAGAGCCAAGGTGAAAAAGTGCACACAAAGTTACTGCAGTGCTTGCAAAAACCAGCTTAAAACAATAAGCTTAAAGAAGATGAGTTTGTTTTTACTGCAAAGAAACTTACAAGAGGACCTAAATGGTTTCAAAACAATGAATACAGTGAATCCAAATTGCATTATTAAATCTTATTAGCCAGGGAAAATCTTAAAACAGGTTAGGAGCTAAGGAAGCAAAAGTACAACAAAACCAGCAAGGCAATAGGAAGGTGTGAAAAATAGTAAGAAAAGAGAAATGTGAGAAGAGTATAGGTTGGTTTGAGGTTGGTTTCCTTCTTAATAGAAACAGTTCCAAATTAAAGAAAAAAGCTTACGCTTCATATACAAGAAGGGGAAAAAATTATGTGGTATTTTAACTTTGGAGAAATACCTCCTAGAATATATCACAGAAATAATTGGAACTTTTTCTGTAAGCAATACATTACATTTCAAGCATTTTTTTCCTGATCCCTCAATAAAGGATTAGCAGCAGAGGCCGGAAGAAAAAATAATCATTCTATCCAGTCTCTTGCACTTGTACCTTTCACTTCCACCATGAATCCACGCAAACAAACAAATTTATTCAACTGTAACATCTTAAATTTAAGAAATGGTACATAAAAAGGGTCTTCAAATACATTACAGAGACTTCTGCTCTAAAACATTATGTAAGGTTGAGACACTGTTACATTAGTTGTACTCCTTTCTTATATTGTGAAACACTGATAAATCCGCAGGTTTTTTTCCCTATCTCTCAATGCCATTTGAAACTTGTTAGCCCTGCAAAACCCAATTAATGCTATGGTCCAAACCTAATAGAAATGTAGCTTCTGATTCTCTAGTGTGACTATGCCCTTGCAAACTAGATTTTTATTTCAGCATATAGTCAAACTGGAGTGTTTCCTAGATCTAACTAAAATACCACATGCAGCACTACAGGTGGTGAAAGGCTTTTCTGGCTATTGAGACTGCTGAAGGACAAGTGCAGGTTACATTTCAACCTAACTTTGTTATATCCATCATGTTCAAAGTTCACAGGGTCCAATATAACTTTCAGAATACAAGCCAAATTGGCAGTCATAGTGTATGTATAAGAAAGTGAAAGCTACTGGACACCTGAATCAAACAACAGAAGATATTTTCACAGGTTTCTCAACTTTACCGTAACATATCTGGCAACTCATTTGTGGAAAACTGAAAGAAAACTTGGGTATACTTATTTTTCTGTAGATGTGACATTGGAGTTTTTTCTTTCCCTTTTTCAATTACAAAACAAAAATGTTGCTCAAATTTATTAGGTTAGTTTACCTCTTAAACATACAAACAGAGATGAGGTTGGCCACTTACCTGTTCTGTCTCAAAGATATCCCGAAGGTGTTCAAGACCGAGGCTTTTTAGGAACTGGGTAATGTTCATGTCAAGACCAGAAACTACAAGAGAAGAAATGAGTATTTATATCCTATGCATCTGAATTAACAACAGCCAAACCAAACCAACCAACTTTAAAAAAATAATCAGTAGCACTGATTCTCTCAAAATTCCACACTCCGATTTTTTTTGCAATTTGTCCATGCCTGTAATAAACAATCCACTTCCATTGTGTCAAAGCTCTGTGCAAAGCTCATCACTGTTCCCTCTTCAGAATGAACTATTAAAAGCGCACAAGCCATCTGTGACAAATGCAGGCTTGTATTGTAAAGAGAAGGAAAGGAAGAGTGGGTGTATTTTTGCTATGTGATCACCTAGATGCTGACCTAAAGCATGGATTCCACATACTAATTAAAGGGTTTAAAAGGCCTTAGCAAAGTCCCCCAGTCATCACAATCATAATTCCTTCATCAAAATAATTCTTATTGGATTTTCTTTATAAAATCAACAACAAACATCTGGGTACCTAATCAGATCTGCCTTTGTAGTCAGACCTAATCACTGACAGCAAACACAGATGAACAGTCAACAGTGCTCCTAGCAGAGCATGTGAAAACAGAGCGAGCATCAGGCACTTTAAAATGTAGGTAACAGTTCAAGCTGCACAGTATTTTCTGGCTAGTTGGAAATGCTTTCCAGATAAAGCAAGGCCTGTTGTGATACTAAACTACTGTACTTCTAGCAATGTAAACTTGTCCAGCAGCAAATGCACCTTCTCCTTCCTTCCTGTCAGTTCCTGCTGCTCCATCACCAGCGTTTGATGCCCCTCCTACAGCTAGTTCTGCCAGTGGCCCAGTGAGGTTATCTATACTGCTGGCAGCAGAGAGGCAGGACGGTGTGGATGCTGGCGAGATCACAGAGGCACTAACAACAGTAGCTTGAGGCTTGAAGCATGTAGGCAAAGCTTCTGGAGGCATCGCATCTATCAGCAAAGCTCGGATATCGTCAGCCTGAAAAACAGAAAGAACATCCAACATAAGGTCCTACTATCACAAGTCACCAATTTCTGGAAATATATATAATTTTTATTTTCATTTGTTTTAATCGATTGGTCTCTTCCCCGTTAGAAAGAAAACCACCAACTTCTGTTACAGGGGAATTCATGGTTGCAAGAACATTTTGATTCACTGTTCAGACACAGGTGAATTGGGTTCTCCCCATTTCTAAAGGTATGCAAGAAGGTATACCTAATTTCCTTTCTGGCACAGTGACTTTACAGGTGTTAAAGCCAGGAAGAACAATATAGCAACTTTATCTGAAATCCTTCAGAACCTAGGCCAGGGAATGCCACCTCATAATTTCTCTGTCAGTCTCAACTTCAGCTGAAGCACTTTGCACTGGAACAAGGTTTCAATGGAAAGACTACCACTGCCTTTGCTATAATCATATCTCATAGTGTCAGAATAGGAAAAAAGACATGAGCTCAGGAGAAGTATGAACTTAGCTAAAAATTGGATTTAGCCTTTATTGACTAAATTAAGACAGACCCTCATCTTCTAGAATTTCCCCCTTGCAAGTTCTTGTAGAATAGAACAAAATAGGACATCCTTATTTACCCTCAGAGAAATCAAGTAATTTTCATATCCTTCATCACAAAGCAAGTTTTCTAAAGCTCAGTGTACTCTGGGGGATATTTCTTGAACTCTCCATAAATAAATCAATGACCTTAAAAGATACTCACAGTGTAACTAGACAGAGCATCCAATTTGGATGCATGATCTATTCCATCAAGACTGGTTAACCTGGGACATACATGTTCATGCAACTTTATTAGGCTTTTCAAGCAGCCACCACTAACAAGAAAGTTTACAGATGCCAGTTTCAGAAAAAGTTTGACAGCCACCTACAAATTTCAGAATGTTGTTTTGGAGTTACAAAAAAAAAAAGAACTGAGGTAATGTGGAGGCACTGGGCATGTTCATGGCCCATCTGGTGTTCCTCCTAGGTTCAAAGAAATGATCATCAACAGTATACAGAGTGACCATCATGAGGGACATTTCATAAAGTTTTATTTCTGGAAATGAGGAGACTGATCCCAGGATTAAATCCTTAAGCAGAAGCAAACCTTAAATCACAACCCATGTTAAGATCTCAGCCAAAGGAAAATGCCTGGACTGATGGGTAAAAAGTCACAAATAGGCATTCTAGAGATGCTCTTCTCTCTCCATCTCAGCACAATGAAAGCTGAGGACCCCTGATGTCATGGAACCAGAGAAAGGAATTTAACATGCAGAACAAATCCTCCAGAGCAGACTGTGGCTGGCATGCTAACATGAACTTACTGTTGCCAGGTCTAGTGGTGTCTGACCCTCTTGATTCTTCATGGTTGGATCTGCTCCATGAGCTAACAGCAGAGCACAGAGCTGTGTCCTTCCTTTTTGTGCAGCTTCATGCAGTGGTGTGAATGCCCATTTATCTGTTGCATTTACACATGTATTGTATTTGATCAACAGTGCTGCTATATCCACATGCTGGAAAACACAAGAACATCTTAATCAACATGACACTAGTAAAACATATATTTCCTTTTTCATGCTGGAGGTAATGGTGCCTAGAGACCCCCGTAGTTTCTCTTTCCTTTAACTCATTCTGCCTTCTGTGTCTATGTAGCAGCACACTTCTTCAGGTACCAGTTTTTATTGCAGCTCCATAATCATCTGGATCTGTGCACTACCAGATCATTCACCAGTACATTAACAACTGGGATCAGGCACAGCATTATATTTCTGTCAAATCACCCTAAGTACATGACATGAAGTTTGTGTCAGCTGCAGAAGCAGACGTGATACTCGATCCTGCATTTAAAAAAATATTCATGGACAAATTTGAACTGGCAAATTTACATGGCTGCTACATTTGTGATACAACACTAGAAGCTCTGAAGATCAGTGTGTTGTGCTACTGTCTGTACACGGAAGAATATGTACTGTCTGTACACAGAAGTCTCTATTGTACTTTCTTTCTTGCAATTTCTTGCAAGACTTTGAACCTATCTGTGCCAGCACAGATTAGTTCTTTCTTCAATAATATTTTATGGGAGCTGTAATTGATAAAATGCATTATGAGTGTCATAAGGGAGAACTGTTTTACACGGGCTATAAAAGTAATGAACTTATAACCCCACACTTCCATCAATATCCCATCCTTAGAGTCTCCCCAGAAATATAAGAGAATGGAAAACTGGTAAATAAAATTTTTGCCTGCCTCTGACCAGTAGATTTTTTTTTTTGTGCAATACAGCTAAGAAATAAAAAAGCACATAGTCAAAATGAGTGGGTAGGAGGATGAAACACTGAACTTGTAAGCAGAAGCACAAACACTTGCCAATGGATTTCATTTTTCCCCTCACTGGCAATTAAATGACTCTTTGTAGCTCTCACAGAACGGCTTGCTCTCTGAACAAGTGTGATTTGAAAATACTGGAGACTTTATTTTTCCTCTCTGCAACTTTTAAACTTCTAAAGCAATTATTGTTACTGTGATTTTTCTGCTGCAGGAAGACCTACTGAGGGTCACACAGCATGAAGTACTGGATGGGAGAACTGAAGACACTTTGTGAGGAAAAGGCAGAGCCTGTGAAACCTGCCAGCTATGAACTTGTGAAACCAGTACTCATCGCTCTACCTCCCATTACAGAGATCAGGCTGATGACAGCTCAGAGAGAAGTGTGGGATGCCACAGGAAAGATATACAGCAACTCTTAACTAAATAAGTTGACAGAAAAGCATTAAACACTGTCTAGTTAACTCTTCCAAGAGAAAGTAATTAGATTGGCATTATGAATTTTAGAAGTGATAATCAGCTCAAACGAATTTCTAACATTTATCTGAGCCAGTAAGGGATGCTTTGACTTCACATACAATAGTTTCCCATGCCGGAACACAATCTTTGCAACAGAATTTATCTCTAGATCTAAGCAACATCCTCGGAATTAATATTTATAGCAGTAAGTATATAATAAACAATATTGCTTGGTATTAGGACCCAGTAACATAAAAGAATTCTGTGTTGCATTTCTCATATTTCATCAGGATTTGGAGCTTTTTGCTCTTTAGGACAGCAGGAATTCAGATTGACCTAAAGAACCAATGCAAATGATGTAGAATGAGTTTCATTCGTGCTCTTCTTAAAAACAAGGTGAACACTGTACTTTTTATTTCAACTCGTGTCTCTATTAGGGTCATCTCTCCCAGATTTTGCTGGTCTTGTGCCAGGCCAGGTAGTAACAAACAAAGCACATCACGAGACCATCAAAAACACTACAACTTCTTGAGCTTCATGTCTTCTGTTTGACTGCAAGCACACTGCTAGGAGCTTCTCAAGCACTGTCTCTGTACAATTACTTGCACAAGATTTCTTTCTGACCTCATCCACAACTAACAACTGCTTATAAGCAATCTATCAGGCATCTGTGCAACTGGTACAGAGGTGCTCCCTTCTATACGGAGGAAGAAGGGCCTGCCTCATCTAAAATGGCTTCAATCTACCACTGGACCCCCACTGCAGCAGATGGCTTGCCCTGAAGGACAACCATATTACGAACACAGTAGCCCTTCAATGCTGTAGCAATAGCTTCCCACCAGACACCAGCTGCAACAGATTTCCACTTCCCTATCATCACCTGCACACGATCCCCTGGTATTTTTCTCTTCCTTCCATCTACATCTTTCAGAGACAACTTGAGCTCTTTTCTGTTTCAAATGTCACCCCAAACTTAACAGTGTTCAATCCCATGCATCTGCTTGCCTGCATAAAAGCTATGTTGTAGTGATCTTTCCAAACTGCAGCCTTTAACTGCTACAGCACACCCGGATCTGTGTCTTACTTAGATCTGTAGGACTGCAAACAGCACTCACAACAGCAACTCAGCCCAACAAATATTTCACGCCATCAAAACCTGAACTATTTTCACAGAAAGACAGCTGCAAAATATCTGGCTTTGGATATGACTTCAAGAAGTTCCTTGCTGGTTTACTTATGGCAAGAATGCCTGCACCTACCCCGTAGGATGCTGCGTTATGTAGGGGGATTAATCCTCCTTTGTCCTGGGCATTAACATCAGCACCATGCTCAAGAAGGTATTCAGCTACTTCCAAATTGTTGTAACCAGCTGTAGAAAAGCACAGGAAAAGAAATTAGGAGAGTTAAACTAAAGAAAAATATTAGACAGAAAAGCTAAGGCAATTTTTCCGCTACAAAAGTTCCTCTTCCCTAGTAACTGTATTACCTCCTGATATATAGGTGCCACGGTTAACTCTTTGTACAGGACAGTTCTCTGCGGAACTCTTCTTATATCAGCCCTGGGTGAAATACACCCTTAGCCTCCCACAAATATACAAGCCACAAATATACCACAAAACCTGGTGAGTCACCCACCTGCAAGGTGTAGCGGTGTTGAATTTCTTCCCTGGGTGTCTCTGCAATTGATATTTTCTTGAGTACATAACTTCTGCACTCGTGCCAGGCACCCCTTCTTGGCAGCATCTAGCAAGGCAGCGTCTCCTCGCAGTAAGTCCTGGATATCTGTGTCCCCTTCTTTCACCAAATCTAGAGGAGTGTTCCCATCTCGATTCTTTTTTGTTGGATCAGCTCCATGCTGCAAAGCCAAATGTTACTGTCACAATCATGAGCAGAGCAGTGAACGTAAGTGTGCAGCTATTTCATGGAACAAGATAGAAGGCAGGGGATTTTGCTGACCTACCATCATTAAGTAACTGCACACGAGACTTAATTCAGGAGGCTGAGGCCTAACAGCACTAGTCTGAAACACAGCTGTATGAATCTCAACTCCACAGGCAAAAATGGCAACCCTCCACAAGAGCTGCCACTGCTCTGCTTGCAACTGAAGTACGTTCAGAATCATGTCCTGCATAGCTATTTCCTACTGTCACAGCAGGTGCTAAAGAAAAGCCAACTGCAAGCACTTTGCTGCCAGTCCTTCCCTTCTCCTGAAAACTGGCAGGAATCAAATGGCTGGCAGAGGTTTTTCCTTATCACAACTTTCTGAGCTAGCAAAGCCAGGCTATAAGTTTTACTAAATGCCACCCTGCTATTAAAAGGCACTTGTTTCAGAAGGGAATTAGAAAAATACTCTTCTCTACACATTCCAATAGATAACAGACGCATCTTAAGCAGTTTATAGGTCCTCGAAAGCAGTGAAGAAAAAATTCTGGTGGACAAGTGGAGGTGGATGACTGCTGGAGTACATCTCTGCTGGTAATACAAGCAGATCAGGCAGTGATAAGAACACAGAACTGGAGCACCAGTAGATGAGAAGGGGAACATACAGCTATATAGAGCATATGGTGTGAGTCATGTCCACATTCAGTTTTGTGGGAGGACAGCTCCTTCCCTGTTCACTCTCAGCAGCAGTGGAAAAAAACAAAGATAGATAAGGCAGAAGCAGCTGCTGGCATTGTATTCTCTGACTGGCCTCTTTAGAATAATCAAACAAGTGGTCCAACCCCTGCCAGCAAGTCTGCCCTACCATTTCCCACTGGACATGCTGGCAAATCTGTGTTAGTGTGAGCCACAGGGAATGAGCTGGGAATGTGGAGAACAGAAGGAATTAACTGCCTTGTATTTGGAAGCAGTACAACTATGCTCAGAGTGTAAAGGATAAACAACAAGGGACAGAAAGGGACAGAGTATTGATTACACAGAACCAGTTCCACATCTGTGGTTCTTTTAGGAAGAGAGTACTCTTTGCACAAAGCCCTTTAAACTGCAATGATTTCTCCAATATATGACCTTAAATCTCTTAATTTAAAACTCATCAAAATTGGAACTATTCAAATATGCTCCAGAATAAGTATCTGAATGAAGAGGCAGTGTCTTCTGAGACCCCCTTCAAGGCATAGAAACAAATGAAGGTGGTAATTTTAAAGAAAGGTGATGAAAAAAGACAGTGTCTCCAAAATGCCAGTATATTTTTGTTTCCTTCTTCAAGCAGACCAGGAGAGAAGGAGCACAAGTCAGGAGGATTCAAGCTCAACATCCACAACTCAGTGGAACTGACAACACTGCCAGCTGGCATAAGAGACACAGAGGAGAAACCCAGTGCAAGCTGCAGTGTGAGCACATCTCCACAGACACCCAGAGTCTTTACAAATCTGTCACCTTAGGGGCATATTTTAGCTCTTGTGCAAGAGTGATTTAAAAAAAAATAAATTTCAGCACTTTTCTATTTCCCATTGCACATCCATTCAGGATCCTTTGAACACAAAATATGGCTAAATTCCCAGTGGAATGATCAAAAAAGGCCAGAGAACTCCAGTGTCTATAAACCAACACTGTGCTTCAGAGATTATGAGTACTCCTATAGCTTGAGTTAATCTCTGTATTCAGCTGTTACTTCCATGGCCATCATCATGCCTACTCCACAGACATATCTGAATATCTTCTGGTTCCTGTTGTAGATGTGTTTCAAACTAATGTGTTACTCTCTCTAACTGCTTTTTTGGCAATTAAGTGAAATAATGAATGAGATAGGAGGGAAACAGCAGGGCTTTGCAGCAGCAAATGAAAGGCTGCTGGGGAAGATCCTCATTATTTTAAGACTATCCATATTATGACTTACTCCCATTTTAAATGTTGTGCTTCAGAGGAACATAAGTAGGCAAGGCTGAAACCAGGAAATAGGACTGACAAGAAATTCTGCTCTAGCACCCTCTCTCACCCTCCCACGGCAGGATACGACCTTATGTTAAGAAGTTTCTCAGACTCATGTTTCTCACTGGAAACATCTTTGCATTACCTCATCTTTTTACAGGTTCTTCCACTAAGTATAATGAATATTTATGCCACAGCATATTAATATGCATTTCCTCCAGAAGCTTGATAAATTATACATTAACATAACAGTTTTAAATTTCTCTCATACCAAACACCATTTAGGACCCACCTTCAGTTATTGCTCTGTAACACACTCTTGCATAAGTATTAACAAAATTTACTTAAATGCAGTAACTGTTCCAGAAAAGGATGGATAAGACAAGGTGGGGGTTTTGTATTTCTACACAAATTCAGCTGTTTTTTCCAGTTTGAGAGTCTTGTCCTACCTGGCTAATAGTATTAATACATGTGCTGCAAAGAGTACCTGTACTGATGATTCTTAAGACATTACACAAGAAATCATCTGACAATTGTCAGATGAAAATTGATTCAAAGATACCACAAGAACTCACTGAGTGCTATTAACTTTGCATTAATTAATCTTCAGAAAAATAAACATATATGAATTTAAGGACTGTTGTAGTTTAAGCTCAGATGGAAATTAGAAGGGTCTCTCAACCCTTCCTTGTCTTTCCCCCACCCCAAAACAGCACTGTAACAGCTACTGAGAAGAAATTAACTCTACCCTAGCTAAAACCAGGACAAATACATATCTGAGAACTCCAGCACATACTTTTAAAAGCAGTTTGCAGATTTCATATTTTCCTTTTGCTGCTGCTTCATGTAGAGGAGTGAATTTCCACAGGTCGGCCACGTTGACGGAAGCACCGTGCCTCACTAAGAGTTCAGCCACTTCGTAGTGTCCATAAGAACAGGCGTTGTGCAGGGGTACCAAGCCACTAATCAAAGAGAAAGTATTAATAGCTAAACAGAATAAAATCCAATATGTAATCCTATAAAGTTCCAGTAGATAAAACTCCCACTTCACCAGACATTATCGGTAACTTTCAGTCTTTCCAGTTTTCATGGTTTTATTTCTCTTCTATTAAAATATCAATTAAAACTTAATTATCATCCTTCAGTTCTCATCCACGAGACTCTTAAATACTTAGCAAGCCCAGCTGTTACTGCTTCCACAAGCACGTAACTTCAATGCTGTTAACAACAGCCAACATCTAAACTGCAAGACTCACTGTTGTTCTCAGTTGGATACCGAGTGTAAATTCCAGAAAAGATATAACACTATATAAAGTGTTTGAAGTACAGTTATTAGGTAAGCACTTCACACCTGAGAGATACAGAAAGATGCCCAAACATTTCTTTCAGGAAGAGTCTGAAAATTCAGTATGGGAAATTAATTATCCCCCACCCTGAACTAATATATTGGAGTGAAAGATCAAACATAATCATGCTATTCTACACGACTGCTTTGCAATTAATGCAGAAACCTGTAAATGGTTCATATAATTTAACTGAATATTAACTCAATAAATAACTTAATAATAAAAGCTAACTAATAGAATTAGGAAAATGACCAGAGATAACCCTAGTATTTTACCCCATTCTACTCAAAACTAATTTTAGATCACCTAAAACAAGTTAAAGGCTGCTTTTAAGCACAACAAAGTCTCCAAAATGGGCAAAAGGGAGAAGTATCATGTACTACAGTGTACCTGATGATGGCTTTGCCAAAAAGCAAAGTATGCCTTAATGGTCTATAAATCTCCCTACAGCATAGGAACAAAGCAGAACACGAAGAAGGGGAAGAGAAAAATTTTCAAGAGAAAAACATGATGGTTACTGAGACCTGAGCAAAATGAATATGCAGGATATAAGTCTCATACTAATAGAAAACAGCATTTCATGGAATTCAATGTACCCTTTATCTTTGGCATGCACATCTGCTCCATGGTGCAACAGATACTCCACCACTGATACGCGGTTATATCCTGCAGCAAAATGCAGTGGCGTTGAATGACGGCCTTCCAGATCTCTACAATTCACATTCTGAGGGCTGCAAAGTTGCTGCAAAGACAAAAATAGCCAAAATCTAGTACAGAACCAAACCAAACAAATAGAAAAACTCCACAAAACCAACCAAAACCAACAGAACACCAAACAAACAAACCCAAAAGAAAAAGCCTAAACTACCATCTCCAGAGACTCCAAACCATTATATACATTATATACCATTATATTATATACAAATTTTCAGAAGTTAAGTATCAGGAAATTTGTTTGCACTTAGATAAAGTTAAAAAAATAATTGCTCTAAATTTATGGCTGAAAGTACCTCTATAACAAACAAGACTTAAATGATGGAAGCAGTATGAAGAAGTTCCTAAGGTATTAGAAAGGATGAACCTCTACATCATGAAGTACCAGTTTCAAGGCCATGTAATTTTTTCCAGATATGTTATCATTTCCAGCCCATGCTGCATTCAGAAATCTAGAAATATTGAGCTTAGCAGTCAGAGGAGCTGCTGGTGCACAAAACTGCTGCTGTTTGAATATTAATATATATCATGTTGAAGCTCAGGGCAGGAATGTATGCAGAACAGTCTATATGCAGGCCGTGTTGCCCACACACCAAGTATGAAAGACAAGATCAAACCTTCCTATGATGTTGGGAGTCCATGGCCTGATCCTTCACCTTCAGATGAAGGATGGCTTAAAATAAGAAGTCTGCTACCTGTTAATAGTGTTTGCTTGCCTTCTGATTGAATCATGCACTTGAGGCTTGTTTCTACTAAACTGATTCTGCAAATCACAGGGTTCACTTCAAAGAATTATGGCTACATCTGAGTCCATCAAAGGCTGTGTGAAGGACTGGTAAAATGAGCAACCAAAAACTCAAGAGAAACACACCTCAGGATTTTTTATGATGTACCTTTCACTGGGCATTACTTCCACAACTCTCATAGCACAGGTTTCCACAAGCCTTGCAAAGTGATGCAAAGTGGAAAATTAACATGAATTGCTCAAACCTACCTTCACAGTTTCCAAGTCTCCAGCTTTAGATGCTTCTAACAACCGATAATCCACATCTGATGTGCGCACAGGTGTACTTTCTACACAGGGATAAAGATGTTTAGGATTACTTAGGATAATTAAGTTATATTAACTCGTGATCAACATATTTTCCAAAATTGGGGGGTGAAGTTGGTTTGTTGTAATCTGTAAAAATGCAATTGGGGTTGTGGTGTTCAACAAAAAAGCTGAATAAGGAGTCTTAGTTTCAGTGTAAACCAGTAAGTTTTTGACTCTAGAGCTGACATTCTTCTCTCTCAATCCACATACATACATTCATGTGCACATTTTAAACTGGTAATGCTATCTGTGTAACCAACTACATCTCAGGAGTGGGTACACTTCAAAACAGTCCTTCCTTGTACTGCTGTAAAATGCCTTTTTTTTTTTTTGTCCTGTTTTAAAGCAATAAAGTTGAAAACATTGGAGGAAATGGAGTTTCTAGCTACCACAGATCTTCTCATCTATCTAGGTATGTGCTTTTCCTTGACTACCTGCACATCTCACTGTAAGGTGAGTTACTTCCTCTGTAGTTGCTACTGATGCAATTATTCTTCTCTGTACTTGCAAAAATTCAACTGTAACATGCATAAGAGGATGCAAACCCTTAAGCACTTACAGGAAAAACAGTGGCACCCTCTTTAAACATTCATTCACTTCTTCAATGCAAGATATAAACAAATTGTTATCTACGCAGGTTGTTATCTAAGCACTTTAACAACAAAATCTTTCTCTGCTGGACAAGTGACGGATTTGAAGTAAAAGTCCAAACAGCTTAGCAAATATCAGAATTTTTCTGCCTGTAACACTCTACTTGTGACTGCTAAAGTATAGAGTACCTAACAGGGAGGCCGGTGAAGGGAAGAAGGTTTCCCACATGCTCAGCGATATTCCAGTTGCCTTGGAACTTGCTACCAAAAAAGCCCCAAAACTCCCTACATGTGCCTTCCTACAAGCTCCCTGTATAGCAGCATGCTCTAAATCTACAAAAGGTTTATTTTCTTCCCAATTTGCACAAAATCACTGAACTGATCAGTGCTCTTTATTTACGTATTTATATTTTCTGACAAGTATCACACAGGGATAGATGAGAAAACTACTGCAAGTCTCTTACATTGAAAAAGAAATAAGATCCAAAGCTGTAAAGGGAGAAATCAAAGTTCAAATACACAATCCTTTATTTTTACCCACCACTTAGAATCTGTTGCACTGCTTCATTTCCCATCTGTGCTGCTGTGAAGCCTTGTAAAGAGATGATGGAAGGATCAGAGCCGTAACTCAGCAACAGCCGGCAGGTTTGCAAGTGACCTGCTAATGCAGCCCTGTGCAACGCTGTTTGACCAAGTGTGTCCAGTGCATTCATCTGAAAAATCAGCAGCAATATAAAATAAAACACTGCTATAATTAAAAGCCTGCACCTGTCCCTGTCCTTAATAAGAAGAATTTTCTGGCAGACAAATTTATCTTTCAATTCCTCTGCACTGAAATTAAACAAAACCAAATGACAAAACAGGAAAACACTCCAAAGGAAAAATAATGCACCATAGATATTTTCGTGTCTTTTAACAACAGAGGTTATTTGTTTGCAGAGCTAGCAGACAACATAGGATCCCCAAAACCATACTTAAAATAACGATCAAGCTTTTGAAAAATTCGATGAAGCCGACCTTTTGTAAGAAAAGCAAACCTATCACAAAAGAGGAGAAGGACATAAATAGTTTACCAAACAATTCGAAGGTCTTCCAGCTTTAAGGAAATTACCATCTCTCATTCTCAGAAGGAGAATTAACTCAACATTACACGCTACCAAGAATTAATGCAAAACAAAGATGTCAAACTAGGAATTCTATGAAGGGTGGGGGAAAAAACTTGGATACAACAGTCCATTTCCTCCTCATTTTTTGTGCCTTTACAGAAATGTTAAGCATAACTGGATATAATTCTACTCAATACAGGATTGCATAAACAGGCAAAATGGAGTATTGTTTTCAAAGAGTATGAGATAATGGAAACATATCTGCCTGTCAAGATCTAAAAGAGTACCTAAATAACTAGAAGCATCTCCACTGGTACACTATCAAAGAAAGGCAAAGAATAATAGAGAGCTTTAAAAAGCGGAAAAACATCCCCATAAAAATAATCTTTTGAGAAGATACTCTGTACCTAGTAGCAATTCATTACAAATTTAAATGCTAATGCCCAACAGCTTTTTTACCACTTTATGAAATACAGAACTACTCTATATTCTCTGCAAGCAACTCAGAACCTGTTATCTGTTTCCAAGCCTACAGATTGCAGGCTGTGAACTGCATGCATAATAGACTTTGTCCTGTAAAAACCCCACCCTTCTACCTTCTCAAAATCTTTGTGGTGGCAGCAAACAAAGGTTTTACTTGTTATTTATCACCTAAAATGCATCATGCAAACTCTACTACATTTCTACAAAAACAAATGAAAAAACGTCTGGGGTAAGACACGTGTTCTATAACTAAATGAAATTTAATTAGAGGAGTACCTATGTAAAGCTCTACTACCAAATAGGGTAAAAAAATAAATAAAATACCTGCAATACTACAATATCAAGCCACAGAAAAGAACAAAGAACAACCAACTGAATAAAGAGAAGCATGATTCAATATAGTCTGAAACTATTTTACAGACTGATGAAGCAAAAATTTCTCAGATCACAAACCTCTCTTACAGGAAGATGGACAGAACAGTTCTGCTTTCTTCTAACTGTGCTCAGCTCATGCCACTCTAATGGGATTGCCCTAAAAGTTTTGTTTCAAATAAAAAACTTACTGCTATCATGAATATTAAATAGATGCTGAATGTCCCAAATCCATCATTTTGTTTAGATGAGGATACTCATCTACTTCAGGACGCTGGATACCTTTCAGCAATGAGAAGGGCCCAGAGAAAAGCAGAGGTCTGGGGCTATAGACGTTTAGTGATGGTAGAGGCAGAATGAAATGAGATTTGTGAATTCTGGAAGTAGCTGATAACACTGCTCATCCAAGAAGAAAATCATAAGTAATGTCTTCTTTAACACTGAATTCCTGTGTTAAACATGCCTGTACTGAACAAACTGTAGGAGCAACAGTAGCAAGGCATTCACACTGCAGAACTTGATACTGACTAAGTTCCTGGAAAAAATGTTAATATTCATTTGAAAAGAACACTGTCACAGTCATCAGAGCCATCATCTCACATGTCTTATCCAGGTCTCCTTTCACTTCCAAATCATTATCTTTGCAAACAATCAATTCTAGTGGCAGAAGAATGTCAGCCATTTGAAGAAATACCTGCTTGCTTCTGAGACAAAAAGGGCTGCAGCTGACAGAGGGATGCATGCACCAAATGCAGCTGCTCTTTACCTCAGAAGCAGAATAATGCTTTGCAGGGCAATTTCACTGGGAATGTGTTCACTTTGGGGCAGGTCTTCTCTCACCAGTAATGCAACACTTGTCTAAAACCAACCAAAGAATGTACTCCAATAAGGCTGGAAGCAACGGGATTTATTTCCAAATGAAAATCAACTTGAGCACTACAAACTGAAATACAAAACTGAGATTAAAGTCTCATAAAACCCAAACCTGGTACAGCATATGCTTGGGTTAACCATTGTTTGATACCAGGTCTAAAAACATGCCTTTTCAAATTCAGAGCTAAAGTTTAAGCCCTATTTGACAAAACATAAAATATCCAAGGTGTACTGCCTTATTTGTGCACTGGGAAGGCAGATTGTTCCAGCTGCACTTATCAAAAAATGATAAATATTCATTTGGTCCCCTTTATAGGCAGTCTGAAATTAGAAGGCTTGCAGTTCTGAATTATTTTACAGAGAAGTTTTCTGCAAGGAGTTAAAAATTACAGGTTTGACAGCTTTTATTCCACAGGAATTCCACTGGCTTTCAATCTGATTTCTTCACCTTTTAGCATGAAAAGAGTCATTCCACTGCTCAAAACACAAACACAGAATGCAGTTATCAAATTAAGAGTTTTTAAGTAAGGCTTTTCACAGAAGGATACTGTCCTATACAGTATTTCCCAATGTAGACTTCCTTCTGTTCTTTCCTTTCATTCCCTTCATTTCCTTTTCCCCATCCTGAATAGACACAGTAGAGAAATGGAAACAGTCATGTACCATCAGACACCGCAGAGATTTCCCCTTCCTCCACTGCTGCTCTCTTGGAGCAATATACACAGTTATAGCAATATTCCCTTGGCTGCCAGGCACTTCTGGCAGCTCAACAGCTGGGACTCGTTCAGGAAACATTTTTTGCAAGACTTCATAATCATATCAGCTTTCTGTCAATATCAAATGTCCTAAATATCCTCCTACTCCTTGATACTACAGCAGCACAAAAAGCAACAGCTTCCAAGCACTGCAAGTTTCTCTGTGAGATCTTTCTAAAAACCACATGTGAAACCTGTGCTCAGACAACAGTTCCAGTATCAGAGTATCCTTCCCTGCAGTGCAAGTCTTCTAACTGCTCTCCTGGTGCATTAATTCTGAAGACAACTTGCAGTACGTCTTGTGTCTTTGTGCATTGCTAACAATAAACATGACAGGAGTGAAGAGGCACTGGTGACAATTTTAAGTTCTGTCAGCAGGAAAAAAAAACAGTAAAAAAGGGTCAGTTTCACTCTGAAAGCTCTTACATGATCCGGTCAGATGTTCCACAACTGCCCCTTCTGCATAAAAGCTTAAGATTAATGTCAGGATGTTTGCGTGTCTCAGCAGTGAGAAAAGTTGAACCACTAAATCACAATAGATCACACAGTTCTTCACATAAGGTTAACGGTCATAGTCCAGAACCTACTTTATGAAGGAAATTTAATTTTTCAATGCTTACTGTTTACGGAGAAAATCGTATCTCTACCCGAAATGTTGGACGCAAATGTATTATACAACACAGTTATTCAAAACCATTTCAGTTTGTTGTGTTGGTCTAGACAGATGGTGAGCATTTTCAAATCCATGATCAAGAAAGGTTGACAACACGCTACTCCAATGCACAGAAACATCTGTATTATGCAAAGATCCATAAAGCAAGATCCTCCCAGCAGAGCAGAATGAAGTCGTTTCTGCTACCATCATGAATAGGGACACTGTCTCTCTGATATGACCTTAGAAAGGCTCATTTTCTCTTGCAGAAGAATGGTTTCAACAGTATCCTTTAGAGGTGTAGCATAGTTAAAGAGCATTCATGACATCTCCACACTTGCCCAAGATAGCAGTGAACTTGCACGCATAAAGGTTTTTCTTTCCAGCAATCATTCCGATTCAGAAAATACTCTAATTCCGTTCTTCTGCACTACTACAAAGCTGAATGTCTTTCCAGACATATTAAATTTCCCATGGATCTGTAAATTCGGACAAGGAGTTAGTTGCAAAAAATATTCAACTATCTAGCAATACAACAAAACAGGATAAAACTCACTTTTTCACCAGCTCACCACCTTCAAATTATTTTCTTTTTAAACGAAGGATTTTGATCATCTTCAAAGATAAAATTGTGGCATTTGAAGATTTGCTCATCGTTCTAATAAAAATTGTTTATGTTTGAGGATTCTTCAAATATGCTCTGCTTTTATTTTGAGGATATTCAACATCAAATAAGCCGTGATGTGAAATGCTGTCTGACACTGCAGTTCAGGCAGGCAAGTAAAAACTGGATATGACAGTTAAAACCACAGATATTTATGATCAACATTCTTGAGGAAAATTCTAAGAAATACCAAGGTTTCTTACTTGTGCTTTAAATGTACAATTGACAGCCAACTTCTGCAAACTCAAGTAACAAGTTAATGAAAATATCTTCCAGGGCACGTGTATTGCTTAACAATAACATGCTAATGTGCAAGGGATGTGCACCAAGGACTTCTTCACAGTTCAAATTACGAACCTAGTTTATGCTGTCAGTAAGGGCCAGTACCACACACCAAAATAAGCAAGTTGTGACTTTAGGTTAATTCTTGCCAATGCTAACGTTCTTAGAAATCTTTCTGTAAAATAAGTCTAGATCAAGCACATGTTTTTCAAGCAGTCTTTCACTGTTTATTATCGTCTAACATACTTCAAACAGCAAATGTATACAATGATAAAATTAAATCCAGCTCCAAGACCAGGAACCATCTCTTGTTCATCCCCAAAAAATTCCCTAAAGCAGTCTTTGCCATGTTACAGCTCTTTTTCCAGAACAAGAAAAGACTAAGCAAACATGCATACTTCACTTTAGCCCACTTTTGCTGTCTGACTCAGCTGCTCCTCAAGGAAACAGCAGAACTTCCTCTCTATTGCTAATACAATCACAAATTATTTTCAATCCTCAGAACTTGATATGACTTTGTCTCCTAAATCTATTACTGGTTATTTTGTGGATCAGCTGTCTGCCTTTTGGCATGGAATTTCAGAAGAAGAAAGTTCCATGTTCTTTGAAGCCCCAATTACACATCTTTTTCAAATTGTTACTCTCTCTATAATCAGTAGTTATTTCCAGAAGGTAGATTAAAGCTGACTTGTATAGTACCTCTCCTTTGAGAGAAGAAATGACTGTAAAGTAAAAAAAAAGACATGGTAGCTGCCATCTATACACACTTCAGAAAGCATTTGATACGGGATCACATGTGAAATATTTTATATGAAAAAAATAGGGATTGGTTGAAGAACTGAATGTATTGAAAGTGGGAAGGCTGCTCAGTGGTTGGTTGTGGGACAATTTTATTCTACTATTTGCATTAATGATCTTGGCACAGGAGAATTGTGCTGAGGGGCACAAATACACAAAATTAGCAAAAAAAAAATAATCAAGATTCTCTGTGCACTACAAGATTATAGGAAGGATCCGAGTATTACTATCTCATGTCTATTAAAAAGGCAAACATGATCCCAATATGCATCAGTCCAGCATTTACACAGAGATATGGAAGTGCCATCATGGAAGGCAGTGGGGGAATGAATTCCGTTCTTGTTGTCTGAGCTCCGAGATTTCTTCTGGTGCTAGTAAAGAGAAGGGGTTATAAGCATAAATAGGAAATGGCAATGTTCCCTTATGAAGGATGACTAAGTGTTTGAGGCTTTTAGCCTACAAAAACAAAGGCTTAGAAGAATCAGTTTGTTCACTGCAAATACCTCACCAAAGGAAGCATCAAAATGGAAAAGATGCATTTAAAATGCAGGAGAGTGCTGTTCGAAGCTGCTACTGCAGTGGGACTAGATCCACCAGCCTGTGAGAACCCTCTCTTGTAAAAAATACCAACTAAACATGATCAAACAGCTTAGTACATCTGGTTACATCTTATGAAGTAACTAAAATTCAAGGCACAAAAAGAGTAAACATTAATAAAAAATTTCCAAAACCACAATAAATTTAAAAAAATAATAATATCAAAAACCTGTATCACGCTTCAGGGATTAAAGCTACCATGTCCCAACAATTAGAAACAAAGAAATATCAATGTTAAAAGTATCTGATGAACTGCATGTCCACAATCTTGAAAGCAAGAGGTCAAATGATATATCCAAGCAAGACAAACATTTTAGAGTAATTAAATACGCCTAGTTAACTAATAAATCCTCTTGAGCATATCCCATCTGAGAACTTCAAAGTGCCTCATAAAACCTTAACGATCTATCTCTCATTAAAAATTATGGTTGCATTATGTGCTGTTTTATAGCTAAGAAACTTTGGACACTGATAAAGAGGGACCTGATCCATTGCAGTATGGAAATATATACTTAATATTAACTTCAATTGGTCTCCTGCCATGCACTTAAGTGCTTTGCTAGATCGTAAATGTGAGCGGCTATCCTCAGAATAACACAGGATACAGGATATGAATGAAGAATGAGGTTTAATGACCACCTCTATTTGCATACTGTCGATGGAATAAACAACAGAACACAGCGCGGCATTATTCTGTAGATAACTGTGGGCCACTCACCACCATCATTCGGTCCACAAGTGACTCACAGATCATGATTTAGAAAATCCTGCTTCAGGATATAAAGCTATCAAAAGAACACACTACTGACAAAACCAATAAAATTTGGCCTTCCAGTAAGGATCTTTGAGCTTACTCCTAACCTGACTACACTGAGCTAGATTTTCAAGGGAGCACTAATTTAAATACCTAAAGTACAGTAGCAGGCTTTCCAGAAAGCCTCAGCGCACACCAACTACTTGTATTTCAAAGCAGGTAGTATGTTGGTATCAGTACATCTGAAACTCTGGCACATTCAGTTCAGTGCCTGACCAAATACTATCAGTACTCAATTCCTGTGCAAAATCAGATCCATAAAGCCATGAGGTATCTATTCAAAATATGGCAAAATTCATTTTTTTTTCACTTCCAGTGCATAGGTATGCTACTAAGGGTGAATCTGGGAAAATAATAATGAATGGTTTTAATGACTATCTCTGGCCCTGCTTTCTTGGGAAGTTACCACTGCATCAGGATTCTCAAATGTGATGCCATAGTATTGTTGTCAAGCTATTTTACGATGCCATTAAAGTACTGTGGAAGTGAATCAGATACTGAACTCTGACAGTGAGATATCATACAGGCTTATAAATTAAAACCCACTGATTCAAAATAAAAAGACTTAATTAAGTAACTAAGTATATCATTACCATAAATGTCAAGTTTGCTGCCAAAATTTGGAAAAATATAATTCTGAAATACTTCTGAAAGATGCTTAAACCACATTCTAAATAAAGTTATACTTTCCTGTGCCTTTAACTAATAATTTGCTGAACCATGTGTTTCTAAACAAGCTTCACTGTAAGTTCACAAATTACTTCGGTCAGCACCTATCAACATCTAAAGGGCACAGCAAAAGGATCTCACTGAGAGAACAAGAAGCAAGCAAGGGCTAAGGCATACTCAGCATTAGACTACTACACTCAGTGTCAGCAACCTCAGACATGGGATATTTTCAACAAGATAAAGCCAACAAGATAAAGCAACAAGAGGCACCTAGATGACCACATTTATTAGAAATTAGTAGCAAGATTCATTAAAAATTAGTAAGCTAGACTCCTAAAACCTGTATTCAGATACCTGGAGAGAATACCTAATTTCAAATGCACTTCCTGAAGATCCTGTAGTGATTTAAGATAAACATTCTTCAAGGTTAACACAAGAAGCACAAGGCATACAGAATAAAAAGCAATAACTATCATAAAAACTAACATGGTATTTAACCAACATAACCCTTCTTCTTGCCTTTTGCGTTAAATAATATACATGTAAGTATATTTACCTTTGCTCCATGTTTATGCAGAACTTCCATGACATCATTATGAGCTTTTTCAGCTGCAACATGTAAAGGTGTCATGAAGCTAGAGAAATAAAAAAAAAAGATATTAGTTTTACACTCCGAGTATGAGAGTCTTTTGGAAAATTCAGAAATTTCAGAAACGTACTCTTTGTTTTTCTCATTAACATTTGCTCCTTTCCTGAGCAATAGTTCTGTAACTTGCTTCCGCTTGGGATGCACAGCAGCCACAGCACAGTGCTGTAAAAAAAAGTAAACATAAATTATATTTCAACTACATCGATGACAAAGAACTTAAAGATACATTACTTCATCTCTTAATTACACTGTTAAAATCAGATGACAAAATTTACAAACAGAATCCATCATATTTCTGCTGAAACCTAACATACTGAACAAATACAAGCTAGTGATCAATGCTAAATTATTCTACTCAGAAAAACAGTTTTCATTTTAAAGCTATTTGTCACTTAAAAAAAAAGCAGTATGGTCCCAAATACATTAACCAGCTATCAGGACAAAACTGACACATAATGCACAAAGGAGGTAAAGACAAACAGTTTGAAAGAGCCTAACTTTCTACAGGGGTCTTCCAAAAGAGTCCTTAAGATTCTGCTGCTCTTGTCAGATTGACATGACTTGTACGTTGCTTTGTTCCTTCTACTTCAAAGTGTCCTGAACTTGTTTTTGGCTATTTGTGTTACGAACCCAACTACAGATTATGTAATAAGCAAACAGGCAATAAATTTCTCTTACAGTCTCTTTTTTAACGCGCTGTGAGAAAGACAGACCTTTCACACAGGGCTTTTCAATGCTCACACCTGCCCTTGTGGGACACAGCCCACACAGTGCCCAGCTAGGTGTAACTGTTCTCCTAAATGCAGCTGGCATCTGCCACTGTTTCTCAACAGTGGCTCTATCAATGCATTCCTGAGGCCTGAAATTACCAGCATGGTTCCAGATAAGATTGAACAGCAGGTTTTAAAATCAGTCCAGAAATGTCTGTTTCAAGTTTGGATGTCTCAAGAAAGCAGACTATAAGAAAAAGGAGAAACTTCTGGATGTTTCTGTTAACATGTTTACCTATGTTTTAAACCAGTAACCCATAAAAACCCATAAAAACCAGAGAGTCTCCTGAAACAGAGTTCTCTAAATTTCTAATAGCAAAACAACAGCCTTTACAATGAGATAGAACCCCAAACCCAATGCTAATAAGCAGCAATAGTACCAATAACCATCTTTTGCCCAGTTTCAGCCTTCATTAGGAAGCACTCAAGCTTTCACATTTCTGTTGGTCAGCAGGGCACATCCAAGTTTTGCAAAGGCAAGCTTTGTCAATAAACACAAAGATCGACATTTGCTTTGAAGAGTAGCAGCATTTTTAAGGCTTTGCAGATAATATCCTATCTATAGTTCCTGCTAATATGATGAACAAGCCCTAAAACACACAAAAATGTGAAATACTGCCAAACTTCAGAGCAACACCGAAAAAAACCCAAGTACTTGTTTTGGCCTTTGTGGGGTAATAGGGCACAGACCCCAGTGGCCCATGGTAAACAATATTATGCCTAGGGCAGGAATAGCTCAGTTAGATTGTACATAACGTCACCCGATCCTGGAAAATAAGGCCTTCCACTTGGACTGGAGACCACTTGGAAATCTCAAGTACAGGAAGCAAAAATTGAAAAATCACAGTCAAACACTTACTGAACACTGAAAGAAATACATCAGTAGAGCTAAAATATCCCGTTTGGCCCAGCTGTCTCTGCAGAATGAGCAGATGGAAAAGAGCAAAGAACATCATAGGACTATGAAGTGATCATTACACAGCTAAAGAGATGTCACACAGCGGGGCAGCTGATATACTCAGGAAGAAAAGGATAACGTCATTGCAAATTTCATACTGCTTTCACATTCAGTCTATAAATCTCTCTTCTCTATCTTGCTTCTAAGTTCAGGCTAGGATGCTGAGTCCTCCACAGAGGAAACAGAACATATGGATGCTTGGTACTCAACACACAGTGTTCTGATCACAATCACGATGTTTGTAACACTAAATATGCAGTTGTATCAGCCTACGGCTGAGATCTACCACTGTGAAGAAAATGTTCCACTGGAATAAAGTATCATAACTATAGTGGTTTTAATAATACCACCAGTCCCACTTAGCTTCAATATCTTCATTGCATCTGGGATACTGGCTGTGTTCTTTGCCTCCACTGCTTCTTCAAACAATTAAATAAGAGCAGGATACTGCCAGGAAAGTCTCAAAGACCCCTGTTTCCATAGCTAATGTGGCATTGTCAGTATTATTCCAATCCTGTAAGACCCTTTCACAATGAGTTTACATACCTATGAAGAAAAATTGTAATCCAAGCTTGTCAATATAAAACATGAAGGAAACACTGGACCACAGGACAGAATTTAACCCCAGAAAAAACACAGCAACTGACCAACAAAAAAAGAGGGTGATGGGGAAAAAAGAAAGAGAAATGAAAAAAGAAAAGGTTGGGGATTGGCTGGAGGGCTTCTGTAATCTACTAGAAGGAAGAAAAAAGTAATAAAATAATTTATATGGTGTTTTTCTGTAACAGTGATTTTATTTTAATATATAAAGTGTTTGATGGCAAATCCTCAATCTCAGATGATGAATGTATTTTCATAGTGTAGAAATAAAACTCCTTGACTGCCAAACTACCACCACATTTATCATAAAACAAATGGATTGACTGTATAATCTTACCAGTGCAGTCTCATGAGACTGTGGCTGCTTAAAATTAATGATCTCCAAAGCAAGTGTCTTTTTCACTTTGGCTAGGTCTGCCTCTCTGGCTGCTTGCAGTAAAGAGTGTCCTTTGAATTCATCTGTTAGAGGAAAAAGATGCATTTAATATTCAGCAACATGTCACATTTATAAATGTTATAGGAGACAGGTAGCTATACTCAATTATGAGGAAATAGGAGTGTTTCTGCATGTCTTCAGGTAGTAGCTGGCCTGGACACAGAACATAAAACATGTTCTGCTGAAACGAAAGGGACATTCTAAAGAAGAGGGGAAGTGATTCCTTAAGTAAAATCCTTATAGCTTTTCCCCCTCTTATCTTCCACCCACTTGACATTAAATACATATGTGACCTCTAAATTACCTATGTATGAGTTCAAATAAGCACAGTGCTATGACATATTCTTCAGAAAAAACACATTACAGTAGCTTTTCAAAAACCCTATTGTATTTACAATGACAAAAAATTCACTGTAAAGCCTAAATAGATATAATTCATATAAAATTATAAAAAATAACAACAATAAAAAATAGCAACAATGCATACATAAAATATTAAACTATTGGTCTTAAAGAAAGCTAACTGGCTAAGCATTTGAAGTCAGTCTGCTATGAAGATGAGAGACAGGTTTTGACGCAGATATGTCTTTGCAAGTACAGAGAAGTAATTTTGTTATGTTCACATCTTGTTTAGGTCAGCAACTAGTTCATTTTAGTTTTAAATAACTTTGAATGTGAAAAGGAATGAGAGTGTTTCTCTTAAAATATACATATGAAAGGTAGGTTAGCAAAAATGATGTCTGACCCTGGGAACTAGGAAAAAAAACCACCTTGATTTCAGTAAAAATATCAGTATTTTTCTTTCATAAGTGAGCTTGAAATACTGAACTTCTTAAAGGGGGGTTTTCTTCTCCCAGCTTTGTTTTAACATCTTGTGTATTTGTGGATTTATACATAGAAATAAATATTAATAACTTCTAAATTTTAATTTCAAATATAATTCAAATTTCTTTGTAAACAGAGCACTACTCAAAGTATAAGTACAAATAAATCCTGAAATAACAACTATAATGTAATTTTATTCCCAAAGTACAAAAATCAAACAACTCAAGAAGATAATAAACATGATACTTGGCATATGAAAATACAAGATGTCCCATCAAGATACTGTCAAATTTGACATAACAGTCACATTCGTATACAAATTTCAGTGGATATTAATGGACATGAATCCTTCCCCATTACTCTTGAGGAACTATACATATAGAAATAAAACGAAGTTTAAATAGATTTTTTTTTTTGCTTGTTAACTTAAATACATGGTAAATTAACCTTCCTCAGAGCCAGAAGCATCTTCCACTTTAGCCCAGAATACAAAGAAGAGAAGTAGGTAAAAGGTACTAATGTCCTCCTCTTTTCTCCTAGATTAAAGTTTTCTGCTGTACATGATCTCACCACCTTCACATGCAAAGAATAGTGACAGACTAAAACCTGACTATCTGTGATTGTGAGTAGTGCAGGATCACATGATTAGCGTCAGGGGGTTTTTGCTCTACTGGAAAGGTGACAGACAAAACCAAAAACTTTATAATTGAGAATCTAGTTCTCAAGAAGTTTTCTGTAATTTCATAATACTCTGTTTCCATACTTGTCTCAATTAATTATCTTTTACAGTTTATTACATTGAGAAAACAAATCCCTCAAAGAGGGCTAGCAAAGACACAGGAATTCAAATTAGAGCTGAAAGACTGTTTTGTAAGCAGCATAAGGATTGAAAAGACTGCAAAAGAAGGTGATGGAATTTCAACCTCCAAGTTTGCACACCGAAGGTACCTACGCTTTGGAAGCTTCCATTTAAGTGCAGTAAAGAGCCTCAATATAGAGGCTCTTATGTGACTCAATTGGACTTCAAGCATTAGAAAAACCACGGTCACTGATTCAGCAGTGCCTTAATAATTTTAAACTTAAGAAAACTGGGCAATATCACAAACAGTATATTAGAGGTACCTGCACACTTCAAAGCGAGCAGCACAGCTGCAGCTCCTCTGCTGCTTTGCATCCACTTGTGACACTCAAGGAAGCTGTCCTGAAAGGAAAGCATCCCTTTGCACCCACCACCAACTGTTTGCAGTCTGAGAACACTTACAGGTCAGTCTCTCCCTGAGCTCAGGCGTCGGAGCCATATCGACGGCGCTCTTGCCGTGGCAGTTGACCAGCGTGGGATCTGCCCCGTGGCTCAGCAGGAGGGAGCAGACCTCCACGCGGTTCTTGGAAGCAGCCTCGTGCAGGGGGGTAAACTGCCAGAGGTCCATAGCATTCACACAGGCACCATGCTGGCACAGCAAATAAAGCCTCGGATTAGTAAGAAATCATCTTCTACAACTAAAAAGCTTACAAATTTTCATTTTATTAAATAAAGTTGGTCCCACTCTTTCGTATATGAACACACACACAAAAAAAATAATTAAAATATCAGTATACACAAAAATACTGTTGAATCCTCAAAAAAAAATTGGGAATTTCTATGTAAGCTAATTTTTGCATGGAAAAATTCAAATAAATTAAACTCTACTATCAGTCCAAAGAAATTAGGTGGGGAAAAAACATGTACACTGTTCCACACAGAGACCTAAAGTTGCAGGCTTCTGAAATGACAATAGGATGTTTGAAACCTGTTACTACAAAAACAAAGGTCTTGTTTTTCAACTCTAGTATAAATAGTTCATATCTCATGCATACCTAAATCTACAGTAATTACTTTCCACCCTTCTGCTTACCTTAAGCAGCAGCTCTGTAACCTCATAGTGTCCATATGAACATGCATTATGAAGAGGCACAAGACCACTGTATGGAAGAAGGCAAATGACATTTATTTAAGTAGCATTTTTAAGGAAGGAGGAACAATTTTCTCTCTACTGAGATGAAAAGATCAAGTTAAAGCTAAACTATTTATATAAAATTCACAAACTAATGGAAAAATCTGACTTGCCAAACAACACATTACTCAAGTTTGACATTAAAATGTGGGGATTTGTTGCTTGGGGGTCTTGTTTTTGGGGCACTTTTTTGTTGGTGATTTTGTCTTAACAGGCAACAGATATTTAATCTACCACTAAGATTTGCATTAAGTGGCTTTGACATGATCTTTCTTGAAGCTATTAAGGAGGGGGAGAAGTCCCATTCTCCATTCCATTCGCTCACTAGTGTTCTGCTTCTGCCTAAATATGAACTCCTGTTTAAAATGATACGTGAAAAGTAAAATTCCCCAGATAACACTAACGTAACTCCTGGGTATATTATGAAGATGTAGAAATATCCATAGAAAGCAGACTCAAATTGCTGTTCCAGACTGTGGAATGACCTGATTTTACTCCATTTTTTATAGTACAACCTATTTAACTGTTCACGATACTTCTAAGAGAGTCCCTGTAATTTTTTGTACAGCTATGTTACTGCAGGCCATAGTTAAAACTGACACTAGCAAAGTAAATAACAGGGATTTGGTCATAAGCACAAGACTTAATAAAAAAGTCATGCATTGAAAAGGAGATGCAGAAAGGGCAATTATTGCTGAGGATAAAATGAATTTAATTCAAGCCAAGCAAGACAGGCTACTTACGGATCAACTATGCACAATACACTGAAAACAACAATTAACCCTTCACCGTTTATGGAAAATACAGAGAGTGATTCCCAGAATTGCAAAATCAACTCAAAGAGCATTAGGACAGCAATTAAGTAAACTTAATTTTAAAGTAGTTGCTCTGAGAAGCAGCACTGCATTTGTCACAGGACAGGGAAATTTGTTTGGGGAAATTTTCCAAACTGTTATTTTTCTATCATCGCTTTTCTTAATTACAACTTATGGGTGCATGTGTGGGACAGAGAGAGACTAGTCAGTCCACCAAGCACTCAAAAAACCTGCCCTCTTCCAAAATGATGGTCATCTCAAGGCCAGTCAGCAAAGACAATCACTACAGCAATGCACCTGGCCACTTCTGCAGCATCCCCTCCCCTTTCCTCTTCCAGCACATTGCAATTTTGTGCATGACAACTGTAAGGGAAAAAAAGGACCAGTGGAAAAAGAGCTGCTTCCGTGGCAAGGCTTCTCTTTGGGAGTAACCAGAAGTGGTGACCATTTTGAAAATGCAGCCCAGTTCCTAAAGGCTCTCTTTAAATTGACCCCATTGAAGAGAACCTAAGAGGTCTATAAAATCAATGTAATCTAATTTAGCTCCTTAAATGAAAAGTTACATTTGTTTATAGCATTACTTACCTATAAATTATGTATAAATAAGAAACAGTAAGGTAAAACAAAACAACACACTGATTGTAAATGTGTGATGCCACTGAAAAAAAGTGGGAGCTTACTAGGATGTTAGATATTTCTAAATACATTTGGGTTAATTTAAAGTTTAATACAGAGTAAGTATATTGGTTTTCCTTTCTTTGTTCCCTTTCTTTCCCCTCCTGCTCCAGCACCCAGTTCAAGTTCAACTTAGTTACTTTTTACACTTTCTAAGCAAATCATTCAAATCTCATTACAGCATCCACACTGGAATTTTCTACCAACTGATGCTGAAATTTTTGAAAGGTGTAAAATACCTCAAACTTGCCTACTAGTGCTGGATCTACCTGAACAGGTACTAAATAGAGCTTTATTATGGGATTTATGTGTCTTATTTTCTTCTTATGGTTTTTGGTTGTTTTTTTTTACTTGTATAACACGTCATTATGCATTTCACAACAATTCTGATTTTAAAAAGCCATTGGGGTGAATGGATGGACTGAAGTGCTACAACCAGTCAAACTTCAAGAGTTTAAGTACACTGAGGACTGGTTTGGAAAGAAAGGAAAAAAGCTAAGAAGTTGATTAAAAATCTTTTAACACTAGGTTGGACTCAGCAGAAAACGAAAATATAGGAAGTGCCTCAGATTTGCTCATGGAGACAGAACACACACTCATTAATATCTTACTTCTGAATACAAAATGTATGCCTTTAACAGGGGGCTCAATTTCTACAATGTGAGGAATAAGCCCTTCTAACAGATCATCATGAAAATCATCACCTTACAGATCAGAAACGTGTGGCTGAGAACAATGCACAATATGGATAATTCCACATTTCAGACTGCTGTGTACTTTTTGTGATATCTTACCTAACTACCATCCTTACTGCAAAAACAGAATAGTTTAGCTTCTACTACATCTTGATTTTTGCTGGCAGCATCAATCAAGATACATCTCCAAGGACCACAAGTTGTGAGCACATGAGCATTACTGATGTTACCTGGAATTACATCCATACATATGCAACAGCATAATGAAACTACAGATAGGTTATTCAATGCACATTTTTCACTAAGCCCCCGTATCTTGCCCCCACTGTCTTCTGTAAAATAATGCTGTTAGTCCATGATTTCACAGGGTAGTCTGTGCATGGAAGTAAAGAACAAAGATTGGAAAAAAATTTCAAGTTGTGAAAAAAGACCTAAACCAAGTGCAATCGTAACTGTCTGTTCTCAGGGCTCTAACAAAGGTTCATTTACGATGAACCACACTCAGATTTTGGAAGCAAGTATCACATTCTCAGCCAACTATTTGAGATTATGCTGCAACATGAACCAGAGAAATAAATCTTCATCTTGATTAATACAAAACCTCTGCTGCAAACAGATACTAAATCAGTTAATTTTACATACCCTTTGTCCTTTGCATGCACATCGGCACCATGCTGAAGCAGAAGCTGGACTATCCGCACTCTGTTGTAGCCTGCTGCTAGGTGTAAAGGAGTGGACTGTAAAAGAAAAGATGAAGAATGGGAGCCACATAAATTTTAACTCCTGCACTTTCTGCCACTGAAGTACCGTTAGTTTCTCTTACACATTGCATCAAGATAAGTTACAGTTCCCTTCTGTGATTAGCCAAATTAACAAATACACAGCATGTGCAGGCCCCTCCTCTTGTCAATCCAAAATATGTTCCTTAAGGTGGGGAAGAATACAAGTATTCTTTAAGGCAATAAGAACCTCCTAGTTAAAACTTAATTTAAATTATGGCCCACGTTTGGTTTGGTTGGGGATTTTTTGTTTGTTTCTTTTGGTTCTTTTTTTTTCTTCTTTTGATGCCATGATTTTAGTTTTAAAATGCTGGAGTTTGGGGGTATTTTTAACTCACAAGTAAATTTATACAGTTTAGGCTGCATACTCACTGGTTACAAGACTGCTTGTATGTACACTTGTTGCAACAAGTGCAGAAGAAGCAGACTGCAGAACAAGAAATAATGCATTTATACCAAAGCAGGAATGTTTGTCTTCAGTTCCTCACCAAAAAAGTAGCTGTATGTGTTCTGTACTGTACTGTGCTAAGACAGAGCAAAGTGTATGCAGTTTGCAGTTTCTTGCAAAATACAGATCTGCAGCAGTAATGCACCTTGCTGCATAACAGAGCAATAACACCTTTCTCCATAGATAACTTGTATGAATTTTAACTGAAAGCTTTTGAGTTGACAACAGTAATTCTCCTTGAAGTTTATTTGAAAAATATTTTTATTACAAAACAAATTTTGTGTGCTGTCTCAATCTGAAAGGACTGGTTTATTACACAAATGAGTAACACTGTTTCCTTCTTCCCAAGGCTCAGCAGCAGACGATTTGAAAACAATCTTTGTTGCAATTTGTGGCATGCAACCAAACAATACAATTTTATTACAGTAATACCCCATACATAAACCAGCTTGAAACATGGGAAAATTTACATATCTCACAGTATTATGCCAAGTACAGATTTATTGTCAGCATTAAAACAGCGTTATACAGTATTACAAGTGAGACATCACATTTCACTATTATTTCCAGGAATACACATTTAGTATGTCCATAACTTGTAGTAGTATGTATTATATTTCATTAAAGTCTCAACACATTGCTACTTTGCTCCAGAAAGAGTAACTACTTTGGCACCTACCATGTGTCCTGTGTATCACAGTGAGGACACAGCTTGTACTATCAGAAATGACAGCACAGGGTATCTCTGAGGAAAACATCTGGATAACTCAGTTAATTTAGGGAAGCAGTTATGCAAGTTTCCATAAGACCCATCTTCAGAATTAGCTATACTCAAAATAAGGATCTCTAACATCCCTAACCCAAAGATCCCCAAAGCATTTCCAAAGTACAGAATACCAACAGCAACAAAACATGTCCCACCTTTTAAGTATTCGCCCATTCAAATTGTTAGGACCTATTACTCTAAGAAGCTTCTACTACTGAATTAACAACTTACATTGATCCAGAAGGCATTACATTCTTTTTACATCTGCCCCGATTATAAAATAGTTGGCTTATGCATATCATAAACAGTAAGGAAAACGTGGATAAAGATGATGACACTATTGATATTAGCAGAATACTTCAGTACTGTTTATTCTGACAGTTGCCTTGGTTTGGCTACTAAATCAAGCTTTATCAATTGAATTAGTAACTCAGAAAACCTGAAAGGAATTTGAAATGGGCTGCAGAAAAGTAAGTCTATTGAAAGGTCTAAACGCCAGAAGGAACTGGAGCAAGCACTAAACATTTGGACCACTGCAGGATCCTTTAACCTCACTATGATTAAACTACATCCATTCTTGTCTGTATGCCACTTCTAAAACAACGATGGCAGACTTCCAAAATGATGTTTTACTCATATTAAACATCATTAACAGAGATGTTCTCAATAAAGATACATCAACCCCAGAGTCTTGTTCATTCCTTAAAATTAAAAGAAAAACTACTATGACCCAAGCTGGGACTGGACACTTTGTATTTCTAGGATTAGTAGACCTGCACTTGCCAAATAACTTCATTAGAGAAGGAACCCAAAACATTTCAAGTTTATAGTTGCAAAACAACATAAGTGAAGCAAAACAGTGTCATACCAAATCTTCGGACAGCTTATACCCCCACCTTTCAGAAAGGTGAGCTACTTTCTTCTCCTTGGGCAAGGCCACACAGACAGCCCAGTCCCATGAATGAACACAGCATACCATGTCTTCCCCAACACACCAGGAGTATTTAGCTGCAGCCAAGCACCTGACATCTGGCCTTCTGATCCACAGCAACTTCAGTGAAGCTGCATCCCATGCTGTGGCTGCCTCTCTAAAGAGGAGTCAACTGATGCTCCCTGTAACCATCCCTGGAGATGGGTCTGAGATCTCCACTGGTCTGCATGTTTGACTCTGCAACTGCAAACCATGTATCCCAGAGGAACACTCAGTGCTGGAGAGGAAGGGAGTTAGAGGGCCACAGAGACCACTTGACTGATGGGCAAGGACAAGTGAACACACACACGTAGGTGTGCAGAAGCACTGATCCTGGAGGACTGCTCCTCCTGTATCCACAAGCCAGCACTGCCAGTTGCTCATTGGTTTGGCTAAAAGGCTCTTATAAATGCTGTCCTTACATATGCTTCAGGAAGGAGAAAGCATGAAGGTCCTGCCTTCATGATTTTTTTAAAAACTGCTTTTCCCTTCTCATAAGAAAGTGAATTCATTAATATTATAGTTAACAGTTAAAAATACTAATCTGGAGTTACAAGTTTGTATGCTAATTACAGAACCTTGGTACCTAAAAGATAACGTTGTGCAATATGAACTACTCATTATATGGGATTATGAGCCCTAAAAAAACCAACAACAACAAAAACAAAAATAACAACAACAACAAGTGAATGATGGCAGCAAAGACTGGCTTTTAAAATTAACATGCTATGTAAATAGCACCAAAGAAGTAGAAACTATCTATCACAAAAAGCGTTATTATATACTGCACCTGCAAGGTATATCAAGCAAATTACTTTGTATTAAGAAAAGAGATTTATTTAGGCTATCAATTAACCCTTCCTCCCATATCTTGCAATACTTGGCAAGACTTACTAACAAAAATCCCTAGAGGGCACTTACCTTCCAAGACTCACAGTCACAGTTACCAAGCCAATCACACTGTCTTGCTTGCTAGTTTAATTAAAAAGAGCATAACTCCATTTTCATTAAGTAAAGTAGACCCTCATGCAAGATGCTCACATTACTTGAAAGTTTTATGGCAGCTGTAATTGAGTCAAAGCAGGTACTGTGCATTTCAAGGAACATCACTGTACACAGGATGGCAAATCACTGTCAACCCGTATACCTACGATTTATACTAAAGCAGGTATTTTTGCTTGCAGTCTTTTTGATAATGTGTTGCCTGGGAATACAAGATATGCACTTTTTAGATTTAAAAAAATGAATATATAGCAGTTTGATATTATTTTCAGTGAGACTTAGGTATTTTCACACAGCTTCATTATCAACAGCTGATCTGTTGACCCCTGTTTAAGGTCAGCCACCTTGGACTTGCCATCCCCTGTTCACAGGCCTCAAACAGCAAGGGTCCCGAGGAATCTCCAGCACTGCAGGCTGCTGAGCAGCTTCTACTGAAATCTGGAAATTGGTTTCAACAAATTGCCCACAGGCAATGTGGGAGTGCTGGCTCCAAGCACCATCCGCTTCCCTCCCTTATCTTGCTAAAGAGTCTTCAGCAGCTCTTAGATGGTAACGCTGCCACTGCCTCAAACGCTTCATTTTCAGATTCAAATTGCACATTTTAAGGGCAACTTTAAACCAAGGGATCTTATGTAATGATCTTACATTATGCATTATCTGCATGATTAATAACAGCTGCAGGAACTGTTGTAAGAACTAATATTCCCTGTCCTTGCTTCCAACTACCGAATCTTTATATAATGCTATCTGATAATGATCTTAATCAATGCATTTCTCTCATTCTCAAGTTGCCATCCAGAAGGCTATTAAAATCAACAAACAACAATCTTATTACATATATGATGTCTCACCATACATCTTATTTACAACACTACATAGTCATTTAGAATTAATTAAATTAATTTAACCTTCTACAAGAAGGACATTCTTATGATAAAGAGGCAATGCCCTGATTTTGAGAGCAAGTTCTGGCCTTGAGATATTATGACTACTCTCACGCTCAGACGGTCCCCACAGGGATATGCACCAGTAAGTATGGCTCTTACACAAATAGGCAAACAAGTAACACTTGGAAAAAATATCTAAGGACATTTGTATGCTTATTGTTAACTCTTCTACAACACCATGTTGACAAAGGACATTTAAAAAAGAAAAAAAAAAAGGAGGGAGAAGGAGGAATTTTAAAATGTTTCCTGTAGACTTTAATATATGTGACTTTTTTTACCATGTTTATAATTATCTTCAGGTTTGGTAGATTTGGAAATTGCAGGTACGCAGCAAATTCCCATTTAACATAGGTCAAACAAAACTTTTATTCTAAGCAGACCATACTGCCCGTAGAGAACAGTAGTAATAAAAGTATCCTAAAGCATTTCTAGTTTGTCTTACAAACTCCCTTCAGAGGAGTGTTTCACCTTCTTTGAATGAAGGGAAGAGCAGAAAGGTTTCTAATTGTAGAAGGGACCTTCATTTCACAGTTTTATACAAAAGTGTTTTGAAAGATGTCCTGACTCCTCGTAAGGCAAACAACTTTCTCTTCACTACGTTAGAATTTATGACAGAATCTTTCTTTTTAATCACATTAGTCTGCGCTTGATGCTGTTCTCTTACAGACATCTCTAAAATGAACTGCATCAATCACGAGGGTACACCAGGAAGACATTCCGGATGCAAGCAGAGTACCTCTTGTCACCACTTTATCATTCTGATTAATGGAGTAAGAAAACAAGTTGCAACAACATCACAATCTTGCAGACACATTCCTGAACTTTTCCACTGTGGAAGTGATCAGGCTTCTCAGATACCAACTAGTATTCTAACTTTAAACAGTGTACCCATCTTACACCTTTGTTTTTAAATGCAGTTCTATGTTTTCTTGGGAAATACCTCATTGACATTTGTTTGTATGGTGCCAAGCCTGGGTTTATATACAAAATATTTCCTTCTGGAAACACGTATTTCAAGTAACTCAAAATAATTATTTTATATTCATGCCACAATGCTCTTTTTTACACACCAAGTACTACAGAAACAAAGGTCCCTAACCCTGACTGAAGATTCATGCTCTTAATAAGCAAGAAAGGGCCTGTGCTGTCCACCACCCACACAGCTTGTCAACTGCCGCCAGCCAGATCGTGCAGCTTCCTTGGTCATTTTACAGCAGTACTAAGTTATTTAAATTCATGGTTGACAATTACGCTTTAGGGACAAACTTAATAGATGCTGCTCCAGGAAAACAAGTAATGTTGGACTGCTGACTGTAGATGAGCTAGCTGCAACTCCAGAGATAAATAAGCACAGGGATGAAGAGCTTAAACTACTTATCTAAAAAATCCTAAAACAAACAAGTAAACAAAACCAAAAAAAACCTACAAATAAACAAAATTCCTAAAGATAAGGATTATGAAATGCTTAAGGAAGACATTTCTCACTCCGCTGTTTCCAGTGGTAATTCCACTGCTTCATCTTAAGAACACAGCCAGTAGTACTTAATTAGACAGACAAACAGGACAGGCTTAGTACGGTAAAATTCAGGAAAACATCATGTCACAAATTTAATACAGTGCTTCCTAACAGCTAATGCCAGGGAAAACGAACTGAACAGCTCACTAATTCAGAATCTGCAAGTCACATGGTATCTTAATTTAGCGCTCTGGTATATCAGATGATCCCTTAGCAGGTGTAGGGGTAGTGGTGGTGGTAAGGAACCAACTGTTTTGAGCTGCAAACCAGCAAAGACAAAACCAGCTTGATTTCACAGATACAGTAGTGCTAGGGCAGAGCATCACTGGGCAAAAATGTTCATAAACCACAGGAAATTATAAGAGTTAAAAACCACAGAAACAGAAGACTAAAAATACTGCAAACACACTGACAGAATAAGCCCTCATTTGGAAAAGGTTTACTTGGGTGAAGACCAGGACTCTTCTACTCCTCATATCCAGTGAGTATTCAACTCTATTGTTTCACAGGGGGCTGTACTGTCCACACTATTCACTACTAAATGTTTCTTTAGTAGATCTGACCTTTGAGAGACAACACAATTTTCTGACTCCACGTCTGAATCTCTAAGACTGTGTGACAAGGGTTGGCATCAGTTCTACACATTAACATAGTGACCTGTTGTACTGCAAATTGGATTAAGTGTTGACAAATAAGGGGGCAGGAGATTTATCACAGAAGAGCTTTTTTAATCACCTACATACCTGGGGTAGGGAAGGACAAACAGGATGACAAGCATAATTTTGCAGAAGGGTAGACAAAGAAATAACTGGAGTGTCTCTGTCTCAAGGTTAAAAGAAGGCAGAACAGTAAATAAGTGGTTTTACTTTTCTGCTCAGGAACGCCTTCTGGTAGCACATAGTGCCACCAAGCAAAAGAGGGTAAAGGGCAAAGACGTCTTTCCTAACAGGAGAGAAAACATGCAAGCATTGCAGGACCACACAACAAAAGAAAGTTTCATCCGCAGAGGCAAGCTTAAGGTGCATGTTTGAAGACAACCATGAAAAAAACCTTACTAAATTCCAGAAGAAAAACCCTGTCTCCCTCAACCAGCAGGTTTCTTCAGACGGTGACACTTGACTTGCAAAATTATAGAGATTATTATATTTACACTAGGATGACAGATCCTTAATCCATGTAGATAGCTCTGGAAGTTATTCTCTTAACAGTAACTATATAAAAAAAAGACAATAACTCAAATTCATTATTTCAGAGAAAAGGAAGCAAAATCAAACCTGAAAGAGCATCATAACTTCCCAAATATTAATGAGGAAGCTTAGTTCCCTAACAGCTCCATACCAAGGTGCTGCCATTACTTTCAGATGCATCCAGAAGGACAGACTAAGAGGGAAATTGTAAAGGGCTAGGAGAGACACTTAAATCTTTAAATGAGAAAACTGTTGATCTCTGAAGGATTTTACTAACAGCAGGTCCTGTAAACGGGGCACTAGTGATCCTTGACATCTTCCTAAACAAGAATTAAAATGCAACACCCTCCTCCCTGTCCCAAAACTCTTCTGTACTTGCACGTATCTCGACCTAACACCCATTTGGCAAAATAGTTCCACAGAGGATGTGTCAAAAAAGCTGAGCAACCTCCCTCACAAAACCACAGTATACTCAGAAAACTGACACTTACAAGAATCTCTTCCATTTCTACATGCAAATAATGAATGTTTAGCTGGGGATGGAACTGCAATACAAAAAAATTCTGGAGCTTCCAACATGAAGTAGCATTTGTAGTTTTCCCAGATTCAGAAGCACAGAATACATCTCTGGTAGCACTCAATGACACAAGGGGATGAACTCTGAGATGGATTATCAGAGAAGCAGAGGAGTATACACTGTTTCTTTGGTGACAGATGCTGACAACTGAGGGAATAGTGGCTTACTGAGCTACAGAGAGAAGAAATTACAGTAAATATCTACTCTCTTCTCCTAAAGGAATGTTGCTGATGTTATTTAACACTGAAAGGAGATGTATGCTGCCTTGAAAGACATGGCAGAACACTCCACAGAAACTACTTAGAGTATCGTTGTGTCCAGCATGGCCATTTTTGTTGCTTCTTTTCATCAGCTAGAATCTGTCAGAAATTCTAGTCTGAGGTGAGGCACTGAGGCATGACTGGCTCTTGCTGAGGCCAAGGTGAGAAGAAGAAACTGGCCCAGCAAGGTTAACTAAAGTCATCAGAGGGTATTCAAACCCCTACTAGTCCAAAGAGTGGCTAGTAACATCCGCCAGCCAGAGAAAAAAACTCATCTGGGCTAGTGGACTGAGAACACAGGCACACAGGATTTTCTCATGGCAACAGCTGGAACTTCTTATTTGTTAAATTGCACACTGGAAGCTGTGATTCAAGTTTAGTGCACAGGGAAGAACAGATGCTACTCCTGCTGGTTTGAGCAATGGGGCCCAGAGAGTGAAGTTTCTGCAGTTTTTGAGAGCACCTTAGTGCCAGCCAGCACAGTCTGCAGCCCAAGTCTCAGCCCATCAATCTTGTCAAACTGCAAGCTGCAAATGCTTATCAGTCCAGGAGAGCAAGATGAGACAACTTTCTCTCCTCTTCCAGCACCAATACATATATTTTTAGTCGTGCTGTCAGCCAGGGTCAGAAGCCTTAGAATCCTGTGCTTTAATTATTTGTTCAGGCTGCTGTTCCCGCTTTTTAAGGAAATAATTTTGTTTTGTTCTGGCAGCACAAACAAGTGTTAACAAGAGGTTCCTGTCCAAACAGTCATGCCAGATAACTGGGGAAGGCCTGCATACCAACGTTAAAGCAATCTGAAGAAGATGCACACTGGAACACCAGGGAACCAAAACTGCTGTTTTTTTTGCTGTTGCAGTCTCTTTCTACTTGCTATCATAATCTTCATAGAGTCATAGAATATCCTGAGTTGGAAGGTACCCATAAGGATGATCAAGTCCAATTCTTAGCCCTGCACAGGACAGCCTCAAGAGTCACAACCGCATGCCTGAGAGCATTATCCAAACATTTCTTGAACTGCGTCAGGCTTGGTGCTGTGACCACTTCTCTGGGGAGCCTGTTCCAGTGCCCAATCACTCTCTGCGTGAAGAACCTTTTCATAATATCCAACCTAAACTCCCCTGACACAACTTCAGGCCATTCCCTTGGGTCACCACAGAGAAGAGATCAGTGTCTGCCCTTTCTATTCCCCTCATGAGGAAGTTGTAGACTGCAATGAACTCTCCCCTCAGTCTCCTCTTTTCCAGGCTGAACAGACCAAGTGACCTCAGTCGCTCCTTGAAAGGCTTCCCCTCAAGGCTCTTCAGTATCCTCACTATCCTCCTTTGGATATTAATAACTTAATATCTTTCTTATATTGTGGTGCCCAAAGCTGCCACAATATTCAAGGTGAGGCCACCCCAGTGCAGAGCAGAGCAGGACAATCACCTCCCTTGACCGGCTGGCGATGCTTTCCCTGATGCCCCCAGGACATAATTTGCCCTCCTGGCTGCCAGGGTACTGCTGGCTCATGTGCCACTTGCCATCGATCAGGACTGCAAGTCCCTTTCCATGGTACTGCTTTCCAGCATCTCATTCCCCGGTGGGTATGTACATCAATCTTTTTCCCACTACAGTCGACTAACAATCTTTTATTTCCCTTTTCTATTTACATATCTTATTATTTTTACCACTTCTCCCATTCCATCTTTATATATTTACTTTGCTTTGCCTCCTTCCCCTTCCAACTAGAAACTTTACGGGCTTTAGTTTGTAAGATTTTCACATAATTATGAAAGAAAAGCTTCTTAGAATACAATAATTTGACCATTCTCTTTACTAACATGAATTCAAATCAGCATTTCACTCATTTTATTGAAACAGGGGTCAGAATGAACTCTGTTAAGAACAACACTTGCAAATTGATTGCGTTTCAGCTTCAGTGCTCTGTATAAAATAAGTATTTATACATCATAATTTGGAATCAAATTAAAACATTAAATATAAAATAATTCATAAAATTAAATACACAAAACGTTCCTATTGCATTACAGTGATAATTTACAAATTTTAGAATTTAATGCCTTTATAATCCAGTCAAACAGACTTCACTGTTCCTTTGAAGAGAAGCCTTGCAAATACAGGAAAAAAGGCAGAGAATTTATCTTGTACTTCCAATTGAAAAGTTACGGTTATTAGAACATGAATATTCTAAAGAATTTAATCTGTAAGAAATAAGTTTCTTTTATAAGTAGACATATATTACTTGGAAAAGACTAATCAAATCACTTCAATTTTCTTGTTCATCAATGACACATCCATCATCAGTTACAATGCCCTATTTTGGCATTTTCCTCCCCTTTTATCATTCGTCTGCTGCCTCCTCAGTCAACTTAAACAATACTTTTAGAAATGGTTATGTAAATACACCTCTTCTTGCATGTAAGTATTTGCAGTTCTTTTCATTTAGAACTAAACTGATGACACTAAATTATCCATACAACCTCTGAAGTCAATGATGGGTTTGTATGAGCAAGTGATAACTGATGTGCTGAGAGAAATCAGAGTCAGCAAGGGAAGAAAACACAAGGGCTTTGGGTGACTTAGGAGGTGAAAAATGTTTGGATGCTATCAGTGCCTGTTCTACAGAGAAGGTGCCTAGGGAGGCCACAAGGGTAAATGCAACTACATTGCTGGTACCAAGTGACACCTGATGCAAAACCTTACAGTTGGAATTGTCTTTAATAGTAGCTATAACACACTCAGACTCATCTACAGGGGAAATGCCTGCTAAAATAATCCAGCATGATGCACTAATCTTCAGAAAGTGATGCTGTGAAAGAAACGGTAAGTTTTTTTAATAATAAGCTAAGAGTGGTAGGTAAGAGAATTATGTCCTTGCAGACAGCATAAAAACTACTAACAAAAGCAACACTGGGAATGCCATGCTAATGCATACCTTCTCTTGGTAAGGGCTTGATATAGTGAAGGAAGCCAGCATGACCAACAGTAAGTGAAAGAGTTTACTAGAATTAAGAAGACATTATTCAAAAAGCTGAATTTACAAGCTGAAGAAAATAACAAGGATCACAAATTCCAGCAGTTTAGAGGCAGAAATACAAGTAGACAGGCAAAAACAGTTTAAGTTGTAACTGGTGAAAGGAATTCAGACCAATCATACTTCTTGCAACCCACTAAGAGCACAGAGTGCACCAGCCAGTCCAGTGTGGCAAGGTGATGCTAGGTCAAGAAATGGAGTTCTTACAGGTGAGAAGACATTGTGAAGAACTAAAGGAACTCTTTGCATGATATACATCTTAAAAGAAACAATAACTCATACCAGGATCCTGGTGAGTGAGCATGTGCATAGGGGAAAGCTTGGCAAAGGATTTGTCTGAAACTAGTGCCATGGTCTAGTAACCACAGAGGTAGTGGATCAAGGGTTGGACTTGATGATCTCAGAGGTCCTTTCCAACCCAGCTGATTCTACGATTCTATGAAATCCTTGCCAATGGTTTATATGAAAGATGATGTTAGGTCATCTTCCAGAGATGGGAAACAGTGTACAACTAAAAGATAGATGCCACAACAGAGGAAGGCCACAAAGTACTTTAATATCAAATTCAAAAGTGAAAAGCAACATGAAAGCAGAACAGTTTACTTCTCAGTACTTCTCATGTTCACATAGAGGGATTTTGAGAGAGAAGTGACACCAAGCATAGAAATAGCACCTACAGTATTCACTATAGTCAACCATATACAGAAGTCAAATGCATACAGTCCATGGACATTTCAACTCAAAACAATCTCAGCAAGCTCTGTGAAGGGAAGGGCTCCGCTCTCGAGATCGCAGTAGAAGAAACATCATCAGTACTCAAATTCTGGGTGCTCTGTGTTAGAGCCAGATCTAGAGCACAGCTTTGAGTTAATGTACATAAAATATTACATGGCAGCTCTGCCCAAGTCTGGCAGTTTGACTTGTTTTCTCTTGACAGTAGATGGATAATAGCATAATGCAAGAAGTCATCTCCTGTGTGAAGCTAATCATCAAGGGGAAAACAGTTCATGAATAAAAAACCCCCATACCTTCAAAACATTTGAAGGCTGCCTGAGGAGCACATTGATTAAGATCTAAAGCATAAGATTTCCTGAATTTTACAGAACAATGAGAATGACTACAGAGAAAACAATTTCTTTCCAGCCCTTCAGCGCACAATTTCTGTTTGTGGACACGATAGACTATACTTCAAATAACAGGTGAAAAGATACTCACTGAAATGTCTGGGGGAAAATGTTTAGGATCTCATAACAGAAACTTAGAGCAGATGGATCAGTTTTACATTTTATTCAAAAGGTATCATCTTTGGCTATAGAGGATTTTAAGTGACAACGGGGATAGAAATTCAGCCAAGTTATCTATACTCTACAAAGTCTGCAGAGGGATTATTGTGTTACCCACTCTGACCACACTTGGCTGATGAAATAAGATGGGATCACAGCATAAGAAAGTGCATAAGTTGTCACTATTTCTAAGATGCATGAAACCTGGGAACTATCTTTTTTTTTAATAAACAAAATGGTGTTTTAAAGGCAAAATACAGTTGTGGTCATTTTTGAATGTTCTTTTATATGTGTACTGCATTGGACACTTCTGCACCAAGCACAACTTAAAGATTATAGCACTTGTTTTGTAATCTCTTTGTAATGTTGGAAATGTCATCTTTTTTTATAGTGCACTATTAACTAAATCCAGAAAATACCTTTAATTTTGCATGCAGAATTTGATTTAAAATATTTAACCTGGCCTAGTGAAACATGTGTCTGCCCATGGCAGGGGTGTTGGAACTAGATGATCTTTAAGGTTGCTTCCAACTCAGGATATTCTATGATTCTATTTATCAATCCACACACTCATACCCCTAGATATACCCTTGATATGTGTGTTTCATGAAACACATACAAGCTCAGTGCCAGCAAACACCACAGTGTGTATAAGCCATCAGCCAGGGTCAGCTTTACACTAGCAAACATTAGCTAACAGGGTACGTGGTTATTGCTTATTTCAATAACTGCAGTTCCACAACACTGTAATCACGCATCATGAATCTTCCGGCTAATGTTTGCAGGACCACAAATAAAGAACCCAAAATCTGCACACTTCCCACCCACAAAAACAGTTTTATACCACTTCATCAAAACCAAGCTGACATTTATGCTAGTAAGCAGTAAGTGAGCAGATTTAGCAAGGGCTTGCCCATCAAGTTACTATGGAATAACTGTTTTGGATTTGTGGAGCTGTCTTTTTTTCTGAAATGACATTTTTTAGTTAAATTATTTTTTACATTTTTATTTTATTAGATTAATCAAGGAGAAAGTATTCATTTTGAACCAAGAATCCACAGTCAACTGTTATTCTGTATGAGGTATGATTCCATTGCTCCTCTCCTTTGCACTAGTTATTTTTTTGTTGTGGATATACTTTGAGAGTAGACTATATTAACACACCACACAAACAATGTATATCAGCAGAAAAAGTTCACAAAATTTTGAGGAAGATGAAATGTAGATTGTGACAATAAATATTACATGTGACAAAAAAAACCCAAACACACATGTAGAGTCCATACTGAGATTCAGACATACCCTTAGGCATGACAAAAAAGGCTTTGCATTAGGTATCTGCTCACAAGTCTTTTGCTCAAATATGCAGCTGTCGTCTGTAGAAATGTATATTTTCACAACATTCAAACAACACCTTTTATTGTACGTGAAATAATTTCTTCCAAAATATATTCCGTACTCATCTGAACATAATCTCTATGACATAGATCTACAGAACAAACAGACCTATATGTTTATGTAGTATTAGTTTTCATTTCTACCTGTAGCACAAGAAGAATGCACACAACTGTAAAGGTTTACAGTTTCACTAGCACACAGTGTGTTCACATCTTGCAGTACATAGCATTTGTCTTCAGTCCTCAGCTCCTAAAGCCAAGATGATTACAAGAGAATCTAAACCTCTGCCCAGGTCTGTAGGTTTAATAACTGTAAAGGAAAAGCTTGCAAAAATGTGGATCAATTGTTCCATAAAGACTCAGAAAGTGGAAGGCATACCAATTTTCTTTCAACCTGCAAGATTTTTCATGAAAATGGCTGCGAACAACCAGAATTCTGGAACAGGGGCTGGCAAATTCACTTATCAGCAGCAAACTGGAGACTCCCTGGTAAGAGGAGACATAACTCACCGGATCTTGTTAGAATTCAATTTCTGTTTATCAGCCCTTTGTTTACAGGTTGATCTCTCAATAGAGAGAAAGAAGGAGAGGAAGCACAAGAAGGAATGTGCAACTCCATTCAACAAAATGTTACTTGGTATCAGAGATGTGCCATAGCAAAAGCTGAGGGGCACTTTGTCCTCTTCACAAAACACACATATGCAAGACTTTTTGCACTGGTTATTTCAGGTCAAGGATGTTGGTACTCAGCACTGCATTGCAGACCTTCTCAGAGTTGGACTTCTTACAGTTGGACTTCTGTGCCCTGCGTCAGTGAACCTGAATCATGTCATGCATGAGAAAAATAAACATCTCTATGGCAAGCAGGAATGGTCTGAAGAAACAGCCTCACCCAAACCCAAGAGGCAAGTATGTCTCCTATGACTTACAAAGTTTAATGAAAAGGCCTGATTCTGATATTCTGGATCCAGGGCTGTCTACAGCTGGTTTGGAAAGGCATGACAACAAAGGCATTGCAGAGCCATAATACCAAGTAAGTAAGGACTGGTACTGGGAGCTGTTAATGACTGAAAACTGCTAATAAACAAAGAAAGGGGCACCACAAGTCAAATTAAATTTCACCACAGTGAAATTAAGTGAGGCAGGACCACACGCACGCTAGGAATGGCCTTTTAATTATTAAGTTATTAGTTTTCTTTCATGGGATCACTACCTTATCCACAGTGCTGGATGGTCCTGTGCTTGGAAAAACTGAAGTGTGTTGTTTGCAGGATCCCTGATTCACTTGTTGCAGAAATTTCTACATTCCTAGTTTCTGAGAAGCAAGGTAGTGAGGGAAAGTGCAAGAAAAAAGATGATGTAGCTGCGGAGGAATTGCATTCTGTGCTGCCTTCTGGTAGTAATTCCTGCCTGAAGATGAACTAATACCCAAGACCAAGCTATCACAGGTAATGCTATTGTATTTTCTGTTTTTCATATGGTTGATCCAAGATGTAAACAACAAAATGCAGCTACAACAAATCAATGGAAACTTCGAAGTATGAAGCATGCATTTTATTTTTCAGAATAATAATTTTTTTATGCTCCAAAGAGCTCAAAATATCAGATATTTGCACTGCTTCACAAGATGAACCTTGAGAAGAGGACCAAACAAACTGGTTTTTTGAGTAACAACTGGAGCAGTTGGGTTCTCTTGCAAGAAGAAAAGATTTTATTCAACTGACACCTGAGTACTTTAGTGCCAGCATGATCTGAGCATGTGTAATGCAGTACAGGCGCAGTATATTATATACCAGCAAAAATCCAACTTCTAAACAAAAACCCAACCTCCTATTGCTAATAGCTACCATGTCAGCTGGTAGTTCACTTTGGAAAGCTATCAAGAGTAATGTGGGAAGACTTGTCTTATAGAAAAGGGTTCTCATCTGAATTGCTAAACCCAATGCTTCCTTATTAGCTCAGATGCTTCTGCATTTTTAAAATGGAGGCAACATCAATTTCTTCCTGAAACACCTTTCAAGTGTTCACAACAGCTTTCCAAAGGAAATGAGAGAGTTAAGAGCTTCTACTCAACCTGCAACCATGACATATTCGATTTTAAACCTGTCTCTTGCCTACTGAATTAGGTAAGCAGTGACTGTTGTAAAAAGTCAGAAATGCAGCTCCTACGACAAAATAATACAGCCTTAGTTTCCAGCAGTAGAAATAAACCTGGCGATTTAGAATAGTCAAAAAACAGGTTTTGAAAATTCACTCACAACTGAGTCTTGAAAAAGACATCCCCAGAGAAAAATATTTGAGGGAAAATAACAGGGGCTGTAAAGCCTATATACACCTTTACATAGATAGACACATAAATAGGTGCCTTGGCTTTTTAACACTATGAAATTCAGTACCATCATCTAACTTTAACACTATAGCTTGTCTTTGAAAAGTCACTACTTCTACAGATTATGTAAAAACCAAAAAGTCTAGCAGAGCTCACAGGTAGGACACAGTGAAATTTCCAACCCATCAGGAATACACAGGTGCCATGCATTTCGTATAAGTTCTGCTTTGACAGAGCAAATACTTTGCGAAGAAATGTGAACAAAAGTGATGTAACACACCAATTTTGCAATACACCACCACATCCTAACAATTCTGTGAGTTTTCAGTCTCCTGTTTAAAAAAAAAAAAATCAAAGCAAGACTGTCATGAAAAAATATAATAATATTTCAGCTCAAGCATTGCTTTTTAAAAAAGCAAATAGGACAATTTCAAAAGAATAGTTTTCGTGAAATTTTAGCTTTGTATAATACTCATTTGCACACACTGTACTATATAGCTCAGCACTTGTGCACTATTATTTGTGCCCTCATATATATTCAACAGGCATATAAGCCAGTTCTTACTCAAAAACTCAATCATTACCCAGCTCAATGAAATCACTGTTACTAAGATACTATTGTTGATTTTCCTCGGTCTTCAAAACAAACCCCCACAAATTACCTAGATCCTCGGTACTCAGGAATGCTTTAGCTGACAAATAAAATTGCTCTTTGTTTTGCACACACTCCTTCATTTTTCACTCCAGAAAATAATTGCAAAAGTAGAGATAGAGAATAAATTCCCTCTTCAGACAACAGCTCAGGAGGTTCAGTAACGTGAGCATTTCTACAACGCCCATAATCTATCTAAACAGTGACTTGGAGGGGAAGAAGGAAGTTCAGTTTTCATTCCTATTCATCTTTGACCTCTATGCTAAATAAACACATGGAGCAATGGTTATGAGCACCAGTTGTAACTCTTTTAGCAGCAAGGAACCCTGTCCAATAGGAATCAGACTCTAGCTGTCAATACTTTTAGAAAAGGCTACAAGCAGCACCTAGAATGCAGTAAGTCTTTTATTTCCATCCTGAGCTGGTTTCAAACCAGCAAGATACTGTCAGAATTTTCCACCTCTCTTACCTGTTCTATGAAGCAAAACCTCATAGCACATGTGATATTTGATAAATCCAGAACTCCAGATGTTAGTATACGTGGGACACAGAAAAAATCCCCAGGGGGTGGGGGAGGGAGGGGAAAAAAGGTAAACTACATACAATTGCAGCACCTAAAGTACGAAAAAAACCCCTACCACCACCTGCTAATACAGAAAAACTGTACTGGAACTCAACTTAATTTCTTCACCTGCAAAGCTAAATGTTTCACAACAGTGCTGGACATCTCAGAAAACCAAGGAATGCACAAACTGGAGAAGGAGTTTGTGGGTATAGCTGTGCTGCAGAGTAAGCATGATGCTGAGAATCTCAGGCCAATCCGCAGCGTCTGCACTTCCTCACCCTGACAGCTGCATTAATTCTGTGGCCCTACAGTGTCCTAAGTTTGAGGCTTGAATACTCAGAGGATCTTCAAAAAATAATTACAAAAAGCATCAAGGAATGCAAAAAGCTACTTCCAAAAAGGAAAATTCTCAGCTAGCATGAATCACTATAGGTCAACTAGAGGCAGTTACACCAGCAGAGACTTTCATTTACAAGAATGCTGTGCTGTAGGCTGAAAGGTTCCCTTAATTTGCAGCACAGCTTAAAATGATTAAACACTAAGTGATCTTGCACTAGCCCAGGACCTGAAAGCTTTGGTTTAGAAATTAAATACTTAACAGTTATATACCACATTTGCTACAGAGCGTTACTTCACCTTCCACAGCTTGTACACATATGGTGGGGGAAAAAATACATCTGGTGGATATAATTTTAAAAAAGCTAATTAATATCAATGGCAAGCCATCTTAAAAGGAGTTTCAATAACCAGTGCATTTAGCAACAACCAAACACAAAACCATATTTTCAGTGTCCATACTCATGAGCTTTAACTGCAATATGCTTTCTAAGCTTTGGGCATAAATTTTCAAACTAATTCAGAGGCTGCAATAATACATAAATATTTTCTGCTAGCTTAATATGAATTTTAAAAGCTTCATTTTTTAATAATTTTTAATTTAAAATGAGAAATATTCAAGAAAACATCTGCAAGGGCTTATTCCTCACACTATTGACAGAAGTCATAACTCTGCATTTGGCCTTAGATCAATAGTGACAGAGACTCAATTACTCAGTAACGCACTGCTGTATTCCACCACATTTAATTATAACACAGTGCACTATTAACACCTCAATACACTCTTATTTGAATGTCAAAGTCTTTGAAAAAAGAAATTGAACAAATGTGGGCAACATGTTTAATCTTATAACTGTTTTATCAGTTCCAATACTGCTAAACTAAATAAAGCCCTTGTTCATTTGCCCGTCCTCAAATCATAAAATTAATTGTTTTCAAAACCTGAAAGATATATAAACTTTTAATGAGTGATAAGTGTAAACAAGCAAAAAAATGGCTGGGTTTTCTGTCACACAGTATGCATCCTAGGCATTACAACTGAGAAAACATTTTAATATGTGAAAAAAACCCAGGAATTTCTGTACAGTGGAGCTGTATTTTTTATATTCAGCAACAATGTACTTTTTAATCAAAAGGAAGCATAAACTGGCCTATCTTCATCGATTTCAGTGGAACTTACCTGTTCCACAACTCCAGAATGGGCAGAGGTTTATACTATGCTCGAACATGCTTCACCAAAATAAAGAAAACTATAAAAGAAAACACTCCTATGCTTTTCTCTCCAAAAGTGAGAGGTATTGTTACATGTGAGAGACTTTTTTAACAGATGACTATTAGGAACATTCTGGTACACAGTAAAAAAAAAAAATAAAAAATAAAAATAACCAACATTTGTAAATCCAACAGTCTAGACAGACTATCATCTTGATGTCTAAAACATCAAAAATCATAGGATCTGCTTCTCACTCCGTATGTTCTTCCCTCCTCCAGTTTCAGCCTAATCCTTAATTTAACTCATTCAAACATCCCTGCCAGAGAAAGTCAAAACAATACCGTCAAATTTAAGAAAATGCAGAAGGTGTTAAGCATAGCAATATAGTGCTAGTCTATGTGGCAGGGCATTAGGAGCAAAGCCGAATATCAACCACCTCACTCAGTGTTCAAATACAAGCAATAACTTTCCTTCCTTAGTTATTTTATTCGTCTGAAACAGTATATTTTTGTTTTCTTAGAAAAGGTCTTAAAGTTTCATTTTACATGTACACCAGGGTTTGACATTTAAAAGACACACACAGAATCCATGTCTGCTGACTGTCACAACTGCCAGTGTCAAGTATAACAGCATTTAATTTTACGGTGAAAAGGTATTGCAGGTTTTTCCCTCATACACTCTCTTGGTTTATACACCTATGCTTACCAATATGCTTATATTGGTTTTTCTTGAACAACTGAAACACGAAGCAGGCATTAACTTACCTTACGCCCATCACTTGCATGGCAGTTCACATTTAAAGGAGTCAGTAAAGCCATCAGTTTCTCTTCATTACCACTCCTGTAAACGGAGAAGAGAAGATTGTGGAAAAGGGGGGAAAAAGGGACAGAGCTCTTTGATATCCTGATCTTTAGCAAGTATTTTGCAAAGTATAATATACTGAAATTTGTACTCTGCCAGGGAGAATGTCAGATGGCTAAAGAATCTTCTGAACATTTCAAAACCAAGGGTAAATACTGAAAAGAATGCTAAATTTGCAATTAAATGTATTACAAAAGATCATGCACAAACACCTCAATTTTTCTCCTTAGCCTCATTTTATATTTCCTTTATCTAATTTTACAGATCCTCTGAAAGCCATTTGCTGAAATAAATGTTCTGGATTTAACATATTTTCATAGCATATGGCCCATAACATTTGAAACAACTACATACCAATACCCAGAAATTTTTCAGAAGGGTTAACAGTCTATATAAAATGGTCCTGTGCAGTCAGAAGGAAAGATGAAAAGCACGTTTGTAATATATGACTGAACTTTACACCTTTTGTATAGGCTTCCATATGCTCTGTTCTGATAAAGCTTATTTTCAAAATACATCCTACGGCAGCAGTAAAAACCAAAAGAAAATAAATATTCCAATATTTAAATTGCCCCTAAAAAGAACAGTCACAAAACGATAAAGAGGATTTAAGCAGCTTAAAGCAAAAACTCAATATTAACCTTCTAACCACCATAGTGGGGGATTTCAATTACATAAACAGGCTTTTATATTTGTACCAGACTGTAAAGTCTGAAGAGATTTATGCTAATGAAGTGGCTTGCTTGCATCATTTCATGGAAAGGCAATGACAAAACATTACTATTTTAAAAATCCCTTTTCCTCGCCTGTTTCCACCCCCAAAATATGCTTTATATTCTAAGCAGCACTCACCTAGCAGCTTCCAGGAGTTCGTCCTTCTTGTATTCACCTAAATGATTGCAAAATATCATGCTGTTAGCATTTGGCAGAAGACAGATTAAGAAATGCAGTAGGAAGCAAATACAGAATTAAAACAGAGAAGAGGAGAAAAAAGCCCACACCCCGCTGGGTGATGGAGCTGTGACGTTAGCCAGCTTGTGGAGGCAGCATCACCAGTACCTTGGAGACGGGCAGCAAATTGACGCATCTTCTTGTCCAATCCTCAGATGGAAAGGCTTTCTTCGGACAACCAATGACTGCGAAATCTTGTGTCCAGAAACACAGTCCCGCTGATAACAGCATGTCAGCTGAAGACAATGTCCCCACCCCCTGCCCTATTCAGTATGTCACATTATACTTGGGAAGCATAATAAATTCCAAGACAAAGCAAGGCAGTGCGGCTTTTGAAAAGGTACAAATTACTGATCACCAAAAGCTCTCACCTGCCTATTTGAATGGTAATATCAGACTTTACCAAGTTCTTTAGAAGAGCAGGGATTACTAAAAAAAATAAACCTGCACAGATATTATATCATCAGCCACTCTCCACATTTGAAAATACAAAAATTACATTTGAAATAAAAGCACAGACAAAAGAGGATGAACTCTCCAACAGATTTTGTTTTGAGACCGAGATTAGAGATAACCAACAGTAATGTTAAAGCAACATTTACATTTGAAATTCTGAGTAAAAATAAACAACTCACAGGGGTTGTTGCATCACAGGCTTAAAACTGCATTAATATATTAAAAAGAGCATGGGACTAAATAACCTATAGAAGTAAAACTATTCTACAAAGCTGAATCATGAGGATATTGTGCAATAAAAATGGAAGGGAATTTCAATGCTGAAACTAGCTTTTTAGAAGCTTTATAAAGTCACAGAGCAAAGGGTATATCCTAGAGGTATATCTAGGGTATATCCTAAAGTCAAAAGGCACAGGGCTTGAAAAACATACTGCATTACCATCTGCCAGAGAATTAAAGCCTCTAACCACAACACTATTAAAAAAACAGGAAGAAGAAGCTATCATGCAAGAAATAAAAACCTTTGTGCTGCCTCCTATGTGTAATTGTAATAAGTCTCCAGTGAAACTCATTACAGGTGAGGAAAGCCACTCTGCCATGGAAAATGCCAGATAAGACTGCAGGTAAGCTGGAAGGTTCGTCTGAAAACAACATCCCTCAACAAAGAACATCTCTAGGCTGCAGAAGGAGGGTGAGTCCTCATCCATCGAAAAGAGCTTGGTACTCCCCTCATCACAGCTCCTCCAGTTAACAGCAGAGGGTGACATGAACCACAAAACCAGCCCTCTCCTTGAGCAGCCCCGTTTATTTCAGCATCCTGCCTTCACCCAAGGGTAAGGAGGAAGAGGGTGAGTACACATAGCCATGTACTTCTGCCCCATTCCCTTGGATGTAGCTAGGGAATTTTCAAAGGCAGTATCTGCATCTCATCACACTGGTGATTCCTCCTTTAACAAGTGTGTTTAATTGCTTTCTGAAACATGTTCAGCTTTGGGAATTCACAACAACCTGAAGCAAGGAGTTCCACCATGCAACTGCCTCTCACATAATGGGTCTCTTAACAGAGCCGTTCTATGTTGCTGTACCCCAGTGATGGAGTAGGTAAGTTCAAAGCAAACGTGAAATGGCATTTCAAATACAGGCCATGAAGGTTAATTTAGCTTTTGAAAGAATTCCTATGTCTGTCGTAAGAAAAAATTTCCTCAAAAAACAAGTAAAATGACAGAAATATGACTGCCTTTGACTTGCCACCACTCTCCAACTTCATCAGGAAGGGGTCCTGACCACCACAGGCAAAAGCCTTTTCTAAGCTATGATACATATTCCTCTTTTTTTATTTTAATGAAGATAAAATACTGTGCACAGTTGTGAGTGTTTCAAATCAATGGAAAAACTCTGGCTAGCATGTGAGGAGGAAAAAAAGACCCTTTATTACTACTGCATTACTTGTGCAACAATCTCAAACATCTGGATTTCCTGCAGTGGACTTATTGGCCTGCATTATATCAACACTTTAGGGATCTAACCAGATTACAAGACCTGTTTGCACATTCTGGTTTGAATACTATTAGGTTAGACAAGTATAATAACATTTTTCCTTCACGCTCAGTAAGATGGAATTTTAAAACACAAAAGCTCTTTCCTCAACTGCTTTGATTAGCAGAAGCATTACTGACCAACAGAAATGGAAGACTGTGGCTCTTGACTTAGAAACGTCCCAATGTGTGTCTAATTAAGTCAGTTACTTTCACTAAGCAGTACTTTTTTTTTTTGCAAATCAACACCTAAAATTATATAAGCACTTATAGCACACCATCAGCCAAGTGCACTCCAAGGGGCTCTGTGAGATAAAGAGGAGCTCCTTGAGCACTTGAGCTGTCAGCTGGTGGGATACCACAGAGCCCAGAGAGGTCTGGCTGATGGTGTTTGGGAGAAGCGGGTGGCACTGCCCACAGGACCAATTGCTGCTGGCACAGGCTGAGCTCCCACCAGAGGGCTCTGCCAACACAGCCAACGCCGCTTGGCTACGAAGCTTATCAAAGGCCATCCTGCAGCAATTGGCCACAGTTACCTAATAAAATATTCATTTGCAAAGCATTTTAAATCATGTGTGCTTGGGCAGAGATGAATTTCAAGTTCTGAGCTGAAGTACAGGAATACAGACCATCAACCTCACATAATACTTCTGTTCAAAGAACGTCAAACTGACTTAAACTAAGCTCATAACACAATTTAAAGAGCTCCTTTGGGCAGGTTAGGATTTATAGTACGTAAAAGGGCATCTGCAAAATAAAGTGCAGGTAACAGCCTGAATTACTCTTCCGAGCCTGTAGCAGTTGCTAGATTTTAGAGAAAAACATCCTTCCAATTAGAGTGTCAATACAGAGGATTTTTGGCAGTAATATTTTAGATAGCACAAAGCTTGTCTGCCAGAGGTGTGAAAGTTAATGTTAGACCTTGCCACGGAAGACCAACACTGAAACACAAGGTTGCAAACAGTTTTCATCTTAATTGCTATCCTGCCCTTGTACCATATATTAGCTCAATCTGTCCTTGTTCAACCTGTCCTTTCTGTGTTTTTATGGCAAGCTCAATCAACACACAGCCACACCACCAGACGCATCCTGCTACATTAGGGTAGGTGAGAATTTGCCTCCTTTCTCTGTACAAGAGAGACCAGAGTGACAGCCCAGAAAGGTTGCCTCTTATTGGCCTAGCAGCCCACAAGGACAGCACTGGACTAGCTCATCTTTGCATGCTGGGTAGCGCAGAGACAGTTGGCCTGGGAATTTTTGAAGGCAAAGACAGGGTGTAAAATGGAGAGCAGAGAACACTATACCAAAGCAGTGTCCCTGTTCCCATCTTGTCAGACAAAAGCTGGTAGGTAAGCAGAACCTGCTCAGTGTCTGGTGCTCATGGCGCGCAATCAAGTTCATTGCTTACAGCTTGCTCAGTATCCTTTAAACCATGAAGTTCTCTACTTGGTCCCAGCTCCAGATCACCAGTGCTGCTCCATTTACGTTGGAATTAGAAGGTCACCACTGGTAACCACAGATAATCAGTGTTTCAAATCACAGCTACCACCGGGCAATTAACTAGCCCTATCTCTGTTCCCCTCCCAGGAGAAAACCAGTTATTTCCAAGACCTCTGATCAGCTGCTGCTACTGAGCCACTGCTGTACCTGGCCCTAGATGCATTTTGCAGTAGCTGATTAGCAGCAAATGCTTATTAACTATCAGACATCAGTGGCTGCTTGCACCTGGTGGTTGAGCAGATCAGTAGCTGGAAGCTCAGTTGAGATCTCAGTGGAAGACAGGAGACCTTGCCTCGCACCGAGACAACCTGCTGGTCAGCAGCCACTTTGAAGCCATTCGCAGCAGATGAAAGGCACTGAAAAAGAGCGGAGTGCTGAGGCAAACGCAGACATGTGCAGGAACACTGTATTTGGGAGAATGAGAGACAGGCGTGCACCAACAGTGACAGCCTGAAATCTTTACAGGCTCCTAATGTAATCCTTTCATTTGTGCTTTCCAGCTTAATGATAAAAGCTGCAGCCAGAAAAGCACCACCAGCCTGTTGCAGACAGTCTTCATGAGCCCTCCTCTACCATTATCCTGTTTTTCCTCATTCCCATCTTCGGGATGCCATCTTCTTATTTTTCTGAGTATGGATGCCACATAATTATATGGTGTTACACTGGGTCACACTAAAGGGCAGCATCAATCAATTTCATTATTTGAGAGTTGCAAGGAATAATCAGTCAACCCTCTTCTAGCTTTAATTCACTAGCAAACTTTAATTCTAAGCTTATTCAATGAGTCTGTGAAATATGATCATCATATACAGATGTGTTAAAGACAGAAAAAGAAATCCCAAATTCTGGGAAAAAGATAACATAATGAATCAATCTGTACAGACAAATAACCCTGTTTCACTCTCTCCCAAAATCCTGAAATTTCTTTAGAATACTGCAAGTTGAAAAGTGTATCTGAATGCATGGCATAAACAAACAGTGCTTTTTCCATGCATCTACATTCAAAACCAAGATTAATTCCTCTCCTGTCTCTCTGTAAACATCAGCTAATACAGAAACCAGCCAGAGCCAAAATGTCAACCTGGACAAACCAGGTTTTGCTTTACCATAAGTTTTCCATAAAAATTAATGTCACACAAATTAAACAAAGCCATTATTATCCAACATAATGGCAGAAAATAATGGGAACAAAAAGGATTAACATATTCTCAATCAAACTGAAAAACTAAAGAGGCTTTTCCATATGAAGTTGCACATCATATGAAATCACAGTTATAAATTTAAATCCCCAGACTACTGATAAACATTGAAAATTTTTACACTAGGTGATGGTACCCTGCTTCTGAGTTATGTGTCAAAAGGACATGAGCCTGATGAATGTGCAATCATGGCCAGAGGCTGAGGAGGAAAAATTAATGAATATCACAGAATCATAGAATGTTTGAGGAACTCTTGTTCTTGGCAGCTGCAGGTCCTGAGGTCTAGCAGCATTGGAAGTCAGGGGTGAAATCTTGCTCCATTAGAAAACATGGCAGCTCTATATTTGACCTCAACTGTGTGCAGACCACAGCTTGTTATTGGCTGCCTCCCCTGAAAACCTGAATTACCACTTTTGAAAATATACATCCCACATGAAGACTGACAAGATCTTTGTGAACAGTCCAGCAGATTCTTTTTTCCCCCCAAATAAGTATTCACAATTATCCAGCAACACAGAGGACATGCACTCTCCATCAGAGCAGTAGAGACAGCAGGTATCACAATCTCTCCCTTTTCCTCATTGAAAAGTGTTTCTGGTACCTTTATAACAATGTACTCTGCTAGCACAGGAATGCATGGGGCTGCTGGGAAAACAGCAACAGAGTCCTGATGCAGCTGCAGGGGTTGAGAACATGTTTCTCCATCAGATTTGTTACTTAATCCAGCTCAGCCTGTGGCCGCCCAAATGGGACCCTCAGAATGAAGAGCCTGAACAAGATGGTGCTGTGACAGGGAAATGGAAACTTTGCATTTGAGCTGCCATTGCTACAAAGAAAGCAACCTATGGACCAGAATCCAAACAGAGTTTAGCAAAGAAAGAAACTCCATAGAAATAAATTAAAATATACCTTTTCCCTGATACTCTAGGACTTCAAAGACTTATCAGTGAGCAATGAGCACACTTCCACATATGCCATCCTTTTTAATCCACTCGGATCTTTGGAGTAATATTGAAATATTTAAACAAACATTCAAGTTATACTCAGAGCATGAGGCTTTCAGTGCTTATGAGAGACTACTAGGGTTGTTGGGGGGGTGGGTAAGTTTTTTGGTTTGTTTTTTTTCCTGTTGTTGTTCTTTTTTAACAAACTCAAATTTTATTTTCAATATGGTTGCTTTTGGAAGAGTCCAATCATACCATTAAAATACTAATCAATTCCTTCTTCCCCATATAACTTTTTATTATATGTAAAGCAGCGGCTGGGACTAAAATATGGAGTTAAATCAAAGCAAGAAAGTATTTTTATTTTTACCATCCGAATAGCACAAGGTTGTGGGAATAACTGTCTAACAAAAAAAAATTTGGGAAATCATTTATAAGTACCACAAGAAACACACGAGAAGAAAGAGAAAACCCCAGTAATTTCAGGGTTTATTAGTAATTATATTTCCTTACTTCCCACTTGTTTAGGGTTAATTTCTTTATGTCTCTTGCAGTTCTCCACTCAGCTGTCTCTCACAAGTAAATGAGCTAATTTTATAAGCTGTCTAATAGGCTCAACCAGGAACACAGCAAGGCCCTAATTTTAAGCTCTTGTCACAGATGAGAAAGACCAAAGCAACTCTAGTATATGCAAGTGACAGAAAAGCAACTCAGGAGATAATGCCTTCAAGAACAAGTTCGAGAAAAAGAGGAATGTTACTCAGGAAGAAAGTTTTGGTGCTTTGTCTTTGCCACTTCTGTAAGATGAGTCAGGCACTGTGGATTCACATTAGCCATTTGTAACTGAAACTTAAAAACGACAAATGACTCAGCTAATGGTGAAGTACTTTTAGGGATATGTTTTAAAGGGGGGTGGAAATTAAAGAAATAAGCAAACATCATTTGGTTTTGACCGCAACTCTACCAAACCACTGAACTAGCAGCATCCCGCCTGGAACAACTTTCAGTTAAGTGGACAGAGCTTGAATGCAGACCATTCCTGATCTATTCTAGACAAAAAAGCTGGATCTCTTCTAAGGCCTGTCAGAAAGCAGCGTATGAGAAAATCTGCAGCTTTGTATAGTGCAGATTGGCAAAACCTCTGCTAGGGTCTTAAGTGATGGAAGAGATTTTTGTCTATTAAGTGATCAATTCAAAGCACATCTATTACCTAAGCATATACAAGATATAGCATTTAAACGCTGTCTTCATATCTAAGTATAAATTACACACATTGCACATTATGGGGTTTGGTCACTAAGAAGGATTAGGTAGAGTATCAAAATGGGTCTTCAGTGTTCGTGCAGTTAGAGCACCATTAATTTTACATTTGGCACATAACATAATTCTGTTTCTCAGAAGGTTATTTTCAGTGATGCTGACCTGTTCATTAAAATGATGCTACCAGATTTCCTTCACCATATTGTAGCAGAAAGATGAAAAAGTCCCTTTGTTACACTATTTCAAGTTTCTTAACTCTTAAATCATAAGATACAAAGATGAAGTTACGTTAATCACAACAGCCGGAGGAATTTTCCTAAATGGACAGGGAAAGGACACAACACATGCACTTCAAGACAATAACAACAGTGACAACAATAATAATAGGAACAAACCCCAAGCCAATAACAACCCAACAAAGCAACTAAAAAACCTACAACCACCCATCATGTGCTAATCCATATAAATCATTTTACTTTCAACAACGCTACCATACCCTACAATATAATTTCTTCTGAAATAATAAATCTGACAAAACTGTTAGAATTCGTTCTCTTTAATGTACCTGCACAAGTAGTTTTCTTTTTCATATTAGTGCATGCTGCTCATGTAAACACCATGCACACATCCATTTTTTATTCACAGTGTGAAAAACTACTTATTTTCAACACAACTGTACTATTTCAGAATGCTGTAGTTACCTTGAAGACACACCAGAACTCTCATCTGTCATGTCTTCAGACTGAAACTGGAAAAGTTAAAAAGACTACAGAATATCAAGGAACTGTGAAGAAAATCCAAACCTTCAGCAATTCCAAACAAACTTGTGTGAGGGAAAAATTGATGGGGTTGAGGCTCATCTTTTCATTAAAGTTCAATATTCATGAGATCTCTTGTGAAATTACATATGGAAAAAGAAACCTGATTGGTTTTTTTCCCAGAGCCTCCCCCATTACCTTTCATGCCTACTGCAAAGGCAACATTCCCATGCCTCTCCACTTCATCCCTTGCATTAATTCCAGCTACCATCCACTGTAATTCCCTCTACTTCAGCCATACTCAATATTAATAACTGTTTCATTTTTTCAGATACTACTTTTTTCTCAATTCTGTAATACATCTGCATATGCATTTTCTCTCCAGGATTTCTAGGAAAACTTTACAGAGAAAGACAAAGGACTGAGAAACTCTCTTTGTGCAAGATTTGACTAGAGGTGGACAGACAGCCAAGCTGCTTTCATATTAGTGCATCCTTTTCAAAAACCATCTTCCTCCCCTTTCTTTCCCAATAATATTCACAAACGAGTAAATTATTTGATCCCCCAGAATCGTCTCTAAAGAGAAACCACAGAAATACCTGTTTATAACTGACAAAAAGCACGGAAGAAAACTAGAAAGAAAAAATTAAAAGATAACCCTCAGGAAATCTATATTGTATAAAGGCAAGCTCTGAAGTTATGCTTCATCATCTAATCTTTCTCTGAAAAGAACTCCAGAGTGAATATGGGCAGACTAAATTTTGCAATTTCTCCAGTTTTCTCATTGCAGATAAAACATACTAGCAAGCTGGGGACACTGTGTCTGAAAATCTATAGCTGGATTTAAAACCAAAGCATTTATTTTAACCAAAAAATCTATATTCTCTTAGCTACAGCAAACATGACAGATTTTGTACTAACAAATTGCACAGATTTAAAGAAGTGGGTTTTTTGAATGTTTGCTAGACAATGAATAGGAGACATAAAATGTATATATATGCCAAAATATTTTTTTACTGAACAGTACAATCCCTCCTCTGTACATCTGAAGCTGCCCCATGTATCTAAACTTACTCTGCAAGCATGAGAAAACACAGGCTGCCACCTCATAAAAAATGCACGTGTGTTGCCATGCTTGCCCTGCAGCACAAACCCTGGAAGGAACTCAATTCCAGTTAAATCACTTCACTGCCTCCTAGACAAAAAACACAAAATGCTTCCCTTGCCTGCTGAGCCCTGGAGTAGTGAGCAGAAGGGAGAACTCCTTTGTAACTGGAGGAAACAGAGCAAACCTGTCCAACACACAGCAGTGAAACTATCTAGCTGTATTTTGGAAGTTAGCAAAAACAATTATCACAACATTATCTTATTACTAAGAGCAGAGATATCATTAAAGGGGAAAAACAAACACACAAACAACATCAAAAAGAGTCAACGTGTATTTATACAACACTTAAGCAAAGCACAGCAAGTAAATCCTTACTAAAAGAATAACAAAACAGAGGTAATAGATTTTGTTATAATGAACAGATCTGTCATGCCAAACAGGAAACTAATCTGTCAACAGTTCAGTTTAAACAGTTTGAAAAATATGCAATTCTCCAGAACAAAAAGAAGGTAGCAAATAACCCAACTGCTTTTCCACTTATATTAAGGCCATGTACCTCAAATAATTTTGCCTTGATGCTACAGGCAAATTTTCCACCCTTATGGGTTTTTATTTGCCAGTTGAGGGTCAAAGACATTTGGAAAATATGGGAAAGTTCGGTACAAATCTGGGGGAGAGAGGAAACAGCAGCATGACTGGAAATGGGATATGTAGATTGATATGAAAGACTCATTCTAGTACTCCAGAATAAAGAGCAGCTGTTTGAACATCCTTCCCCTCCCTTATCCTTCTCATCAGATCATACGATATAGAGAATATATACTTAGAAGCAATGGTTCCATTTGTTTTGTCTCATTTTTACAAGTTATCTTTTAACACCTTCTCTGAACACATCTGCACGAGCAGTGATCAGTCACAGGAACTAAACCTTCACCTGATCTGAGCCATGGTGTGGGCTCTCCATATTCACTCAGGCAAAGAGCCACTCTGCACCCTAATGTGACTAGAAGTGTGTTATAAGAGGAAAGAAAGCTGGAATTTATAGAAAATGTTAGGAAACTAAATCTGCAAACTGTTGTCCTCACTAAAAACTATCTACTAAAACACTAGCTGGGGAGGGAATTAATTTATTATTTACATTCAAGTATTTTTTTGTACTCCTGTTGGAATAACATACCACAAGATAGAAATACAGCAATAACAATATCTACTGTCAATATGCAGGAGATCTCTCTGAGAAGCGTTAAATTATTTACCAACAATAAAAGAATAATTAAATACTACATATAACTCAAATTTTGTAAATATTTTCAGTTTCTTGTGTCAACCTTATTGTTTTAAATGCTTTATTAGTTAAATTCCTGATAGAACAGACTATTTCAGTTGGAAGGGACCTACAAGGATCATCCAGCCCAACTGTATGACCACTTCAGGGCTGACCGAAAGCTAAAGCATGGTGTTAAGAGCATTGTCCAAATGCCTCTTAACCACTGATAGGCTTGGGGCATTAACCATCTCTCAAGGAAGCCTGTTCCCATGTTTGACCCCCCTCTCAGTGAAGAAATGCTTCCTAACATCCAGTCTGAACCTCCCCTGGCACAGCTTTGAACCATTCCTATACGTCCTGTTGTAGGATCCTAGGGAGAAGAGCTCAGCACCTCCCTCTCCATTTCCCCTCCTCGTGAAACTGCAGAGAGCAATAAGGTCACCATTAGCCTCCTTTAACCCAAATTTCTTAGCTGCTTCTCAGAGGTAACAGGTTTACACATATGATTTCTTAAAAAAAAATAACTTGTTGGCCTAAATGCCAATATGGTTCACTACAAAGACTGGAAACGGAATAGCACCAAGGGAAAAAAGAAGTTTACTGAAGGAAAGAGATACTAAGTTGTCAATTAAAGAGCTTTGGTTCACCAGATGTTGTCATTATAAGAAGAGCATTCCTTCTTCAATTTTTCATTTATGCACAGCAAGTTTCATCACATGCAGTACAGGGCTGCCTGTTCAAGAGCTAACTTATGAAAGGTGACTGTATGGAAAGCAGTCACCACTTAACATCCAGCTGGACACTGTTGATACACCACACACACGTTACTGGTATTGCACTGGAAAACTAAGTACAAGGACTTCACTGTCACAGGTATACCCACAAATAAAGCACTTTCCAAAACAGATGCTCCCTCTGTTGCAGGTCAGAAAGGAAATACATAAACTGCATGTACCCTCAGCATGACAGCTCTGCAAGTTTCTGTGTAAACCTGCAATAAAAGCTAGTTTGTGTTCTGCATGAAGTAGGAAAAAATACTTTTTTCTATTTTCACCTACTTCCAGAAAGCTCACTGGATTTAAAGACTCTGCTTACCTCAAATAATTAAAAATATAATTGGACAGAAAGTATTCCTACATTCCTCATACATCACAACAATTAATGACCTTAAATATACTCAAGAAAATGTGTTTAGGTGATGTTCTATTTAGGTAATGGAACTAGCAGCAGTTCCTAACCCAGACTATTTTTCTAATGTCTTTATTTCAAAGTTATTCTAAGATAATGTTCATTGTTAACTTTCAAAAAAGTGGTATTTTTAATCTCCATTTGACCTAAAATGAAAGAAGACCATGCAATAGTTAATGCAGGCTCTCTCTACTGTGCCCTAGGAGTGCTAGTTTGGCATGAGCTAACCCAGTATTACCACTCCTTCCAGAGAGCACATACCATCAAGGAGAAATCATACTGTACCTTCCCCTCTACCAGTTTAGGATTCCCACGTATCTGTTTCTATAAAAGTTCACTGATTGATGCAGGAAATGCTGAGATTATTACTGAAAGAGCTTGCTCCCTGATGCTGACTCTCCTTTTGCCATCCTTCAAGCATACCTCAGCAGAGCAGAGCAAAGACAGGCTATAAGAGAATTGGGTCTGTCTTCAGAGAGCAGCACAATGAAAACTGCAGGGAGGAAGAACAAACGCCCAGAGAAAGGACAGCTCTCACTGGATCACACTGTGCCATTAAAACAGTTCTAGCGGTAACAACCTTTACTGCAATCAAAATGGGTTTGGATTTAGATGAAGGACACAAGACTGAAAAGGAACAGGCAAGGAAATATTTAAAGGGAGGGAGTATTAAAAGTTTCTGGCTTCCCTTTTTCCATTCAACAGTCACACCAGCAGTCCTGACCCTTGGCAGTGGGCTCTTATAAGTCATCGAACAGGGCAAGATGTCAGTCTGCTTCTGGTTTTTATAAGGACAGGTTTTATATTTATCATTTTGGTCCAAATAGAATGTTATGATTAGATATGGAAGTCCACCCTATTCTTAAGCATACAGATGGTGTTTCTCAAGAAAATTTCCCTCAGCGGTGTCCTCCAACAACTTGAATCTTATGTGGAAGTATGGTACTTACAGCTTTTAGGGAGGGATTCCTGGTCAGCAGCTAAGAAGGGTCTCAGCAAACAGTCACACTCCTCTTTTCCCTCCCCTTTTTCTCATCTTTTCCAAGATGCTCTTAGCCTTAGCAAAGACAGAAAATCCTATACGGGAAAATACAGCCACATATGGCAAGAAGCCACAATGCACACAAGTCATAAATTATTTTCCCTCTGATCTGCTTGCTCTCCAGGAGAAAAACACCCATCTACCATCTTGCAGTAGTGCAGGCAGACAAAAGGAGAAGGATTCTTGAGATGGAGCTACCTTTTCCCTGCCAGTGAGCAGGAAGAGGTTTTCTTGCATAGCTCAACACGATTTCAAAAGAGAGAGAGATCCGTGAAAGGAAGATTTACTGGGTAATTAGACCAACAATTTCTAGAACACTGATGAGAGTTCTCATCTAGCTCCCTGAGGATACTGCATCATTTGAAAAGACATCACTTAAAACACTTACCTTTTAGATTTGTGGGGAAGATCAGCAATTCTCCATTTTTAGAAAAGTATCAAACAGTATATAAATATGTTGCTGGTTTGGGTTTAATGTCTTATTTCAGTCTTTCGATCCTTCTGATTTTATAATCAAGCATTTTTTTTTTTGTCCATATAAAAAAAAAAAATTGTCTTTTTCTACTGGAAAAGTTGCTCACAAAAGATTTTTTTGGCTATGACTGCTAAAAAGCAAACAGAATCTGCACCCCTCCTTTCAAAGGAAAGGTTATTTTTCTGTGTTCTGTCAGGTAAAATAAATCCTTCACTTCCGCGGCAATGGATGACAAGAAACTAACCAACAGTCATACACGAAATAATATATTTCTGAGAAAATAATGTCTCTTTACACAGGTCTGCTTTGCCTACATTTTTAACAAGAAACTTGCTTAACAAGAACAACTCTACAACTGCAAAATGAACACCCAGGTTTTTGGATGGTTCTGCTAACTGACAGCAGTCTCTCAGCATCAGATTATCTGTTCAATTTCAGCACAAAATTTTCTTAAACATGTGAGATTTACTCTGCAGGCAAAGGATTGCTGAAATGTAAACTCCCTGCACTCATTCCTGCAATAGCCAGGCCACAGAAGGAAGTCTTCCCTGAAGGAGGTTAATTCAGACTGACCACACACTGAAACGAGCTCTTGACTGTGCTGTTTAACAGTGAATGTAAGCCAAGATGCCAGTGCAGCCTACACCCTGCCTCACTCCTGGGCAGATGACTAGAGAGCCCACCATTCCAGTGGAGCTGACAGCAGGAGTTCAGGCAAGAGCAGAACACACACCTACTTGCTTATGACTTTGGGAAAGTCAGTGACTGCAAAAGCAAATATTTAGCTACAGAAGTCCTGGTGCTTAATCCCCTAAGTAGAGTCTACTAGAGTAATAATTATTACTATAATGAAGTAGCAAGAGTAATATGATCATCAAAAATTACTAGTAAAAATATTAGTAAAGGCTGGAATTCATTAATTAAAAAAATAAGATTCAAATATAGTCAGTTCTCAGCTGGAAAGGTTCTCAAGGCTCTGCCTTCCTTTTCCACTGCTATTAGGAACAGAGCTCCTAAAGCAAGGGGCTATTTTATTGAGTCCAGCTCCCTGCACGAATCTATTCAAAAGCGTTTCAGAAATGAATAGCCCAATTTCCCTGGATTTGGTGACATTCCATGCTTGGTTTTTGGCCCTTATGCCCTCTCCCATGTTACCTTCCTGAAAGTAAAAGTAGACTGTGTATAGAAAATTGGGGGATTCTGCACAGAATCAGTTATTTGTCATGAGAAGCAGCTACTTTAGGGCTGACAGCGGGAATTCGAAAGGTATTCAAAGGTACTGATATGCATCATAGGATTTTTAATGCTGTATTCACAACAAGAAGACAAGCTCCTCTGTTTATTCCCCAGAACAGCTGGCAGCCTTGCCAGTCACTTCTGTCATCTGGCTTGGTTTATGTCAGACACATAAGCACAGCAAGAGGTAATGATTTTGTTGAAGATGGCAGTCAGCTGAAAGTTGCCATGAGTCCACTACTTGTGTAAGGACAGAGCTGCCCAAATCAAACAAATAAACTGAATTCTGAATTTATGCCAAAATGTTCTTGCCATTTTACATAATAAAGATCAAACAGACAAGAACAATATTGTATTCTTAAAAGGCAAGGAAAACCAAATTTGCAGAGCACCGGAGATGGATCACAATGTTCTACGGTCAGTAAATAATCAAATTAAGTTATGAGCTGAAAACGCTACTGAAACAGCAGAAAATACAGAAGGTTTCATTTCAAAACACAAAGGAATGCTTTCAAAAGAGTAAAGTGCTTACTTTTTGGGTGACCAAAGGAAAATAAAGGACTATAGAAGGGAAACATGCCATTCAAAAATCTGTATCCTACAGAACAGGCAACTATTTAAAAATACGTTCTGATGACAACATTTCAAAATATATGCTTGAAAATACTATAGTGTCAGTCCTCTTATCTCAATGCAGTGTGCAGTACATTACTGCACTGTATAAAGCCTCTATTCAAAGAATAGATACCTAACAAAAAAAGAACAGTATCTATGAATAACAGTCTCCTGGAGATATCTTTGAGAACTTTTTTTGGTTTGTAAATTATTTGAAATGGTCCTTACATATTGAGACATTTATATAAGCCAGTCCCCTTCCCTGCGTCCTCCAAAAAAACTCAAATCACTGCTTGTACTCATTGCAGAGTAAAATTCCAGGCTTGTCTTTCCTCAATACCTGAAAAATTATGCTGCTCTCTCTGGAATATAACACTTTGCTCTTCTGCCAACATGGAAGCCATCAACTAGCAGTCAGTTTTTCAGCTTCCCTTGGCTCACTCACTGACTCTAGACCGGTACCTCGCCATCTTAAGTTTGCTCTTCAGAGATGCTTCATCTGAGAAGTTCTACACACATTTCACTGCTGCAGTCAACTAGCTGCAATTTATGGATAGAAAAGACGTACTCCTTCATGAAGAAATAATGTGTTTTTAATGTTTTACTCATTCTTGCCTTGAACGCTAGCTGAAGACGGAACATCCTTCTCCACTTGGCAGCACCAGTTTTCTTCACACCAGCCTTGCCTCAGTTTTTAATCAGGATGGCAATACAGAAATGTGGAGACAAAAGAAAAATAGTAGTATGTAGAAATGGAAACTGTACAACATCGCAAAAGGAAAACAGAGCTGAACTGTGCACCATCCAAGAGCACTGAAGTAAACAGTACATTGTTTTTATTGAAGACCTGGTAGGAAATCGCCATAAATTTACCATGACGGGTGACATTGCTAGTTCAGTGCCTCCTTTTAAGGGGAGATCGATTCAAGCAACTTCAGATCCACTTCCTTGACCTCAACAGCAAGCACAGGTCAAAAACAATTCTCAAGGAAAGATGACAGATACAATATGTGACAGCTGCAGAAAGGTAAATTACCCCAAACAAATCTTTGATGCAATTACTGATGGCTAAAAGGAAAACACAGACTACCTTATCCATGCAGATACATGGAGAATTATTAGTTCAGATAAGGATTAGTACAGGTATTGTAGGAACAATAAAGAACTTGAATGGAAGACAAATCACATTATCCTTGAAAAGTAAACCACTGAGCTCAGAGTATGGGGGCAGACTACTCTGTGGTTTGAATTATTTATTCCTAGTAACTTCAATTTAGTGCAAATACCTTCAGTTCATGCACTTGTCTGGCAGGGTTGATCACTACATTAGCCACAGCAATGTCAAGGCTGCCATTAGACTGAATTACAACAGCAAGGTAAAAAAAAAAATCATGAATCCAATCAAATCCATAAAGTTGTGATGTGACAAAGGAGAGACAAGTAATCCAGAACCACTAACATCCACACCGTCTGCCCCCATAGGAAGAACTGAACCAGGGCAGACAAGGTTATGGTATTCTGCTTCAGGGATATATAACTATAACAATAATTTTTCTTCAAATGTGCAGCAGGCCAGGAAGCCTTTCATATATCATCTTTTGCGTATTTATACTGAAGAGCCATCTCCTTTTTCCTTTCTGGAAAAAAAGATTTTTACTCTCGTCTGGCAGTGTAAAAGAATCCTCAAGGTCACATTTGATGATCTCTTAGGCCACCAAAGTAGTAACAATATGATTTTAAATGGATGAAAAGTCAATTCCCTCTGCATTTACTTACACCCCTTACCTCCAGTCTTTCAAGCTTAATTTAGCTCTTTTCCTTTTCATCTGAACTTTTCAAATTTTACTTATATTTTTTCACTCCTGCGAAGCTTAGGTGATAAAATGCCTATTCCAAGTCCCAAAAATAGTATGGTTACATCACTCTAAAGTATGCTTAATTTTAAGCACGCTTGTGAGCAGCCCTACTGACCTTGATATTCTCATGTCTAATGCATTTTGTTGAACTGCAGCTACAAAGAAGGGCTATCACATTTCTTAACCACAAAAAAAAGTGCCTTGCTCTTCACCTCAATCCTGCGCTGTGCTGCCATGCTCCACTGCAAACACATACTTTTTTCAATAAATGTCATATCATCACTGCTCTCAAGGAAGACAATACTACCTGCCTATAATATCTCTAGACCCCTTCTTGCATTACTCGTTAGCCTTTTTCAGAATGCAAAAATCAACGCTACTTCATTAATCTGTTCTTCAGCTCCTGTCATTTTGCCTTTTCAGCAAAGTAGACTGGGTAGCACAAATCCCAAGTAAGGGACACTTCTGCAGCCACATAATCAATTGCTCTACTTGGTACCACCATTATCACAGCCAACCTTCCTTCCTCAAATGGTTTACACATGCATTGTATAATAGGGAGGCACCACAATAATAACAATAATAGAGTTATCAGTCTATCTAAAGCACTCGGCACTCTGTAGGAATAATAAGCAACTGTGAGTACTGAATTGTGAAAATCTGGACTCTTTCTGCACTTGCATTGAGTACCAAATCCTCTTCACTTCAGACCAGCTAGGACAAGCACTTCTTTCAACTTCCACCTGATACAGACTTGATTCTTTCAGGCAGTTTCACTTCAAATCTTTATAACCTCTCCTTGTTTGCCAAGCAGAGGTACACTTCAACCCTTTGGAGACGACCAGAGGTGGAAGAAAATAGGGGGGAAAATAAGGATTTGTTTCAGACATGACTTTCTCAAAGTATATGGGTACTTAGAAACATGGAAGGAAGCTGTTCTAGAGAATATGACAGGCAGAGAAAAGAAACAAAACGGGACAGAGGTAGAGCTGGTACAGGACAAGAGACAGAAGAGTTACAGACGGAGATTATTCTAATATGAAGAAAAACATCAAGAATCCTTCAGGAGAATTAAGGTGTTTAAGTTTGGTGTGTAGCAAACCTCACTGAATACCGTCAGCATATACACGAACAGAATAAAACATTAAAAATAGGGACTTGGCATCCAAATCCATTCCAAACACTTAAGACACCCTGGACTGCAGTCATAAAACACTGGCCACTGATATACTGCATTGCTACAGATAAAGTTCTTCAAACTACCTTCACCACTAGTAAGGCCATGCTCAAGGCAGTCTTTCCCTCACAAGACTGTACCTGAGAAACAGGGCTTGTAAACCCTATTCATCTGACAGCTGTGATACACACCGGCATATATTCATATGGCAATAACAAGATCACAAGGCAAATATATTCAGGACCTGGTGACATTCCTCAAAGTCTTCACCCCTCTAAACAATAGGAAGACTCACTGCACCTCCATATGTGCTTAGCAAACACCTGTAAAGACTGAAGGAACAAGAGCAAGAGCAGTACTGCAACCTGCAGCATAGAGCTGTGCTTAAGCAATATACAAACACCAGCAAATTCATACTGATGTCATTCCTCAACTTGTTAAAAAAGATCTGGCTGCTTCAATAACATAGAATAGCATTAAATTTAGCGTGGCAGGATCAAATGAATTAGGAACAATAAATCAGGCATTAACAGAATGAAAAGCAAAGTGACTGAAAAAACCTAATCCTCTAAGAAGAATGTATCTTTGGCCACACATTGAAACACCTCCCCTTATTTCTGCCACGGGCAATGCTAATCCATAAAACTACTGTAAAAGTCTGGGTTAGCTCAATGACCTAGAAGAGTTTAGCCAGAGGGCTGTAACAAGAGGGGCTGACAAAGGTGCCTCTGATACTTCTGAAGTCTCGTGTATTTATGTAAGCATTTATTCTAGACCTGGAGAGGGTTTTCAAAGTAACCATAATTCTGACTTAGTGCACTTTTGTGCATATACTGTAGCAGTCCTGGGGTACATCATACAGATGTCTTTCAGGAAATTTTCAAAATGATGCACTCCAGACCCTTACTTAGTAACTGTGTGTGTGTGCTGAGTCCACAGGACCCTGCATTAAAAGAAAACCCAAACAAACAAAAAACAAAACAACTTATATTTAGAGTTGTTGACAGGAGAATCAGCAAAGACTTCTAAGATTTTGCACTTCCAAAGTAGGGAACTGAACCTGACTGTTGATAAGTCTGACAACATCCAAATTCAGTAAACTAAAACCCTAGCTTGAAGAAAAAGCAAATATGGCAGAGGAGGAAATGGAAAGAAGATAAAGGGCAAAGAAACATGAATTAGGGGAAAAGTACAGAAAAACTGATTCCAGACGCATTAATGTGAGAAAAATTGACATCTCTACACAATTAAAGAGCTGCCATTTTAAATTTTCAAGCAAAGCAGGAACACACACAGAACTTTTCAGTATTTTATATAATCTCACCCTGTAATAGAGAATGAAAATACAGAAATAAGCACTTTACTAAGAGAGGAGGCTGAAACTAAATTTCACCAGTATACAGAGGAGAGGGATGTTATTGCCTATTCAAGACCAGTTCTTCTGACATGCCCAAGAAGGCCAACAGCAAAGTATGCCAAGAGACTGTTTCAAAGCTGTCTTCTAGTACTAACAAACGTAACCTTTATGACAAGCTCTCCTACTGCATAGTTCCACTCAGCACATCAGGGTGAGAAGTCTGACAGTATTTAGCTGCCTTCCCCTGCCTATCCTCATATAGTTCAACAAACTTCATGGAGCAAGGATTGAGAAGAATGTGATGCTTCTAAATGCTGAAATCTGCATTTGGCAATGAAATGCCTGAGTCTACACAGAGTGTGAAACAGTAATTTCATGTTAAGTGCTTCCTTAATTTCAAATGAATATGCCTCTGACAACAGGATTTTTTTAAAAAATCACCCTTGCTAACTGCTTTATTGTTCAAAGCATTTCACTAACAACACCTTATTTACGTTGAATGACTGTAGATTTAGAATAGGTCTTTAACAACTGATGGCCAAGCCGAAACATTCCAGTATCATTTGCTTTCCAAACTTTTGTAAATACTACTTAGACTGAAAACTTGTTGGTGTGCATTTGCATAACTTTCTCAATTTCCACCATTTTAATATATGGTAGCATATTCTGATGCATAACTGGTACCCTCAGGAAGTCAACTGAAAAAAATACTTCCTGCAGCAAAGAAGTGTCCAACTTTCAGTTGTAACCTGACAGTAAGTTCTTTGGCAGTTTTGGAAATGAAAATTTTCAGAAACTTACAGTTCATCCAAAATGAGGTGGACTTCCACAGGGGAAGCTAAAGGCAAATCACTGAATCCAGTGCAAACATCTGCCAAATTTGAAGTTCCTGCACCAACCATAAATATATTGAAACAATTCAACAGAAATACTTGGTTTCAGACATTAAGAAAGCTACTTGTTCTTACTTTGTTGCTACTAAATCTTTCCTACTTTTTTTTTTTTAACTGCAAGAATAATCAAACACTACATCAGGCTGCCAAGAGAGGTTGTGGATTCTCCATCCTTGAAGCTTTTCAAAACCTGACTGGACATGACCCTGGGCAATCTGCGCTAGTCAACCCTGCTTGGAGCAGGTGGGTTGGAGTAGACTGTCTACAGAGGTCCCTTCCAATCTGAAAGTTTCTGCGACTCTGTGACACCAAACCAGATTTTAGATTTCAGGTCTTCAAACTGTGAAGTATGAAAAAGACAAATCCATTAACTTTGATGGTAGGCTTAAACGAAATAGTAATAAATGAATCTCAGACATTTCTGGCTCTCAGGCAGTTTCGTTTCACTGTTAAACCCAAGGGCAAGTGACAACTAAGAAGGAAGAAATAAAATTGAGCAGAATTGTTGAACTAAATAATTTCAGTGCTTCTATTTAAGTAAACTTTTGTGAATAGACCCATGGTAAATTTTGATTTAAACAGCACAAGCTGACAACACTTCCTTGCTTCAGCTACCAAGTATGGGAAATCAGGATAAGCATTTATGGGGTCAACAATCAGAAAACACAACAAGAACATTACAGCAACAAGACAGAGACTCAAAACAAGAAGACATTTTTCAGAAGCCTTTAAAAAAAATGTATCTCTGTAGATCACACAGCATGCTGATATGAATATGATGCAGCAACCTCATGCCAAATAATGTCTTTGACATGCCCATGATGTTCTCAGAAGGACCATGCTGGACAAGAGTTAGGTCACCTAAGTCTGATTAAAAAATGACTACAGTTGTCTTGTAGTAAGCATTCAAATTTACTGTTTTGTGCACTTGGCCTGCAGCAAGACTAAAATATCTACACAAAAGGGAAACAAAAAGCCTATCCTGTACAAATCTTCGTAGACTTAACACTTTTTAGTATCTTTGAAGCAAGTTTCACAGACTTAACACATGGTATATAGAACACTATTAACACAGGGAAAAGGAGTGACCTCCTGGCTAAGTATGCCACTCCACAGAAAGGAGCACAAGATACAGTGGCACAAAGGAAAAACATAAGTGGTAGCACCACCTTGAGCCCTGAGAGCTGGACCTGGAAAAAAACCCTCACTTTCAGCACTCTTGATGGTACCTGAGGTATTCAGAGAACAATTTTCTTCTCAGATTAGGACTGATTTTGGCACATTGGTAACTGTATTAATAGATCCCACCTCCTCTGCAAATAGACTGGTCTCTGTTCTCTTCCTGGGATTCCTCTGTGCTTTCTGCATCACAGTATATACCCATCATGAACGGCTCTATAGAGCCAACTAATCCTAAAAAAAAGAACAGACGTGGAAATGTCACAATAATAGACAGGAAACTATGTGCTTCCTAGCAATATCCCTTAGAGAAAGGGAGTGGAAGCATACTCGTGAACTTTTAAATTACTATTCTGGCTGTGATACCAAAATCAAAATATTATTAGCTAAAGTACTAGCTTTGAAGCCTCTGGAAAATGTTAGAGACTTATTGGGGTAAGAAGAATGGCAGAAAATAAAATTTCTGGTAAGTAGTCACACAGCATGACATTTTCCTTACCCATTTAACGCAATACTTGATATCCTCAGCTTTATTTACATTAGAGGACTACAGGCTTTCTTTAGAGTAGACAGCGTTACCCCACTTAGCATAAAACTTTGCTTTTAACATTATAGAGGTTTTTGCTTAGTTAAGTATTAACAACTATCACTGCTGCAATGCCAAATAAAATCTAGGTACATTTTAAAAGTTATCACCAGACTGTAAAGCATAATGCAATAAAAATGACTGAAGTTCACAGTAGTCAAAATGTGTAAGTGCTAAATGCTAAATGTGTATACCAAAAATGATAGCTGCTCTTCATGCACACTGACAAATTACTATTGCATTCTATACTTATGTCATCTTTGAGGAGCTGACTACTTTATAATGGCATAGACTATGTCTTTAATTACAGCTAAAACTCTCAAGAAAAACTCATGAATTATTGCAGAACTGAACTATTCAAATTTTTTAGAGTAATATGTTTCTTACAAGGAGACATATGGCTTGAGTAAACAGTATCATTATTAACACTGAGGAGTCGTTCTTTTGAGAGCTCAAATCACAGAAATTCAGATAATATTTCATGTCTAACTTCTGCAGAGGTTTTTCCAGGACAGATAATGTAAAATGGAAAATCCAAAATTCATGTTTTAAAAATATTTCCAAAAAACTACATGTAAAATGTGAAAAGGTAAGTTGCACAATTTTGAGCCAGAGGAGGTACATCTATTTTTACACTATCCCCAATTCTGATAAGTTTTAACATTAAGATAGCCATTTGCAAATTTAGGCTGTTTTACAGTGAGAAAGAAGAGATAAGTACTTCTCTTCACATAAATATGATTTTGGAAAAAAATTACAAATATATTGCAGAACAATTACATGCTGGATAGAAGCAGAATGACTGATATATTCACACTATGAACCCAAGGGGCTTTCTGGAATGGGCACTGTTAAATAAGTGAGGCTAAGCTCCAGATGGCTGTATTTCAAATTAGCCTGACAGCACTGTATATATAGTACAGCAGATGTCAATCACTACAGCAGAGGCTCATTTTGGGAGGTGAAGTTAACCCTGCCTTTAACAAATTTGAGTCTCAATGTGACCAATAGGAGACTTCACCCACCTAGTTTTCAAGCTGGACTGTGTGCAGGAGTCAAGGTTTGGGCAGCAGGAGGTAGTGCTGGAGTAGCCTCTCTGAGAGAGGACCAGGGTTTGTCCTGTGCTGGACACAGCCACTTAGAGCTGGCTCTGACAGACCCAGCGCTGACCAAAGCTGAACCCGTCAGCACTGTGTTGGTGGTGCCTCTGCAGTGATATATTTAAGAAAGGGTAAAAAACACTCTCACAGCAGCTGTGAGAGGGGAGTGAGTGTGAAAGAAACTGCCCTTGAACATACCCAGGTCAGAGAAGGAAGAGAGGGAGAAGGTGCTCTAGGTGCCAGTGGTGAGGTGCCCCCTGCAGCCTCAGAGTAGATATCCACACTGCAGTCCATGGAGAACCTCACACCGCAGCAAGTGGATGTGCCCTGAAGGAAGCTGTGGAGAACTCACACAAAAGGAGGTCTTCTGGCAGCTGTGCCTCGAGAGGAACCATGCTGGACCAGTTCTCGAAGAACTCCAGGCCATTGGAAGGATCCACATCAAAGAAGGTAATTACAGAATCTATATTACAGAATATCCTAAATCGGAAGGGATCCACAAGGATCATTGAAGTCCAACTTCTGGCCCTGCATAGGACACCCCAAGAATCACACCATGTGTCCAAGAGCATTGTCCAAATGCTTCCTGAACTCTGTCAGGCTTGGTGCTGTGACCACTTCCCTTGGGAGCCTGTTCTGGTGCTCTACCACCCTCTGGGTGAAGAACTTTTTCGTAATATCTAATCTAGTTCCTAATAATCTAATCTAATCTTAATTCCCAAAGGACTGTGGGGAGAACAGTTCTGGGTGGGACTGGGTGGGGGGAACCCACTCTAGAGCAGCAAGCAGATTACTAAAATGATGATTAACAGGTTTTAGTCAATCTTTCAGATGTCCAGAAAACCCTGAAACAGACAAAGAACGCCAACCCACAGTTCACATGTAAAGTAAACTGAGGGTACTCGACTAATTTAAGAATTTTTCTTAAAAAGGAGAATGCCCAGTTCTTTTAGCCTCCTTTTAACTTCAGGATTAATAAACATCTCCAGAGTTCACTATCTACTACAACTACATGACTAAAGAAATATGAGACTTGTTCTACAAACAACTGGCACTACAAAAAAAAAAAAAATCTACACATCTGTTAGCACTGTGTAGGTTTTCCTCAGGTGCCTGCATTTGCATCTGTTTATTCCCAAAAAGACTCTTGGTTCACCATCCTGACAAACATCACAGAAAATATTAATCCTGTACTGATGAATATCACTATTCAAGGCAATACAGATTTTTTTGGATTAGTCAGATGATCACCAGCTTTCCATGCTCACTGCCTCCTTTCTCTATTTTCAGGAGCATAGAGAACAGAGCTTCTTTCTAACAGAAACAAAGAAGAAAGTTATTGGTTTTGTCTAAAATGGTATTTTTATGAAATTTCAAGATAACAGCACTGTCTAATTATTCTAATTAAGTCCACTGCTACTTTGCTGTAAATAATATGCTCCTCACAACATGTACTTTATAAATCTTAGACAAGCCCTGTATTGTTGTCTTCCAGCTTGTCAGGTCTGCCTGCCTTTTCCATGTGTCAGCAAGTAAAATGATCTGTGGAAGGCAAGAGAGATACCTAATTTTTAGAGGAGGTACATCAGCCAGAAACAAGGTGTACAAATAGAAATGTGAAAAGAGAATAAGGAGAAGGGATACAGGGAATAGTCACAATAAAGATACTGCAGGGAACTGACGAGGGTGCAGGGGGAGAAACCCGGTGACATGAACTTTGCTGTCAGTTTGCTCCTTGCCCAGAGCCAACCACCCATGTCTTCCAGTGTCTGGACTTTGCTATGACGACCAATGCTGGCAAGTTTAATTACTAAGGGTGTAACTTTTTAGTAACTACTGAGAAGCAAAGCTTTGTAGAAACTTGCTTCAAATACCTGTATAAACGATAATTGACCTGAGGTTTTAATAAGGGAAGTAAGTTGGTTTGCAGAGACGGACCATTACATTTGTGGGTCAATTAAATACCAATGCTACTTTATTTCTACTTCTAAAGACTTCATCCAGACTTAACACAGGCATCACTGTCCTTTGTTCTGTAGAGCCTAGAGTACCCCTCCCAGGACCCAAGGTGTCCTAACTCTCACAGACACAGCTACATAAATTGCTATTTCCAAAGAAATAAGCTTGGGGATTTGAAAATAATTTCCTCATGAAGTACTAAGACGAGACAATTAAAAACAGCTTCCTCACTGACACACTCCTCTTCAGTCAGCAATATACATGCATAGAAGTATGGGAAAACTGAAGAGGAAAGAATTAACTCACAGGTTCTCTTCTATGTCCTCAAAAAGAATGGAAAAGTGCTTCTTTTATTTACTGGATAAATGCGAGGGGGCAGATTTGCGTTTATTTTATAAAACAGTTCTTGTTCACTGAATTAGCTTGTGTTTCTCACTTCTAATCTAGGCTGTAACTCTGCAACTTGCTTCATGTGATCAGCCCTCAAAAGATCAAACTTAGCTGACCTAATGACAGAATTTCTGCTGCCACAATTCATTTCCCAAGTTGCTTAAGAGGACTAATACATGAATCATGTATGGTCTAATAAGTGCTTAAAATTATGGAAACACTTATCATCCAAAGCAGCAGGATCTGTGGAGTCTGGAACAAAGCAGTAGAGAAATAAGCTTATTATCCATAAAGATGGAAGCCTAATCTTAAAACATTTCAGACTAATAAAGTATCAGGACAAAGCCTGCTTTGGTTGTAAAAAGGAAATTATTAGACTACAAGAATTGCAACACAGGATAAAAACTCCTTTGTCCAAGTTTTGGGCCTATAAGCTATTGCAAGGAAAAGTAAAATGCCACCAATGCCTATCTATTGTATCTATAACATACCTGTAACAAATCTCAGCTACTCTGTCTCTAAATTAGCATTAAAAACTATTATTCTACACTGAACAAAAGTGTAGCTGTCTTTGTGGGACAGGAATAGAAAAAGTATTGTGGAAAACAAAGATTTCTGATACATAATAACTATAAGAGACAGTAGCATAGCACATAGACATTCATATTTTATGGTCTACTGTGTTTTAATTCTAGTAAGAGTTGCAACATAACAGAGTATAACTTTTCAATGCACTTCCAAAACAAAAGAGTTTTGCTTAACTTACATTATAGCTTGTCAGATGTGTGAAAATTTTCCATGAAAAATGTGGTACCAATTCAAAATTTTGTGCCTTTGTGCAAGGCTGACAATAGCTTAACTATTATGTTAAAATTAGAAACTGTTCAATGCTACCAATCAAGTAAAGCACTTAATCATACAGTTCTTTTAAGCATAAGAGCAGTTGAATTGCACTACAGGGGGAAGTTATAAAACATATGATTAAATGTAACTAAATTAGGTAAAAAACACAAAAACAACTCCATAATTTTGAAAAATCTCTAAAGCATACCGGCAATAAACAGGTTTGTGAGACATGGAAACCCGAGTCTTTTTTGCCTAAGTTTGCATTTCATGTATGAAAGACGTAAAGATAAAGGAAGACCAGAGTTGATGCATTTTCAGAGATGACTTCTTACCTCTCAATGAAGTCATGCTCTTTAAAATCGCCTCCAAAATTATTACATAGAAGTTTAGCATAAAGCTTGACACAAAGTTAATTTTCGCTGTATTATAAATTAAACTTTGAACTTTCATGACAGTCAGATAAAAAGCTATGTACAAATGACAAATTCAATCTAATTTCAGAGATTTCTATTTTCCTATAGCCCGGAAAGAATCTTCATTGTATATCCACAAGAGACTTACAAGAGCCCTCATACACAGTAAAAATCTTATTCCTTCCCTACCCTTGGAAAAACAGTACAAAACAAAAAAAAAGACAAACAAAAAGGCAGCAATTAGCCTCATCAGGTAGGCTTTGGATGAACAGTAAGTATGAGAAGAAAGAGTCCACCACCTAGAAAAAACAACTCTAGTCATAAAAAACCACAATTGAACTTTAAGAAGAAAAAGCAACAGTGTTCATTTCTACAAAAGGTACAAAAGGGGACCAAAGATACAGACAGTCAGTAAAAAGGCTACTGTTCTGTGTCCACATTATGTTGCTTGTAGTAAGGAGAAATCAGCATAGGAAGACTTCCAAAGCTTGTGGTGTGCACCTGAATTATCAGACGTTCCTGCCAATGCCACCGTGAAGAACCACATGCCCAAAGTAGAAGACTGCATTGCAACGACTGCAGAAGGCTGTGGGAGAAAGCTAAAGAGGAAAGAGATCCCATGTTAATCCCAGGACTAAAAGCATTTCACATGTTAGGCCCCTTTTCTACAGAGCACCAAGACAAATATCTTGCAGCCAAGAAGTATGTTTGGACAGACACACAAAAGAAGCTGACTCACATCAACACACGCGGTTTGAAGGGCAAGTCCTGCCTTTTCATACCTGAACACAACACATTCATGAATAGCCATCAAGGATAATGCTCAAAGTTATGAAAGCTCAAACACCACGTTAAAGACATCTTTCTCTGCAGCTCAGAAATTTAAGTTTAATTTTTAAAGAGAAAAAAGCCACCTGTGTTTCTTTGTACATAAAGACAATAAAAACAGAAAAATAATGGATCCGCCTGCTCATTACTGTGATGGGAGATGCTGCTTGGACCTGACTTATTCTTTTACAACCACAAATTGTATTTCTCCTAAAAAAACTGCTTACAGAAAAAAGGACTTTAAACAAGTAACTTGCTTCATTTTATAAAATCTGGAACAAGGCTTTCTCTACTCACAAGACGCAGACTACAACCACTGCCCTCATGTCACCCATCATACCCTCCAGAGCAGAACAGCACTCACTGAGACCTTCGCTGGAATAGTCTCCATCTTCCCTCCAGACATGGTCAGCATTATGGCCCTGCTTCAGCATGCAACAGTCAAATACCTGAACAAACCCCAGCTTAACCACAGATCTTTCTTGGATCATAACTAGGGTGACTCAGCATCTGGTAGCATTGAGCCCTAAGGACACATGCAAAAAGAAATTAGCAATTTCCATTTAAATGCTAATACTTATTCTTCCCAGTGAAAATTGAAGTATAACAAGCGATCTCTCATCACACCGAAAGAGCCTTGATTGTTATTTAATGATCACAGCAAATAGTTAGAAAGCATGAAATGAAGCTAATAAATCTTCTGTTGAGCCTGACACTTTCAACAAGCAAAAGTACTCGAAGGTTTGAAAAACAGTTCTGTCTGATTTTTTTCATCTTAAACTAAACTTTCCATGTTCTTCAGTCACAGATCCATATACTGGCACCGCACAAACTGAAACACCCGGCTACTTAAATAATTATTTTTAATAATTCTTTTTAGTGCTACCTATACAGTATAAAATACACTATATTCTACAAAATTCAAGTTTGTTCATCAGCACTATTCACCGCAGCACTTGTCTGCCTTTCAGGGATAAATTAAGAAATAAGACAAACACTATGGAAGTAGGGTTTTTTCCTTTCTTACTCCAGTCTCCTAGGAGGATATAAATACAGTTTGGTTGGTTTGGTTTTAAAGCTACATTCTGTTGTAAGTAAAGACAAGCCCAGGATGATTTTTGTTTGATAATTAAATAATTTTAACCATTAATTAAACCATTTAATATTTTTTAATAATAGTCTATGAGACTGCTTTTTCTTTCTCCCCTGCAAAAGGGAAAGATGAAACAAACAGACGTTCATGAGACTAAAGCCTGTGACTTTTGAAACTTAGTAGTCAATACTTAGATTATTCGTAATAGCTTCAATGAATTAGTGACCACTGAAATGCCTACTTCATTTAGCAGAAATTTACTAGTTTATTCATAAACTTGTAACACTAAAATACCCAGAGAGAAGTGTCCATTCTCGAAGTCTCTTCATGCACCAATAAAAACACCACTTTGGCTTTAACTACGTAAAAACAATACTGCCATTACCTACCCTGAGAACTGTCTCATTTTTGTTGCTAATATAAACATACATGTGCATATGTGCGTACACATGAGAATTACAACACTCCCACACACGGCAGCCCCAGTACAAAACAGTATAAACTTTCTCCAGAGTTAAAAAGTATATGTAAAATACCACAAAAGCAATGCAATTCTATTTCAATTTTATGTGCAGTATACTCTAAATAGAGATATATGTACCAAAGCACCATTTTCAGACTCCATACCAGTGCCATAATCAACTGTAGAGGGGCATCTGGAACAATTCTAGAAAGAAAATGGAGTCTCTGACAGGCTCAAATGTGTCCAACAAAGAAGAGGTTACAAGTATTTGCCTTATGTTACCTCCCTCCCCTTCCTTTCTCTCCTCCATTGATTGCCCCTTCAACAGAACAAGTTGGGTGGATAGCCTCAAGTGTCTGGACAGTGGGCTCATGTCATGGCACAAAAGATGCACATCAGATCTGTGGCGCTTGGCCTGTGTGATGGAGTAAGTTACACGATACTAAACACAAGCTTATCTCCTTATTCATCTCTGAAAAACTTTGAACAGCACAACAAAGAACCAACCCATGGCCACAAGAAATGTAAACTGCATCTGATCTGCTGAATCAGATCATCTCATCACATAAGTCAGGTCAATTACATTTCCATTACCTATTTCTACAGTTATAAAAGTTCCCTATGCCATGAAATTAATCTTGAAAGACCTCAAGGTAGGTGGTCTAAGCTCAGCACCACATGAAAGCAAAACAAGCTGCACCCAAGAAATACTGGACCCTTTCCAATACACCAGTTGTAGACAGAGCTGGTAGCAATTCTGATAGCTGCTAGGAAGCTAAAGGTTACTTAACAACTATGACTTGAACACCAGTTTCCAGTTGTAATTCTGCCAACTTCAAATCCTTCAGGCTGAAATTCTTCTTGCTTATCTCGATATAGATTTTTGAAATTATACTAAAAGAACTGCACCACATCTGTAAGACAATGAGTGTGTGTTATGTATTTGAACAAAATATAGGACTCCTCTACTCTCTTTGAGAAGAAACATTAATACCTAGGCATTTCAGAGGAGAGACTTGAATGACCCAAGAGTTCTATCACATTTCAAACTTAGAAGAAATGCATAGTATGGCCAATCTGATAAATCCAAATCCATCTGTCTAACCTGTAGGTTGTTGAGGACTGCAACTTGGATTAGACAGATTCAGGGAAAAGAGAATAGACACCTTAGCAAATAAGGGACAGGACTGAAGGAGAATTCGGGGGTAAGTCTAAAAAAGATGATGCTACAGGGGTCTATTTATATTAAAACACATTCCTCTCCACTATCTGGTTGACTTCCCAGGCACACTAAACTCAACTTGCATGTATGTGCATTTGCTATGACCATACTGCTTTCAGAGGAACTCTGACTCCCTCTCTGCATTCGGTATATGAATAAGGACAGCACAACAAACTAAATCTTATCTGCAGGACACTTGCTTTATTTAAAAATGGGAAAGCATATAGGAACTGCTGGAAGGAGCAAACGCAGCAGTGGAGTCCAGTGCACATCACCGAGCAGTTTATGATGGAGCCTCTTAGGGTGAAATGGGACATCTGAGACAAACACACATGCTGTGCTTCAAGACCAGCAAAAGAGCAAGACAAAATCTGGGGCATGGAAGTTGCAAAGAGCTGCAAATAAACCCACAGAGGACTGTCACAACCTGAACTGTAAACTGTCTGATCTAAGAGAGGATTTTTAAACATATTGTTAAAAATCAATTTCCTACTACACAAGAGAAATCACAACCTTAAATCTTAGGTTAATGAAGGCACAGGGACCTCAGAACTATCACAACAGTTTTGAAGGAAATAAAAGTTACACAAACAATACGTGAAGACATTTCTAAATATAATTTGTACAAAAATTCTTTTAGACTTTTAATATCTCATAAGGAAACAAAAGAAGCAAAAAGCAATTTTATTTCTCCTTTCTAAACATTGCCATAAAAACACCTGATCATTGATGCTAACAAAATTTAACTCAGGTACCCAAGTTCCTTTAAATTTCAAGAGTATTAACTCTTGGCAAAGTCTTACCATTGAACTTAAATAACATCAAGCACATGTGTAGTACAGTTCAAGGGGAAACAAGGTTTCTGACCCAATCAGGTGCCCTATGCCACAGAGAACTTGAATTGCATCCTGTTCCCATTATTTGTCAAGCCAGGAGCACTTCTCTGGTGGCAAGAACAAGCCCCATCTCACCACAGCAAAACTGGTACAGCAGTTCTGTACAGAAAGAGCGTCCAGCACAGCCACACTGTGCAGTCTTGATTCCTCCCTAGAGCATAGTCATCCATCCTGTCGAATGAGGCAGTGGGGAACAGTAAGTAGTCTCATAAGCAGAGTTTGTGTCCTAACACCCACATAAAAATGTAAAATTAAGCTTGTCTGCCTCTCTCACTTTCTAGTCAGTATATTTTGCTTACGGAACATTAACATTCTTTCCGATTCATCTGCTCAGCTTGGCAAAAATCTTCTTAAATGTTTTGTCCATGCACTCACAGACTGCACAGATTTCAGCTGTGACTGAAAGCTCATCGCTTTCAGTATTTAAACATGGCTTCATTTTTAGAAGAAAATGAGTATGAACGACTGCTCTAGAAGCTACAGTTCAAGAGATAAAAGCAATGGGAACTTTTGTATGTAGGAATTATCCAGCTAGCTAAAGTTTTTTTGTAACAGTTACATGTTTGCTTACAGACTAAATTACATATTAGTATCAAAGATAATACACAAAAACTACATTAAAATAATTACAACTGCAGCTTGGCTATCCTACTTACAAACAGAACCAAATACATGAGAAGTTACAGAATATAATATTCTCCATCCACTCACCTCTGACCACTACACCTGGCTTATTGTCCCATAGAGTATACAGTGTGAAAAGACCATTTTGGTACAACAATCCGAGAAGTTATCCATGGACAATGGAAGAATGTAGTAGAGATCAAAATAGTATTTGGTCTCAGGACTGGTAGAAATTGCCATTAATAACCAGAAATGTACAACATAGAATAGGAAAAAAGAAAAAAATAAATCCAACAAACAAATCCTAAACTTAAAAACAAACTTAATTACCTAATCAACATTTAGAGAAGAAAAATATTCAGTAAAGTGTAAGACTGGTCAGTGTTCAAGGCAAAGGAACAGAAAGAAGATGAGTGATTTGATGCACTATGGAAACAGAAGCGCTTCTTACATGTTTCTGCAACTATTTTTCCTAGGGCAGCATGAAAAATATATTTTGGATTCTTTACTTACAAGCTACGGAGATCTTATTTGTTATTCTGTCCATTTGAATAACAAGAAAAAAAAAAGCTTCTTTTCAGTTTGATGTTGTTAAACTTCTACGTGTAGTACAGGGTAAACAAATTTGTGTGCATCAGGTACAAAAACTTTCAAAGCAACTCTGTATAACGGCAGAGCTGAAAATCAGAAAACAAAAGACTTCATTAAGGCGTTTTGTGAAAACTGAAAAAGTTAATTTGTTTCTTTGACAACTTATGAGTTTGATTTCATTTGAAGAGGTCTTAATATTAGTAAATGGTTATAGCATTTAAAAAAAAGGTGAAATAGTGAAAAACCTGGCAAAGGGGATGGTATAAATCGAAACCATACTTTTCATAGAAGCACCAATCCTAAATCCCACAGTCCTTCTTACTTGATTAGCTACACAGTGTACTAGAAACTTTTAACTCCTTGCCTAAATCAACGTTACAAAAAGGAATGAAATGTTGCCAGATCTAGGCTGAAAGCCACATTCCAAAGAAGCTACTTCAAGACACACAACTAAGTATAGACAAAAGATAAGGATGATAGCACTGAACTCTAAAATATGGACCAGGAGAAATGAGAGAAGCTCTCATTATCCTAACATTAAGCCCTATGAAATGAGCATCCAGAGCTAAAGTTACATTAGGAAGAAATCCAAGCACATAAAGATACAGAAATGCAATTCAGGCAGCACAATATACACACCAGCTCACATAAATCCTTGCACGAGTCCCTCAGTAAGAGATTAAAGAAATTATGCAGTCATGGAATCAGAACCAAAATACTTCAGCCACTTAAAAGTAGGAGCAACTTGTTTCCTTTATGATAAAATACACTGCAACTTGTGTTAAATAACGTACCACATTGAAGGAAATATTTATATTATTTAATTACCAGAGAAAACAGAAGAAGCTAGAAATACCTAAAGGAAACTGATGGAATGGGCAATAAAGTCGGTAGACTAAAGGAGTAGTGACAAATCAAAACAATAAACACTGCATGGATAATACAAATAATCTGGAATCATACTCGAATATAAGCAACAAACTAAAGAATTCTGAATTGCTTTAGAGGCTCCCATAAAACATTTAGCTCTTCAGCAATCAGAGAGGTCATAAAAAACAAACTTAGCCCGAATAAAACCTGGAGTAACAAAACACCATGAAAGCTATTAAATCATCACTACAGAAGTCAATCGGATGTTATACCAGAGCAGAGTGTTCAAATCAAGACATGTTATCTTGAAATAGTAATGCAGTGCTGGAAAGTGGAAAGAGAATCAGCAATTCCAGCAGCACCACCGAAGTGCAACTTCATTTTCAGCGAGGTGAAACTTTGTATGTCAACAGATTAACAAAAAAGGACTGCTCTTCTTGAAGGGAAACATAGCAGAAGTACACACTAAGTATGGCACAGCATCTAGAACAAAGAGAAGACTGTTTCTTCCTCTTTCCTCTCAAACTGAAAAAAAAGGAAATGTGAAGAACTGAAACATGACTATTTCAGAACTGGGAAAGGAAGGCATTTCACTCCTGGCTTACTAAGCAACCTGTGCACTTTTTTCAAAGAAGCAAGTGGGAACTAGGCCAAACAAGAAATGAGATTTTTTAAAAATATATATTTATAAATATACCAAGATAGTAATCATCATAATATTCTCTAAAAACAGAAGATAAGATTTATAAATCCATAGAGTTAGAACTTCTAGATGAGGGCCACTGAAGTGGTAGACTTTGTTCTAGGTCTGTGCCACAACTACCTTTTGCCCACATCTTTCCAAAGACTGGAAGAGCATTCCTAAAAGAAAGCTATACTTCTCATAATTCTCCAGAAGGTAGATGTAAAGCACCACGATGGACTCCAAATGTAAAAGCACAACATGACACTCATACCAGTGAATTAGAGTTCACTGTTTGTTTCCTTCTGTTAGGTCTTGGTAAAAAGGAAGAGTAAACCTACCTAAACAAGTAACAATCACAAAAACATACGTTCAAAGCTCAAGCAAGTGTTGGAACAGGCCCTTCAGATCTCTTGCTTCAGGATGTATGTCAAGAGCTTATACAAAATAAGGCAAAAGTTTTCTGCAGGGCACAGATACCTCAACTGCTCTGGATTTCTTGCTCTTTTCTCTAAGGCAGCAGACCCCAGTGCTGCTGTCAGAAAGAACAGTGACTCATACATATGGGTAGCCCAAACCATTCTAGCAGCACCTGCCCTCCCTTACCATGAAAACGCTTCTCCTTTTGTACAGGTGTTCATTACACTGTTTCTTAAAGGTGGAAGCTAAACCTTGTGCAAATTATCTGATTTCAGCATACACTATGTAAGAATTAGATCAATTAAAAGAAAGGAGGAGGAGGTTGGCACCTCCCAAAATGAAGTGCTACTGTCTATTGAGAAGGCCTTCAATATCCTGTGAGTACCTGAAAGGAAATAACCACAACCCAGAAGGAAACAGTTCAAGATTTGAGACAGTCAAGCTGCAGAAGTGCCACAAAAAAGTCAAAATAAACTCAAACTAAAATAATTTCTTCTCTTCCTGCTAATTTTAAAATGCATGAGTTGTACCTAGAATCCATTTTCCATTCTTAAAATTCAGTAAACTTATTGTAGTGAAATACCAGATTTTTCCCTTCCTTGCAGGCAAATTATCCATAAATGGCAGTTCACTTAAAAAAGTTTGTGCAAATATATGTCAATAAATGAACTATGCACCCTACTTAAATTAAAAAGTTGACATGACAAATAGATGAAAACATGAATCCTCAGTAACACCTCTGGTAACCTTAGCCCAGCTGCACTTCCACTCATCAAGCTGTCCTTCACATCCTAAAAACACAAGTGAGAAATGCTCAACAGGACCTGACATACTTTGTTTGTAAAAAATATCATTTCCATAGTAAGAAGGAAGATCAGAGTCTTATTTAACTTTGAAAATTGATTCTATTAACAAATAAGACATTATTCCTTACACAAGAAATCTTCCTTTTATCTGGAGATGCAGAAGTTTCCAGACTTTTTTCATTTTGATCTGTTTCAAGGGAGTAATCCTTGAGACCAACAAAAACCAACCTCAAAAAACAGTGGCATGGAGCAGCCAAAAATATATTATTCAACAAAAATGCCTTCAGGTCCTGCTAACAGCTTTGGAAACTGCTCAAGTACAAAGACTGGCCATTCACATAGAGAAAGCATTTCTGAATAGCAGATAATATGGGGAAGACATAGCAAAAAAGCATCACTGAGTGAAAAAAAAAAAAACAAACCAGAAAAAATAATTCACATAAATCATTCACAATATTGTTGGCTCTTCATACACTATACAAGAAAGATATAAAAGGATGTTAATGTTTAAAGAGGCAACAATCAGTATGAGAGAATAATGAAGACTAATATGACTTGTAAAAGCTCCCAAAGGCCCTGTTCTGGATGGGAGTCCCACAGTGCTATGTACAGCAACACAGATGAGTCCCCACCTCAGAAACCACACACTCCAAAGGCAATTAAGCTAAAATAAAATTAACTAGGATATTCATCTGATGTGTTTAACAGCTCTGGTTCTTATATGTTCTTATATGTTTTTGGACTCTGTACCACCACTTCAGCCTAGAGGAAAAGAGGATTACAATTCTTTTTCTGGCAACCTGATTCAGGAACAGTAAGGGATGTTAAGGAAAAAGAAACAAAATATTCACCCTCTCAATCATGAAGTGGTTAGCTCACACAAATGCTGCTTATCCTGCAGAAGGGGAAAACCAGACTGCTTTCTAAGAAGCAGATTCCTCAATTATGTAACTTTTTTTCTTTAAGAAGCTGGTACTGGGTATTTAATTTCTATAAAATGCACTTTAATCTACAAAGAAATTTTCAAAGTCCATTTCCATCAAAATATTAGCCCTTCCTTTGCATTATGTATTCTTTACAAAATACATATTTTTAAGAGGATGTTGCAGGAAAATGGCTGGAAGTCATCCCAGAAACTACTGCATTATATATCCTTTCTGTAATTCAGGTGAAAAAGATAGTATACATTATTCTAGACTGGAAGACAGAAAAGAACAAGTCACTGTGGATTCAGCATCTGCTGCTGGAACAGCAGAAATTATTTTTATGCAGCAAGAATGTCCCTTCTAAAACATATACACAATTCTTCGTAAAATTTAAAAGATTTAATCAATTACCTACAAGTTTTCTGTTCACTTTTGTTGCGTTGGAGGTCAAAGGGAGACTATAATCACAGTTCATTTGCAAAGCAATTAACACAGATGCATGAACTTATGCAAATATTTGGTCAAAAAGTTTTAAGAGGAACCTTGTTCTTCAACAATCAATACAGCAGCAATGTGGAAAAGTCTGTTATGGTTATATGGTCTGTGGCCTATTATACTTCTAAGAGGAAAGGCTAAGAGAATTGGAACTGTTTAGCCTGGAGAAGAGGCAGTTTTGGAGTGACCTAATTGTGGCCTTCCAGTATCTGAAGGGAGCCTACAAGAAAGACGGAGACTTTACAAGAGCAGGTAGTGATAGGACAAGGGAGAATGGATTCAAACTGAGAGTAGGTTTAGATTACATGTTAGGAAGAAATTCTTTACTGTGAGGGTGGTGAGGCATTGGAATAGGTTGCTCAGAGAGGTTGTGAATGCCCTGTCCATAGCAGGGGGGCTGGAACTAGATGATCTTTAACATCCCTTCCAACCCAGGACATTCTGTGATAGACACAGATAGAAAAAGGAACCCAAAAATAACATAATGAAAACAACCTTGACACTTATGCTGCTTAAAGATGCAAATACAGTAACAAATTACAGACTGCTTTCAGGATCACTCCACTTCTAAAAGCTCTAAATATGTGCATTTCTAAAATCCCACTATTCAATATTAAATACTGAAAATTAAGTTAATATATCCTACTCATCCTTAATCCAGTAATACCTTTAAGTTCTGATGCACCTAATTGCAAAGTACTGCTGTAGCTAAAGATTATCCCCAGCCAGATAGATCCTAAGAAATCCCTTAAGACCCCTTTTTTCGAGAGGGATGAAGCAAGATTGGAAGGTTATAACATATGGAAAATGCATGAGAAATCGCAGCCTAACAGAGATACTAGAAAGGAGGGTAGCACCCAGAAAAATACAGCTCTTAATGGCTATTTAAATGGCATCCAGTCTCAGTTTTCAGTTCCCATGCATCATTACAGCAGCTACAGCCGGAGCCAAACCCTGTTTGCACAGCTTGGAACTCAGGTGCACAGCACAGAGAGCCCAGCGTAGCCAAGAGCCACCTTGAGGACAAAGCTGATAAAACCAAATGCTGATTTTCTTGCTGGGAAGAATAAACATGTACAGTGACATCTTCTTATGAACAACTAAGCACTTATATAGCAACAGAAGTGGTTCTGTGCATGTGTGTCTACATGCACAACCTGGTAATATACACTGGTTGCAGAAGCCTGTGGTCCCTGGATACTCTTGTGTGAGGCATTAGGGGCGGGGACAGGGACACAGGGCTCTTGCTGCACTTGGTAGGATGTTCTCAGAGGCTGCTTCTAATCCACCTCCACTTGTTTGCTATGACACACTGCCCTCTCCACTGCCTAAAGCACAAGCTAGTCTAGTGCCCAGAGAACTTAGTGGAGCAGACATGAAATCACCACCACAGACCTTCCTAATCTTCTACTACTCTCTGAAGTTGCATAGCCTGAAGAGCAGCTTGAAGCCTGGAACCCCCAAACTGCAGGTATGTCAAGTTGCCCACAACTAAATGTCATATATCCATTAATACCTTTGAGGTACCTTGACTCCCTGGTGCCCTCTCTATCTTCAGCATCTGTACAGCTGTACCCATTAACAGCCAAAAGTCAGATTAACCTGCTTAGCACAGCTAATACTAGTGTTAACACTGTAGGAACGTGTTTAAACTTGACACTGAGTAATTAAAGTAAATCACATGTATTTAAAGTACACTGTTCCAAAGGCACTCAAATCATTGCAGCGCTGTAGATAATTATGTATAGCAGTCAGCGCACTGAAAAAAGAAGATGAGGAAATGTTCCTGACAAAGTGAAGGGAGCTGGTGTGCTCTGAACACAATCTGAAGAAAGAATACGGGCGTTGCATAGCATATAACCTATAAATTAAGCTGTCAATAAAAAGAGAGAGACTAGGGAAAATAAAGGCAAAAGAAAAACAACTATTTCTTCAAATGAACCTCAGTTGCTGAATCCCTCTCTATAAATCTAATTGTATATATTTTAAAATCCAATATCACTTTGTTCTAAACATTATTTCCTAGATGTCAAAATCAGCACAGAGGACCATGTATTTCTTGAAATAAATTTGACAGGCTACTATATTATACTTTTCATGCTTACCGGTATGCTACAACAGTTAATTTATAAAAAATCAAAGCTCTGTAAAAGCAAAGTTATATCTCTAGGATATTTTCATGAAACATTGTTTTGCAGCTAATAGTCTCTAAAAAGGAAAAAAATTGATGGATGAGAAAGGGTTCTACCCAAAATGACTAATGAAGAAGAGGAAGGAAAGGGTAGCATGTGAATCTGCAGCAAAATATAATGTAATTATTGATCTCTGCAATCAGTAGCAGGTTGTCTTTCAGATCACAGGTACTTTTATAGTTACACAAACGTCCTTGCTTGCTCAACAGTGAAGGTCTTAAAACAATTGACCTGATTTTGGGGGTTTTTAAAGGGTTAGGGGCTCCTATTCAATCTGTTTATTGGGTATCATTTAAAAAGAAAAAAAAACAGGAAACACAGTAAATAATGAATGATGTTATAATAGAAAATTACAGCATTAGCATAAGTAGAATAAGCAAACCTATAGCAGCACAGCAGATTAATGACAGTTACATCAACACGAAACCTGGTAAAAGACAGTTTTAAAATGCTCTTACACAACAGAAAACCTGAAAAGGCAGAAGGGTCTTAGGAAGCTGAACTTATACACACAAAATGAACTACAGGTAACGCTGCTGAGAGATGTATGTATCTTACCCGTGAGTACAGCTTTTGCTGAAGGGTCTGCCAGATCCAGCGCAGATTTCCCATCGGTGTTCCGAATGTTTGGATCAGCTCCGTGCTGCAGCAGCACTGTGCAGGGAAAGCAGAAACAGTATCTTACCTCAGGTATACACAGGTTATTTACTGTTAATTGTCTCCTCGGCATGATGTAGGCATAAACACACATTGCACAGTTTTCTTTGTTTTTCCTTCTGGGTTTTTTTTTTTTTTCTCTCTCTCTTTTTTTCCCCCTTTTTTTTTTTTTTTGTTAAGCACTGCAGCAAAGGATCTTCTCCAGACTAAGGTTAAGTTGGCAAGTTAAGACAGAGTAAGACCACATGACTTCGCATGGTAAACATAAACCCTGAATCTCTTGCAATACTCGGGTTTGGGTTCCTCCTGACAGCTATAGCTGGTATGCTGTGCAGTCACTGACTCACGCTGGGAAGTCTGCTGAGGAACCTGCTTCTGCCTTTACTACCACTACTGCTGCTTGTTACCACTCCTGCTCCTTTTCCTGCTGAATATCTCAAGTCACTCCGCCTCTGTAAATCAGTAATACCCCAGTCTTCCAGTGGTTCATCACTTGCCCAGAAAATCTTAACCATGGCACACTGGCTCACCTTCAAAAACTGTAACAAATAAGGTAAGATGTGTAACCCGGTACCCTGCAGACTGGATGTTCAGGGGCTATTATTCTCACTGGTGTTTCTTGTCCCTACTAAGCCTATAAACACATAAAAGTTCAAGTATATAAAAATGCTTAGAATGCAATATGCGCCATATGGATAGGAAGGCACTGATACAGTAAATTATCATCAACTAGAAAATCTCATTTAGAAAAACCAGTATTTCATCTGTAAACTCTTTTGATCAGGAACAACATAAAGAAATTCAGATCACCATCTCAATATCAATGCATTTCCTACAGAATTGGAAAACAAAGCCCATGGTAACATTAGAGGGCTGACAAAAAAGGGCGCAAATGTCATGCAAAATAAGCACAACATATTACAAATTCAGAGCAACAGCTACGCACTAGTTTTGTACCAGTGTGAAAAACAGGACAATACACAGAGACTCAAGGTGAAGGAGACAAGTAATAAAAACCAGCAGATATTTATGGTTACTCTTATAAATACATCTGTTGAGATATAGAGGGACTGAAGAAGTCAAGACAAAGAAATACTTGCAAACACTTTTTGTAACTAAGGGTGCAAAAACACTTCATAGACAGGATTCTGCAGGAAAAAACCATAACCAATTCAGAACAAAGTAATTACTGATATTATATTATATATATATATGTATATGTATTTCACTTTAATCAGCAAAACACTTGTCAGAAATATACTTTTTTCTAAATTAAAAATTTAACTGGTAGTATTGTTTTTATTCAAACCTCTTTTCTTATACATTTCTGACTGTAAATTCTTTTAAGATTGCCAAATTTCATATATTTAGCTTACAGGATGCAATGCTACATGCTTGCCCCTAAGTTGAACTTTTGGAGAAGTTTGGTGTTTCAGTGAAGTAAATTGACTTATTTTATGCTTTGTCTGATGTTTTTGAAAGAAGACTCAAGTAGGAAGATTGGGCTTTGCTGGTTTTTTGTTTGGTGGTGGGTTTTTTCCCCCCACGTCAAGACAAAAACATCAAAATGGGGGAAAAAATAGCTAGCACGTGCTTACAGAATCTTGTTAGGCTCTGGCACCTACGTTTCTGAAGATACCATCTGTGCCATACATGCTACCACCCCCTTCGAGATCTTACTCACAGCCAGGTTTGAGACTGAGCCAGCCTCTCAAGCCACTCAGGCACATTCCAGCAGGAAGAGGCAAACAGGACAGTAGAAAGTACAGGAACTAAGTATGGAGAGACAGACTCAGTATATTCTGTCTCTATTCTCTTGGACCCTACCAGTGAATTTATATACCTGGGGAGAGGGAAGCCATTTGTCCCAAGAGGCATCAGGGTAAGAGTAAGACCCTAAAAGAGGGTACCAGCAACTAAGTGTCTATCAAGAGAAAGCAGCTAGTACAAAATGACGAAATAGCACAGCACTGGATGAGAAAGCAAAGAAGGATTCACACACCAAAAGGTCTGGGACAAAGAGCTGGGGGAGAAAACTGAAAAAGATGTGGCAGGGGAAAAGATAATAGCGCAGATAAAGAGTCCATGAAGAAAGACCAGAAGAGAGGAATGATTGGGATCTAACCACGGTTTGGAGGTTTGGGCTAGCATGTGAAGCCAAGTTGAGGTAGGTTAGGGCAAGAAAGGTGACTTTGAAAAACAAGAGGTAACAGGTGTATAAATCTCAAAGGGATCTGCAACGGCCTGAGCCCAGTGTTAAAACTGAAGTACATGTTTTCAAGTCTCTTGATTCTTCAGTCCTGAGCAAACAAACCAAGAGCACATCCCTGCTACGACACCACAGTACTGCTTTTAGCTCCTCTCCTGGCTAAAATGACAAAGGATTATGCAGTCTATGTAACCTGTTCATACATGTAAATGAACCATGAAGGGTTTGGGCATGGCTTACAACATACAATTTCCGTGTCTGGTTTTTAGTTTTTTAAAACCCTAGACAACTACATTAAAAATTTACTAAAAAGTCTTAAGCTGGTTGCGTGCAAACACCTTGAATTACTGACAGCCTGTGGAACATACACTTAAAGTGGTCAAACTAAGTTCAGGAAAAGAACCTATCAGAACTCAATTGCTGTAACTATGAGACTTATCCTTCTTGTCTCTGCAATCACTCATCCCACTTGACATAACCCTTCCAGCCTCTCCAACAGCCAAGGGTATGGTCCTACAGATTCAGCTCTAGAAACCCTGTGAAATGAAGGCAATGGCATCTTGCGAGAAGAAACCAATCGTATAAATAAAGACTGTATTAGAATGCATATGAATAAAGGAAGAAAACGCAGGTCACAAAAGCAATCTTACTCTTGCATTTCCTCTACTGACTATTTGATTCTAACCTTTCCATACTTTTTAAGTACATAATCACACACAAGAGTATCCCAGTGAGCAATGTTGTCATCAACAAGAACTAATGAGAGAAATCTGGCATTTGATGTTTAGCCTATCGGTGTAACACAGCTGTACTTCTATACCTGGCAAACCACAGGTAGCTTCTAATTGAATGTTCTCCTGCGTGTTCAAAACCTTTAACGCTTTAGCCCAATACAAAGTCTCTTCTAACCACAGGGTATTTGAGATCTAGACACAGTGTGCCTCTCTAAATTTCCTTTTCAGTACACTGGGGATGTGTAAAAATGTCAAGATAGATCTCCTGTGTGGGAAAAAAACATTCCTTCTATAAAGAAACACAGCAGAACAAGCCATTCTAACTAATTGTAGCTATTTTGGATTTCAAACACTGCACACTGGTTTTAGAGGACAGTTTCTGAGTGGCCTGAAAAGGGAATGTGCAAATAGCTTATGTTAAGAAACTGCTGTTAACAGCTAAGTGTAAGGATGCTGTGCACAAAAATTAACTCCTGGAACTTTGTTAATTACCATATTTGGATACGCTGGTTTATTTCCTCCTGACAATGGGGACATTGAGGTGTATTTTTCTGTACTGCAGGTAGCATCCTTAATGATCTAGCAATACCATTACCTGGCTATCCCTGCCTATTCTACAGACCACTTTGTACAAAGAGTATAAAGAAGCTCTTCTTTTTACTGTATCTTCATACTGCATATGGACCTCAAAGTCCTGTAAGTTTAACTATAGTACAAACCTGGACTGGTTCAGAGTTGTATTTTTATCCTCACTGCAACTGCTAAAATACTTCAGTTTCTGATCTTCACATACCATCTGAAATGCCTTATTTAATTACACTGCTATTATACCAGATCAGTGCTAGAGACAAGAAAGGCCATATTCTTCCCACATTAACAAAAAAAAAAAGTTACTGTATTGCACAGAGTATATAATACAACCACTAATCATTTCAGATTACTACCGACTCACTACAGCAGGATGAAAACTAGAATTGGCTCACAGCCTCCTGGCAGAGGTATTTTGAACTGTGAAGTTAACCAACACAACCTCACTTGGCTGTCAAATTATAAACCCACCAAGAACAAACATTTCTACTTTTAGCAGTTTCAACCTTCACATTTTCAGCAACAAGGTATGGCAAAGACTTCTCTGGTAGGTATACATCAACAAGTGACAAGTAAGTTTTTAAAATCTAAAACAACAGAAAAAAGTTTTTGTACACAGAAAACAGCACTCAGGTACTTAGTCCTTCCTCCTTCATACTGCCTCAGTTAAAAGTCCACCAGAGGAAAACACTTTTCATTGAAAAACATAAATAGAATGGGAAAAAAATAAATTTGTTTCAATATTAGGCACAAAGATCAGAATAGTTCGGTTATGACTTCTCTAGGCCCAACATCCACAGCTTCCTGACTATCCTTACAGGAATGCTGATGGAAAAGTTCACATTTGGTTTTGAATCAGAAGCACGCAAATACGAAAAAAAGGGCACATCCAAACTTTTGACTGCTGAGTGAAAAATGTAGGAACAACAGGCAAACCTTCCAGAAGCATCTGTACTTAAAGCTGCCTACTGCTTTTAATTACATTTCCAGTGTTCCTCACAGCTCTACCACTGCCTCTTCTCTCCCCTGTTATTTTATCACTGTGTCCCATTGCCTTGCGCTTGTGGTCCCTTCTAGCTATCTCAGCTTTAGTATATATTCTTTCTTCCCCCTTTTAAACTCCAACTTCTGGAGAAGAGCTTCAAAGATCCTTTTCAAACCATTTTACTGTAGCTTTATCTACTTACTCCCAAAGAATCAAGGTACAGAGAAAGAAGCCTAAGAATAAGGCCTCCTTTTGACCTACAACATAGGCACTATCTTCCATCTCCCTAAAGGACACCTTTGGGGCAGGTCAGTCTCTCACTAACCTTAGGTCCCAGGAACACACACACCTCTCAGTACAAGTCCCTTGTAGGACATGTTTCCAAGTTATACTTGACGAGAAATATGATGTGCTCATTCACCTCCACATTCCAAAAACATCTAGACAAACCACACTGGAATCCAAAGCATTAATTTTTTTCAGCCAATGCTAAATTCATCTTCTCCCCTAGCTACCTGTAAATGTAAATCAAACCACTGAGGTTTTGAAGCTTTTCTCTTTTTACAAGAGCAAGTTTTCTGCCTAGATACTATACTTCCTTAATTGAGAGTCCATAATTCCATTTTGGCAAGTTAACCAGATACATAAGCCTTCTTGCTAAATGGCCCTATATAACAAAAGTTGTAGCACCCAACTCTTAGCTTCATAAAATTGAATAGATGAGATACAGTTAATAACATTAACCACAACTGTATCACTGATTAACCTCTGCCTCTGTAAGCAAACTCAGACTTGGCCTTGTGATTAAGAAAAAGGCTATATTCATCAGCCACCGGAATTACAAGGTGAAAACATGAGAGGCAGTATCACTACAGAGGCTGCAAAGAGCTATAAAGGTTTAAGTATCACTACTAGACCTGATGACATGCACGGCCTCAAACACCACTGCCAGCTCAGTCAAGAGGAGTTGGGGAAAAAAAAAAAGAGAGAAGCAGGTCCTATGCTCTTGACTGTCCCTCTATAGTGAAAACCATCAAAGCTGAATGAAGAGAGGATTGTGGAGAAGAGAGGCTAAGCACACCTAAGGATGTGGTTCAGAATCAGAATAGGGTAGAGCCAATAACCAGACATATCCAGGAGCACTGCAGATAGCTAGTTCATTGGTAAGAAGACATGACAGCCAGGTGGCAGATCAGGGACAGGATAGGAATGCATTGGCTAGGAGAATGACAAACATGAAGGAGTATGAAGCAAAAATGAAAAATAAGGGCAGGGTGCAATTAAATCCCAAAGGGAATTTGGGGAGAAATACAGTAGAAATGCTCATGGGTGCAGGCTGTTCATGTAAGGAAAAGTTGCAGAAAACTGAATCTCCAGCAACAAAGGTGTCTGCAGACAGTTAACTGATGAAGACTTCAAAGACCTGCATTACTGAGTTGCTGTATAGGGTTTTATTGCTCAGGTGACAAACTGGAGTGGACTTTTCCAGGTTGAGAGCTGCTTTTTCTGAGGCAAAGGTTAAGGACCTCACTAAGCAGAGAATGCTCCTGGGACAAAGGGGACATGCAAAACAGTGCTTAGCTAGAAGGGAAGTAAGGCGACTCCAACCACCTAGCTTCAGGGGAATAAGGAGCATCTCTAGTATGATGAGAACAGACAACTCTTCAAGCAAAAAACAGAAGAACCTTTACAATAGCAAAGGAAAAAAAAAAAAAGGAATGCAAAGAACTGTAAAGCTGCTCCCCTGCAAAACAGCACTTTCACAGGCTATAGTTTCACAGAATCACAGAACGGGTCAGGTTCGAGGGACCACAGTGGGTCATCAGGTCCAACCTCTCTACTCCAGCAGGGTCCCCTAGAGCACTTTACTTAGGATTGTGTCCAGATGGCTTTGAGCATCTTCAGAGAAGGAGACTCCACAACCTCTCTGGGCAATCTGTTTCACCCAGACCACACCGGCAGAATCACCGTGCCCACCCCTGTGCTTTGGGCAGCTGCAAATGTTTGGTCAGGCAACAAGGTAAATTAGAAAAGTGATCACTTGCCCAGTCCACTTCCTCATGCAATGACATGGCATGCTCTGGGTGGCACAAGAAACTATGGTACAGGAACACGTGCTGGTGACAGGAGTTGAAAAGGATCATTTTGTGTTTCTAATTAAGAGTATATCTAGCATTACCAGCCAAAGCCCTGGTGGTTTAGTGTCAGCTGCAAGCACTTCCCATCATTTTGCCTTCTCTACTTTCCTTGTTCAGGGTATCCCAGTTTCCCAGACAAGGGTTTGTTCCCAATGGACCAGCATGTTGGTTTTGTTCTTTGTTGGGGCCAGACAAAGCAAGAGACAAATACGTCAACTGCAATAGTATGAAGCAAAAGCTTACAAAAGCAACGCTAGGCTCCACTATGCTGAAACAAAAAATTTCTAAGGGAATTAGAATGGTGTTCTCCAATAGCCTAGACAGAAATAAGAGTTCTGACAGCAGGAGAAAGCAGCAGACAAGTAGAGGGGAAAAACTGACAGTTTTAAGAAACAGTAAAAAGTCAGGGACTGCTTATATATTAGGAACCAAGGGGGAAACACTTGTGAAATGCCTCAAAGGAATTAGTGCATGGTCCTCCAAGAAGGTGACAAGGTCACTGACACAGCTGAAGTGCCTCTACCAATGAACAGAGCACGGGTATCAAACATGAGGAGCTGGAAGCCACTTTGCAGCTGGAAAAAGCTATGATCTAATTGCTATCACTGATATATCGTGGGAAGGATGACACAACTGGAGCACTGCAATCAACAGCTAAAAACTGTTCAGGAGGCACAGGCAAGGAAGGAAAAGCAGGTGGTTACCCTCCATGTAAAAATAAAATAAAATATAAAAAAATAGATTGCCTCTAGAGAGCCGCCTTGGAAAAACAGGAATGAACAAGTTGAGACCTTATGGGTAAAAATTAGGGGCCAAGCCAACAAAGGAAACCTCATGGCTGGTATTTACTACCGGCTACCTGATCAAGGGGAGTTTACTGATAAAAAGAGTTCTTACTTCAACTACAGGAGGTGTTATGCTTGCAGGCTCTGATCCTGCTGGGGGGCTTCAATCACCCTGACATCTGCTGGAAAAGTGGCACAGTAAGCTATAAGCGGTCTAGGAGACTCTTGTAGTGTGCTCAGGATAATTTCTTAATCCAGGTGACAGACAGTGCAATTAGAGGGGAGGCATTATTAGACCTGTTGCCTACCAATACAGATGAACTATTTAGGGATGTCAAGATTGGTGGCAGACTGAGCTGCAGTGGTCAGGCCCTGGTGGCATGAGGGGTATGGACCAGGTGAAGAATAGAGTAAGGACTCCAGATTTCAAGAGGGCACTCTCGGTTGTTTAATGAATTAATGGATGGGACTCCCTGGGGAAGTGCCCTGAGAGACAAAGGAGCTGAACAAAGTTGGTAGCCCCTTAAGGACATTTTTCTTAGAGATCAGGAGGTCTCAATTCCACAGGTAAGAACTCAAGCAAGAAAAGTAGGAGATGCTAAGGACCTCCTGGTCAAACTACAGTATGAGAAGGAAATGCACAGGCACAGGAACCAGGGACATATAGGCTGAGATTAGAGGGATGCTACCCAGGTGTGTACAAGTGGGATCAGGAAAACTAAGGCACAGTTAGAGCTGAATTTGGCATAGGATGAAAATAATAAGGGTTTCTACAGGAACACTGGCTAGAAAAAGGAAGATTAAAGTAAACATACCCCCCTTGATAAGTAAGACATGAGAAGTAGTAACAACTGATATGGAAAGGCTGGTAGGTACTCAACTGGTTTTTTTTTTACCTTGGTTTTCAACAGTAATCTCTCTTCCCACATCTCTCAATTCCCTGAACCTCAAGGCAGGGACTATAGAATGTAATTATGTCCATTATAAGGGAAACTAAAGGTTGAAGGTTCAAGACCATTAAACCTTCTGAGATACCTGAACATGAATCAGTCCATGGGACCCAGTGAGATGTATCCCAGGGTCCTGAGGGAACTGGTTGATGTTGAGCCATGCTCAATAAAACTGAGAAGTCATGGCAGTCAGGCAAAACCCCAGTGACTGGAAAAAGGAAAATGCCACACTCATTTTTAAAAAAGGTAAAAAGGAGGACCTTGGGAACTACCAACCAAGCAGCCTCACCTCCACACCCAGCTAAATCATGGAACAGATCCTCCCAGAAGACACATGGAATATAGGGAGTTGCCTAGAGACAGAAAGAGCAAATCATGCCTAATTTGGTAGCCTTCTTTGATGGAGTGACTGCATCAGTTGACAAAGGAAAAGCTACAAAAGAGCTTTTATCAGCATCTGCCTGAACTTCTGATAGGCTGGAACAAGTTGTCCAGAGAAGCTGTAGATACCCATCACTAGAAGTGTTCAAGGTCAGGTTACCCAGGGCTTTGAGCAACCTGATCTAGGTAACATTATCCCTACCTGTGGCAGGGGAGGTGAACTACATGATCTTTAAAGGCCCCTTCCAACTCAAACCATGCTACGATTGTAATCCTTCAGGCCAGTTCTTGGAGATAGAGTTTTAAAATTTATACAAATACATGGTTTAAATGGTTATTTCCAAGTAGAAGAAAGCTACCTCTAGTAAAAAAAGGGGTACTTTGGCCAAATGTGGTATAATCTAGATAAAAACACAGGAACTGCTTGCACGCTTCCGTTACCTTGTCATTAGAAAAACAATAGCAGCAGCTGCTGGGGGCATCAATATACACACAGACAGCTTGGAATATGGTTCTCTTAGCAGAGGCATTTCTTGCTTTGTAGCTGAAATGACCATTTGGTCCATCAAGGTCGAGGATAGCCATATCAAACATCTCCCTTTACAGACATAGATCTGATCTGTGAAAGGCAGGTTCTCATGCATCCATGTGTTGCAGAAATGGCACCAGTTCCTACAGTAATAGGATGCAATACCAAATTGAGCAGAGGCCCAGTAAAAGATGAAATGGAGACTGCTTAGAGGTCAGGTTCCTTCAGCTTAAGTGAGCAATTCACAGAAATAGGTTTCAAGGCAGCAATAGGAAAGCAAAGAAGTATCACGAACAAGGTCTCCCAGTACCAACTTTTTGCTTGTTTGTTTTGAAGGGAGAAGGATCTAGACAAAAAGAATATTACAAAGCATCACTTTAAAAGGACTTTATTCCATTTTCTTGCAAACTCTGATTTTTCAAAAAGACTCTTTTGTCTCAGTCTTTTCGTTGTTTACTTTCAGACTTTGCTGAATGAAGTTTCAACCTCTTAGCAAGACAGCCTGACTCCCGGTCTATATATACCTACTGTAACCTTACCTCTCAACATACTACAAAAGACTTCAATGCATTCTAGAATTCAATTGGCAGTAGATGTTCCAGAGATCAGATTTATCTAACTGAAGCAAAGTAGAGGAAAAGCATCTGAACCAAACAACCAAAACCACAAGTATGATTGCAACAGTAAGAGCTCTTTCAGCAGGGGAAGAAGATACCTTTTTGAAAGGCTCCTTCGTCCCCCAGTGATTGCCTTCAACTGTGTCCCCCTAAGTAGGTGCATCCTGAGTTACACAATCCTGAGCAACATGCTCTAGGAAACCCTGTTTGAGCAGGGAGGTCAGACTGGATTCACCTCCAGCGGTCCCTTTCAACCCTACCCATTCTGTGATTTTAACTACGACTAGTTTTCTATGCGTAGGAAGCACTACAGAATTGCTCCCTGGTACACCAGTTCTGCCTCCCTCTAATTAAATATGCATAGAAAGAAAGAACATGAAGAAAGTTCCAGAGCCTGTAGGCAGCACAGCAGGCTGATAATATCCTTCTGCCCTCAGAGAAAGAGCCAGAGTTGGTAGATTGCTCAGCCTACATGAACAGCAATTCAAAGCCTTGATCTTGCCTGAACTTAATGAAGTAAATATTCCTGTTTCCTTTTTTGGATGTAATACTTTTTAAGTTAAAATTTTTCATTTCGGCTAACAGTGAGGACAAAAGTATATGCAGGTTATGCAGAATGAAGTCTTCTGGGGAGCTTCTAGAAGTGTAACTGCAGTTGTTTTGGTTTTTGGGCTTTTTTTGCATCACGCCAGAGACAGCAAGTGTTCATTATAGAACACTTCCCCCAAGAACACTATCTGCACAAAAAGCTGTGTAATATAAAGGAAACTTCGGGAGTTCCACAATGAATCTGCAAAATGTAAGAACTCTAGAAGCTTCAGTCACCAAAAAAACCAACAACCAAACAGAAAACTTTCTTTGAGTTAATAGGAAATGAAAGACAGTACAATAAGCATTTATTTAATCCCATTTATTTGCAGCCATGAACCATGAACACGCACTCCTTTTTCACAGAATCACACTGAATCATGGAATGGTTAAGGTCAAAGGGACCTCTGTAGATCATCTGGAACAACTGCCCTGCTGCAGCTGGGCCACCTATAGCCAGTTATCCAGGACTCTGTCCAGATGGCTTTTCAATATCTCCAAGGTAGGAAACCCTACGAGCTCTCTGTGCAACCTGTGATTAGTTGCCGTGATGGTAAAAAGTGTTTCCTGGTGTTCGGAAGGAACCTCCCAAGTTTCATTTTGTGGCAATTTCACATAGGGTCTTAAGAATCACACCTAAGAGTGTTCAAGAAGTCATCTGGAACTCACTTGTTGTTAGCATGCAAAATCGAACAGAAGACCCTTTAATCAAAGAAGCTTCAAAAAAAACCTAACAAAAAACATTTAGCCTATTTGTAGATGGAATGGGTTGAGGACTCACTATGCGACAACTAAATCACAATCCTTTTCCTTGCAAGCAACAATTCTGTAACTACTTAAGTTTCTAAGCATTTGGTTAAATATACTATTTACTGAACAGCTAGAAATCTTTATTGCTGCCCTACTGTCTGAGCAATTTATGTTTTCATCTGTATGCCAAGACGAAAGCTGCTTTAAGGACAAGTCTTCATTGCTTGGTCCCAATTTCACTTTTCTCTGAACAAATTCACCTTTCTACTTCAAGTTTTATTCAAATAAATGTCAGCTATAACCCTGACATCCCATGTGACAGATTAGGAGCCCCGCTTTCAGAGTCCTTGAAAAGCACAAGCAGTCTGTGAGGCAAATCAGGTCAACGTATAGCATCCTAAGAGGAAAAGGAATTGAGGAGAGTTAAGAGAAACCGAAGATGAATTCCCATCTCTGGCATAGGATAACCATTTCTTCCAGGTGAAGTTCGGGGGAAAAAAAGTCCTAGTGGAAGTCAAGTTATAGATTGCATGTGGAATTAGCTATGTGGCTATCAGAAGGCATTATTTGCCAGTGCACCAAAATCTAACCCTTGTGAAGTAGGAATCAACAGAGGAATCTGAAAAGTTTCTTAGAATCTGTCCTGGATCTACCATTTTTCCAAAACACAAAAGGTATGTGCATAATCAAAAACTGTTTCTCTTTTTAGTACCTTAAGAAATATGGATTGAAGAGATTCAAGCCCTAGCAGCAGCTCTCAACCCGCCATTCAGTGAGGTGAGCACAAGACAGGGAAAAAACCCAACCACCAAAGCCCAAAACAACTATCACATTCCACAAGTCCAGCCTTTTCCAGAGGTGAATTTCAGTGCCTACCAGCTTTCAACAGCACACAACTCACATATCTAGTCACACACCATATGGAACACACAGAGTGACATTTTGATGTGATTAAGAGCTCAAACTCTTTAAAGAAATCCCAACATGCCAAATAAATTTTGTATACTTTGCATAAAACTTTAACCTTGCACTCATTTTGTAAGCTCATCATTAGTCCACAACATAGCTACCAAATATTTAAGAAACACAAGTAACACCTGAAATCTTAGGAATACCAAGCTGATCAGCTAAAAAAATTGTGGCTGAAGCTGAGTTAGCCATAAGACAAAAGTATTCTCAAAAATTCATTTTATGACATAAAATGAGGAAGCTAAGAATACTTAGTTCAAGCAGACATAGAAGTTTAGTAACAACTGACTAGCTAGCAGTACCATATATATCACTCTTGTAAACTTCCCCAGCAACTATCTCAGATCACATTATTATGTAAAAGTAACATTGCTGTAGATTTTTAAAGCCCAGAGCTATATCCATTTTTTTCTCCAGTCCTAAAACTGCTCACCACCATGCCCTACTGACACAGAGCAGTGCAAGTCTTCACGTATTTAGCACTAGGTCCTTGACAAGCAAGTATTCTACACTGCAAAAATGTCAGTCTGTCAGGTGAGATACCGTTAGTGTTGTAGGTCTCACGCTAGGGAATGGTGCATGTTACATCAGTCTGAGTGGGTTCTTTCCCTGGGTCACCTGTGTTCTGGGCCATCCTTGTATTAACCCCCCAAACAAGAAAATAAAAACAAATTGTTGCAGCCAGTTCCCTCATCACGTAAGTTCTGTATCCAATACCATAGATAGGTCAAGAGCACTGTGCTTAACCAAGGAACTGCTCAGTACTGCTTGCCTGGACAAGACATCAGCAAAACATGAAGACTACACACAGCAGCACAAATAGCACAATTCACATCAGACACTTAAGCCCCTCCTAGAAAGAAATACCTTCATCAAAGCAACATGGTGCATTTGTAGAGGCTGAGGTGAAGACCACCTGGAACAAGAGGCGAGTGCTCAGTATTTTCAGTAGGGTTCAAGCACTCATAGTTCATTTTGCACACTTGCTTTACATCGCAGAAAGACCACATCATTAAAAAGAAGACAACTTCCTTTGTTCACTGTATGAGAAAGATTTAATTGCCTACACATTTTTACAAACAAGACCTTTATATCCTGTAGTAATACTTTAATCAATATTTTCCATTAGTCTAAGAACACATCCAAGAATTCTGCTGGAATTCGCCTCACTCATTTATGCTTTAACATCTACACATATATCTAGAGATTGTTTATAAACCGCATATGAACTGCATTAAGACCACATGGTTCCGCTGAGAAGCTAAAAGCAGATATTGCTACAGTAATCAGAAGCACAGTCCCATAAGATTAAGTATTTCTGCAAGATATTTAGAAAGCTGCTCTAAACTAGTATTGGACATCTGAAAGCAGTTTCTGTGCCTGCAAGAGGACTATCTGTTCTGTTCCTCTGTTCTGAATAATATGCAACTTCCTCTTCCCCTCCCTCTCAATTTCCTAATAGTTAACATCAGTACAGATTTCAGTACAGTACAGTTCAGTACAGTACATCATCAGATTTAACAAACACTTGTAAAGGAACATCGTAAAATAAATTACTCTTTTCTTGTCCTGTGCCAAGCAAGCCAACAAGGGAAAAGTAGTTTTCTTGATACCTTGAATTTTGAAAAAGAAATAGGACTGGGAAAAAGTCTAAAACCTACAGATAGGCTGTAACATATTAACTGTCAATACAATTCAAACCTAACAGAAAGACAGACAGCTTTCAAATCATAGAATGTTTCCATGAGGTTGAATTTCAGTTAAATTTTAGCAATACAAATACCATAATGCAAACCATGGCCTTAAGGACCATAAGCAATACAGTAACACGACAAGCTTTACAAGCCTCCAGCACCATTAGCTCCAGATACAAAGATAAGACATTTTATTGGCATAACCCTGCAAACAAGACTTTCTCAGCTGAAATAAGGCTTCTTTTCACCCCATTTGTAAAAAGCATCATGCTGTTCTAAAAAGTTTACTGTTGATTTTATTTCTGAACAGGATTTAACCTGAGGATTAATCCAGCTCAGTGATTGGTTTTCTTCGAAAAAAAAAAATTGTGGTAGGGTACTTCCACCTTACTTCAATGATCCACTCATTTCAAGGTTCCTTGCACTCCAAGACCTTTCTTCGTTGGGTACACATGGGTGACTGACACTACTCAGACAGATTTCTTCAAAAGGCATCTGTCATAGCTACACGTGCACAGACACAAAACATCAGCACACAGTAACTCCTGTAGACTGCATTCTACCAAAAGACCTGTCTGCACACAGATGTCATATACTGAAGAGGTATCTTTCACATATGGAAATTTATCCATTTCCCTCATGTCCTTCTGCCAAAGTCCACCAGGGAGCACTGCAGTTGTATATGCTATGGTAGTGCGTCCCAAACCATTTTCTGTAGTCACTTTTGACAAAAGCCCTGTTGTCTCACACTCCAGTCCATTGTTACTATGACAACAGTATTACAATGCCTTCCAATTACCAACGTATGATTTCAGTCGTGGATTCCTCCACCCCCACTAGCTCATAGAGAAGGCAGCCTTATTCTCAGGTCTCTTTCAAAAGGGGAAGTCCAAACTACAGAGCAAGAAATGTAAGATTCAGCCCTAGAAGCTCTCACTTCTGTGATGAATATTAACATTTAGAAGCTAACATAGCTTAAACAAGTGATTAGAGAACATTAAACTATTTAAAACCATAAGCAAGAACTTAATTTAGAAAGCAAAAGTATTCTTTCACTCAACCTAAACCATCAAATTTTCATCCTGTATTTCCTATCATCCAAGGTTCCTTTGAGAAAGACCCCATGAAGAAACAGTATGAGAAGAGAAGCATATTAGGTGTTTGAGCCACTGTGCATGCACAGGATTTAAAACCATTTGCTACTTAAAGCAGGGTTCCACACAAATGACATCACTCACAGAGCAGAAACAGACCAAAAGAATTCATAACCTGAACAGTCTGATGAGCCTGCTTCCACAACAACAGATTTGGCTTTGAACAAAGAGTAGCTGAGTAATAAAATAAATACAGCCAGGATTTTTATTTTGCATATCTGGACAGACAATAGATGCTATTAACAAGGACTGCTTGGCCTTAAGCATATCAAATCACAAGGTACCTTTTCTCTTATGTCAATATTAACTGCAACCAACAGACAGAAAAGCTCCACACTGCAGGGATTATTTCATGTCCTCTTAATGGAGCAAAACTAACATTTCTGGTAGACAAAAACAGTCTAAAGTTCTTTAGATTGTCCTAGAGCTTAAAAAAGTTCAAATACAAGTCACTGTCTTCCCATTACACATTATGAGCTGTCAGTAACAGTAGTGCTCCAACTCTGTAGTTCAAAAGTCAAAGCAGGGATATTAACAATATTAAAAATCTTCTGATATAAAGAGCAGCAATAGTTAAAACATTTTACACAAAGTATTTGAAAGTACTTACTTAAGAGTATTTTCCAATGGTTTTACAAGCCTCTGAATATCAGATACCTGGGATGTCTCTTTGAATCTAAGCTTCCTCCTGGAACACCAGTTCTCCAAGAGAGTCTTTAGGAATTCAGTACATCTCTCCAACAAACAACATGTATAACCAGATCCCAAAGGACCTCAACTACCAATATCCCCTCTAATTCTTATTAAGAGGCTACTAGTCTTCTTACAGGCTTCTGTCAATCCAGCAGCTAAATCTATAGTCAGTGTAATTATTTTTCAGTTAAGGTATTAAAGCTTCTCCCCATCACCCCACCCTCACCTCCAAAAAGAACAAGCTTTCAAAGAACAGAACACAATTCTGCTCTTTGATAGCACTTCCTATGATTTTTTTTTACTATTATTATTTTCCAGGTAGTAAAATCAGACATTGCTTTAACTTTTAGAGCAATCAAGTTCCTCTGCTTGGAAGGCAAAACACTGTGAGCGAAGAACAAAACTATCATAAACTGCAATAATTTCACTATTTGCTGTACCTGCCTTCTCTGCAAGAGGACCAAACAGACAAGTAGTTCAATGATTGGGCACATTACCATTTCTACAATTGTTTTAAGATTTGCTGTGCACTAGTTCTACTCATAAACTACCTTCCATAGTTTTTTTTTTAATCCTAACAGAAGGTTTATCTGCCCTGCAGGAGGGGTCACACGATATTCCCTCCATATCTTTCAACCTAAAGATGCATAATAGCAGAAGGTAATAACTACTGGATTCTTCTCGTTCCCCAGTTGTGAGGAAGCACAGCAGAATGGGGAATGTCTTGACATGTCTACAAAGAGGCATTTAAATAATAGTGATCCCTATATTAAAGACAGGATCTATACAGTAGAAAACCTGTTACCTTAAAAATGTTTTAGCTTGCTTGCTTGCTGTATCTTTCAAGTGCGAAAAGGGTAAAGATAAAAAAGAAGTTACACAGAATTCCTCTGGTCAAAAAGAGACAAACTGCACCTTGACAATACCATTAGGTCCCTTCATAGCACTGGGACAATAAATTCATCATGCCACAGGATCTTTGCAGTAGATTTTATAAGTAGCCCAGAGGAAGTCAGTAAAAACACTGGTCTAAAGTCATATTAAGTAATTCCTGATGAATCCTTAGCACTGCATGAACTAAAAGTGATTTTTAAAAAACTTTTACAGTTTTGTACAGTGATGGAGATTTTCAGCGGATAGAACTTTTTATTTCCCTAAAATTACTACAGAATCCTGTATGTCCAGATCCATAAACCACGGCATCATCACAGAAGATCTTCATGGTTTGCATATCTTGAAGGATACCCTTAGAAACTAAGCAGGTGTATGACACCTGAGATAATATTTAGCCTAGCAGTCCTTTACAGATCACAACACTTAACTGGAGATCCACCTGGAAAAGGAATAAATCTCTGCGAGAACAGCTACAGCCTCTGCAGAAACAAACACACTGAAGGGCAAAGCAAACCCAGACAAACTACATAAGCACAGCTTCTGTAAGGTTATTTTTAGCCTAGTTTTCTTAAAGAAAAAAAGAAAAAAAAAAAAAAAAAAACAACAAACCAAACCTGTGCTGCACAAACAGTTTTAAAGGAGCTGTTAGTACTCAGGAAATACCTTGAAGCTACTCCTGTGCACTGGTCAGCAACCAGAAAACCAAACCAGAAAGAACATTAGGCTACCCTATAAATCTACTTCACCCAGTTTTGGTGTCTGTACCCATCATACCAATCACTCACCTGTAAAAAAATGAAGGGAAGGGGAGGCAGGGGGCAGAAACACCAGAATATTCAACAGGATTACATAACAGAAGACTATGTTTTTCCACTTGGAAAAGAGATATTTGAGGGGAAAAAAAAGATAGAGGTCTATAAAATCACAAAAGATGTGCAGACTGAACAGAAACGACCATTCACTAATTCTCACCTAAGTCCTGAATCACTTGCAATAAAAGTCATCAAGAAATCAAGAATAATGTTTTCAAAAAGAGAGTTGTTTTCTTTCAGCAAGACTATTAAACTGTAAAATTCTCTTGCCACAGAGCACCTTCAAAGCCAAAAGTATAGCACAATTTAAGTGAACTGGAGCTTTCAACAACTTTGTATACAAACTGCTTTGCAACACAGTCCAGATACACTCTCTACCAAGTTCCTAAATTGCTGATTGCTATGAGAAAAGAAGGATAGATTCAAGGCATTTATAGTATCTGAGCTTCATGGGCTACAGGTTATTTTTGGAAAAAAGTAAGCTACCTTGATCTTCATCTGAAAGTCTGTACTACAATCAGACTAAAGAAATAGGTAATTCTTTCTCCCCAGCCCAACACGCAGAACAGTCACTACCCCAACATCAAAGCATTCCTCCAAACACATTTTGCAGAGTTCACTACTCATTCATTATTCCATGAGCAAATACAACACTGAGAAACAAAACCACTTTTCATTAGCTCTAGAAGCAGTTCACAGGCACTGAAAATGCATCTTCCTGACAGATAAAGCAATCCTAGAAGTCATAAATACTGGAGGACACTAACAACTGGTTTCAGTGCTTCAATAAATTTAATCCAAAAACTGATTATATAAAGCAAACAATGATTTCAAATGGATTTAATTACTTAGCAACTAAACAAATCTGCACTGACTGAATATATTGTAAGAGGTGGCCAGCAAACCAGCTGCTTATCAAGATCTACACTTCCAGACCCAGAACACAACAGCAACTGCCACCCAAAAGAGCCACAGCCCGTGTTCCTCCCAAACTCAGCACACTCACATTCTCTCCCTACACTCTCCTATGACTGTGATATGCAACCAATAAAACAGGAGGAAAGAACTCGTATCAGCCATTTGCTGTCTTAGAGTTTCCTGGCTGGAAGTTTGTGCACTGTCTGATGAGTTTTCACCAGTTTATGTATAGTCCTTATTTCTCCATAAGCTTCCCAGTGGCAGGGTTTGTGCCCCCTACTCTAAACTCAGTTATACAGCTGAGCACTCACAGTACCTTTAGCACAAATATAAATATACACTCTCCATTCCAAGGCTAATGTCAGACACAAGCGTTCTATCGTTGTAGCATAATCACTACCTATATTTTGCTGGTCTTCCCAACCTGCTTCAATGCCTTGAGTTTTCCTCTTAGAAATCATTAATCATGAATGTGTTCCATCTCTGTTCAGTTATCACTTTTTCCCTTTTTAGCCTGTAAAGTGGCCAAAAAAGTGTTCTATGCTAGAAATGATAAAGAAAATGTGCAGCCTGGGGTGCCACCAAAGAAGGAAAGGAGAGAAGATAAAGTGGAAAATTCTCACCCATTATATCATTTGGAAGAAGATGCCAAGAATAGGTACCCAAAAACGAGGCTAGATGACTGATTTCTACACAGTCTATCACTTTTCAGACAGACATCCAAGTTCAGCAATAAATTCTAGCTTGTGCCAGGATTTCCAGACACTGTTCTTCAATCAATGCTTTTTAAAAAGCATGCCTTGCTTGTTTAAAAAGGAACACTCTAAGGACATGTTCTTTGGGTTTTTTTAATTTTATTTTTTTTCTATCCTATCTGCTGCAGCAGTCTACACTTAAGGTGTAAACAGTTCTACTGTACAATGTATTCCAAAAGCTATTCAAGTATTCCTAGTCAGAATTCATGCCCTAGACAGTCATTATTCCATTATCCCTGTGTATAATGTATTTCTTCAAAAGATTTTGAGATTAAAGCTGAAGACTTTAATATGAAAGTTTTATATATAACTGTTAGAAAGATCAGGAACTTTGCTGAAGCCAGTAAAACATGCTTCCCCACTAGATATAAACTGGAAACAAACTCACTGCAAACATGAAAGTACAGACTTCTTTGTCTATACTCATATCCTATTAGTTTTATGGAATCAACTAAATCCCAAAGTAGCATCACACTACAGTACATATTAAATCTGGTCATGGTGACACTGCCTTCAGTAATAATTCTCACCTTGACAAATAAAATATCTGACTGAAATATAACATACATGGATAACTGTAACTAAACTGAGCACAACAGCATCATGCTTGCTTGTTTAAAATAAAATTTTTTTAAATGCCCAAAAATCCTTACAAAGCTACTTGCAGGCAGATTGGAGAATAGCATCTAGCACTGCAGCCCTGCTCAGTGCTTCCAAGGAACTCTATAACTGCAGGAGACAGCTGAAGAGCTTTGGGATTTGATCAGCAAGTACCACATGCTGAACTTTTACATATACATGGATCATCCCCTAAGTCTAGCATCGACATTTAGAGTCACAGATCTAATACTTGCACAGAATACAGAATGAAGTTCTGTGCAATACAAGCCATAAATTTAATCCTACACTTCCTTTCACCAAACCCACAACTGAATAACACCGAACTTTAAAGGTACCATCAGTTCTTTGATTATAGAAATTAGATCTAAATAATCTCAAATTACTGCCAGCATTGTACATCAAAGTTGATGTACCACATAATCTGTCCCTTGATCTGACCTGCCCAAACTCCTCCAGAGAGTATGAGTCTTTAGACAAACCACCCAAAGCAACAGTTATCCAGGATGCCCCCCACTGCCAAATCCTAAAATCTTCTGTTGCAACCATCTTTCATCCTATCACCTATAAACACATATGTGTGCTGCTGCACCCTCTCCTACTTTAATATAAGGTTTTAAAAACTGAAAAAGACAAATCTTTTCCAAAGCAAACAAACCTGGTACTCCTTTAAGGTCACTTTTCTAATCAGCCTCTTACTGTCAACCTTTCTCCCATTTAATTTGTATTTTCAGACAGCAGTTCCCAAAACTAAGCAGACTCCAGCACTGAACAGACCAAAGTAATCACTTCCTTTAAGTTCCATACAAAACTCCAGTTACTGACTGGAATTAAGCTTACTTTTCCATTCAACATTATCACAGTAGACTGTTACTGTGACCTACTATATCAATGGATCTCCTTCCACAGTATTGCTAAATAATCAACTATATTCAATTTCTAAAGAATGTTCTTCATATGTTTTACTTTGCACACAGAGATAAAATGGGGTCCATCATATCCCTTGTAAAAAAGAAGAAATAGACTGAAAAATTATATTTCCCTCAATTTTTGATGTTTATTTTTAAGTAATGACTTAAGTATTGCAACAAAGCTAATGCCAGATTTTTTTCTATAAGTTTTGCAGGTTTCTCTGCAGGAATGTAATAAAACTTCCAGCAAAAAAACCTTTGAAATTCTGAGAGTTGTGACTTGTTATCTGGATAACATTTAGAACATATAGTTCATAATCTTAACTGAAGTTCCTAAAAGTCAGGCTTTCCTTTACACATTTGATAAAAAACACAATGCTGAGTAGATCATTTTACTCAAGTCAGAAGATGTGAGAAGAGCCAGAATTTCAAGAAACTGATCTGAGTGTAAAACAATAAAAATAAAAATAGAAGTTCCCATTTAAAAACTGAGTAATACTAATTACACTGCAAAACCCCACAAAAGTTGTAGACAACCTGACTGAAAAGCTCTTTATATGTTCTCAACACATTTAAAATGATTGAAGTGTTCAATTTTATTTGAAATTGCTCCTGCTCCAGGCTACAAAACACATCCTGAAGATAGATCACCACCGTGAACAACGGTGTCCTGTAACTTGTATTGGAGAGGTCCAAAGGACTGGGTTGTTTTTCCATACTGTACATAATGAAAGGTTAACCATTTTCCTAACCACTAATACAACATATACAACAGCTCAAAAAGTAAAGACTTTAGCTAGTAAAACTAGTTTTCTTGAAAGCAACCAAGAAAGACAACCTTATATTCCATTCATACATCATTCATGGCTAGGCTTCGTGAACGAAGATTTAGGAAGGCTCTATTCACATTTATTACAACCTTATATATTCAGATTTTAAATATTGTAATTTAACAGGCAAGGAGACTTCACCCAATCTCTCTAGGATTGTTTTTCAGATGCAAGTTCTGCAAAACTTGTATTATATACCACAAAAAAGTAAGCCTTAAATTACTACCACTATACCCACTTTACCGCTATCCCCACTATACCACTATACTTTAAAAGAAGCTAGCTTTTAAGAACAAGCAATATTTTTCACCTCAAGTTCAGCACATAAACAATTACAACTGCACAAAACATATCTGGTAAAACTGCAACATAACCAGTGGCAGATACCTACCAATGCACACATCTATCTTCCCCTTGATAGCAGCTTCATGCAAAGGAGTGTAGTTCCAATTGTCTCTGGCATTTGGGTCGGCCCCTTGACACAGTAACAGACTGACCACTTCTGCATGACCAAAGGAGCAGGCGTTGTGAAGGGGGATCAGCCCTCCATCGTCACGAGCGTGAACATTGGCTCCTGTCTGTAGCAAGTGCTCTACAACATCCTTCCTTCCAAAACCTGTAAGAGAACATACTTCTGTTCATTTGTCTGGCAAAACAACATGATTTAATATTTAAAACTGTTCACTGTTCCAGTGCACAGATACCAAACTACATTATTCACGTCCTTCTTACACTTCTAAGTTCATTCACCATGAAGTGAAAATATACTCACCTGCTCCAACAACAGCTGGACAATTCACTTACACTCATGACAGAGCTGAACTGTGTTGTATTATAATTACCTGCCTAGCTGCCACTCTATCTCATTAAGAAGTTTTACAATAGGTTTGCCATTTTTTTTCAAGAAAAGCTTATTGTGACTTTTTAAAAAATATATAATCTCTATGCAACTAAAGCAACCATCTTACATACTATCTCTTGATATAGCTCTTCATCTAGGAGAAATCCTCATATTAATAAACCCTGAAGGACAGTTCCAGTGCTCAAGCAGAACAACCTTATCTCAACCCAAAATACATCCTTGCTCTTTTACAGAGTCTGACAACTTCCAGCTGACAGATAAGTTGACTCGAGGCCTCAGCTGGGACACAATGCCTCAGGAAGGTCTCGGCCTAGGAACATAGCCTCTGTTATGACCAGGGAAGGCAACACCGCAAAGCCAGCATTATCAAACTAATACACTTCAAAATTTGGCACTATGCCAGGCCCCAGCACCTTTAGCTTGTTGTCTACAATGAACCTGGAAAGGTTCCACTGCCCAAATCTGCTTCCTATTGCCCCAAATGCCTTAGTACAGCAGTCTCTAAATTTTTGATTACACATGCTATCAGCAAAAAAATTTATAAGTCACCTACATGCACTGCTACACTACTGCGTAGATTATAAACATGCACAAAGATAGAAACTTTAAAAGGCTGAGATAAATATGAAATAACAGCTGTTTTTAAATTTCCATTATATTTATTAACAGTACAAGATATATTTTCTTCCTGTACCCCAATGAAATATTTTGCACACTCTACTTTGGAGACCACTGCCTTAGAGGCCGGGGTGGGGGGGAAATCAAGCTCAAGAGGGACACTTTGAACCAAAACACAAGTGTTCATTTTCATACTAGGTTGTATCTCAAAGGCTGGACTGTATTTCTTATAAACCTCAGGGCTAAAAGCAGTATCACCGTAGATTTTAAAAGACTGCCACTTTAAGAGTTATTGTGTCTTCTGGTAATCATGTATACCAACCACCTTAGGGATGAAGAATCCCACATGTATGAATTCTGTTTATGAAACAGCTGAATTAAATGCTGCAGCTTATAGATTGTATTAGTCCACAAAACACAATGAAAAACATAACTAAAGGCATTATGTCACTTCTGGAAGACATACACAAAGTTCAAGGGGTGCAAAAAAGAAGCTGTCAGCTCTCCTCCAGATGACTCTGTAACACAGCACAGCAAAATGCTGCTGAAACAGGGACAGAAATAGTTCTCAAAAGTCAGCACCCTCTGTCGCAGGCAACAACTCACGCACAAAGACCTCTCAAATTGGGATGTTTTACCCCAGAGTTGCAGTCCCTGAACAGGACCTCCATTTCAACGAATTAAGGCCCCTTTTTGCCAGAGCAGTGCACTGGTTACAGCTATGCAGACACGTAACTTGGAATTAACATGCTTTTCCCCCACAGTCCATACGGCAAGATCTCAAAGCCAGATCTAGCAGCTTTGCACCCACATCAGCTTATCCAGTTAAGGCTAATGTTGCAACTTGACATCCAGCGTTCAGTCAAGCTGCAGGCTGGCCTTTCTGCAGGAATTTACAGTCTCTTCAGTGAGGCACAGAGTCCTTCAACACGCTTTGAAGGACAGAAGTTTTCTACAAGCTGACTAATGCAGAGCCAAAATAAAAAAAATACCCTTTTACCAAGGCTTACCATGGCTTGAGAATTCTGATGACAGTTTAACAAACTCTGTATTTCTGCCTAAAGAAGTTTTCTTCTATAAAACACAAACAAGCAGATGGAAGAAGCAGCTGGGGAAGACACCATGGATACAAACACAGACACACATCTAGTAGAGACTGTAGCAGTCCACCCCTGGGTTAATCCTGTGTGGTAATACAGCTCGAGGCTCCAGCTAGGAAGTCCAGCCTGGTTACTTTTCTATCTCTGTAAGCACTCCCCCATTCCCACCGTACAGAGCCCTCAGCTGCTTCAGCAGTGATGCTGGACCACTACAAGTTAGCACACTGGGCAGAGACCAAAGTGGGTTTTCTTTAACACATGGGGCTAAACAGCAGTTCAGCAGCTGCTCCACAAGCTGCTGAGTCCCAAAAGCTGCACCAGACTGACACCCCGCTCAGCAATACAATTTTAGTCCACCACTGCAGATGATTCAAAGCTTTCTGGTACATTATATAGAGATCATTGCACATTAGAAATTACACTACAGAAATGGAAGCATGTGAATCAAAACTAGTATTATTAAAAGTGATATTTATTTATCATGACAAAACTGCTACTAGAAGACATGCTTTTCTTAACTGAACCACCAGCAAGGCCACTGCTACTGTAAATCACTGCAGCTTCCAGCATGAAAACTCTTTTTCATTTGTTTTTGTTATAAAGCAGTCAAGGAACATCACCTGCAAGTTTCTAAATGGAAATGGACAGCTTAAATAAGTTCAACAACAAACAAAGCATATCTGGTCCCCGAGTAAAGCTAACAAGCCCGGGACAGAAAGAACAAGAACTTAAGCCCTTGAAGCTCCCACAGTTATATTGTTTGTTTGAAAGGCAAAGGAAAACTGAACAAGACAAGAATTAGGAAAGGGTGCTTTCAACTAAACAGTGAATCAACAGATTTTATTAGCCTTTAGTTTTTATATACTGAACTATTAAAAACAATGCTTAAAACTGCATAAGCATTTGGCTTACATGTGCCTCTTGTCTCTCAAGGAAAAGCCACCTGAGTATACCTGAAAATCACAACTCCTTTTCAAATTGTTCAGTGTTGTAATTTTCAGGACTGTACACATACTTCTTCAAGGTATTGCTGAACATGGGGTCATTGATAAGGGTATCTTTGAAAATGCCAGAAATAAATACTTTACAGTTTTGGGGAACTACCTTTTCTGTTCAGTCCTCAAAAAGCACTGTGAGGCTGTAAAGGCTACCATGATTTTATCCCACCATACCACTCATCTTTCAGAGAAACAATTATGGCAACAGCTTCCGCACCACCATCTGCAAACCTAAGATGTTGAATTGACAAAGTGCCAGAAAGTCTTTAAAATTATCACATTACCCAACCTGATAAAGCAGTTGTAGTTACCAAAACTCCTGCAGTGTCAGGTTCATCTTTCATAAAAAAAATAAAACACACGCAAAGCCATTTGTGACAGATGAAGCACATATGATTCAGTTTAAACTGAAGCAACTTATGTGATGACACTTAGGATGACTTTCAAAACACTATTCTTGCATATTCCCATTGCAACTTCGTAAATTAAAGTCTAAGGAAGAGTTCCTAAGAAAGGATCTGCAGTCAAAGACCCCAAAAGACAACCCTATAGAAGGTTCCTACAGAAAACATCCAAAACCAGAGAAACCACAGAGAAGAGTCCCATTTAAAGAACCAGTATGCAAACTTGTTTTGATGAGATTCACCTGTCAGCTTCAACATGGACAGGGTTCCTTATCAGCTTGGCTATTTCACACAAGTAAAATGCACACGCTTTGCCCTCATTTTAGCTTCTTTACACAATTCAGAATTTTCAGGCAAGTTGTAGTACCTCAAAAAACATTGTTCAGGAGAGAAAGGAAGCAGTAATCCCAATATAAAAAAGGAGCAACAAGAGAACATCTGAAATTTAAGGTTGAAACAGTTGCCAGCCAAATCAAAGAAAAAGGCAAAAATTCAGAGTGACTGACAGGCTTCATTTCTCCAGTCATCTCACAGAAACAACTGATGACTAAGGCTTAGTGAAAGCCAAGAGCTGGACATAGCTATGATAGTTTTATATAAATTAAGAGATGGGCACAACAATTCACAGAAAACACCACTTAACTAGTTTTCTGCCAATGCTGTATTCTTGTCTTTTTTTCTCGCTTTCAGCCTAAAGTGTCAGGTACAAATTGGAAAAAGGTTTTAGTTAGCAAACCGGCAGCTTGAAAATTAAGCTAAATAAAACTTCTAAAATGCCATCAGACAAGATGAACACTACTTACTACTACTGCCATGATAACACATCCTGCTCTTCTGTCACAACCTGCTTTGAGACCACAAGCTTGTCATGTCCCATCTCTTTTTGCAGCATTGAATCAAAGGAACAAGAGGCAACGGGCTGAGCAGGCAGAATGACTGATGGGAGAGGCAACACAAGGAAAGTAACCAGAGCACCAGCTGATACCCTCTGTTACACACGCCTATTACGGTTTCCACCTTAAACCTCTCTTCAGTTAGTCACAACCTTTCACATGGTAACAGTTTACAATCAATTTCTAATAGCCTCAAAAGACACAATTCCTTGCCCAATTTCAAGACTCATTTTCAGAAAGTTTGGTAAAAAAACTCAAACAAATAAATAGATGGACTCCCCTCTAGAATTGGAAGAATGCTTTCCCCAGTCAGCATGAGTAGTCAGTTTGATCAGTTTAAGTACAGCTGTACTGCTTCATCTGCTGCCCAACTAATGTCACTTGATCACCACACAGCATGAATTCCTCCAAATGCCAATCTCAACCTCTGCAAAGCTGCTGTTATATGCAGAGTTTGACTTATGACATGGAAGATTTCTAACTCTCATCAGATATTTTTCTTCCTTTCACCTGTTTAGTCTTAAGAACACAACTACTCCACAAGGAGTTAAGTTTCATAAAAGTGTAACACACTTGTGTACACTTGTGTAATGTGACCCTAAACAAAGCAGGAAAGATGTTCTTATTAAATGTACTCCCCCTTGTTAGAGCACTAAACAGAGCTTACATGAGAATACAAGACCTTGAAGTGGAAGAGAGTGTCTTAGAGACACATGACCTTTTGAGACAGAACACAATTAAACTGAGTGATTTAATTAGGTAAACTAAAAAGCCTTCAAGATGGGGAAAAGGGCCAGCTGGTTCAGTATTACTGAAGGTCTGAGATTTTGCATTTATATCCTCTTGTAAATTCCTTCAAAGGATATTTAAATAGGAAGGAGACGCATTGCACAAAGTATTGGAAGACAATTGAAGAGAACAAGTTATTAGTCACAGATAAAGCAAGCTGAACGTCCCACAAAATAATACACTTGTGACACTAACAGAGTTCAAGAATTACAAATGCTACAAAAAGCATAAAAGAAAGAATTCCGAAGTCAAGACCAGTAATTCATCGTTTCATCTTTTTTCATATGAAAACTGTACATTTTGCAGGCTCTCAGCCTGTAAGGCTGCCAGGATGATTCCTAATTGACTACACAATTTGCAGTCTTCATTCTGTCCATACGAATCCAGATGAAAATTATCAACCCTGTTTTAAGTTGCATAATTTAAGGCAGAATTAACCAGTGACAGCTTTACAATTAACCCTATGAGTAAGGTCAGAGCTCTCCTGTGATGAGGATGTATCAGATAACCACAACAAGTCAGAGTAGTTTAAGAATGGTATCTCAAGCAAGGCTTTCCAAAGCAGTTTTAGCTAATTTGTTGTACATTGCACCACAGGTGGAGTGGTCGATTCAGGTGTCTCTGCATAGACTGAAACTGTAATAAGTTAACAAGTACTTCTTGCCATTTCCTGGCTCTCCCTCAAGGAACACTCTGTAGCTTATTATATCAGTTCTGCCTCCTCAGTTGCTTATCTCACTCACATATGTCGAAGCACCTTGCATTTCTATGATTAACAGCTTGCTAGTTGACGAATCAACTTGATCAGTTCTCTTAAACTCTGACCACTGACTGTTTCCCAACCCAAGTGATGCCTTCAGGATTAAAGCTGCATACTCTAGAAATTTTCAAAAGAATGGTTATATAAGCTAGCCTTCACAAAAAGTTTTGACTTCCAACAGTTATTACTACTGACATCAAAAGCATGCTTACAGAAGACTGCTTTCCCCAAACAGCTTTTTGCCATTACTACAGATAAAAGCAAAAAGAAAACAAGGTTTTCTGTAAATCACTGATGTTCTAACAAGTCACCTTAAATCAGGTTTCTCCAAGCCTGGGCCTAATACTACCAAGAGCACTCCAGTCTGTGATCCCAGCTCCGTATCTTCCAAAAGCCACGCCTGGAAACCCTCACGTCCTCCTTAGTACAGAAGTGGGTATTAAGCCACAGTCTGGTAATTACTCTCTATATTAGTACTCTCTATATCCTTGGGTCAAACACTAGAACAAAAGTAACTGTAAAGCTAAAATAATGTGTTGCACAAGAACTCGAGGGGGCTAACTCCACAATCAAAAAGAAGTTAAGCTTCTCGTTAAATGGGTGTGGAACTGGACAAGCTTATAACTGTGGCTATATGAAGAAATTGGCTTGGACTCAGCTCATTTCTACCACGTCCATCCACCTAGTCATTTCTGAAAGAGGCGCTATTACTGATGACTTACCAGCAAGGACTAGGCCTAAAAACATATGAATCAAGGTGTCAGCAGTAAATACATATATATCCTTTTGTAGGGCTAAACCCATTTTCAGAAGGGAAGAAGCAAGTCTGTTACCAGGCTGGCTCCAGGAAAAAGCTGGGATTTCAGACAAACACTCACAGGAGTTCTCTGCATCCAGGCATATTGAAGGTAGAAAAGTCACAGAAAGTCAGCCTTTGTATGGGAGCGTTATGCATGGAGATGACACACAGAGCCATGACAACATCACTGACAACCTGCTTCAAACACAGTGGAGCAATACAGGCACCCCAACTCACAGACCATATAATGACCCACAGAATCAGGATCTAGGCCGAGAGCAAAGTATCCCACACAAAGTATACCTAAGATGTGACACATTATTGCATAGACTGAAATCATCCCACCATTCAAAGAAAGTCAATAGCATTCCTCAGAGGGGAAAAAAAGCTACCTCTCACATACACACAGAGCAACCAAATCATTTGATTATCCACACAAAGGAGGTATTTTGTCAACTATGTGGCAACAACATCGTCTTATGCAGGAATGCCATGACAAATTTTTTTCAACTAGTGAGGGGTATATAATGAACATCTTCATAATCTGGTAAAATAAACAATGACAGTTAAGATCTTTCTCAAGGAAAATAGGTAACATCTTTAGATCAAGAGTGCAGTGGAAAAGCAAGGGAGTGAAATAGTTTGCCTCATTCAATCCAGTTTGAAGAAGAGAACTGTCAAGCAGAACATAGGATATTACAGTGAAGAGGGTGGAAAGTACAAGAGGAAGCAAGCTACTTTTAATACAACTCCAATTATTTAATGAACTCCTTACCACAGGATGAGTTTCTAATAACATGTCGAAACTGGGTTTTGCTCAAATGGTTGCTGAGCTACGAACTACGGGAAGAGTACTCAGAGAAATATCATATGAAGAGGGCAAATGTATAACTCTTCCCCAGACATCTGCTTTTGGCCACCAGCATGGATAAAACACTGAGACAAACATACCTTTGTTCGTGCCTAGCATAGTTGCTTTTTAATTTTTTTTAGTTATAAGCAAGCTAGTTTTCATTGAAATAAACTGAATACAAAAGATATACATACATTCATACCTCCACTTAATTTCTTTCTTTTTTGTGTGTGTTTTAATTCACTCAATCACTTTCAAGTCTGTAGAATCTGTTTCGTGGGTGCTGCTGGACAATATCCAAAGCTTGCACTGGTACCAGAGACTCAAATATCCTGCAATCCACACAGCAGTTGACAAAGTACTTAGTTTTCCACTTTCCAAGCACACATACCTCTATAAAAGAAACCCTCAAATCACTTGCAAAGGAAAAGCTGAACACCACACATCCTGAAAGTCAACCAGAACTTCAAGAGATGCTCTGCTAGAACAACAGTCCAGTTGGAGGACGAAAGGAAAACAATCCTTTGTTCAACCTCTTTCTGCTTGCAAGAGAAGTCACTAACACCCTGATGTGGCCTCAATATTAATTTCTGCCTTATTAATAGTTAAGCAAAGCAGGTCAGCTTTAGTCAGCACACTACCTGACATTTCAAAATAGAGTTGAAAAGTTGATTCCCCTTTACTCAGATCAATTGACAATTCAGATATCCCAGATAAAGAAAATGTGGTTAATGCTGTTGCTTCAACATCATGTGGCCACGCACATTTTATCTGGAAGTGAATAATGCACAGATGATTCCAGTTCTAGGAACAGCTTTAGGTTTAAGCCCAGTTTTTAAAATAATTGATTACAGATATTTCAATTCTCGCCTTAACCCAGTTTATGTATACACCAAGGATTCCAAACGCTCTCAAAAGTCACCCCTTTTACAGTCCTTCTGCCATGAGAAAGGACATAAAAGTGATTTTGAAATTAGAAACCTCACAAAGCTCAATGGAAGCCTGAACTTAGTACTTTTTACAAGAAACTAGAACTGGGGAAGTTGTCCTTCCCTATTATAGTAAAAGTAACTTAACTGCCTGGCACTGCTGCCAAAAACAACATCTGAAAAAAACAGACTGAGCTGGGTGGGAAGAAGTACCTGGGGGGAAGGGGGAGAGGAAGAAAAAAAATAAAATCCATCTCTCCCTAAAACTGGAAAATGAAGAAGAAATTAGAAGAATTCCTCTTTCACAAATCTCAAAATCAGAAGTAAAACTCTATTACAAGTTTACCTTTAAGAGGTTTGAAAAAAGCAGTTTAAAATATGACACATTACACTCTCAACCTCCCATTCCCCTAGTGAAGGCCATACAATTCACAGCTAGGTATGGCTCATAAACATGAGCTATTAGCCAAAACACAGCTTCATACACAGTAGACTCCTATGCTCAAAAGTAAACAAGTTTTATTTCTCCTTTTGCCCACAAAGGAGATGAAATAAACACACTGCATTTTTGGTAAATACACAGTGCCTAAAATCAGTTGCATTCAAATAACGTGCTTGCTTATAGGCCTTTCCAAAATACAGGACCTCAAGATCTCTGTAATAAGAAATCTGCCTAATACTATTACATGACAAATCCACTTGGACCAGACATACTGTGATTTGAGATAAAATAGGTATCTAAGTTTCTAAATCTAGAAAAACAGATACAGGAATTTGTTAGGTACAGGAACTTCACCTGCTGTTTTCCTTATGCTACAAGGAATCACCTCCCACTGCTATTACAGTAACATCTTATTGAGACTATCAACTTTCAAGGCCTTACCCCCTTAAGTTTTGTTCATTTCTTCCCTAATCAAAGCAGAAGTTACCACTGCAGCTTCAGCACTACAGTCTGTACTAGCACTGAAGTTACAACCTGAAATCTCTGAGTCTTAAGGGAAGCAGCAAGGTCTAACTTGAAGTCTAAATCCAAAACAAGCAGAACAGAGTCAAGCCTTCCAAAACATTAAGAACTTCAGATGCACACATGCAGTTGGTACCAGCATTATTGTTCCAGGGTTCACTCAAATTCCGTCCATCTCTGTGCCCCAGAATTCACTATATTTTAAACTCCACTTGCATAAGGCCATGCTTCACTGGTAGAGCTCAGGGACCAGAGAAGAAAGAAAAGGAAACAGCTCAGGACCAAAAGTTCCCTTAGGGGTATTGTCAAATGCCACTTGTACTTTGAAAACAAACAAAAACAAACCCATACAATCGCAGAGAGTATTATCTGACTGATAAATAGACCCCTATGCCAGCATTTAAGTACTGACCACTCAATACAGTCTTATCACCTTAATTTATGTGTACTAGTGCACCACTTCAAGCTCAAACAATATCTGTGCACTCCAGTATATAAGGTCCAGTCCTGTGGCACACATCAGAAAACCCTCAGCCCGACCACAGACCTGGCAGTTGTACGAGTCCTGACTTCGGGCTGATGATTTAAAACACCTTCCTTAGTTTACTTTTATCATGAACTTTGTATGCCTTGTCCCCTCAGTGAAGATCACACACCTTGTAAAAAATGTTCTTTTTATGAACTACACTAACCTCTAACAGCTTCACTTGACAAACGGCAATATTTATTTCCAGGTAACCTACATTGTTGGACATCACTGTTAAATTGCTTTTATGACATTACTTCTGATCACAATGACTTTTCTGCACAAAGAGGCATATTCTTTTCTGGACACATCTGTAACTTTTATCAAGTTCAGTTGTTCCACTTCACCTCTTTCCCCAGCCCACTCAGGCCACTAGAGATGCAGAGATCAATCAGCAGCTATGCCCAAATGAAAGGAAAACAAATTACGAAGGACAAGGCATCAAAACTTCCTACCAAATCCATGTGCATCGCAGGGGTCCCTGAGCTGCTACAACATACATGAAACCCTTACTTCGAACCAACTCTGTCCTGGATTTGTTTCTCACTTCCTAAGCCCACGTGCACAAGTTTGCAGCAGCCCATATGTCAAGCACAGAGAACATCGTCCACACTTTTAAAGCATACGGTCTCTTTACACCTCCAGGATCTCCTCTCCCACTCGTCTCACCCAAAGGAAGGGGATTTAACAGCCATCCCCCCGCAGCCTGTAGTGAAACACCGCCGGGGGAGTGAGTGTGTATGCTCACATTCTTCTCCCAGCTCAGGCTTGCGCTCTCCCGACAGTCCTGGGGAACCGGGTCGCGCCTGACCCTCCCCGTCCCGCCCGCTGTCACGGCCCCGGCCGGGCGCGGGAGGCCCCGGTACCCACCGGCGGCGAAGTGGAGCGGCGTGGACTTGCGCCCGGCCATGTCCTTGGCGTTCACGTTGCCCGTGTCCACCAGGCGCTTCACGCGCGTCACGTCCCCATTCCTGCAGGCCTCCAGCAGCTCGCGGAACGCGCCGCTCGCCGCGCCCGGGCCCGCCGCCTCGGGGCTCTCCGCCGCCGGGCTCGACGCCGCCGACGACGACGCGGACGAGGAGGAGGAGGACGAGGAGGAGCCGCTGGAACTACTGCCCGAGCCCGGCGGCGGGCCCGGCACGGCGGCGCCCGCGCCCTCCGAGCACTCCGCGGCCGGAGGCCGGTCCGCGTCGGGGGGCGCCTCGCCCTCGGGGCCGGCCAGGCTGTGGCGCTGCGCGGCCGGCGCCAGGCTGGGGCTGCGCGGCGGCGAGGCGGCGGCGGGCGGCGGCGAGGCTGGCCCGGGCGGCGGCGGCGGGTGGTGGTGGTGATGGTGGTGCTGGGAGCGACGCGGCGGCACCGCCGCCATCTTCGCGCCGCTCCGCCCCTCCCGCCCCGTCACTGCGGCAACGGCGCCGCCCCGCCCGCGCTTCCGCCCTGCCGCCAACCGCGAGCGCTGCGCGCGGACGTGACGCCTGCGCGGGGCCCGCGGGGCGGGGCCGTGCCTGGCCCTGCCGGTCCTGCCGGCCACTGCTGGCCCCTGCCGGCCACTGCTGTCCCCGCCGGGCACTGCTGTCCCCGCCAGGCACTGCTGCCCCTGCCGGCCGTGCTGCCCCTGCCGGCCGTGCTGCCCCTGCCGGCCGTGCTGTCCCGGCTGGCCGCGGCGCTCCGGGCGGGGAAGGGGCGCCTCAGGGGCGGCCCGGGCGGGCAGGGAGAGGGTCGGCGGTCCCTGCGGAGAACACCCTGTGGACGTGAGGCAGCTCTCCTCCGGCTGCGACACCTGCGTGTGGACAGCTGTTGCTTCACAGCCGCCTTATCATTTCATTTCACAGCTTCGAAAGGGCTTTGCAAGCTGATCGCAACGCCCCCTTGTGTCAGATCCAAGCTTTGCGAGATAATTAAGAGGCACAGGTACGAACCCGTTCAGCTCACCACTGGCTTTCCACAGTTTGCGTTTCACCATCCAGTTGCTTTTGAGGCATCAGTGACAAACCAACCACGGTCCTTTACGGGTCATGCCGGAGGTGGGTGGGCTACCCCGCTCCCACGGGGAGCCAGCGCTTGTCCCAGCGCTCACCACCTGCACTCCCCGGGAGGCGATCCAGTCGGCAGCTTCATAGAATCATAGAACGTTAAGGGGTTAGGATAAACTTTAAAGATCATCCAGTCCCAACCCCCCCTGCCATGGGCAGGGACATGTCCCATTACACCAGGTCGCTCAAGGCTTTATCCAACCTGGCCTTGAACGCTGCTTCGTTCCGGTACAGCTCCTTTCCCAAAGCCAGGAAGCGATGGAATGAAACCAACGGGAGAGCAAGCTGATGGAGAAACCTAAATGCAGTTTGGCAGTTCTTTAAAAGTTTATTAGCTAAGCTGAAAGCCCACTTCTTCACTCATTTCAGGGAGGAAAGCAAGGCAGTCACTGAAAAGCCACCTAGAGCAAATGGTAGAGAGAGCCAAGTGGGGAATGCTCCATCTGCTCAGAAAAAACAAAGTGCAGAGTGGTGGAACAGGAAGCCAAGGGTAGCCAGGCAGAAAGTGACTGTCAGTGCTGACAGTAAGAAAGAGAAATCCAGGGATGTTGGAGACTGAAACAGCCCCTTAAGGCCCTCCATGGAATGAACAGATCCGAACTGTATGGGCTTAACCAGCAGCATTTAAATAAGGATTTTGTTTTGGATTTGGAAAGCAGCAGGAAGCTGAGACCAAAGTTCTCCTGGCTTACTGGTATCTAGGGAGGATATAAACATCAATTATGGTTTAAGTCAGAAAGCCCCCATAACTGTCACCTAGATATCTCCAGTTTGCTTACCTCAACTTTAATCTGTGAGCAAAAGGGAGATTCCATTGACAAGAATAATATCAACAGCAACAATTTCTGGAAAATTCTCTGTGCACCTAGTGGGGCAGCAGCCACAGGTCAGAGAATGGGGAGAGTGATGAGGAATTCCTGTGAATGGGATTGAATATGGCTCAGGCCAGACAGCCTCATCCTAGCAAACAAATCTGCTTTAGTTGTTTGGTAGCAAAAAGGCTTTAGGAAGTATTTGCGTAGCACTACGTGACATGCTGAAGAAGCACTGTCCAAGTCTAACACTGGGAGCACAGAAAATCAGAAAACAGGAGTTCAGAAGAAATTAGGATCGGGGCTAGGGCTACTAAGTACCTTTCTGCCAGTGATGAGAAGGTAGGCATGAAATCAATCCCCATGACTCGTGGAGCAGTAAATGAAGATCCACTTAAATGTGCCCAGCTCACTTCTTGTTTGTGCCACGACTTTGAAGGCATGGGCCTTGACCAAGCACTGAGAGAGCTCAGGAAGATTTCCCTGACACCTGAATCTGGACAGCTGCTGCTTCACAGTCACTTTTCATTTCAAAACTCCAAGCGGACTTCGCAAGTAATGGCAACATCCTTTTTGTCAGAACCAAGCTTTGCAAGATACTTAAACAGCCAGAGCATAAGTATGCACTTGTTCAGCTCACCACTGGCTTTCCACAGGTTACGTTTCACCATCCAGTTGCTTTTGTGGCATCAGTGGCAAACAAATCACATTCCTTTACCCCCTCTGTATTTCCCATAAACCAAGGCTACAGGCAGCAACACTTTTATGAAGTGTATTGGTACATAAACTCTTGTTCTACTTCCTGAAAGATTTTAATATATACAAGTAATATTTTTTAAGATTTGGGATTCATGTTGGCCTAAAAAATTCATTGCTGGTTATAGGATTGATTAGGAAACGCTATGCTCTGGGTCAGCCTTTCCTGAAAGCTGTGAGCAGAAGGCCATAGAGTCTCTGAGCAACCTGATCTAGTTGAGGATGTCCCTACTCATGGCAGGCAGTTTGGACTGGATGATCTTTAAAGGCCCCTTCCAACTCAAACCTTCCTGTGAGTCTATGAAAGCTGTGCCTAGGAAGCTACAAGCAAAGCATTTAGGACTCACAGTATGAGACCTATCTATGAGAAAGTGGGGCCTGGCTCTGGATTTTATAGGGTGTGATGAAAAGTGGCTCTGGGGAGGCACCTCCTCTTCAGACTCCCACCTTTGGGTGGAGGTCTCTGTCCTACTGCAATCCCATATTTCCTCAAGCCTCCATCTTCCTGCTTACATGTACAGCAACACCGCTCCCCTTCCAGAGAGATGAGGCAAGCAGCAGCGCTGTTCACCCCAGCCCTTCTCTTTCTCCTGCCCAAAGCATGTCCAAGATCTCTTCAAGTGCTGCCATCACCATTTGTATTGGCTTGGTATGCTTTGGGGTAGATTCATAGCATTCCTAAAGAAATGGTGGGCAAAAGAGTGCGGAGAATGTAGTTCTGGGCAAAATTTGCTCAGGGTTTCTACTTAGGGTTCAGAGGAACATGCAGAGGATCTTCAAAAGCATTCCATGAGCCCATGGCTTGTTCCCTGGCCAACCACCGAGCTCTTGGAAACATGACTTCTTTAACTACTACTGAAGCAGGAACCAGAGGTTTTTACCATCTGGCCTGTGTGTCTGGTGGTATAGAGGGCAAGCATTTTCCCAAGGAGATGCCAGCCTCGCTCAGCACTGGTGCCAGAGCCCATGACTTTTGCACTGTCCCACAGTGCTCTCTGCACGCACCTGCCACAGTGGCTTGATGTTTCTGTTGAGCTGATTTAGGTTCATGTCCTGTCACATGCAGCTGATTACATTTGCACCTCTTGTCATGCAAAGCCCAGGGTCAGGTTCTAAAATACTGTAGATAACTCAGTGTCTTTTACCTGACCCAGGAGGAAGGTGCTTTAGATAGAAGTCTTATTAATGATGCAGCTGCAGGGCTTAGTAAAGTGGAGGCACTTCAGATTTCATCTGAATAATTAAATCCCATCAATAGGACTTTCCAGGACCACTATTTAAAATTAATAACTTCAAATGCAATTCTGGTGTCTAATGGAATCCACTGAAATGGGATTTGTTTCTTTTTTTTTTTCTTTTTTTTTTTTTTTAAATATAAAATGCTTTATAGCTTTCCTGGCAATTTTACAGCCACCTGCCTCTCAGCCCTAGCTGATGACAGCTACAACAGGGGCTTGGGGTGGTTTTTGAATATTTTTAACCTCCAAAAAACATGAAATGGCTCCAAACCCAGCATCCAGCATGCTGGTGCTCATATTTAATGGAATTCTAATAAGCTGAGAGAAAGCAAGGAAGTCTTGTTTGGAAAAATATGTCTCCTTTGCCTAAGAAGATGGGAAGACAAGGGGTCATCTAAGTCTATACCAAAAACCAGTTCTCTTTTCTGAGAAATAAAATCTTTCTTTTTCGCAGAAACTATGTCACTCACAACTGGCAGCTTTAACTGTGATGAATGTGTTGAAGAAGCCAAGGGACACTGTCTCTAGCTGACACCATCACAGACTTGCACACCCGAGTGGGTACAGTGGGATAAAATGTAAGGTTCATAGGAAAGTACCAGAGCTTTCCTCTTTGGACAACCTTCAAGCAGCACTGGGGACATCTGTGTGCCAGCATGCTGTTCATCATAGTTTTTCTGGCATAGCTTCATTCACCACCTAGAAGAGCTTATCAAAATTTGATTAGTGCTGCATGACTTTTTTCCTCCTCTTCATTATGCTGGGGAGGCATTCAGTTCCTGCTGCTTTGCATATTTTGTGATAGGAGGGTTGACAGTCAAAACTTCCCCTGCTTAGGGAAAAAATTTTCCCTGTCTGTCCTTGCACGCTGCCAGAAAGACATGTCTAGTACAGGCCATGACCTCTAATAGCGGGCAAATGGAGATAAGTGCTTCTCTCCCTAGTGTTTTTCAGCTGGCTGAGCCAAACAGCTGCTTGAAGCATCCCTGGTGGAGGGGCTTGTCCAGTTTTCCCACGGGAAACAGGAGGATAATGCCTTTTGGGTCACACTTGCTGCAGATCACAGAGCAACTGGGAGCCGGCCTTGGCCTTAGAGAGGATCTGCAGTGCCCCTGGGCACCAGGGGGTGAGTGACCCCCAATAATGATGCTGCTTTCTCTGTCTTTACTTGCACAAGGCACCAGAAAGAAGGAAATTGGCTGCAAATTTGAAGCCAGGGTCAATTTTCCCTGCAGAGACCTCTTATTTCTAGAAACACCATCTTGATTTAAAAATGTGATTTTGATAGCAGCAGGTTCGGTGGGTTTGCATGTAGAGAGATGGAAATGAAACCATCAACCTGGTATCACAAGAGCAATTGGGCAAGAGGGTGGGAGAAGAGAATGACTTTTTCCCAGTGAGGAATGAATGTGCTACTTTTGAAACAGGGAAGGAGAGTGCTCCTTTTGGCACACAGAGAAGGGCTATTTTCCATGTGATTTTCAGAAAAGCAAAGACACAAAAACTAGGTTAGCCCAAATAAAAGATGTACTGACCCACTGCAGGGATGCTCTGAAAATAACTGAGTGCAAGCCTGGAAACTAGTTCTAGATGAGCACAGTTTAGCAACAGGCCATGAAGTATCTCTGTTTCCCACGGCCAGGATCTGACACCAATCACGAAGGAAGGATGGGAAGAATTTTATCCCCAGGTTTAGGCCCTCTCAGCAGAGCCTCCCAGACCATGAATATCCCTGCATACTTGTTCCCCTTGAGCCCAAGTGGCCCTGGAACCAAAAAATGAGCCCAGACCCCGGGACTGCCTCTGCTGCCTTTGAATTTGGGCAGCTCCTGATCCCTGCTCGGAGATGAGTTTTACCTTCACACAGCCAGATTTTCTCTCAGGCCTGTGGGCTTTCTTCCCTGTCATTTGTATCCTTTGTCTGGCTTTACCAGTCAGCACTGTAAGTTTTTCACTGCACAGGTGATGTTGTGCTCAGGAAGGCATTTAACAGAAACCTGGTGAATGTTTGTTAGGACTCAGAGGGCCTGAAAAGGTTATTTTATCCCTGCTTGTCTGTTACTGATGGGAAAGACAGGAATTGAATCTGTGCCTTTGCAATCTTGTAGTCTTAGTAATTTGTAAATTTAATATTTATTGCAGTGATTATGGCTCAGCACCAGGTCGGTTCAGCTCCCTCCTTCATCCCAGGTGGGAATACAGTTAGATGCACAGGGCCATCCAAAAGGGAAGGTATCATTCTTGTGAGAGCTCTCCACAATAAGGAAGAGAATTAAGGCTGTGAAGCTGTTTGCCCTGCGGACTACTTTTCATTTAAAATGCTTTTTTTTCTTTTTGTGGGTCTGAAGTAATAGCTTATAGCACGCTTTAATGTTATAAGGTGACAAGGTCAGGGGAAACAAATGTTTCTCAAGCTCCCAAAACAAGCTCGAGTATTCAGTGCTGTACAAAGACAGTGACGCTTTAAAATCTCTGAACCTTTGGCCACGGTGCATCGCTGGCAATTGTAAAGGTAAAGTCACACAACTCAGGAAAGCTGAGTGTCCACAGCCTCCGTCAGCCCGTCTCGCTGTGAAGGGACTCTGCTTCCCCCCTGTAGCAGCAGTGGAAATTTCCAGGTCTATTTCTCCGACCCCCTGGAGCAAAGCTTCGCTGAGGAACCTGAAGAAGGCAGCGTTTAGCGTCTGGCCAGATGTATGCAGCACAGGAAACAAAGCACGGCAGGAAGGTGGCAGAGTTGCTCCGATTAAACAGAGGACTTACAGGCTTTCTCACTCTCCCAACACGGAAACAGTTATTGAATGGGAAGGAAGGTTAGTCTCGTTTTCCTGCTGGGCTGCATGACAAAATCCCTTTCGCCTGGTGCAAAAATGACGCGGAGCAACACAACAGCTCACTACGTGGTGAGCTGTGCCGAGCCGGGCGGCTCGCAAACCTCTCAGCAAGCCCACGGGTAGGGCTAGACCCCGGGGCGGCGGTCGCTGTCACACAGCGGGGTCCCGGAGAAGCGCCGGTACCGCCGCCTCTGCTGCCCCACCGCCTTCAGCGCCAGGCGGGCTCACCCACCCCACCGGGGCTCCCGAGGGGCCGCTTCCTTCTCGGGCGGTGCCGGGGGCAGGAGCCGCGGGCTGAGAGGCTCAGGCCAGCGGCGGGCACCCTTTCCGCCGGGAGGAGCAGCCGGTGCCCGGCGGGCAGGGGCGGGGTGTCCCCGGCGCGGGGGCGGTGCGGCGCCGCCGGGGCCGGGCCGTGACCGCGTCCCGCCCCTGGCGGGGCGGTGGCAGCGGCGGCGGCGGTGCGTGCGCGGGGCGGCGCGGCGGCAGTGCCGGCGCGGAGCCGCGGGGAGCCCCGAGCCCGCCGCGGCGGCAGCGGCGCGCAGCGCGGCCGCGCCCATGGCGAGCAGCAGCGGCGGCAGGTAGGGTCGGGCGGGGCGGGGGCCCGCTCCCCCGGCCATGGCTCAGACGGAGCCCCCGAAGGCGGTGCGGCTGTGGCGCGACGCCGCCCTGCGCGCACGGAAGCTGCGGGGCGGCCCCGGCGAGCCCGAGCCTGAGCCCGAGCCGGACGCGGGGCCGCCGGGGGGGCCGCCGCCGCCCCTCGCCGCCGCCGCGACTCGCTGCACGCCCCCGCCGGCGGCGGCGCTGGGGGAGCTGGAGGCGCTGAACCTGAGCGGGCGGGGGCTGGAGGAGCTGCCCGAGGAGGTGGGCGCCGCCCTGAGCGGGCTGCGGGTGCTCAGCCTACGGCGCAACCGGCTGAGCCGCCTGCCCGCCGCCGCCCTGCGCCACCTGGGCCGCCTGGCCGAGCTCGACCTCAGCCACAACCGGCTGCGGGGCCTGGGGGACGGCGGGGCGCTGGCGGGGCTGCGGGGCCTGCGCAAGCTCAGCCTCAGCCACAACGAGCTGGGCGCTGAGGGCCCGGGGCTGCCCCCGCGACTCGCCGAGCTCGGCTGCCTCGAGGAGCTCGACCTCAGCTTCAACCGCCTGCGCCGCCTGCCCGAGGGCCTGGGCCGCCTGCGGCACCTCCGCACCCTCGACGTCGACCACAACCTGCTGCCCTCCTTCCCTGCCCCGCTGCTGGAGCTGGCCGCCCTGGAGGAGCTCGACTGTTCTGGCAACCGCCACCTCGGGGCCCTGCCCGAGGGCATCGCTGCCCTCCGCCGCCTCAAGATCCTCTGGCTGAGCGGCACCGGGCTGGTGGCCCTGCCGGAGGGCCTCTGCCAGCTGAGCGCCCTCGAGAGCCTCATGCTGGACGGCAACCGGCTGCAGGCCCTGCCTGCTGGCTTCGGCAGGCTGCAGCGGCTCAAGATGCTGAACCTGTCCTCCAATCTGCTGGGGGAGTTCCCTTCTGCCATCTTGGCACTGCACAGTCTGGAGGAGCTCTACCTGAGCCGCAACCAGCTAACCTTGCTGCCCCCTCGCCTTTGTCAGCTGCACCAGCTCCGCACCCTCTGGCTGGACAACAACCGCATCCGCTACCTGCCTGACTCCATCGTGCACCTCCACAGCCTGGAGGAGCTGGTCCTGCAAGGCAACCAGATCGCCATCCTGCCTGAGGGCTTCGGGCAGCTTTCCCGTGTCACCTTGTGGAAGATCAAAGACAACCCCCTCATCCAGCCCCCCTATGAGGTGTGCATGAAAGGCATCCCCTACATCGCAGCCTACCAGCAAGAGCTGGCCCACTCCCAGCCTGCCCTCAAACCCCGCCTCAAGCTGGTCCTCATGGGCCTAAAGGATGCAGGAAAGACCCTGCTGAGACGATGCCTCATGGAGGAAGATGGGCAGAGAGGGGATATGGGAAGCCTGGAGGCAGGGAACACCCAGCCTAGAGGGTTTCCTGGCAGGCATCAGGACGTTGGGAAAGTGCCAGTTGGGTGTTGCCCCTTCCCTGAGCTTCAAGACGCTTCCTCAGCACGGGTACCTGTCGTGCAGCAGCTGGAATGTCTCCCCGCTGAGCAGCAGGAACGTCTCCCCGCTGAGCAGGACATCCCTTCTCACGTCCCCTCTCAGCGAGTACAAGGGCAGACACCACGCCCTGCACCATCACTGCCACCAAATGCCCCCGCAATACCCTCAGGACTAGGACTGTCAGGAGGCAGCAAGGGCATCGAGGTGATGGACTGGACAGCAGATGCAGAGAGGGGCTTGACATTCATTGTGTATGAGCTAGCGGGGGACCCAAGTTATGATGTGATCCAATCTTTCTTCCTCTCTCCTGGAGCCTTGTATGTGCTGGTGGTGAATTTGAGTGCCTACGTCCCTCAGCACTTCTACCCCTCTGTGGGCTATTTCTTGCACTGGCTCAGTTCCAAGGTGCCCCATGCTGTAGTGTGCATGGTGGGAACCCATGCTGACCTCTGTGCGGAGCGGGAATTGGAAGAGAAGTGCCTGGACATCCATCACCAGATTGCTCAGCAAGAAAAGAGGGATGCTGAGGGACTCCTGAGCTTAGTCCAGCAGGTGGATGAGGCTCTGGGGCAGGACTTTGACCTGCGCTGCTCCAGCCCGCATGCTGCCTTTTACGGGGTCTCAGACAAGAACTTGCGGCGAAAGAAGGCCCAGTTTCAGTACCTTCTCAACCACCGCCCACAGATCCTCTCTCCAGTGCTGCCTTTCAGCTGCCAGGACCGTTGCCAGGTGCGTCGTCTGCGGGACAAGCTCCTCTCCGTGGCTGAGCACCGGGATATCTTCCCAAACCTGCACCGGGTGTTGCCCAAATCCTGGCAAGTGCTGGAGGAGCTGCACTTCCAGCCACAAGCTCAGCAGCTGTGGCTTAGCTGGTGGGACTCGGCCCGGTTGGGCTTGCAGGCGGGTCTGACAGAGGATCGGCTCCAGAGCGCCCTGTCCTACCTGCACGAGAGTGGGAAGCTGCTCTACTTTGAGGAGCACCTCACCTTGCGGGAGTACGTGTTCCACAACCTGCCACGGCTCATTGACATCCTCAATGTCTTCTGCCAGCGGGATGCCACTGTGCTGCTCCAGAAACTGCTCAGTGACACTCAGATTGACGAACTGAGGACCACTCAGCTCCATCATTACGTGGAGGGCTTCTTGCTGCATGGCCTCCTCCCTGCCCATGTTATCCGTCTCCTCCTTAAGCCCCACATCCAGAGCCGGGAGGATCTGCAGCTCATCCTGGAGCTGCTGGAGAAGATGGGGCTATGCTACTGTGTCAACAAACCCAAATGCAAGCCCTTAAATGGGGCGGCTGCTTGGTACAAGTTTCCCTGCTACGTGAAAAACGAGGTGCCCCATGCAGAGGCGTGGATCAACGGCACCAATCTGAGCGGACAGTCCTTCTTGGTCGAGCAGCTGCAGATTGAATATAGCTTTCCATTCATTTTCCCACCCGGCTTGTTTGCACGCTACAGTGTCCAGATCAACAGCCACGTGGTTCAGCGGTCAGATGGCAAATACCAGATTTATGCCTACCGGGGAAAGGTGCCTGTGGTGGTGAGTTACCGGCCTGCCAGGGGAGCTCTGCAGCCAGACACTCTGTCTATCGCTAGTCATGCGTCCTTACCAAATATCTGGACAGCTTGGCAAGCTATTACGCCTTTAGTGGAAGAACTGAATGTCCTGCTCCAGGAATGGCCGGGCCTGTACTACACTGTGCACGTCCTCTGTTCAAAGTGCCTTAAAAGAGGGTCACCCAACCCACACACTTTTCCAGGTAAGGCACAGCTCAGCTTGCCTTTCATCTCTTCTGGGGCTTTGCCCCTTCTAGAAGGGTGTGTTACCGTGTCAGCCTTAGCTCCGTTTCTTCTTTTTTTGTTTCTTTTTTCTTTTCTCCTCTGCTCTAACTCCTTTCCTCCGTGATTTGAGTCATGAGAGAAAATATTAGGGTAGCTCCAGGGAGACAGGCTTAAAATAACCCTATTCTGAGATGAGGCGGGTGTTACAACCCCTTTTGTCTGTGCCTTTTCTCTCTGCTTTTTTGGGTTTTGGCCCTGGGAGTTGGTGGTGCCATTGTTGAAAAGGCACTGATCTGTCCTTCTCCTTGTTTTGATTCCTTTGAATGGAACTGTGGTGGGTTTTGTGGTTTGGCTTTTTTTTTCCTAATTCCTTTTACCCCGCAGCTTCCACTTGGGACAATTTGTAAACATGGATGGAGATGCCTAAAAGATTGCGGGTGTCCCCTACCCCCTCCTTCAACCCTCCACCCCCAAAACCTGGCCTGTGCTGCAGCATGTCTGAATGCAGGAAAGCCCCTCCTGGTAGACAAAGGGTGTGTTGGTCTCCATAGCCCTGTGTAAAAAGCGCTTTCTGGTATCTGAACCCTGTCTCCAGCAGGAAGCATTCCTCCCCGAAGAGAGAGGGATGCTCCATCTTCTTTGTTTAAGTGTCTCACCTAGAAATGATGCCCAGACTGCGCCTTTTGGAGCTATTATTGAGAGCAATTATTTTTCTTTCGCTCTCCCCCTTAATCTAACAAAAAAAGCATAATCTCCTTCCTCTGGAATGTGACTAATCGTGGTGCTTTTTAAAGCTCTCACTTCTAAACTTGTGATTTTTATTGGTGCTGTTTTCCAACAGCATCTGTTTTAATTTGTAGGTGTGCAGGTACTGCCTCCTAACCAGTGTCCTCCTTGCTCCGCTTGGGTTTGCTCTGCGGCTTGTGGGGTCATGGGAAAGGTTCTTTGATGTGTAAATCTGCACGAAATCAAAACACACTCTGCACTGTAAACAGCACCCCAGAAATGTGTATTTTTACACACACGTACATCCATGTTGGAGGTGTGTTGGACATTGTTTACAGGTAGCCTGAAATTGTGGGGGGAACTGCAGTATGATTTGAGTTAAAGCAACCAATGGTGCTGAATTGGTTCGTAGGCAAATGTGACTAACAAGGCGTGTTTTTGGGGGGTTTGGTTTCTTTTTTCTTTGTTTTTTTCCTCTGGACCTTGAGAATAAGGAGATGCTGTTTGCTCCTCGGCCTGCATCCTAGTTGCTTTGATTGTATCTCCCTCTAACGGTGCTCACTTATGTAAGAGCCATTGGGCTGGGGGTTGAACCCATGCTGTGAGACACTCTGAGTGATATCTTGCTGCTGACGTGGTGCTTGAGGGAATGTGATCTGCTTTCCAAAAAAAAAAACAACCCTGAAAAAACTCCCCAAAACAAACCAACAACCCCTCAAAAAAACCCACCAAAATTAGTCAAGATAGCCAATTATATGTGCAATGTGCTGGTGTAACAGGCAGCTATTGAAGGCTTAGTTTGTGAATTCGGGTCTGCAGTCATGTATCTGGTTGGGGGTTTTTTTATTTGGTGAATGTTTTTTGGCTGTTTCTTTTTTGCCTGTGAGTAGATGATGCATTAAGAGTGAAATCTTCACTGAAGAAGAGCCAGACTGTCTGCAGGCAATTGGTGTCATTGCTGACCGGTGACAGTCAGAGCAGGTCCAGAAGCATGAGAGGGGCATTGAAGTTAAAGGGCCTTTTCCTTAATGGGTTTGGCTGTGCCATATATGTTTCCTTAGAGGTAGGAAAGGGTTGTTCTCACCTGGGAACCAGGTCAGGTGTGCTGGGAAGGGAATGCACAAGTAAGCAGTGTGTTGAGCATGAGAGGAGCTGGGGCTCATGTGCCAGGTCTCCGAATGCCACCTGGGTGATGCTGCCTGTGGAAAGGGGGTTGCAGAATTTCTGAAGCACTCCAAGGGGGGAAGTCAGGCCTTGCTGCCAGGGGCGCAGGACAGCATCCCAGGTGATCCTACCTTGGGGCAGGGGATGACTGTCTTAACATGGATTCTACACGAGTCTAGCTGGGAGAACAGCAGACAAGCATGTTTCAAAGGCAAGGCTGATCTGTGGAAGTGCTGAAGAGTGAATAAAGGCTGCAGTTTATTGAGAAACCTGCTTGTCATCTTGGATGATGATTAAATCTAGCCCAGCTGTGATCTGGAAAATAGGAAAAATGTGAACTGTGATTTGGCTTGGAGAGGCCTGCATGTCTGCATTTAATCTAAAATATTCTTTGCTGTGTATCTGCTCTATGAATAAAGGACTGTTTAAGAGCCCCTGAATGGCAATGGTGAAGCTCAAGATTTTTTTTTTTCTCCTGATTTTGTTGATCAGGAGGTGTACATGTTTAAAGTCATGCTGTCAAGCTTGCTGTCATGCAAGTGAATCATGGTTGGTGTCATTTTTGAAAGAGATGGGTCTAATGTTACGAAAATATGTAGTGAGGGAGATGTCATTTTCTTTCCAAGCTCTTTCAGTGAAAATCCCTGACAATTCTTAAATAGGTCTGTGGGCTTTTTAGGACTGCACCGAAGAAGTGCTTTGCAGCCTGTTGACCTTAATAAGGGAAATATTTCTGTGGAGACACTGCCAAATTTGTGCTCAAAAATGGAAGTGCAGTCTGGCTGTGTGTGTGGTTGTGCAATCTGTGTCGTCATTCATGAAACGGATGGTGCATTCTTTGGTCATCCAAAATTTTTATTGGAATCCCCTTCAAAGAGGGGTCTTGGTTGTTCATGTGTTGAGGATTAATCATTGCTTTTCCTCTTCTTCCCTTTCCGCCCTGTCCCACGCAGGCACGCTATGACTTCCATGGATAATAAAGAAATACCCTAGGAACAAGCTACTGTATATAGAAATGGTTAATAAGAATTGAGATTTTGGATTCACTCTTCTGAGGGCTTATTGCAAGCAAACAGTGAATGAAAGTGATATAAAAATGCCTTGTTAGGGTCCTTTTAAGGAAGTTTTTGCATTTGAAACAATTTTTTAGCTGGGTGAAATAGTAACGGAATTGGCATCTGAGCTGGAATCTTAGTGTGCTTTGAGGCTGCAGTCATCCACTCGGCTGAAAACAACTTGGTGTGTTGATTTTTTTTGTGCTTTACATTTGCACTTCATATAAATAAAAGTTTTCTTGCCAGGCTAAGAAAGGTATATCCCTGCTTGAAGTGACCAACAAGAATGATTCACCCGTCCAAGATGATGAGAACTCAGTTAGGTTGTCACAGGCATTGTGAAATGTTCAGATTTGTATGTGATGTTCTTTTAGCCCCTGGACTGAAGGGCTTTTAGGTTATTCATGTCCCATAAGCTATTAAGTGACTTGAGATTGGGGGGTGGAGGTGATTTGCCATCTGTCTGATAGTAGACACGTGTGCTTTGTTTGGACAAATGTGACTGGATTTTCCAAGCCTGCATTCACGTGCACCTGCTAACTGCCCTGCTACTGTCTCCTCTTTGCCCTGTGCCAGGCTGGGTCTGGGCCACCCCAGGCTCTTCCAGACTGTGGTTTGTAGAAGGTGTCCTGATGTCCTGAGTGTGATTCTTTTGGGGGGGGGGGGGGGGGGAGGGATTATCTTTGACTGGTGGCTTTCTTTTATTCCTGCCTGTAAAGTTGGCTGAATGAATGTAGACATAAGAAAGTCAGGGCTTGTGTCCATTGCAGAAGATGGGCAAAATGCTTTCACAAGACAAGGTGATCTGGGTTTTCACAGAATAAAAATACGACAAAGATGGAAAGCCATGGGCAAAGACACTGTGAGAGCCTAGCAGTCCCTCTCCCAAAGGATGCGCCAGAGCAATTGGGGAGCTTTGAGAGATGCTGGAGGACTAGCAAGAGGTCTCCTGTGAAGAGGAAGTGCACATCTCCCCACCTGCCTTGCTTTCCTCTTCTTGAAGTATCGGAGCAGGGAGATCACAAGCCTCTACTCTGCCTGTCTCCCACATCAAAGGTGAACAGAAGCAGGGATTATATGCCAGTCACCTTCAGGGGTTCAGATGGAGATACAGTGTAGTTCCCCTGTGAGTCTCTCTGTCATGGCTAGAGCAGGGTTAACTAGGCCACCTTATGCATGTGATTCAAAGTGAACCATGCTCACCATCCCCGCATTGGAGTCAAAAGCAATCAAGAACTCCCTTGGTGGCTGAGATGGACTCAGGACATGGAGAGGTGGAAGATCCCATGATGTGTCACGCTGTCAAGTTACCCATGCAAGGTGAGGCAAGAGCAGGTGAGACTGGTTTTGTCAGAAGAGCTCAGAAGTTGCTCCAAAATCTGAGCTGCTGCTCAATGAAAGGCTGATGTCAGGTATCTAATTGTGCTTTGTAGTTACATTTTAAGCAGCTGGGGTTCTTTTCACAGGCAATTGCAGTAGAGTAACACCTGCTTGTTATAGAGCCTGATGCTAGCATTTGGCAGCCTTCTATTTTCCCCATTTGAGGGTGGAGTCTTTTTGCTTGACTTTCAGAGTAGATGCCATGGCTTCTTTGAGGCTGTTGTCACGCTATCCTGGAGGCTGTGTCTTCAACAGAGTACTGTGGCATAATCAGAGACAGTGTGGCAAGACTTCAGCACCATGTGAGCTCTGGACACGGATGATCTGGGTGGCAGGATGAAGCTAAACAGGGCCCTGTGATTCAGGAGAAGAGCAGCATAGATTGGTTGTTGGGCTTGGGGAAGCTAGTGTGATTCTGTAGCTGTATTAGCATGGATAATTGACTGAATGAATGGAGACATAAGAAAGTTAGGATCTGTGTCCCTTGCAGAAGATGGGCAAAATGCTTTCACATTTTGAAGTGTGGTTCTGTAGCTCTATTAGCATGGATAATTTAGTTTACCAACTAGAGCTGATTTCTGTGCTGCTGAACTGACAACCTAGAGTGGTGTGACTTCCTGTAGGTACTAGTGTAGAAACACGGTAGTAGCCTCTTTGCCACTAGGGTTTTTTAGAGATTTCCTTCACATTGTGCTGTGTGTTGCAAGGTGAGCGTTTGAAGTCCCCTTGCTTAGTGGCTGTGGCATCCTCTAATTTACAAAACACATTGAAAGAGACAACAGATATTTTGTGGTCTTGGAGGCAGAGAAATTGCCAGAGGAAGAGTGTGGTATGCATGATGGATGGCTGCCATGGGACTGTGCCTGGTGGGGTGTAGATGTGGGACCCGGTCTTAGGAGAGAACTGGAACAGCCAGTGCAGAGCTGGGCTCGTGCCTGACCATCTAGCTTGGAATGGGAGAGAATGTGGATGCCAGAAGAGAGGCTGAGGTTTTGAATTGCCTTCTTAAAGCTGTCCTGCAGTGTCTGGTTACTTTGTATTGTGTGCATTGCTTCGTGTGTGTTTGGGGGCTTTTTTTTTTTTTTTAAAGCTCTTAATACAGAACTTGCTAAAATTACTTGCATTTAGAATGGCAACATGCACATTTAACACTGCTTGAAGAAATCCTCTTCCTTATGCGAAAAGTTCCTACGCATTTCTGATAAAGGAAAGGTTTCCTGGTGTGTCAGCTCTGGTACAAGAAAGCTCTTCTGATTTGTTCCTTAACAACTTGTCTTGCCCTGACCTGTTCCCCATGGGAGTCATTGCTGGGCTTTGAGCCTCTGGACTTTGAGCTGCCATCACTGAACCAGGGAAACACTAGATTTGGTTGAGTGGATCTTTTTGGTTTGATTAGTGAAGCAAAGCAGAGTTCTTGGCCTTCAGTGCATTACTTTTTTTTTGTTTGTGTTTTTGGTTTGCATTTTTTATTACAGTTGCTGAAATTTGTCTTTGTAGGAAATGACCTATAAAAAGAGATGCTCAGTACCAAATGATTCTTTGTTTCATTGCATAAGATGTGTTTAAAGGCTACTGACTCTGGGGATGAGATGAAATGTTGATGTAGGTTTTCCTCTCTCCAGAGTCAGTTGATTATGTGAGGACTGATTCGTGTGCTGCTTCATCATGCTGCGGACACAGGTGCCATGAACTGTGCTTTGCATCATCTCGTGTGCAGGCATATCTGGTGGTGTGGTGCCTCCTTCTAGAAATGCTTCAGTGTGACAAGTTTTCCCATGTAAGTTTGGCTGAGATTTAGCAGGGGCTTGATCCACGTGCAGATGTATTACAGGGTCCTTTTGCGTCTCGGGAGAGGATGGTGGAAAATCACCAAGGGTGCTGAATCATTGTGGCCTTTTGGTGATGTGAACATGTTACTTGACATCGGGATAGAGCTGTGAAAAAAACAAGTGTCAGTTTAAAAACAAAATAAGAGTGCATCTGATATGTAATTCTTCTGTATGCTGTGGTTTCCTGTTGCTTTTGCAGTATTAAGCAGGCAACTGTGGTAACCTAGCGTGCTCTCCAGTTAGTAATTTGCTAGTAATAGTGCAGATTATTCGTTTGGCTCTTGAAAGCAATTTGCCAGGGAAGAAAGGGTAAAATGTATTTAGCAAAAAGTTCTGTGTGGGGTTTGAATTCTTGGAAGTTGTTGATGTACAAATTTTTTTACTATTCTATTCTATTTACTACTATTCTATTTACTATTTTACTATTTACCCTTCTGCCCCACCATGTCCTGAGCAGAGGAAGAATGACTTCTATAGATGTGTAAAGAAAACTGTGATCTGGGAGTTGAATACAAGATGATCAGTTATGTCCTTTTCTCTCCCCGTCCTTGTTTGTGGTAGTTGCACTTGTCATGCAGATGTGGACAACTGTGAGAGTAAGCCCTGTGAGAGGGCTGTCTGGTGCCAAATAAGACCACCTCTTCTCAGGTGAGCTTGTGGATGTGCTTTTTAAGGGAGCACCTCTTAGGGACAAGGAGCAGGAAGGGAGTGCTTAAAGTACTTTGTCAGTTTTAACAAACTCCTGCTGCTGCAAACAAAATATGTCAGTGCTTTTGACTAGCTATGAACACATGGGTCTGAGAAAGCAATGCAGATAGATTGTAGGAATCTTGGTCTGCTTGTTGGGGTTTAAGCTATACAGTGATCTTGCCTACATCAGGAGAGCTGATGGGATTCTGGTGACCACAGTGTGAAGGAACTGTCTCCTATACAGAGGGTGAGGAGGCCTTGGTGGTTTTAGAAGCTGTTGAACAGATGCAGTTAACAGTCTTCAGTGGGAAGATCACCTGAATGTGGCCTTTGTTCCAGCTGAAGAACTGGGAGAGCTTTGTCCTCTAGCAACTTCTTTCTTGGGAACCAGATGTAAGAACTGGGACTGGGGGGGTTCAAGACCTGTGAAAAAACTGGCTGGTTGGCTTTCGGAGCAGTGTAATTTGGGGTGTTCAGATGGACCATCTTTGAGGGCTTATGGTTCTGCCTCAGCAGGCTGCTGGAGGCTGAAGTCATATTGTACTTGTGGTATTTTCCTAGCCAAAACGTGGTGCTGAATGCACTGTTTGGGTTGCCAACACAGTCGGTGGTAGTGTGGTTTTGGACTGCTGCAGGTTCCGTGGTCAGGGGTGAGTTGCCTGTGGCCAGTGGATGAAGGCTGTATTCAGACTGAGCTGTGACTGCTGGAGTGCTTGCCTGCTGGAGGTGGTTGTGGTTTAAAGCAAAACCTTAATTTCAGTTTTGTCTTTTATTCCCAGTGGTCATTTTCAAGAGCTCTGAGCTTCTCCCAAAGGTTTACAGAGAGTAGCTACTTACTAGTTTTAGCTGTGGCTATGTGGGACTCCTAGTACCTAGAGACTTTACAAAGTAACATTAATTTTGAATTGAAGTTCAGCATGGCAAGCTCTGCATGGAGCAAACGAGCATTGAGGTGAGGAAGATGCTTCTGTGGGGTAGTCCATTAAACTGAGCACTTTGTGAGGATCAGACTAAACTGAAATGTGAGGGCAAGTAACCTTCAGCACCAAATAAAACTGCATCTCAAATCCTGTTCAGACCTGTCCTGTTTTGCCACACGCTGACTCAGATGTGGTGCTTGAATACTCCAGGAGGAGTATTGTTGTTGATCTAGGTTACATTGAATTGTGCTAATGAGATGATGGGAGACTTCTGCTGGGCTTTTATTAGTGGGGTTTCACAAGCTTGTTTAAGTGCATTTCTATAAGACTGTATGAAAGCAATACCAAGACATCTTCCCCTTTACCCACTCTTAGGGTGATGCTTGCCAAGAGCCCAGTTTAGATAAGTATTTTTATTTGTGTTACATGAGGGAACCCAGACCTCCCAGGCCATTCTGGGAAAGCTCCCTCCTCCTTCACTTTCTGTAGAGGTTTCAGGTTCTTCCTGTTACGGTGTAACATGAATAAAACAAAAGTAAAACAATGGTAGGACAGGGATTTGTGGGCCTCATGCCCATAAATGACTAGTGACAAAATTAATATTGCAGGCTTTTGTCCTAACAGAATACAAGATTAGTATACACTTCACTCAAGACATCATCTCTTGAATGATCTGTACTAGTAACTCTCCAGTTTGTATGTGCTGAATTCCTGTTGGAGCATGTTCTTTACATTTCTGGCAGGTGTTTTCCTCTCCAGCAATACACAGTGAGCAATGGCTATACATATATAATATACTATATCTCCATCTGATAAAGGACAGATCCTGCCCTGCAGCAGGGTAGGGTTGTTGATGAACATCCTAAAAAATGAATTGGCGGTAGTTTCCACAGCATCAGAATCTGTTTGGCTTGAGACAGAGGTGTTTGACCTAATTTGCTTGCAATGTGTCTAGCTGTTTCGGCCCTATGAAACATGTGGGAAAATGCTGAAGGTGGACACAGTTATTGGGTCTTGCTTGACTTTGAGAGACCTATGCAGTGCTTTTGGTGCCTTTTTGTCACTGCAAGGCTGGCAGCAGAGGACTGCTAGAGAGGCTGATTTGTCCCAAAGCTATCCAAAAACAAGTGTCCTCACATTTGGGAAGGCCCCTTGCTACATGAGCAACATGCAGAGGGTGAGCTTCCTGCAGCAGAAGAAATAGGCATGTCTGTCATGCCGTCTCTGAGACTTTATGGTAGACACAGCAGAACAGCCGAGTTGTCCTGCAGTACAGACCATGAGTCTACATGGTGCAGCAGCACTCTGCTGCATCTCTAGATGTTTTTGTGGAGCTCTCATGCTGACCCCTGAATACTTTCTCCACTCCCTGTGGCCTCTTTCTCAAATGCAGTGGTCAGATATGGACAGCAAGCAGTTTTTCTCTGAATAGATAGTGTTAGAAAGCAAAGCCTTAGCAATATGCAGAGCTGAAATGCACAGGCTGTACAGTGTGGAGGATGGAGAGGCAGGGACCTCTATGTGAGACTGGCTGCCTGATGTCATTCCTTTACTCTGAGTATTCCCATTGCCTGTGTCTGAACAGTTGCGTTTTCATCTCATTAAAATTCTCAGATAAATCGAGATGATCAAGAATGAAGTACTAAAAAATGGGGTAATGGCTGGTGATAGCAATCCATTCTGATAAGCAGTCATCTCATATTGACCTTCCTGACATTTGCATTTGTATCTTTCCGCTCTCTGTCTGTATTTATATTGTGGATAACTCACCAGTCTGTACACATATTCTCCTCTATTGCATTATGGGGAAAATAGCATAATTGTCTGTAAAATTGCTAATCTTTGCACTTTTCAGGATTACTTCCTCAACAGATAATAATATGCAGCTGTACTTACTGTGGTGTGTGACAGGGAATGTTTCAAGTTATTTATGTCTTTTTCGTTTGGTTCTTCCCCAAAAAAGAGCAGAGCAGCCAGGGCGTTGTCTGTATGGGAGCAAAGGGATTTGAGGCAGGTACATAACTTAGTTCCCGTCGCTTTTGTAATTCTTCATCCTCTTCCTTATCTGTGAGGTGGGGAGTGGCTCACAGGAACGATGACCTTCCTTAGCAGGGGGATTTAGTCATGATGGGACCTATAGGAGCTGGAGCAGAAGAAATAGTAGGGTTGCAGCTGAGCTGCTCAGCACACCTCCATTGAGAGATCTGCAGTGTGGGAGGCGTCTTGCAAATTGCAGACTCGCCCAGGAGTAGCCCAAGGGCATGGGAAATCATAAATCCAGAAAAACTGGTCTCTGACTGAGCAGCAGCTGTGTGGTCCCAAACTCTCACTCAGTCATGGGGAGCTGTTCCTGGGCCTAAGCTGGTTTTAAAGAGCACTGTAGGTTGAGAGAACAGCCGCTGGCTTGGCCTCCACTGCCTTATTGTGTGCTTTGAACCAGCCAGCCTCTGTCCCACTGTTAAACTTTTTGAGTGACTCCATCTTGCACCACCATATTGCTGAGCAGCCAGACCAGGAACAAGCAGTGAGAGCTGGGATAATCATTTCTGCCTCAAAGTAGTCCCCGGGTAGTCCTTTGGATGAGTTGGCTTTCCTGGGGAAGCCTGATCTGGACTGTATCTTCTGGAAGCCAGCGTGCTGTATCCAGAGAGGAGTAAGCAGGTGGACAAGTCCATGCTGCCAGAACAATTCAGGTGGAAAGAGATGGACAAACTTATCCTGTTAATATGTCTGTGCTACTGCAATGAGAGGAAGAGATAGATGATTTTGTGTGTGTTTCCTCTCCTGGTCTGCATAGGGTGCCTTACCCCCTTGCTGTGTGTGGTTGTATTTTTGCATTGGTTTTGCATGGCAAGGTTTTGGTATCGGGAGTGGGGGACAGGGAGCCCTGCAGGGGTTGCCTCTGAGATGCTGCTAGAAACTTCCCCTCTGTCTGACAGAGCCAATGCCAGATGGCTCCATGATGGACCCACCACTGGCCAAGGCTGAGCCCATTAAACCCCTGTGCAGCAGCAATTGCAGTTGGAGTAGGTGGGTGCCCAAGGGAGGCTGTGATCCCATGAGAAGCCTGTGCTGGAGCAGACTCTGGGCAGGACCTGTGGACCCATGGGAGCCCATGCTGGGGCAGGTTTGCTGGCAGGACTTGTGACCCTGTGGGGTCCCACAGTGGAGCAGTTCATGAAGAACTGCAGCCTGTGGGAGGGACCCCACACTGGAGCAGGGAAAAATGTGAGGAGTCCTTCCCCTGAGGAGGAAGGAGCAGCAAAGACAATCTGTGATGAACTGACTGCAACACCCCTTCCCCCCCATCCCCCGTGCCACTGGAGAGGGATGAGATAAAGTCAGAAGGGAAAAAGTCAAGAGTGAAGTTGAGCCCAGGAAGAAGGGCTGGGTAGGGCAGAGGTATTTTAAGGTTTGCCTTTATTTCTCACTACCCTCCTCTGATTTGATTGGTAAAAAATTAAACTAATTTTCCCAAGTCAAGTCTGTTTTGCCCATGATGGCAATTGGTGAGTGATCTCTCCCTGCCCTTATCTCAGCTCTTGAGCCTCTCACTGTATTTTCTCTCCCCTGTCCCATTGAGGAGGGGGTGATACAGCAGCTTTGGTGGGTGTCTGGCATCCATCCACCCACCACAATTTTATAGGCAGAACAGCTGGATGGGGTTGAATGTGCTGCAGCAGAGGGTGCTTGGTGGCACGTTTCCAAACCAGGGAGTCAGCAGCGAGCACCAGGCCTACTTACACATGTTGTGTAATCAGATGAGTTTTCAGCTCTCCGTGCATTTCTCTAAGTCTTCCTTTTGAACAGCCTCTTTCTTTGCCCGAGAGAGATTTTCATGCTCTTATTTCAGACAAGGATGCACACACTAGATATGGAAAATTCCCATATCCATATGACTCCGGTATATCAAAGGGCTAAACTTAGAAAATCTAACAAAAAAGAGCTTCCCCTTCCTGTGATCTGACATAACATTTCTTGGTCGCTGTTATTTTTACTGTGGAACAGCTTAAATCTATTTTGGTTGGGCACTAAGTGATGGCTACAGCGTGAAAGAAGAAATTTATTTCTGTGAAGTCAGGCAGCCGTGCTGCAGCTTCAGGGCTCTGAGGGCAGCCTGCTCAGGCTGAGCATGTGCCAGCACTGTGTTGGGGCCCCCTGACAGTCCTACTCAGCTCTCTCGAGCCCTGCCCACTTGGAGAGGGTCTGTGGGGCTCAGAGTTTTGATGGCAGTTAACTTTTTCAACATCTTATAATGAGCGGGAGTGGTGATAGATTTTAACACACACATGCAGACCCCACTACCTTACTCATCCTCCAGATTCTTGGAGGACAACGTAGGAAAGATGTTGTTTTACTGGCACCAAAGTGGGGAGACAGCTTCACGCAGAATGGGAATTTGTAGGAACTAGCCATGCCTCTGGTTTCACAGGTCTCTTTACTACATGGACTTCCTTTCACTGTACACTGTTAGGACCAGGACTGAGCCATCCCCGTCTGGAAAATGCGCTGGTGTAATCGTGCTCTGCTGGAGCACCTTGAGCTCTTGTTGTCAGGAATATATAATTCAAACTTTCAAACTTTTTTACTCATTTTAGTTGATTGGCTTTTTGGTTGGTTGGTTTTTTAAGCCATCTCCTTTGTTAAAACTGGCTCTGTGGAGCTTTGAGCTCATGTTTTATTATAGCTGACTGCTCTGCTTCAGCAGCCTTCTGACTTGTTTCCGAACATCCCACACCTGCTTTCATTGAGATGGACTGAAAGCAAGCAAGTGGGGTGTTGGGAAGAGACACCATTGCTTGCTGGCTGCAATATCCCAGAAATCTGTGAAGCAAGAATTTATGTCTGACTTTTTTATAATTTTAAGCTTCCGACAGACAGTTGTGTAGAAAGGTTCCTCACTCTGAAACTTTAGTCATCTCCAGATACTTTTGCTCAGGTTCATGATGGTGCCAGAGGGATACATAGGGAATGAAACTGCAGTGTTCTTTGTCCTCACTAAAAGGTCAGTCAGATCTCTGTACCTGAACCTGTGCTGTCAGGAGTTTTGGGCAAGGAATCTTGCTCATGCTGTCACATGAAGGATCATGCTGTGATCTAGCATTGGTGATGTTTTCATGACAGCTTGAATAAGGAAGAAGTTTGTAGTTTCTCAAAGGAGCATGTGTGTGCCCTGAGGGAGCCCTACAGGCACTAAGGTGATCATTACTGGATTTTGACAAGATCTTAACTGATGCTTGCATAGGCAAATAATTCAGCTCAGCAAGTAGCTGCTGTGGTCAACTCCCTAGGATGCTGAAATAAATGGTCAAGAGTTGAGTCTTGTTTGTCTCTTTTCCTAAACAACTTATTTGTGCCTCCAAGGCTCAGCCAAAGTAAAGACTTTTTTGGATGAAAGAAAAGTTTGGGAACCTTCCCCTGGGATCAAAAAAAAAAGTGCCTTTCTCTGTCATCTTTTGTAACAGAAAGCTGTCATAAAGTTTTTGAAGCTGCCTGTTATTTTTAACTTGTCCTTTGTCCTTCATTGAAAGAAATCACATCTTCTCTGACAAAAGAGTGCCTAGCATGTTATGTACATACACACATGCACATTTTTGAGTGCCTGCAGTGAAGTTCAACACAGTGTTAAGAAAATGTTGCTGAACAAGGCACAACCATGCTAAAGTTATTCACACGGGGATCTGATAAAAAAAAAAGGTTGAAAATAAACAAATATCCCCCTCAACAAACCATTGGATTGAAGAGAGTGTGATGAGAGGAGATGCTTGATGAGCTGGTTTGGGAAGTGCAGTAGGCTGGCTCCGAATCTGTGACTTGGATTTCTGGCCTAGCATTTTGCAGGTGCTAAAAGTGTGCTTCCCATTAAAAGCTGGCAGCTGCAAGTGTGGCAGGGTGTCTGGCAAGGGGAAGCTGAGCAGCATGGCTGTTCACTTACTGCATGGCTGCTCCTGCCCCTGGGTAGCAGAGTGAATGCTGGCAGCATGGCCCTCGTAGTTGCCCAGCCTCTAGTTCATGGCCAGAATGGCATGATAAGTTGTCATGTTTTATGGCAGACCTATGGCCAGGCTCCAGGTCAGAGATTTATCACTGTTACCTGTGCTCCCTGAAGTATTTAGTCTCAGTATTTCCTTGAAACAGCCCCTCTGGTTGAAAGCCATGTTGCAAAACAGCCTCTGCTCTGCAGCTGCTGCGTTGTACAAGTTTTGTGCATGATTCTGCTTCTGTGGCATATACCAAGTGTATCCAGCCCCATCTGAATCTTGCAGGTGAGCGCTGGAACTGGGAGCTGCCCACAAAGTTGTGATTCTGCTGGAGACGGCATTTTTGCCACTTGCTTTATGCTGCTTTATCCTCATTGCATAATGCAGCATGATGCAGATAATCCAGTCATCATTACAAAAGGATTTAAAACTCCTTTTTAATCAGAAGTCATTTTTAATAAAGCTTTGCCTTGCTTGGAGGACTGTTCTCTTGGCTTGTGTGTTTAAGAAAATGCAGGAGGCTGAGGGGAGGTGGGAGGGAACCAGATTAGGGAGAAGGGAGCCGGGTACTTCTCTCTGGCTCCGAGGCAGCTGGTGGTGAAGTCCAGAGCTGTGGGATATGTTTCCACTAGCACCAAGCATGCAAAATCCTTATGTGTGCAGATAGAAGCATCTAGTAAGTGTGTGCTTTCTCTGAATTTTTCCCTCACAGAGCAAACTTTTGGTGGCTCGCTCTAGTCCAATCTGGTTTATGCTTCCCCTTTCAACCCTCTGCGTCCAAAACACTGGTAGTCTTCTGGGGCCTCCTGCATCTCAAAACAAACTGTGGTCCTGGACAAAGTGCAGCAGGGGAAGGGGTGCTCTTTGCTTCTCTTCTAATGGCCATTTGTGTGTGACTGATCTTGTTCCTTTGGTTGTTGCTCTGCCATTGTATTGTGTAAAGTGAACTGTCGAAAATAACACATGAACTCTGAGTTGCCCGGAAACATGTCCTCCTCTCCTCCTGTATGCTGACATTTTGCCCACTTTTCTGGCAGCAGCCAGCTTTTGAGCTGCCACACCTGCTTCACCTCCCCTCAGAGCAAGCCTGGCTGGGGGCCTGAACTCCAATGCTGAACGACATTTGAGAGCAAGCATCCTGTTGCTTCATGTGTTTTTCAGTCCCAGTAGTCCTTGCTCTTGGGATATCTCAACCATATGCTTAAGATGTCCCTGAGTCTCTCCTCTTCGATCAGTTTGAGTAAATGACTGGGAAGTTTTAAGGCTGGCTGTTCCTAAGACAGATCCCCTCTGAGGGGATTGGTGCTGGGCATATTCAGAGGAGAACAGCAAGGTTGCAGTTCAGGTAAGTTGGTGAAACATCTGAAGGAGAGGGGCCAGGGCTGTGTTGCAGTGACACTGGTAAGTATATCAGTTATCACCTGGTGGAAATCTGCCTGGAGAAAACCTGAAAGTAATACAGGTTTACAGCACAAATAGTACCAGGGTACCAGGAAGGAGCTCAGCTCTGAGACAGTCCCATGATCTCCTGGGAAGGTGCTGGGGAGTAGAGGAGACAGTGGAGGAATTAAGTGTTCTCCTATCAGTACTGCTGCCTCCCTGGGATGCTGATGAGTTTTTTACAGGCCCCAGGGCTCTTTCCTGTTTCAGTAGCAAGCATGACTACCATAGAAGTGATTTTAAGCAGCAAAAATGGATGCTGCAATTTACCTTTGGGCACTGAGAACCCAGACCAGATGGCACTTAGCAGGCAATGAGCTCTACAGGAGTTAAGTAGCAAAGCTATCGTTTCTGAATTGGTGTGACTTACCATTGGAAGGCATTTCAGTGGCAGAATAAAAAGTAGTAAGAATTGGTTTTGGCAGAGATAGTAAAACAATCTCTAATATTAAGTCTATAAGTAAACACTTTTCCTCGGGCAAAAGGTATTTTTAAGCAAAAACTAGCTATTTTGTTGATTTACAGTTATTACTTGTCACTTGTTTGGATATTAGGGAACTAGAGGATTCAGAGAAGAATGGTTAAATTATTGGAAGTGCTAAAGAATCACCACAAAAATTAAAAAAAAATAAATTTAAATGATTAGTTTTCATTCCCTCTGGAAAGGGAACAAGTAAAAGCTATTAAAAGTAAAAGGATAGACAAAGCTTTGTTCTTGTTCATTGAGCAATACAAAGCCAGCAGCTTGCTCAGACTTCGAATACAGCAATTTTGGTAATAACAAATATATTTAAAACCAAACAGAGAAGATATGAAACACATCTGTTGACACGGGGAAACTCGGGCTCTGAGCTTTGTGGAGTGCTGCTTGGGCACTGCCGTGTGCACCAACAATGCTTTTATAGTGGCCTTACGCATGAGACCAAGAGGAAAGTTGGCCATTGGTCTCGGTGCTCTGCTCCCTCTGATTTTAGCTATATAGCTTGATGCAAATCTACACCACACTATGTCTGACAAGGAAGAAACACTTGACTAAGGATCTACTTATGAAACTTCAGTGTAAAGGGAAAAAATATATGCAGAGAAGCAAATTATATCTGATGTCCTTGTAATTAAGGAAACTTCAGGTTCCTAGTCAGCTAATACCATACCTGTGGTCAGCATGTAGTGTGGGGATTGTTATTAGCTAGTAGAAAGTAGGTAGCTTTGTAGGAAAAGAGCCAAGGAGGCATTTTGTTTCAATTAAGTATGAGCTTAGAATAAATTCTGTGATGTACATGCATAGACCAAATTCTGCAGTAAAGTGACTTCAGTACAAAGTCATGTTAACAGATTAAAACAGAGATTAGTTTAAGCCAGTTCAATAACCAGGTGAAACAATTGATTTAAAATTTGAGCATGAGTGGGACCTATGGTATTTAGACTTTGCTCCTTAGACTAGTCAATGATGAAGAGTAAAAAAAAAAAATGTTCCTGTGCTTAAGTGGGCTCTGTGTTTGTCCTGCTGAACAGCAAATGTTTTAGAGTGACCAAAATAGCTTTCCAGAGGAGTATTGCACATGCATCTCACCTTAAATGATCTGGGAGAGAATAGTTACCACAACAGGTTTGAAAATATAGCACCTTCCAATTCAGTTTGCAGAACACACCGAAGTGTTGGAATGGCCCTAAGGCTACAGCAACTCATGGAGCCAAGTTACTTTCACCTCGAAAGGAGTTTATTTAATTTCAGGGAAAACTGTTGGGCAGGACATGTACATGCATGTCTTGCATGTGTGTTTTGGTTTGTTCTCCTTTTTCTTGTCTGGCAAAAGGCAAGTAAATAATAAAAATATAAAAGTAAAAAGGTTACTACAAAGGAAACTTCATGTCTTTCAATCCCCAGCTGGACTTTGGTGAATTTCTAGAAGAGGGGCTTCATGGCCAGGATCCTACCTTCAGGCATGGCATGCATGCACATCTGTGGGGAAGGAGCAAGTCAACAAGGAAAAAAACTTGACCCACGTGCTCTTCCAGCCTTTGTCTGTCTTCAGCACAGAGATCTGTGTCTTCAATAATGCTTAAAGACACTTTGCCAGTAAATGGTCTGGTCTCTTTGTGAACCCTTGTATTGCAGCAGGGAGTTCTGCAGCTTGTGCTTCCTATTGCTTTTCTTCAAGTGCACCACACTGTACCTGTGTCAAGGCTTTCTAGTGTTTGAGTTGGAGCAGGCAGAAAATAATCAGTCAGTTCAGGGTGCAATATTGTAGCTAGACTATTGTGAGGAAAAAATATCTTGCAGACTTGCCTAATTCTCTAAATTTAGCAGAAGGGCAGGCAGAGGTCTGGCCCTGCCTCATAAGTTGCATAAGGCTGGAAGTCAGCGGGACTGAGTCTTGTAAGCCCTGCTCCAGGGGCTGGGTTTTCACATGGCCAGCTATTAATGCGTTTTGATCCAAACATAAGAGCCAGAGAGGTAGCAGGATGCTGACCAGTCCTGGTAGCTCCCTCCAAACTTCAGTGAACCCTGCTTGTTAACTTTGTTTATTACATTAATGTCATTGAGAGCTCTTTTTTTTTCCTTTAGTGGAACCTGCATTGTGCTGATCATCTGGATGAAAGAAGGCTCAGCATCTTCACTGTGATGGAGGTGTAATAGCTTTGGAATTAATGTTTAGAAAGGTGGGCTCAGACTGGTGGGAATTGTTGCTGTTTCAACTGTCTGCAGCCGGTGTTGTCTGGAGTTCAGGTGGATGCTCTGTGTGTAGTCATGCCTTGCTGTTACTGGGTGAGAACAGACAGGTTGGGACTGGCTGCAGCTTTCTCTCCAGCTGGTGCCTTGCTTTGGCAGATTGAGAAAGTGCTCATGGCAGATACGGCTGAAGGGGTGGAATTAAAAATAACCAAAAGGTAGATTCTGGGCTTGGTTACTCAGTGACAGGCCTACTTCTATTCTGGGATGAGGATAATTCGCACTGAGCTCATTACACCATGACTCTCCCTTAAAATGCCTTGACAGTCAATTTCGTTCCAGCTAATAAGGTCCTAAAATGTTAATGAGGCAAATCAATTTTTCATGGCTTTGTATTGCAGTCGTCAGAAAGTGCTGTGTTGCAACCTGCTAATTCAAGAAGCTTTTTAGATATTAGAAAGACACAAAATATTCAGCAATTTGGAGGATGCTTTGTTTTCTCAGTTTCTCCCCAGTGCCTCTTCTCATTTTTCTAAGCCTTTATGCTGTGCTATTTGCTTGTCCCTTTTGGTCACATCCTTTCTCCAGTGTCTGCTCTGGTCAGTAATGGGAGGACGTGGCTTGGTCCCACCTGCCCCACTGCACAGGGAGAAGGATGGAGTGCCCAACAGAAAAGGTAGAGTTGAAGCTGGACAAGGGAAGCTACTCATGCTGAAATACTATCTGAAGTACACTGAGTTTGATGGAACAGAGTGGAGAAATGACATCATGTTCATCCTCCTCTCATCTTTTTGGAAGGGGCAGTGGTGTCAAAAGTCACAACCTTCTCTCCTCATGGCAATTTGCTGAGATGTCAGTGTTACCTGGCATAAATGCTGTCTGTGCTCAGTATTTCATGGCTGCTGAAAGAGGAGAGAGAAGTTGCTTTCATTGTTGTAGCCACCTGGTTGGTAGATCAGTTACCTGCACTGGCTTAGGAATAGGTTAGATGCCAACCATCCTTTCTCTGAGCTGCTTATGTGATACTGTCAGAAGGTGACAGAAGGGCTCAAACTTTCATGACTGCTCCTGGAGTTATTTTGAAGGAGCTGTTTTGATCATTTTCTACTGCTCTCCACATTCTCGTTTGTGAGTATGCAGATAGTAAGTACCAGATCGTGTGGTTTCGGAAATGCATGGGGGTTTTTTTGTTTTACTTTTAATTGAATTCCAGTTCTAACTATAATTAACTTCCCTGTGCCTGAGAAGAAGATAATTAACTAATGTTTTGGGACAAACATAGATTTTTCCAAGTTTTATACTTGGAAACCATGTACTGTCACACTGGGAAAGGATGATTTCAAATAACTCCTGAGGGGATATTAGTGTATAAGTTGTAAATTGGTACTTTGAATAATTATCCTCCTGTAGCTACTGAGTCAAGCATTCAGAATGCTTTCCTCACAACTCCTCCACCCAGACGTATTCTCAGTTCAGTGCCAAAGGCTTCACTAGAGCTTTTGCAACCACTGAGGTGTGCCAATGTCCTCTTCTCCTGTGAGAGTGATGGGTTAAGATCTAGCCGACCTTATAATGACTTGGGGAAGGAGGAGGGTGTTTAACCCCCTTAAGCCTTTCAGACCATAGCTGGTGTTTGTGTGACTCTCCCCTTCCCTGAGTGGCTAAAATTAGAGTTAGTGATTGCCAGGTAGAGCATCTGTTTCCGTGTGTCTCCTGGACAGGCCCTGCAGAGCACCTTAGCCTTTGACACAGCCCCAGGCTTCCTGCCAGGGTAATTAGTCTGGTAGCTCCATGGGTAGGAGATAAAGTGCAGGGTGATCTCAGCTGCTGTGGGGAAGAGCTGCCTGGGCTTGAGCTGAGTGCAGCTTCTGCTGCAGGTCTGGGGTTCCTGGCCTGGAAAACTGCGGCTCTGGGTCCTGAAGCTTGACTTGTCAGCTCCAAGCTGAAAAGCACTTCTGTCTGTTTCCAGAGGTTGTTTTGTGTTTCTGTCATCTCACATGAATTAAGAGCCTTGGGAAAACAATTTCCTGTGTAGCCAGCTGGAAGAATATTCAAGGTGAGCCATATATATATCAACAGCTAGAGCTGTGAGGCCTGGAGATGAGGTGATGGCTCGACAGACACCTGGTCCTGTGAATGCAGGAGCTGGAAAGCTCTCCAGTGCTTGGATCAAGCAGCAGCTCCATGGCTGAGCCTGCCCCTCTGGCAGTTGTGATGCTCTAGCGTGGATCTGAGCACCCCCAGAGACTGCTCTGTGTTCAAGGAAGGTGTCATTGTTGAAGTTTTTGGTCTTGAACCCTTCAAAGGAGAAATGGCAAATTGCCATCGGTTTCTTTTGCATATTTTGGAAAGCTCTAACCCTCTCCCTTGCTCTCCATATCCTTTTGCCTGTGCTATTGCCTTCTGTTCTTGGGGAATTACCTCTGCAGGCTAGCCCTTTGCCTTGCAACTGGCTGCCTTTCCCATTCCACATTTCCAGAGCAAGCTTTCTTTTTGTTTCTCTTTTTAAACTGTATTAACTCCCAGCCTCATTTGTTCCTGAGTATGTGCTCATGTGCCGCGCCGATGGGTGGTTCTGCTCAACGGTGTGCCCTTGTGATCAGTGGTTACCAACAGAATTGTCTTCTCTGTTGCTTTTTTTTTCACAGCAGTCTCTCCCACTAGGGCACTTTCACAGGGTGGAATTTTTGTTGTTATTTTTGTTTGCTAGTATTAAGCTCCTTTAACTGGGACTGCAACGTGAGGCTTATGAAACTTTTGTTCATAATGTGCATTTCACCATACTCTGCTCCCTTTTGTGATTTCTCTGCTTTCAGCTTCTTTATTTTTGCTATGTTTGTAGCCAGGAGAACAGCCTCCAGTGAGAAGAAAATTAAATCCTAACTTGGAGGTCTCTATCCAGTCCTCTGCCTCAAGCAGGCCAAGTAGATAAGGTCGCTCAGGACTCCAGAAATAAATCAGCTGCGGAATTCTATCTTTCTGGGGAATATTTTTGTGCGTGACATGCAGGCAGTGCTGTGAGGAGCATATTAAAAATTCATACCAGTACAGAGCAGTATTTTCTGTGCGCAGTGCTTGAGAATAAGCTTGTGCATCATGCACAGCAACATTTGTATGAAGCAAGTAATTAATTTCATCTAAGCAGAGAGTAGCAAAGATAAGATTTAAAGGGCATGGAGTAGAAGCAGGCTGGTTGTGAGACACCATCTCCTTCCCCCTCCTTCTGCCAAGACTCCTGGCAGATTTCTTCTCTACTGTAGAGCTGGCTGCAAGATCCCAGTGTGTGAGGGCATTGCCTGTGCTTACAGCAAAGGGGGAAATCTGTGTACGTGGCTATTGGACTCATCCTGCCTCTGTGACAGCTTTGATCTAATTGTGTAAGTGCTCTGGCTATTGAACCTCAAAACAACTAACAGCCAGGCAGAGAAGCTGTAGCTTCTCCAACCGCAGTCTCTTTGCAGTTGTTTGGATGAAAGGGGGTAGGACTGCATGCAAAGCAAAGGGGTATCATGTAAGCCCTGTTTTTCGACTGCTGTTGGAAACCAAGCATGGAACATGTACTTTTGGTATGCAGGCAGTGTTCAAGTGTCCTCTTCTCTACTTTCCTGAAGGCATGACTGCTGAGTGCTATGCTGAGAGATGTCACAAGCAAAGATTAGTCAAGGGAGGCTTGACAGAGAAGCAGTTGAGGCTGAGATATCTCCTGTCAACTCCACTTGCAGTCTGAAGCCCTTCAGCAAGGAAGAAGAGTGAGAAGGGATTTAGGGTAGGAGAGCATATAAGCAGTGGGGTTGCAAAAACCGTAGTTGGAGCAGCTCTGGGACATGTGGTGGAGTGAGTAGGTCAGTGCTGAAGCAGGGCAGCTGTAGGAGCAGCTTGGTTTTGGCTGTCTCATGCCCCTGTTGTGAAGCATGGGCGCTGTTTCTTCAAGATCTCTAGCAGACTGAAGAGAGAGAAGCAGCACCACAGAGCCGGGGCCACGTCCTGCTCATCCACTTCTTGCTGCAGTGTGTCCCAGTGGGGCCCAGACAGCAGGAATGACAGCATGAAAATGACAAATATCATCAGGCTGATACTGTGCAAATGTCTTCTCCTGGGAGCTCTGAGAGAGAGGAGATGGCATGGCAGGCTGGACAGAGTGTCTCATCCTTAGGCCCTTGCTGCAAATTCTTGATATGTGAACAGGGAACCTTGTGCCACTTAGCACAGCCATGGCAGTGGGAGCTGTGTGAAGGCAAATGGTGGGATTTTCTTCCTTGTATTCAAAACCTTACTCTCTGTTAAGCAGCCAAGTAGGCTTACAGCTGGCTTTGTCTGGCTGCCAGCATGGAGTAACCAAACACTTCTGCAAGTACTCGCTTTTCTTGCTGTCAGCCTCCCTCCTAACTGCCTGATTTGTCATGGGTATCTGGCATTTCATGGGTATTTCCTAAAGGTCAGGGAAGCCTGCTTTTCAGCAAGTGTGGGTCTGATGGCTGGCAGGAGCTCTGAGGGAGGCATCCCTCCCCAAATCATAGTAAATCAAGGACAGAAGGTGTAATGTGGCTGACTGTGTATTTCACCAAAAATTGTAGTCTGATGCTTTTCCATGTTTCTGGGCATATATGGCAGTAGAAGTGTCTTCCTGGTGCACTGAGTGGTGATACCCAGTTAAGCTCCGTCTGGCACATGCAGTTATCCTTGCTGGCTGCAGGCGCTGGCCTGGCCTGGGAACCCAGTGCAAGTGGCACGAAGTTGGCTGTGTCTGTTCTGTGATAAAACAGTGGTAGTGAAGAAGAACATCTTGCTGACATAGAAATATCTGCTTCAGGTGAGCTGGCTAATGCTGTGAGGAAACAGACCTTTCTGGTAGAGCTTTGAGCACGGCTGAAGGTTTTTCCCTGCCTTTCCCTGTGACTACCCACATATAGCAGGTTTCTTTTAAATGGTGTGGGCAGCGTGACTCACTCAGCCCATCTGCCTGGGCGGAGTTTACAAGCCAGCTTATGCTGTGGCCAAACTGACCATGGTAGTTTCATATCAGGGTCTTGGTTTGTGTCTCAACCTTAGCCTGCTGTACAGCACATTTTACCCAGTTGTGGAGACCAGTTTCTGTGCCAAAGCATTGGGAAGGTGGCCATGGGACAGATACAACTTTTCTGCACTATTTGTGCCATTGCAAATGGAGAGGCAGCAAAGGAGCATCTTCCAAAGCATGTGCTTTCTGTTTGCAGGTGCTTTTAACCAGGCTTAGCAGGTGCCTCTCTGCTATCAACTGAACTGGGACTTAGATGCATCTAAACATCAGGCCTTGGTCAGCAAATACCCAGCTTTAAAGTGCCTTTGCAAATAGGGCTCATGCTCTCAAATCAGATGAATCATGTTAAGTGATGCAGATTTGTCTACTGAAAAGTGATGTTGTTCTTTAAACACTCAACTGTCTTAGTCTTTAGCCTTAAGATGAAGTAGTTGGAGTTTTGGTTAAAACCTTAGTGGCTTCTGTGGAAGTTAACATTAAAACAAAGTCCATGTCGAGACTAGGATAAGCTTTGTGGTTGTGTGTGTGCCATTGTAGGCAACCTTTCAGAGAGGACAGGCGGAACTGAAGTTTCCAGTAAAATCTGTGACAGGCTCATGGAGGAATGTGCAACCAAAATACAGACTGGGTAGCCTGTACACAGGGACAGAACAAGCACTGCAGACATGAGCTGCTCCAGCTGCATTTAAACTTTGCAGTTAAACCAAGCAAACACCACCACATGCCAGGCACTTAGCTTTTCCTTTTGTATCAATCAGTACAATACTTCATTGGATCTCCTCTTTCCTACCCTACTGTAGCCCTGAAGACTTCTATTTCTGATCTCCTACAGTTTGAATAATTTCTGAATAGAAATGTGAGGTTTCTGAAACCTCCAAAAGATTCTGGGCCTGGAGAGTTGTATCCAAGCAGTGTGTCTCAATGCTTGTTACGGCTCTAAGATTGCATATTGCAATCGAATTTACGCTGGCTTTTATTCAGCAGTGATGTGAAATGTGATTTAGACAGTTATACCTGGTTTAGTATTGCAATGAGTTTATGCAGCAAAGATGACCAGTTTGCAAAGAGAAGGGAATGAGAACACTCTAGTGGAAAAGCAGTGGGACATCCTGTAGCTGAGAGGGGGAGGAATAGGAAGGAGGCACAGGTAACCTTCTGTCCACTTGGTGCACAATATATCTCATGGAGCAATTGTGAGAAAAGCCTTTCTCCTGAGGAACAGTGTGTATGACAGCAGGAAATGGGAGTGGGGCTGGAGGAGATGTGGATGGGACTGGGAACAGAGTGAGGTGAGCTTTATCCCAGAGGCAACCTAGAGGGGAAGGTAAAACCATGAAGAAAAGGAGGGTGACTGAAGAGCAAAGGGAAGGGGTTTGCCTGCAAATCAGGCATCTGTATTACCCTACAGCAATCTCCTGTGCTTGAGAAGTCACCATCTAAGTATTTCTGAAATGGGAAGATGGAAATGGGAATGAAGGCTCAAGCAGACAAACCAGTCTTATTGCACACCTCTTGTTTAAGATCTAAAGGATATTTGCCCTGTCTTTAAAGTGCATAATGGTGCACTGATTTTATGACACATCTTTCAGAGATGATGTTTTCAGTTAGCAATATTGCAGTTTGGAAGTCAACCTGGAGTTGGAAACTGGGAACTGCTGGGACATGGAGCCCTGTGGTGTACGTGCTTGATGGAATGCAGTGCTGTTTTCAAAGGGTGACAGCTCATGTAATTGAGGACGCTGCCTTGCAGACTTAACTTTGAATTGCAAATCACCATCACGATTCTTTTTGTTTGGGAGAAGTGTCTTCCTTCTTTAAAAGCTGCTGTGCCAGTTCAGGTTTGAGTGTAGGTGTGAGACAGGGGAGATACTCAAACCAAAAGTGAATTCAGATTGCAGACTATAGTGGCAAACTGGAATTACTGGCCCTACAAGTGGGGTATCTCTCAAGGGGAACTGTGTGTGTTCCTTGCAAAGCCCTCCCGTCTGTTTTCACTATATGAAATGACGTGCTTTGGAAAAGCCAAAGGATTTCAGATCAACTATTTCATGAAAGCGAGATGAGAAACTGTGTGAGAAGAAGACAGAAGGAGCATTTGTAGGGCTTCGGGTATGATGGGGCTGACTGTTGTGCCATTGCTGCACAGGCTGGGCAGTACTTCTGCAAAGTGTGATTTCTTTACAGTTTTTCCTGGGGTGCCTGACAATCTCAGTTTAGACACAAGGAGACATTTTCTGATGTTCTTTAACAGGAGAGGAATTTATTGCAAGTGCATTTAAAAATAGAGGAGTCCAAGGACCATCTGTCTTGAGTGTTTTAGTGGAAGTGGGGTCAGCTCATGGTGGCTGCTTGATTGATGGGTCCGGAGGGTTTTGTGTGGACCTGTGGCGGCAGCCTGCTTACAGCTGGCCTGCCTCTGTAAAGACAGTCACTGATTGAGCCAGTTGTGGCCTGGTGACTCTGCTTTGGGTAGGTCTGTTTAGCAGCAATGTAGGCACACTCAGAAGAATTGAGCCCTTGCTGGGCATGGATGCTGTCATCCCAATTGCCTCTGAGAGCAGATCCTACCTGCCAGACAGGTATCAAGAGGTGTTTCTGCTGCTATTGGAAGTCTAAGGTGTGGCTGGACTATACTGAGGACGTGGCATATTGATGGCCGGGGGATCTGCCCTGCTGAGGCCAGTCATGTGTGGAGTGGAGCCAGGAGGAAACTTGATTTGCTCTGAGCGAGCTGTTGGGGAAGTGTTCCTCAGAGCTGGGCATATCTCGGCACCTGCCTTTCCCCTCTCACTGTGCTGACCTGTGTGTGCCCTGAACTACATACTGCAAGGGTGCCAGCAGTGGGGAGCTGCCAACTTGGCACTTGGGCAGCGGAGCTGACGCAACTCATTTCACAGAGGGATACCATGCGTTGTGAGAGCCTCCCCACTGCTGCCAACTGCATCCAGAGCTCGTATCGCCTCCATTATGGAAGAGCTGACAGCTGGGAGCTGGATCCACATGCTCAGCAGACTGTAGTGTAGCAAAGGGCCCTGACAGGATGCAGCAGTAGTCCCATGGCAGTTGTGGCAAGTGTACCCAGGGAGAGGGGCATTAGGGAATCTTCCGTCTAGATGCTATGAATCCCTAAGGAGCTATCGAGTCAGAGTGCAGTGATTCAAAACAGAGATAGGAAAGATTGCAGATGTTATGTTTGTGGCGACCAGCATGTCTCCAAGCTGTAAGCACCAGGACATTCACCATGGTTACATGGATGGGATTGCTTGGGTTGCAGGACCAGTAAGCTCTCTTACTGTGCTCACTTGCATCAGTCATGGATACTACTTGGTGAGGGGGGGGAAGGGCATGCTAAAAGCAAAAATTGCAAAATCTGCCTTGCTGATGGTTAAATATTTTTATTGTTTTCCTTTATTCACAGGAGAACTGCTGAGTCAGCCAAGACCAGAGGGACTGACGGAGATCATCTGTCCCAAGAACGGCAGCGAGCGAGTTAATGTTGCCTTGGTTTACCCCCCCACTCCTACTGTGATCAGCCCTTGTTCCAAGTGAGACCGGAAAGCAGACCTATTCCCCTGTCAGTAGACTCCAGAAAGACTATGTAAAACATGCCCTTGCTAAGCAATTTTTTCTCGAAGGTACCAGCCCCACAGCCTGGGGATTGTTCTAATTACTTGTGGATATAGACAGCCCATGCAAAGGATAAGAAGTACAGTGAAATGGGCTGAGGTGTTCTCTGAGCTGTGTTGCGGCAGATGTAAGACACATAGTGGGCAGGACAGATGAGGAGATAATGCAATCATGAATGGGTTTTGGTAGGATGGGACCTTGGGAGATTTCTGTCCACCCACTGCTCCATGCAAGACCACCTTCACAGGCAGGTCGTATTGCTTGGGACCTGTACAGGTGAGGGTTGGATGACAAAGATGGAGGTGCTACCACCTCTCTGGACTCTAGAGTTACACTATTCTCCTGGGGCAGAACTTTTTTTCCTTCTGTCCCATCTGAGTCTCCCTTATTACAGCTTGGCTTTCATTGCAAGATGCACTGCTGGCTTGTCTTCAAAATGTTCTCCCCCGGATCCCAGGCCAGGTGGACCCCAGGCTATGGTGGTGCATGGGGTTGTCCTGTTCTAGGTGTAGAACTATGCACTTGTCCTTGTTGAATTTCATAGCACTGCTGTTGGCCCAGTCCTCCAATTTAGTGAGGTCCCCCTGGACAGAAGCACTGCCCTCTTGTGTACCTATAGCCTCTGTGTCCTTCATTCCACAGAGTGGGAATGTGCTTGGAAAACAGAGATGTACTGTGGTGGAAACAAACATATGTGGAACAACACTCACAAAAATAGCCAGTGCCTTGGCTTTTTGATGCATAGGTTTGCTTTCAGAACAGAAATTCAGCTGTGGTCTGTTCTAATTGGAGTGGTGCAAGGGAGTTTGGTAAGGAGCTTAGAGGAGCAAGCTGAGTGTCTGTGCAGTGGCTGCTGCTGTACTGTGTGTGAATGCCTATTTCACTTCAGTGTCTGACAGCAGCTTTGGATGCTGTTCTCTCTGTTCAGTACCATCCCATTCCAAAATACCACTTATCTTGATGGAGAATAGCTTTGGTGATGGGTGGGTGTTGGGCTATGTGTGAAGGTGATGTTAAAGTGCCCACCTGGGGCACGAAACAAGGTTGCTGCTCTGATAGTGAGCCACAGGTCACTACTGCCTGTTCGTTTGGTCCTTCTGTGTGTGTACTTGGCACAGCATGTTTCTAACCTAAGGCTGCAGTTTTTGTTGTACTGTGCTGGCAGGCTATGCCTGTGCACTTGTCCTCCTGTCCTCCAGCCTGCCTTCCACAATGTCTGTTAACTGTGTCCCAGTTTCACAGTCACTTTGCTGGCAGGAAACTTGTGTTCTCAAAAAGGCCTGTGTTACTTTTAAAGACCTCATCCTCCCTATTTAGAAGTCTAGAGAAAATTGTGTGTCTTAGATTATTCATCACAAGCGTTATGGACCCTGCTGCTTGTGCTACATTACTTTTTCTTTATCCTTTCCTTTTCCAGATAAACCGTCAGTGCTGGTGCCAAAGGTTTTCCACCGGGCAGAACATGGCTGATGCTCTGCAGTGCTCCCATCTCTCCAGTTGTGGAGTTGTATGCTGACGGGGATCAATGGGACTTTGGACTCTGAAATGCTGTGGGGCAGGGGCAGCTCCCAGGTTGGGGCCTCGTGGCTGGAGTGGATGCAGTCATCTGGAGGCTGGGAATCACAATGAGGCATGAAGCAAAGTGATTGCTGCAGATGGCAGGGCTGCTGGCCAGAGGGAAAGCACTGGGGATAGGTTTCTGTGGACCCATTGATTGCGTGTTGAAAAACCATTTGGATCTCATGATGAATGTAAAAATGTTCTTGGTACCATTTAATTCAGACCTGCTTGGAGGAAAGTATCTTGAAATGAGCTGTAGCTGGATTCCCTGGATTTGTTCCTGGACAAGTGAGTTTTGTGGCAGTTGGCCAAGGCTTTGTTGGGAAGTGGGTTGGTGCTGTGAAACCTTTACAATTGCTTCACCACAAAACAGTTGGCTGTGTCCATGCAGCAGACTTGGGCGGTGGCTGGCAGAGCGGGAGGAGAAGCAGGCTGGGAAATGTTTCCCGCCTTATGCATTCACACATGCTGTGCCATGAAGGTGGTAAGGATGTGCTGTAATCCCACAGGGATGAAAGCAGGGCAGTCAGTGTGCCTCTGGCACCTGCCGTTTGTTCCTTTTCCCTAGCCCCCAACAGCTCCTGGTCTGCTATGTCTGGATGCTCTGGTACTGCCATTGTGGTACTCTCCATGCATTGTGTCCACTAGAGCAGTAAAAATCTAGATCTTGATCCTCCTCCTAGCAAAGCCACCCAGGCATCTTTGTGCAGAGATCTGGTGAAGCAATGTGTGGCTGAGTTGTACAAACTGGCCCTGATCCCCCTGGCAGCTGTGCTTCATGAGCAGCCATTCTCCCTCTCCAGATGTGGGAAAGGGCAGGCTGAGCACTGGCACCACAGTGCTGGTGTCTCCCCTGACTAGGTGGTTTTGAGGACTCCTAAGATGTTGCTGTCAGTTTGTGCCCTACAGCTGAGCCTTGGTAACTGTGCTGTATGTGTCCTGCTCCATGCAAATATTTGATTTGGTATAAATCAACAGGAAGCAGGCATTTCCAGAGCCAGGATGCCTTCATCAGATGTGGATGGAGGTCTGAGAGATGAGGGACTTAAAATACTTGTGTCAACCTACAACTCCTAGCAATTTGGGGTATGGTGGCAGACCTGGGACAGGTGGTATTAGTCAGCAGGCAGTGCCCGCCAGGATGTGAGCTGGCCAGGCCTGCAGTCAAGGCAAGACAGTGACGTGCATCCTGCTGGGACCTGCTGCTGTTGCACAGATGATGTTCCCCTGGCTTCTGATCCTTCAAATACCAGCCTTGTGTGCAAGGCTGTAAATACCCCCATTGGCAAGAACTTAACACTGGGAAGTGCAGGGCAGAATCCACTCTAGCAGGAGATTGCAGGTAGAAGAAATCAAGCCATGTACCTCACTTCGGGGGGGGGGAAGCTGCCAAATGAAAGCTGGCAGCTCAGTCAGCTTCATGTCTCTTCAGGGTATCATTCCAGCTTGGGAGGGAGCTTGGGCTCAGATTTCATATGTTGACCTGCCACCTCTGGCACTGAACCTTCTTATGCCAGTGAGAATTTGATTGTCCTTCTGTGTCGCTGTGGGTAAACTGGGGACTCAGAATTGCCTATGGTGGCTGGAGGAAGTGGAAATGAGGTGAGATCTTTGAATGGTGTCCGGAATAATGCTGGGAAACTCCCTTGTCCTAAGTCTTGCTGCCCATGAGACATGAAAGGCCCTGGTATAGGCAGAACTTGTGTTAGAGCATTCCTAGTGTCACCTGCCATACTGGGTGGCCTTCTCCTCCTGTTTTGCTGCTACTCACCTCTCTTTCCATTCTCCATAGGAAGAAACTAGCGATTTGTTGCTGTGACGTTGCGTGGAAACCACATTGTAAAGAAACCACAAACTGGAATCCTTTTCCAGCCGGAGGCCTGTTTCCCAGTGCGCCCATCTGGTCTGGGATGCGTGAGCATTGAAGGAGTGAGAGGACAGAGCAGATGTCTTACAGCCTGCTCCTTGGGACTGCAGCCCTCCAGCCGGGCCGGGCCACCTCCGCGGGAGCACGGCACTAGCTGGCCTTTGCAGGCACTCAGTCTGCTGCTGTGCACTGCAGCTGTAATGCTGGGAGTGTGGCAGTATAGAGGTTGATCTAGTTGGGTCTATTTAATATGAAACAGTGATTGCTCATCCGCCCACTGTTTAGTAGCTGGTGTAACTGTGTTTTCATCTGAATTTTTTTAATATGCAAAAGCCATTTAATTTTCTATGCAGTTCAAAAACTTCTCCCCTTTGCAACTGCCAGGTGGGAGATCAGTGCAGGAGAACCAAGCCAAGTGGCTGATAGTACTTTTGATTTTGCTGTCACTGTCTTTTAAGGATGCATCCTCGAATCATAGTGTCCCTTTGCTGAGCTCCTGCCTCAGATCCCACTTAATATTCCTGAGCCCCAGGGATGCAAGCCCTGTATTTTTGAAAGATCTGTCATTTTTCATGAGTTAAGCCACAATGAAAGAGGGCTCGAATGCAGTGCCCCAAGAGCAGATACCTGAGTTCAAAGCATGTTATGTTCCTGCTCTTGACCCTGCCGGAGAGTTACCGAACTGTTAAAAATGACTAAGGCCTCTGTGGAGCACCCTGCAGCCTTTACTCAAAGTGTATTATAAAGAGGCCAGAAAGGACTGGGGACTCAGTTGTCTCTCTGTGGAGCTGACAATGAATCTAACCTCTTTGGAATAGGAGGAGCATCTGGTACTAGATGCCTACTTCACTTGAGAGGACTGTGCTGCTTTTGCTTATTGGTTTGCAGACCCCTTGCTTGTTGACCAGTTGTTTTCCTACTGAAACTGGTGCAGACAGGTTTGGAAGCAGAGGTGACGAGCTGCTTTGCACTGCAGGACTTAGAGCAGCTTGAAGATGTCCTGGAGTACCTTGTGTTATGCTCTGAGGCAAAACCTGGGATTCAAATCTGCATCCGTCCAAGTGAAATTCCCAGGATAACAGCTTTGCCTACTGTGTCTGTGTAACACGTGAAAAATTGCGTGTCCCTAAGCAGCATACAGATCTGTAGAGGTGAGTGAGAGGGAACCTTAAGGATGATGCTGCCCATCTAGGTCATCTCAGGGCTTGCAGGGGTACTTGGAGGCTTCCAGAAGCTGTAGAGGGTCCTGGGTGGTGGGACACTTCTGCCTTAACTGTGCTAAAGGCAAAAAGGTCAGAGAAACAAGGTTGTTTCCAGCCTGCCACAAGGCCAGGATGCCTTTGACTAGTCTCCTTCCACAGCAGTGCTGTTTTTTCTGCATTCTGTCTCTGCTCTGAGCTTGGGGGATTCAGCTTTAAAAAGTTAAACAGAAATAGAGACTAGATTGGGGTTTAACATGCCTTATGGTCTCTCAGATCAGATGGAAGAGACTGGGGGCTGCAGAAGCATGGGTCATATCCCTTGCAGCATCCCCCCTGCCACAGTTTCATGGTGGCTGTGAAAACTCAATAGTGTATTTGGGTACTGCTTTCCCAGGAACTCAAGATGTGCTTGGCTGTGCTGTAGCACTGGAGCTTACGTGGGTCCCCTTCCCCTTTGTACCTCTGAGGCAGTTAAAATTTGTCAAAGCAGTAGAGGCTTCTCATTGTGAGGGGACAGATATGGTTTTGTCAAAGGGAACTGCAAACGTTATTTAGGAGCTCACTAAGTGAGGCGAAAACCCACTGGCTCACTCCTGCAGAGCCAGATCCCGGAGCTTGGTTCTTCTCGCACCTTTTGGATGGGATCTTGGGCCGGCATCCTTGGAACAGCAGTGTGGGGAGGTGGAGATGCTGCACTGCAGTAAGCACAAGAAGAGGCAAGTAAGTGGGCCTCAGTGTAGCACTCATCACACGCTTCATGGCTCAGTTCATGGACTGTAATTGCAGGTATTCATATAATCTACATCACTGGGCAGGACTCTGCGCACACACACACACACATGCATGCCCAGACATACACGCAATACACCCACACTTGCCCACACATCCTCGCCAAAATGACTGAAAATAAAAGTGATCTCAATCTCCAGGAGAGTCCTGGCTGTGTGATTTCTTTTTCCTCTTACAGTGCCTCCTTGGGCTCTGCCTCTGGAGTGGTCTGCACCTAGATCTTGTAGATCTGTGCTGTTAGCAGAATCATCGAGAGATTTCGCATCGAGTGGATCTGAGCATAGAGCCCCGTGTTTGGATTGGTATCGATGAACCATTGCCCAGTCCAGCAAGGCAGGTGATTTCTGGCAAACAGCTTTTTCCCCCACTGCATTTAGGGTGTTTTGTGGGTTTGTGATGCCAGCTCAGTGCCTCACATTGGTACCATGTTTGCATTCTTGTAGAGCTTGGTTCCCTGCAAACCCTGCTCAAGGTCATAGCAGGGTTCGGAGGCAGAGCAGTAAGGCAGATGGGCCTCTGCTTGGCAACAGGGGCGTTAGCGGCAGCACTAGGAGGGTGAATTAAAAGAGGGAGCGAGTCCCCTCCCACTGCCGTGGTTTAACCCCCGCTGGCAACTAAGCACTACACAGCTGCTTGCTCACCACCACCCCCCGGTGGGGAAGTGAATAGGGAAAAAAGTAAAACCCGTGGATTGCGATAAGAGCAGTTTAATAATGGAAACAAAGTAAAATATGATAATACTAATGATAATAACTGTAATGAGAGAGGAATAAAACTCAAGAAAGACAAGTGATGCACAGTAGAGTGTCTCACCACCCACTGACTGATGCCCAGCCCGTCCTCCAGCAGTAATCAGCAGCTCCCAGCCAACTCCCACCCCCCTCAGTTTATAAACTGGCATGATGCTCTGTAGTATGGAATATGCCTTTGGCCAATTCAAGTCAGCTGTCCTGGCCATGCTCCCTCCCCAGTTTGTCCACCTTCTCATGGGAAACTGAAAAGTCCTTGATTTAGAGAGTAAGCACTACTGAGAAACAACTAAATCATCAGTGTGTCATCCGCATTCTTGTACTAAATCCAAAAAAACACAGCACTGCACCAGCTCTAAGAAGAAAATTAACTATCCTAGATGAAACCAGGAAACCCACAGTACTGAGCAACTGTGTGTGACCCCACTTCCACCACCTCTCTCATCTGGAGAAGACAAAGTTCAGTGTGGCACGCATACTGAACACAGCAGGTCTAAGGGAAGCGATATCTGCATCTGTAACAAGATGCTGTCATGCCAGAATGGGACAGGAGGCATGGCTGCGGGTGGGTGGTGGGGCCCGAGCCACAGCAGGGCAGATGAGAAGATTCTAAGATGCTTAGCGGCTGGCAGATGTGGAGGTATCGGCACGGTTGCATCAGGTTGGTGACATGTGTCAGCCTGCATCACTGAGGGACACTGGACTACATTTCAGGGTTGTGGGAAGCACCAGCAGAAAATTAACTGTCCCGTGATGAACAGAAAGGCCTCTCTGCTTGCCTTCACCTCCTGGCCAAGAAGACACAGAGGGCTCACACGTCTTATGCCACCCACCCCACCCTGCTTGCTGACTGTGAATTAAGGAATGCCGAGAAGAGCAGGCAAGGCAACTTCCCTGGCAGGAAGGGGCTGGGGGCCAGCTGAGTCGTCCTGGAGGCCGTGACCTGGCTGCCCGACGTTCCACGGGTATCCCAGAGCCGTGTTTAGGGTGCTCTGCGCAAAGTCAGTCTCACGAGAAGGAACACGGAAGCACAGATGAGGTGTCTGTCCAGCGTGCTTCCCGTAACACGGGCAGAGCTTGCAGAGAGCTGCCGTGACCCCAAGCCCAGGCGGGACTGCCGGGCAAAAGCTCAGGAGGAGAGAGGCAGGAGCACGAGGCGGAGGCGCTGCTGTCGAGGAGCAGGGCCGGGGGCTGCCAGGACAGCCGGGAAGAGGCGGCCGGGGGCGGGGGGGAGCTGGGAGGCGGGTCCGCGCAGCTGTGCGCTTCTCGCGGCGCCGGCGGTGGCGGCTGTGTAGCAGCACCGCCCAGGGGCGGGTCCTGCCCCCGCCGTCCCGCTGTTCCCGCCGCTGCCGCCATGGAAGAGCAGAAGGAGAACCGCCCGGAGGCCGCCCCGGACGAGGCGCCGGCGCCGCCTGCCCCCGCAGCCTGCCCGCCGGTGAGTGCGCGGGGCGGCGGGGGCGGTGCTGGGGCGGCGGGGGCGGTGCCGGCCCGACCCGACCCGACCCGACCCGGCCCGGCGTGGCCCGGCCCGGCCCGGCCCGCCGGCGGCCCGCGCACCCCCGCCCGCCCATGGCGGCCCAGCCGCCCGCCCGCCTGGCCCGCACCTCGGCCCGCCCGGCCCTGCCCCGCCGCCCGGGGTTCCCGGCGCTCGCCCTTCCCTGGGGCGCCACCCGCGCCTGGGGCCCCGCCGTGTGCGCGCCCCGCAAAGGCCGCGAGTGGCGGTCGGGAGCCGAAGTGCCCCGGGTTTTTCGTCGTGGTTTATTGTGTCCCAGTCAGCGTGGATTCTGGTTAGTTAAGGTGTCGAGAGAGGCCTCTTGATGCTGGTGAAGGCTTTGCCGGCTCGCACCAGAGAACTCGCTTTTTTTCTGTTGAAATTGGGATGCTCATTCAAGTTTTGTCTCTGAGAGCTGCTGTTTGGAATGGTAAAAGACACATGCATTAGTATCCTTTTATTGCTTGTTGCTTTTTAGGAACATCGTGTTTCAGAGCAGGCTTCAGTGTTGATTTTCTTACCCAGCTATAAGCTAGTTCACTCAGTTTGATCACAAGTGTAACAGTGTGATGCTTTACTGCATTTTGGTACCAAAACGATCTGTTAAATGCTCTGAGTTTTTGTTTTGACCTTCTTAAATGACTTTCTGATTTCTCTTTTTTTTTAGAGTAGGCAGCATTGTAGGATCAATGATCAAGAAACTAATGGCAAAACATCATCTGCCAGTTCAAATGACTTCAGTGATCCTGTTTACAAAGAAATTGCTATAACTAATGGTTATATCAACAGGATGACCAGAGAAGAGCTCAGAAGTAAGCTTGCCGAGTTCAAGCTGGAAACCAGGTTAGGCTTATTTGTAAACATTTTGATTTATCTTTAAGAACAGTAGAGCCATACGGGATGATTATTTTAAAGTTTAAAAGTTCAGCACAGAGTGAAAAGCAGACACAGCACCAAATACCAGTTGTTTTATGTGCAATTGTGATGCAGCTTTTGTTGTAGTATTAATGCATACTGCCTAATGTGTGATGTCTCAACTGGTAACCCAAAGAAGTGAAAGAATGTGTAACGGTAGGGTATTTCTCATCACATTTTTTGTCAAGGGGCAAAGAAGAACTGCAGTGATCTCAGATGATGTTTCAGACCTTCAGCATATAGAAACTTGCTTCAAAACATAAATATTTTAATTTCCTGTACCAGTATAGTTCTGATACTTGCTAGAAACTCTGTGGTGGTGGGGCTCATGATTTAATAAATGCAGAGGACAGGTACCTTTAGATGGAGAGTTTGCCACTGTGAATAGATATGCTAGAATAATGTGAAAAGATAAATTTATTATAAGCTGGATTTTTGCTCACTGGGAAGGAGGAAAGGCAATAGAGCATAGTTCCTGCTGTGTTGGAAATGACCTGCAAGACTCTGATACTGCTGTGGCCAGACAAATTTGAGATGTTGTGTAGAAGGTCTGCTGGGAAAAACAAAGTGTATTGTTTCTGTAGGCAGCAGTAATGAGGAAGTAGTGGTGGGGAGTTAGCAAAGTGAGAAGCTTCTGCTCTACAGGAAGAGGGAATATAAAAGGTGAGATGGAGTCTGAAAGGAAAAGCCTAGCTTTCTAGAGAAGACAGAGACTATAGGGGAGAGGCTGTTCAGAGGGGAAAAAAAGGGATTTAGCAGAGATTGATTTGAACAGAATCAAAGAAAAAAATGGTGTGGAGAAGTGCAGCCTGCTACCTCCAACATATCTGTCTGCAAATGTTCTGACTGCATAGTTTTTTCAATTCTTCCTTTGGTTAAATTAATTTAGCACCTCAGGAGGAAAAAAAATTTATCATTACTTGAGAAAATTTTCAGTAAAACAGGTTAGATTTGTACAGGTATTTGGTAGTTAATCTGATCTAAAAGTAAAAAGCAGAACTCAAATAGTGATGTGTTTGTGGTTTCCTCCTAGGTTATTTTATTCAGCTGTAAATGCAAAAAGCTTTAAACTTCTCTTTTACCTAAGTGTGGTTTCTTTTTTCAATATATCCAATTAAGTTAGTCAGACTATGTCTTACCTGTAAACATCAGCTCTAATTAGAGAGTTGAGCAGATTACCACACACCATCCTTTCCCTTGAGGGCATTGTGGTAGGAGATTGTCTCCTCTTTTCAACTCTTAAGTTTGATGAAGAAAAAGGTAATTTCCCCCTCCATCAACTCCCCATACTGTCTCAGCTTTGAATGAACTACTCGTTGAATTAAACTAGATTCATAAACCGGAGCAAAGAAGTTCTCTCTGCAGAAGCAGCTGATGTTCTCAAATGCAGGTTTAGTAGTCTGACTCCAGTTTTATCTTGTGGATCAGTGGGCTGCTTTTCTGATAATACCGCTTGCTACAAGTATTTCCTATAACTTCTGTGATTTCATTTGCAACACATAATCTTGAAAATAGCTTCCTTCAAAAAGTACATTATCCTTGTTTATTCTGCTCTGGTTTGGTACAGTGGCAGTTCTGGCACCTGCACTTGCGTATTATGTTTGTATTAAAAACATGAAGTAAGTAACTTCAATTGCTTGCTGCTGCAAATTTATGTATAGCCACAAACCTGAAAAGCAAGATCTTGACCAGGAAGTTTTTCTGACAACTGAAATCTTGAGCACTTTATTTTAATTGGGTCATTCAAACTCTGTTTTAAATTGAGAGGAATTTAAAATGTGGGGGTTTTAGCTGGGTTCTGCGTTGTCTGTGCTACTGAGGCAGAAAGACCTCAGGCGTGAGTTACTTCAGGCAGAGTGCGCAGGGAAATGCAAGTGAAGCAGTACTGCTTCCAGGGCCAGAGGTCATCTGGCAGCAATCTACAAAGATTTGGGCTTTGCAAAGGCTTTGGCTACTGAGTCTTGCTGAACTAGAGGTGACTGCAGTGTCTCTGTGCTGTGCTTCCCAGTCTGTCCCTGGTATTATCTTGATGTGTTAGTTGTTGGGGGGTATCACAGCCTCTGTGTTACTCCAGATAATGGATCATTAACTGTATGATAAAGTCGAATTCAGACTTCACAAGTGTTGGTGTTCAAAATGAGGTTAATACATGAACTTTCAAATGTTAAATACAGCTTCAGTTCTACAGTGGGGAAATAATTAATTAAACGAGAGTGCAATCTTTGTTATTTATCTCTTCAGAGGAGTGAAAGATGTACTGAAAAAGAGACTGAAAAACTATTATAAGAAACAGAAGCTGATGCAGAAGGAACAGATTAGTGGACAGAGCTGTTATGACTACATCTGTGTTGTTGACTTTGAAGCAACATGTGAAGAAGGAAACCCACCTGAATTTGTACATGAAATAATTGAGTTTCCTGTTGTCTTAGTAAACACACGTACCCTGGAAATAGTAAGTGATCTAATTGCTGTGTTGGTTTGCTGTTCTTTGGTGTAACTTCTTTACATCTGAAAGTCTAGATTAGTTTTTAGGTAGATGTTGAACTTCATTAAAAACAGCATACTTTTTTCCATGAAGACCTATTCTCTGTGCCTCTTAAGTACAAACAAAACTTTCTGTCTATTCTGAAAGCATCTGGAATGGGTCATTCTGTTGTTGACTCCCTCTATTGATATGAGATTCTCAGTCATCCGTGTCTGTTCTCCCCTGGCCTGCCTTTACCAGCTTTAAGATCCACAAATCTATTTCTAGGAATCAAGGAATTCATCGTAATCAAAAATTAGCAAATTCTGTGGTCCTGTGTGAGGCAGTCTAGAAGACACTAATGCAGATGTCTAGAAAGTGAGGTTGAGTGAACTCCCGCTTATGTCAGGCTACACTGTTTCTACGACTTACCCGACAGATTTTAAACATACTTTGTAGGCATTTGGCAGCTTCAAGTGCTCTGTTCCGGTACAGCTTTCTTCTAGGAAAAACTTCTTGCTGTCTAACTGAAACTGAGTGACTCAGTGAAACAGAGTATGTGCACACACCTCTGACTAATGGTTCATTTATCAAGAACTAAGAGGAACAGGATTTCCAGTAATCACTGTGATGCTACATTAGAATGTAGCTGCATGTATGACTAATTGCAGAAAGAGGATTATGCAGATTACCAAGATTGTTTTTATTACCTTTAGAGTGGTAGGAAACACTACGTCTTTTCTTCTGTCCAAAAGGTTTTGTGCTGTTGTAGTAGGAGGGATGTGGGGATTGCTTTTTTCCATGACACTTGCTTACAGCCTTCACTCCTCTATTGCTCAGTCTCCCAGACTGAGGTCATGTTTATCTTTGCCTGGCTGGCATCCAGAGGTGTAGGACTTGCATGCAGCCTCTGAGATGTGCGGCCAGTTGCTTTCCTTGAATTGCGGGTGAGCCTTTAGATACCACCTAAAAGACATAAGGCTCTGCTCATGCCTCTCTTTTCTTTTTTCCTTACTCACACTCTCCTTTTCCCAAATCCTCCCCTTTTTTGCAGTCTGCCCTTCTCCCCTCTTAAATCCACGTTCCTGCTCTATGATGCCTACTAGCTGAGAGGAAGGACGTGTTTTGGTTGGAAAGCCATCCATCCCATTAGGAATCTGATGATGGCCAGTCAGGAGGCTCATACTGGCTCAGGAGGTACACACTCCTTTTTGCATCCAGCAGGACAAGTAGCTGCTATTGCCTTTGGGCTGTAGGCAAGCCAAAGAAAAGTTGCATTGCGGGCTACACAGTGTGCTACAACTGAGCATTTGATTCTCTCATTACAGGAGGATAGCTTTCAGCAATACGTGAAGCCAGAGATTAATCCCAAGCTTTCAAACTTCTGCATCAATCTGACAGGAATAACCCAGGTAATTTGCACTTTCATTTCTTCAGGATAAAATATGAAAAAAAGTGTGATGTGGTGTTGATGTTTTCAGACTGGTAATCTTAAATGGTAATCGTTCATGGTTATTTTTCTGTAAGGCCTCTTCTCTTAATCCTTGGTTTTTTCCCTCTCCCAGTATCACCTAATTGATTTCACTACATTGGTTATTTTGTAGGGAAAAGCACTCGCTTTGTAATTCATATGTAGAAACTTAATCTTTAGCAGAGCAAAGCACCTTTTGAATTGCATCAGTTCCTCTTCTAAGATTTTAATTCAAAAGAGTTTAGAGTCTTAGGATGGCAATTGCCTGTGATCAGGTAACTTGAGCAGGAGCCTGGGAAACAAGCTCAAAAGGTTTTAATCAAAGTTCAGCTGCTGACTAACCTTGTTACCTTTGCAGAAGCTGTTAGGAGGTTGGCTCTTCTAGTGATGCTTTTGTGGTGCTATTTTTTAAGTTTAGACAAATCTGTACAGTTGTCTGTTAATGTGTAATCTGGTTTTCTAAAGATTTTGGTGAAGCCAACTTTGTAAGTACACATATACCAATATACTTTTTACAGTTCAAGCTGGTTTGGGGTTTTTTCCTGAAAAAATGTTCCTCGCTTTGGGGTTCTTTGTTTCTCCTAGGACATTGTTGATAAAGCTGATACTTTTCCTCAAGTTCTGCAGAATGTCGTGGAGTGGATGAGACAGCGAGAGCTGGGAACAAAGTACAGCTATTCCATGTTGACAGACGGGTATGTCCCTATGCAACCTTCAGCACAATCTAAAACTGTGAAACCGTGTTTAATATTTGTGCGAGTATTGTTAAAGGTGGATCAGGACACGGCCATTTCGTTGTTTTATTTTGATTGAAGCTTTTGGGAAAATGAGCAAAGCTCAACTAAACTATTTGAAATGAAGCTTAAATCCATCAGATGGCGCTGTTTCTTTCCTAGCGGTCTGTACCCAACGAAGTGCTATTGAACAGAATTCTTATGCTTTGCTGTTGCTGTAATTCTTCATTTATGTCCAGCTTTCATATAGCACATAATACCTGAAAGTATCACCGTGCAATTTCAGTTCTAAGCGACTTCCATGCCCTGAGGCTTCAGAGATGTGTAGTGGTTGTGCTGTAGTGTCCTCTGTGAGTGTTAGTGTTAATGTTAATCCATCTTGCATATTTTGCCAGAAAACAGTAATGGATTGTGATGTTTATGGCACAAAGAGAAATGGCTAGTGTGGAAACTTCTCTGCTTTGGCTTAGAGGGCTGCGGCTCTGGTGGGTCCCAGCTCTGACAAACTTTGTGTGTGAGGAACTGACTAGTCCCTCAACTGCCACCTGAACTTACTCTCTCACAAGGTCTGTGTGGAAAATCAAGTCCCCTAATGACTGCAAAGTGAACAGATCATGGGATCTAGACACAACTGTGATGCAATATTGTTCTTGTGATCTTAGCTTTGTTATATGGTGAAATACAGTGTTTGAGCCTTGTCTTGTATAGCACTGGACAGGGATTTTTTTTGCAGGTGATGCTTGCCTTCTAACTGTGAAACATTACTATTCTGTTAGCATACCTGTTTTTATCCTTTTCTTGGAATGATTTAAGTAGGACAGGGAGTTTTTAACATGAGCTGTGTTAAGGTGAATGATGCATTTTTATGTTTGCCTGCAGTAGGAGTGCATAAACTCAAAATCAGAGTTTATGAAAAAAGAGCGTGAGGAATCTTAGTAAAACTGTCTAACACTTCTATCAAGTGAAACACAGATAAATATTCTATAGTGTGAGTAGTCTGAAAAATAATGTATCGTAGTAGATGAATGGGTACATAACTAAAGTTTTATAACTAACCCAACTAAATTAACAAGTGAGAAGTTATTTTTGGTCATGAGACCTTTTTCTCAAAATTCCTGAAGATTTAGGCAATTACTGTGAGTCACAGGCCTTTTCTGGTTAAGAACCGGTATCACTGAAATGTTGTTGTGTCCAGTGTAAGCAGTGCAGCCATTTTTAAAGCTGTCACACAAGACTTGAGGTGTACAGTATAGATTCACGTACACCTTAAAAATAAGAAGTTAACGTAATGCCATTTCAACTTCAATTAATTTAAGGAACTAGAGTAAATTCTATTTGACTAATTTTTAACCTGTAATTACATTGCTATCTTTGGAAACAACAGTGAATAAAAAAAAGAAGATGCTAAAGCAAAACTTGTGCAAGACTGGTTGTATTACTGGACCTAAATGTCTCTGGACATCCCTTCCGGAGGAATCCTCTCAGTGAAATTCCTTAAGGAAAATACCTGCAGTGAAATCACTGTCATATAAGTGAGATTGTATAAACAGCTAAAAGAGATAAGAAAAGAAGCTTTATTTTAGCTTGAAGCTTACAAACTTGTTGGGGTGGTTCTCTTCAGGAAAGCAGGCTACAAGTGCGTAGGATTACAGTTTCATCTTTTCATAAAGATCTGGTTTCTCATAAAACTAAGTGCAGTCTTGTTTCAATAACCTATGTGAAGTAGAGAGATGTGTGCGTACCCAAGTAATCAGGAAAATTTAAGGTGTTACTTGCTTCCCCAAGGGCTGTATAAGCATCTAATTTATAGGCAGTTTTTGGAGTAGATGTGGTAGGTGGAGTAGTGGGCACGCTATTTTTTGTTTTAGAATCCTAATGAAGGTCTTGCTCATGTCATTTTTTTTTTCCCTATGAACAAATTCATGTTAAAAAATTCCTTACCATGACTATAGCAAAAGAGCTTTTCCTAAACTGTTTTCCTTCTACTGATCACCAGAGACAAGACAGCTTTTAGTGCTATGGCTATGCAATATATAGAATGTGGAATTGTATATTACTAATGTTTTTCTTTTTTAACTTTTTAAGATCTTGGGATATGAGTAAATTTTTGAACATCCAGTGCCGTATTAGCCGTATCAAATACCCTTCTTTTGCCAAAAAGTGGATCAATATTCGCAAATCATATGGGAACTTCTATAAGGTTTGTAGAAATTGCTGTTTCTCTTGCGGGAAAATTTTATTTAAAAGTCTGGAATGTCCTGTTGTGCTTCTCATCTCTGCTTGTGTAGTATAAAATTATAGTACTTAAACTAGTTGCCTGGGGCCTCATTTTCAAATGTGTTTCATGTCCAAATCTCACTTCACTAATTGAAGATCATATAATCTACTGCATTTTGATTTTAATCTTATTTTTAAGATTCAGGATGTGCTCCGTGAAGGATTGTATAAAAATATCGTACTGACCCTCTTAGATTTTAGATTAAGTGTGTCTTGAAGTAGTTCAGGTGAAAAGACTCTATATTGATTTTTCAATTATTTTTTCCTGTTTTCATGTAATACACTACAGAACTAATTTGCACCACTACCCTCAGATAATCTTGACTTTTGACAGTGTAAAAGGGACAGAGAAAGATTAGGATAAATCTACAGAGGAATCAAATTGTCAGGAGAAAAGTAATACCAAGTTCAGTGGTGGACCTTATTGCTGCTTTCTGTCAGATTGCCATAAAATGAGTTACTTGAGATTCTAGCAAATTCCTAGCCAGCCTACACTAAACCACTTTTTTTAAATGTGATTTCAGCCTTGCTGTTGATCTTCTTTTGAAGAGCTTTTTCATACTAAATGTAACATCTAGATGAAAAAGAGATTGACATTTAATAAGAAAAGAGCTTTACTTTGTGTTGGGCAAATATTACAGAGTTACTCCATTTCTCCCTCTATTATTGTGCCTTCTCTACATGATGGTTTCTGTTGGAAACATGCTAGGACACAACAGTTTTGTTAGTCCTATCAGCTTTAACCTAGACAAACCTTCTTTTTCCTGTTCTATTAAGGCATCATCAGAGGCAATGAAGATTGTAGCTTGGAAGGAATTGGTTTCTTTTTTGGTTTTTGGTGGGTTTTTTTTTAATATATGTAAACAGTTGTAGCATTTATAGTTGTTCAGTGCTTCTGTTTAGCTATTCCATGCTGCTGTTGAATCTGTTGTTAAGTAATAGATAAAATTGATGACAAGGAATGTACTGTAGCTTTTCTGTGGAATATCCCACAACTTGCAATATGCATCCCCTGCCCAGTTTTTTGTGTTATTATTGGAGTTGCATATTGCCAGGTTTTGGTAACTGTGCTGTTGCCATTCTGCCTACCTATTAAATCCAGTAGTATGGTGCAATATCCTGGAACTTGTCATGGCCCATGTTCCCCCACCCCAACCACCACCATCACCAAAAGAACCAGCTTAAGTTTTCATTTAAAGTTATCCTTCTGTTTTTCTTTGACGTTTCCAAAGAACGAGTGTGTATTTAGTAGTTAATCAAGAGAAGACTTGGGGCTTTAACTGGTGTTGCACTTTGTATAGGTAAGTCAGTAAAGTTTCCTTGTATGTTCGTTCTGTTAGTCATCCATGTAAACATGGGCTGCTATAGGTGTTGCTGATCTGTTGCTGTGGTGGTTGGAAACATTCAGGAGCTTGATGTCAGTGAGAACCAGGAGCCTGTGCTTCCTTAATCACTTAGCATTTAAAAGGAAAACCGAAATCCGATTCCCTCTGCAATGCCACATTGGGTGGTAATTTGTTTTTTATTCAGATTGTTAAACCTATCTAGGCCATGGCTTCCACCCTTGCCAGCGCAGGCGTATCTTGAGCTGGTGCTGGTGAGAGGCTCTTGACATCATCCTGAGTCTAGACAAGCTCCTGTTGACTATGTCTCCTCTGTAAAAATGAGAGTGTCTGTCTCACCAAGGTACTTTGAAGTTAAATGGTTAGTGATCTGACAGAAGGCAACATGAAAGTATATGTGACTTAAGTAGACTTAAAATCTGCATGTGTTTCTACTGCACTGTGTTAGATTAAAAAGACTTGGTACAGAAATTAATCCTTGAATGTTACTCACTTTCTCCATCAGGTTCCTAGGAACCAGACCAAGCTGACAATCATGCTTGAAAAGCTGGGCATGAATTATGATGGGAGACCTCACAGTGGACTTGATGACTCTAAAAACATTGCAAGGATAGCTATAAGGATGCTGCAGGATGGCTGTGACCTGCGAGTGAATGAGAGAATTCATGGTGGACAGCTTATGACAGTCTCCTCCTCAGCCCCCTTAGAGGGAGCCCCTGCTCCACAGATGCCCCGCTACAGAAATTAGCAATTCAGCAGTTCTGCCTCAGGAACTGCCCTCAGATGCCCTCTAAAGACTGTGTAGAGGTTATTAAACAGCCACCTTTGCCAGCTTGTCTGCCATGCAGAATTCTAAAGCACCTTAACTAATCATCTCCGTTGAAATAAAGAGGAACGTGGAGCTCTTTGAAGCCTGTTACAGCAATTTTTTTTATACTGATGATTTTTGTTTTTTCAAACTTTGCTAGAACCAAGGTTGATATGCGGAATCCCTAAGCTTTTGAGAGCATGTAATTTAAACACCTGCAAAGATGGATTGCTGCCGTTCCACCCCAGCCTGTGGGTCGTATTTATTCACTGTGCTGTACTCTAATCATATCTAGCATCTGCTTATTCATTGCACACAAATAAGCCACTGCTGGGAGAACTGAAATAGCAAGTGGTCGGGCTGGCCTTTCCTGATAAGGCCCTCTTCCAGGAGTTCTTGCCAATTTTTTTTGTTTTTTACAAAGTCTGGGAGAAATGGGAGCATGCTCATCAACTCTAAAGCAGTAGAGAAGTACTCTGGTGTTCAGGGCTTTTCTTTAAGGGATATGTTTGTCTCCTTCCCCATCAAATAGAAGAGTTGTGTATTGAATAAAAATTTTGTTAATACAATATGATAGTACTTTTTTTTAACCTCTATTTCAAAAGAGAAGGTTCTTCAGATTTTCACTTTGAGGATCACATCTGTTCCTGCTATACTCATAGCTGCCCTTCATTTAATGTCACTTTTAGACACTGTCAGCCATTTGGGCTTAAACATGAGTGAAGTAAAAGTAAGTTCAAAACATGCCAGATCATCAAAATTTCATGCTCTGTGATTATCACATAAAACAGGAAGGTTCTGGTTCATAGCTAAAAACATCCTCAACTATTTTTGGTATCTTCTTGTGCTTCTACCACCTCTATCTCAAGATCTAATGTTGGAAGATTAATATAATTTTATTAGTAAAGGCCACAGCTAATTACTAACAACTTCTGCTTACTTCCCAGGCCTCAGATAGGATGATATTCAAAAGAGGCCAAAGTGTTAATTTGTTTTGTCTCCATGGGCTGTTACAAAGTTACAACATTAATGTAATCAGCTTTGCATTAGAATGGCTTGCTCTAAAAAGCAGAATGATGCATTTTGGTTGCTCAAAAAAAAAAAAAAGTTAGTTTGCTATCCCTGTATTACAATTCATTCTTTCTACCACTTTACATTCAGGAAGCAAAATAACTAGTTAATAAAGCTTTGTTAAGAACATTCACTGTTGACTAATCAAACTTGTCCCAGCCCCTCTTTGCTCTTCTGACTGTTAAATCGCATCAATGAAAATGTGAAAGCTTTTATTTTAAATTCGTGTAAGAAGGAGATGTATTGGCCAATTCTTATTTGCTTCATATGTTTTCTTTCCAGAGTCACAGATTTGGATAGTCACAACTGCTTTGACTGCTTTAGAATGATGTTCCTTTTTTTTTTTTTCCCAAAAGCAATTACTTGTTCTATTTGTAGAGTTTTGTTGAACTTAACAGTTTCTTTTCCTTCTGTAGCCACACTTGATGGATTTTCAGAAGGGAAAAATCCAAATCTCTGATGTTCTTACTCCTAAAATACCATTTATCTGTCAGCCCATATTTTGTACAAATTCTTATATATGTGCTTTTCACTGTAGCAGCCATAGTATCCTCTTTTCTGAATAACCATGGTAATTTACTTTTTTTTTTGACTCTGAGTTACTGTGTGCAGGTTTCTATGATGAAATTGAGTCTAGCTCAGCAGATCTTCCCTTGGCATGCTGGCTGCCAGAGACTTTATCACTAGTCTTTTATTTACAGGTCTGTAACCAGGTTCACAGTTGAAGGAAAAACTTTTATTTGTTACAGATTATACTACGGGTTGCATAAGAGCTTTGTAATTTTACATCGTTTATTTTAAGTACAGAGTTGTTTGTTTTTGTTAAATAACTTCAAAAAGATATTTTGAGATAAAGGTTAAATAATAATTGTTTTCTGTTTACTACTTGGGTAGGTTAGTGGGTTTTTTTGTGAATGAGTTGCAGAAATCAGTAAAATCATTCCAGATGCTATTTCGTCCAAGTTGGATTAATGTTAGTTGTAACTATTTTCGCAGAATATTTGAGTCTGTGATTTTGAGATAAAGTGAATTTTAACAAAGTTTGCTGGTTTGCTTGAAATGTAAACAAACTATTAAAATAATTTTGCATTTTGAAACCTATCAGGTAGTGAATTTGGTCTATAAAGCATGAGATGATTTCAGCAGTCTTGGGGGTCTTGGTGTCAGCACAGCTCATGGTTAGTCCTCTCTGGTGGACTAGCAGCATTGCCATTGCTGGGTGGCTTAAATCTCTTGCATGTGACTAGTTCACAACACTCGATAACAGGATAAATTTTCCTGGATGCTTTCTACCACAGGGGAAGGAGGCATTTGAGAGAAAAAAAATGCAGTACGGTGATTTTGCTAGTGATGCTTGTGTTCAGCCAAACAATGTTTTTTCAGGTTGATCTCATTTGTTCCTCCAGAAAAGCTTGCTGAGTGCATCTGCTCTCATGAATATTTTAATTTATTAGAGGAGTCATCCCGTGCTGGAAAAACTAATTGACAACTATGTACAAAACAATCTCGTTTTTATGTAGAAGAAAACCATGCAGACGTTGCCCTGTTGATAGAGTCCTTGTTTTGTTGTTGTTTTTTATTTCACATTTCAGGAGCTGTACTTGAGCAATTCTACCGCTACTGCAGGCAGCCTTTGTAGAACAGTAGCAAACTTTACACAAAGGAATTGCAGACTAATTTCAACATGAGTGCTTTCAAGTAGGTTTCTTAATATTAATTTATATGAATGTGAGAGGGTTTCACAGAATCTTGGGGTTATGTTAGGCAAAAAGATTTCTCAGACAGGTTAAAGAGCAATAGCCTCACTGTCTCGATGAGCAAATACCTGAGCAAATGGGAAGAAGAGGTCACAACAGTTTGTACTGTCCTGTCAACCTCCTAGCGAGATACGGCTACAGGGACAACTCACAGCAGGTCAGCTGTCCACAGAAACTGCTCCTGTGTTTATCTTGTGATAAGGTAACTTAATAATTTAGTTTAACAAGGTGGTTGTTTCCATATTTGGTTGGAAATTACCATTGCAGTGAGGAGGGGGGCTGTTCTCAGCAGTGAAAGTAAGTAAAAACCTCAGTTCACCTTGTTCTGAGTTCTCGTGCCCTTGGAAGGCTCTCAGCACTTCACTGAAGGCCTTCACCACTCTTTGGTGGCCTTGCAAAAACAATGTTGTTTTCACTCTTTCTCTCACCCTATCTTCCCATGGCTGTTTTTAAGTCCTCCTTTTCCCTTTTTCTTCCACTAATGAACTTTTGTCTCCTCTGGAAAGAAGTTTGTGCTAGGTAAGATCTTTGTATGCTCTGTCTAATCTAGGAAAAAAAATTACAACCAACAGGCCCTTTATAAAGAAATTGGAAGTTTTACCCGTGGAGGATAGGTGTCAGGAGACCCAGTTGCTGACTGCAGGCTTTTGAAACAGGCTAAATGTATAGAACATCATTCTGTTGCAACCAAGTCCATTATAGCCCTCTCTCAAGAACTTCATGTTTGGCACCCCCATGGGTAGCAGTGGCAGCTTGGCAGGAGGATTCACCAGATGGAGATACATGAAGTAGGCAGTCGATCGTCAGTACACGTTTCTGCTCTGCCTTGTACTAAGCTGTGGCCTTAGCTGCATCCATACTTGCTAAGCTAAGGCTTTGCAGGTTGAGAAGTTTCTTCTCTCTTAGGTTCCTTCTAGGTTGGTCCTTTCACGTTCACAGCCCCCAACACTTGACTGGCTTTTGCCCTCTTTAAATTGGAGGACTTGGTGTTGTGGGACAAAAGCCTGAAGTAGCTTAAGGAGTGTGCTCTTTAAACAGGAGTGTGACTTCTTTGCACGATGTGGCCTCATATGAAAAAAAGTCTTTTTCAAACGAATGACAAGAGCCTTGGACACCTCTTTATGGCAGAGGTGACCTCTGGGTGTGTTCTGATTAGGGAGATGATTGCAAGGCTCAGGAACTGTCTCCTCTGTGGCCACTCAGTTCATGGGTGCCTGTGGGTAGCCCCATGCCCTGCTTCTGCAGTCTTAACTTGGTGTGGTCATGACTGCACATCTTAATTGTAAATCTTGTGATGCTGCTTCCAGATATATCATGGGGGAGGTTCTGCCCACTTTCCTGGCTGAATTTGTGCTAATCGTGTTTTTTTGCTATTTGAAGTGAATGGTAGCAATGGTCTTGCATTGGTGTAAAGTACTTGCAGGTGATTCTGACCTCCTTTGTTTATGTTCCCTGTTTCAATTATGTTGATTTCTAAAGAGCACATGTAGCCAAATGGACCCTGTGAGCCACAGGTGTCCCAATAAGCGGGAATTGCTTCACTGTGGTTGTGTTTATGTTTGGGGTGGTGTGCAGGTCCCCAGCTGCAGGCCAGCTTTGAAGTGTGACACACCTTTCCAGAGAGCTACATACTCAGCAAAATGCTTTATGACTGCAGTCAGTATGATTTGAAGGTCTCCTTGCTGCGTTCCTTTGTTTATTTCATAATTCCTAAGTTGAATTGATAAGGAGTTGAATACTTACGATCTGAGCAGCGTGAAAGCATTTTATATGTAAGAGATAGGTGTAGCAGGCAGCTGCATGAGGCTCAACGTGCCTCCCTTTCTCACTTGAAAACACTTCCATTCATCCGTATATGAACTAAGATGATAGCGACCTAAAAAGAAGGGAGAAGTGACATGTAATTAGCTGATCTAGGCAGGCTAGGCCCAATACGTGCTTCTACTTTTCCATATAGACTGTTTAACACAGCTGAACTTTGAGAACAGGCTCTTTGGGATACCAAACACCGTGTACAACGAGGGTAACTGACTGTTTCTGTCCTGTATGTTCTGGCTGTATTTAAATACAGTCTGGGAGATACCATGATCATATATTGCTGTAGTCCACAAAGAGAGGGAAGTTGGAGCCAGCCACTCATGTTAGTGATAGCTGTGCTCCAAATGGGAGTTCGGACAGGGGACCTCCCCACTTCCTTTCCAAACAACACAGCTCTGGTTCTGGGAAAACCAGTCAAGGGGAAAAACGAGCTGTAGATTATCCAGTAGTCTTGATCTGCTGCTGGGATCGCTTAGTTAACTAGGAATTTTCCATGTGTTTTTAGCCACAGACAGGGCCTTCAGGCCAACTTTACTCCTCAGAGGACTCTCTTTTTTGTTACTGAGAGCTGCTCTTTCGTAACAGCACAGTCTCCTGTGATGTATTACTTTGGTAAGTTAAGCTATGTCCTGCAGAAGTAATAAAGCAGGTCACCACACCTGTCAGTCTTCAGTAAACAGGCAGACCTGAAGATAAGGGGCATTTATGTGAGCTGAGAAGCCTGGGAGGGGCATGGCTGAAAAAGGAATCAGGAATCCAGCACTGGAGGGAGTTGTGGCAGTGCCTGCAAAGCCTGACGGTTGGTGCTGCAGATCTTTGGGAGCAGTTTCCTTCAGCTATGCTGGTGTTTTGTTTTTCTTCCTGTTAATCTGCAGAGTCACATGGGCATGCTGCTTCTTCAGACTTCACATTTGCTGTATTCGGGGCTCACTTCTCTGAAATTGACTGGCTCACTCCATGTTCTTGCTTGTTTTGCTCACATGAAATAGTCCTTCCCTAACCCTGCCATTACTGATTTTCTAACAAGCCTTGTCTGGATGCAGCTATACTCTGTGCTGGAATCCTGTCTGCACTGCTGGCCTAACTGCTATGAGCAGGTCTTTACAGAAAACCTAATCAGATCAGGGACTGCTGCCTTGTATAGTGTGGTGTTGCAGTTCCTGAATGCTGCAGCCATTTAACAGACACTAACAGTAGGAAGGACAGTATAAGTAAATGGAGAATCTTTTGCCTTCCTTCACAAGTCATGGCAAACAGCTTGTGGCAAATTCTCATGGTTTAATGGCGCTTTCATTCATGCATGCTATCACATGCACATTTCTCGAGGTGCTGCTGCTGGTAGAGATTCTAAATCATGGGAAGGACAGGGTTATTTTGCAACTGAATGCCAATTAAGTTAGATGTGTAATGGGTGTTTGTCTCGTTGATATTTGTTTCTGCACTAAAGCTGCATTGGTAAGGGTAGCATCATGTGAAGGCGGTAGAGTGACACTTGACAAGATTGAGCAAGTAAACCTGTTCAAATGCTTTTGATTTTTCTAATAGACTGTCATTAGCCTTCAAGTGTGGAAAACTTGTGTTGGCCCCGAAAGAGGAAAATAATGTTTTTAAACTTACAAAAATCCTTTAGTAAGTTTGTATTTGAAGAATTGGGAAGATGAAGAGGTCTACATATGGTCTCAACATAGTGGTGGGAAGTTTTCTTCCAGTGTGTAGTCTGGGAGATGGCGATGTCCCTGCAAGTGTTGAATCGAGGCTTCCAAAATGAGTGATCCTCAGACAATGCTCTTTCACTGAATCACTGAAAACAGAAACACTGTAACAGCCTAAGATTTAGCTCTCTTTCAGGCAGAAGAAAGAAATGCTGCCATCCTGGCCTCCAGCCAAGAGACCTGCCCACCTTGGTGGATACTGATTGACATAGACACTGGAGCTTTTTGTTGTTTGGTGACATGATTTGGCAGGGAGTGAATGAACTGATTCTGTGTGTGAAACTTTGGCTGACTTTGTCTGTGTGAAACATTGCTGTAGATGTTGTAGTAGATGTGTCAGACTGGATGGAACTTCTGTTTTGAACTGAGGTAGCCATGCTCAAGACTGTAGAGCTTCTTTCCTGAGCCAAGAGACCATAGACCTAATTCATGCCCCTCGTGGTAGCTGTGGTAGTGAGCAAAATACTCTGTAGTGGAAACATGAGCTTTTGTATCTGAGAGGGGAAGAGCAAAGGGCTTGGCTGTGTGCTGCTGGGTATATAGCCAGTTTGTGCAACTGTGTTCATACCTTATATGAAATGGCTTCACAGCTTAACAACTGAGCTGGTGGCTGCAGCCACCTGGCCATTGCTATGGGAAGCTTTCCATCTGTTCCTCCTTTTCTGACTTCTGCATAATATTTTTAAAATTGCATCAAATCTCATTGGGCACATCTTACAGCTCAGGCAGTTCCTCATGCTCTAGAGCCCTTTGTACATACAATCCTATGTCTTTTAGAATGTAAATGTCTTGAAAGGGCTCCCCCCACCCCTAATCTTTGAGTTTTGGAGCATGTGTAGAATGGACTGAATTGTTTTTGTGTACTCTTAGCTGACCTTTGTTCCTCTATCCACATCACCTACCTTTCAACCTGGCAGACAACCACTGCTCTGTTCACTTGTGGTTTTGTGGCAGGATGAATGTCTATAACATACCTTGAAATACGACTGACTGCTTTTTGTCCCCCTTTTTCTTTCCTCTTCCAGCTTTCCACTCTATCCTGCACCAGCTGTGCTGTGCATGTCTGGGCTACAGCTTCCCTTTTGCTTTCCTCTTTCTCTCTCTTCTCTATGCTGTGGTCCTGACCATGGCATCTTATTATATTCAGCAGTTCCTCAATGTCATGCAGATAACCTCCCAGAGTATATGCAGTTGGGCTGAGTCCTATGGTTGCTTTCGAGAGAGTGACAAGTGTAGTAACTTTTTTATTTGACTGTGGTTTACAGCAAAATTACTGGCCCTGTTCTAAAGAGGATGAAATCTAGGGCATAGAATGAGACTGCTATTCGAGTTTATGTAGTGACTAAGGACAGTGCTGGAAGTGGAAACTAGCTGCCTTGTCTCCCCAGCTGCTGTCTTCCCAAAACCTTCTACTATTTCTTTTCAGTAGACAATGTCTTAATGTAGGTTACCAGCAGAGCAAGAGGCTGTGCCACTGCTGTTGTGACTTTGGCTGAGCTGCTCTTGAAGACAGGCCCTTGCCTGAGGGAATTCTACTCAAGCTGGTGGTCTTAAGCTGCCTCTGCATCTCCTCTCTGAACAGGCAGGATATATCTTCTGCAAATGTTTTCCTGAGCAATGGGACATTGCAGTCTGCCTGCCCTGGCTCTAGGCACTGAGTCTTCCAAGAGCTCTGAGTGCATGCAGTCACTTGGGCTGACAGCATAAAACCCTGTAGACTGTGTTTGTGATGATTGCAAAGGAACATCAGCAATTGCTCTCCAGCCCTTTTATGCTACCAGGAGTTCTCAAGATTTGTGATGAACACACTGATATGAATGGAAGAGGAATGGGAGTGTCTAGAAGCACCAGAAAGAAGGCATTAGAGGTGTATGAGAATGACAGGTGCTGATCGCCACATGTGTTAGCAGATTGTCAAAGTTACAGCACACCTACAGTTCATAGAATCATCAAATGGTTTGGGTTGGAAGGGACCTTAAAGGTTATCTAGTTTCAGCCCCCCTGCCGTAGGCAAAGACGCTTTACACTAGACCAGGTTTCTCAAAGACCCATCCGACCTGGCCTTGAACAGTTCCAGGAATACCTAAATGGAATGAAAAAGGGACAGCCTAAAGCAAGACAAGACAAATCTGAAATATCCAGGCATAAAAATGTGCTGGTTGAATAATAAAGGAATGGGATTGGAGCAATTAGTCATTTAGATAAGGAGACAAAAGACAGTGAGTATATCCTGATTCACAGAGCATAAAACCCAAAATAATCCTAATCACAGGTCAAACTCCTACAGGTACAGAGAGCCCATTGAAAATATGCATATGCTCACCAACCTGAGCGTTCAGGAGGGTGGGAGAAGATAGTTGGCATCTGTTTTTCTTTCACCTCATTGCAAGTGATCCTGGAAGCAGCCCGGACCCTTGCGCTCTGGACTGAGCATGTGAAATCATGTTATAGCATATGTGATTATATGTATGTGAGTATGTATAAGTGTGATCAGTTTGGGGGTTTTTTTAAACAAAGTCACTTCATTTCTGTAGTCTTGTCTTGAGCTTTACTACAGTTGTTGCTGCAGTGTGGCTGCAAGAAGAGCAATCCATCAAAGGCAGTGCTGGAATGCAAAGTGTTTGTTCGCTCTGTCTTAAGCTCTTTAAGAATTAGACCTGTAGGGCCTGCTGGGGGAAAGATTTAGTTACCTAAACATAGGTGTCTAGTGCCCTCTGGTATCTTAGCTGTCTGCACAAAGCTTGCAGAGATCATGTGAGAGCTGCAAGACCTTCTGTCTTCTGAAGCAGCAGCTTGAGGCCAGCCTGGAGACCTGAGATATCTCCAGTAGCTCTATTGCTCATCCCTGTGTGTGGGCACTGGAATGGTGCTCCTGGAGCAAGTCTGTGGCTGTAAGCTTGATAGGAGGAGACAGGTATCACCAGAGGATGAATTGTCCTGTTGGTCTTTGCTGACACTTTATATGTTAGCTGGAAAGTGTGCACCATACGAGCCTCCACGGACCCTTTGCTAGAGAGACAGGGTTTTCAGGCAGCCAGGAGAGGAAATGCAATTGTGAGGCCAAGATATCATTTCCCAAACATCAAAGGCTCTGGAAATGGAGATGCATTTCCCCTTGGCTCACTCACTAGCCTTCCCAAAAAGCATGGAGGAAGACAGCTAAATCTGCATTTGTTTTGTTTCTGCACTTCAGTAAAAATGAATAGTGACAACTGGTGTATGATTGCTAAGGTTGGGATCATCTTCTGCTGTACTTTGCACTTTGCACAGGAGTGGTGGACGAGCTGATCTGGAAGTCAATTACTTGCCAAAGTCCTCAATTGCATATAAAGGTGCTTAGCCTTTGGCCTTTAAAAAGTCTTGGACTGATTTAAAGTTGCGAAGTCTGAAGTGCTTGCTGAAGTGAGGAAAGCATGGTGCTTATTTTTTGGTAGTGGGTTGGTACATGTATTTAAGCTGGGATGAAGGAATTTCAGCTTTTCAAATTCTTAGAGCAAAGTGCTGCACTCAGGATGCCTGGTCTCAGTACATATGGGGTCAGGTGTCACTCCCTTTCAAGGTAACTTTTGCCTGCCAAAGCACCTCTGTGGTTGTCTGCACAAACCACAAAGACTGTTGTCTCCTTTCTGCTGGTGGAACATGAAAAGACACTTCCTGCATGAGCAGGACAGGGCTAATTTCTGTGCAACTGCATGAGAACAAGTGGAGCAAACTGGAGCGCTAAGCAGTGAACCCAGTCTTGCAAGACACTGAGACACAGCTGAGTACAGGTGAAAGGGGTTGTCAAGAGAACTGGCCCTCCTCTGCAAAAAAGAATGCAAAAAATTAAAAAAAAAAAAAAAAAAGATAAAAGAAGGAGTATTCTTGCGCTTTATTTTCTCGTTGTAAATTTGGAGCAGCCAGTGTTTCTGGGCAGCCTTTGGCCCCATCCTTCCTTCTTCCCAAAAAGTTGTTTTTCTGTGATCAGGAACACTCTCTAGCACAGAGCTCTACCTCTGGACAAGGTAGTGCAAGGCTTCAAAGGGATGTGCATGCAACACTGATAGCACAGCATCAGCCTCTTCCACAAGCATGGGAGTGTTTTGATTTGATTATTTAGCCAGGAGAATTGGAAATGGCTGTGAAACTGTGGAAGGCAGAAAGGGACAGAACACTGGCTGGAAACAGAGGGACAGCAGTAAGAGAAGTGCATCTAAGGACAGACTCTCAGCACTGTCTCCAGTCTGGTCCCTCTGACAGGCAAAAAAAACCCACTGGAGAAAGAGGATAATCTCCTAGAGGAAAACAAAAATGCAAAATGGATACAACCAAATACATGCATAAGCATCTGCAAAAGGAATGGTGAAACCTACCCACATGCTTCACAGGCAGAATCCTCTTCCTCCCTATGGGCTGTATCTCTCTTCAGCCTATGGGGGGGACTTACAGGGATACCACCCTTGGCACAACTCATGGGCAGGGAGTTACAAAAGTAAAGGACTGGCAGACAGCTCCTAGGCTGAAATATGTTTTGCATGAACAGTTCGTACCGTTCTGCATAACAGACATCAGTAAACAGAAAGGCAGTTTGCCCACACTCTGTTAATAGGTAGCATGGCTAAGGTTTGCCAGAGTTTGCTTGCAATGAATAATTCAACTAGTCCTGCTGCTCTTAAATTTAGATAATAGTGCTGCAGTCAAAGGCTTTCCAAGTTTGGCACAATGCTATTGTGGACTTGTGTTTGTGTTTGGCCTGGGACTTGCATGTTTCACAGGTGACTTTGAGCTTGTGTGACAGCATCACTACAAACTGGTTCCCTTTCTACCTGGAAAATCAGGCACAAATTCTTTTGCCAGGTTGGCAATACCAAACTTATAAAGCAGCCAATGTTGTTTTAGAGGAGACTGAAAACAGAGCTGGAAGTGGGGGATGCTGGCTGCAGGTCAGCCTCCAAAACACCTTCCCAGAGCTTAGCCTGGTGCCACTTTTTCTTCCCCATTGCCATCTTGCCATTGGCAGGAGTATTTGTTCATGGTCCACTGAGAACTCAGTTGGTACCCACTTCTTGGACTCTGAATCATCTCAAGATTTCTGCAGGTAGCATTTCCACTCTCTTTGCCTTTTCTGATGACTGCAGGACACCCTCTGTACACAAAGCTATAGGTTTTGTTCCAGTTCATCCTAACCCCTATACTGGTAGGCTCAATACAAAAAGAAGTCTTCAGTGAGTGCTAAGGAACTCAGAAAACAAGATTGCACAAGATAGAAAAGAAAACGACTTCTGAATAAATAGTATTCAAATGTAATTCTAGCATAAACATAAAACCCAGATGCATCTTTGCCAGTGACTAAGCCTTTTCTGCAGTCCATGTTCCTATGGATTTTGTCTCCACAAGTACACCCTTTCTCCCTGCTTCTGCTCTGTCTTTTGCAGAGGCTGTCAGCTTTGAGATGAAGCAGTCTCTCTTTCAGAATAAACACACCTCTGAGGACAATTCTCAGTGGTGCTCATCTAGTTTCATTCCAGTTTTTCAGTGAGACAGAGTATCTTTGATGTTCTGGAGCTACATGTTCTTTGTTCTCTGGGGTGATTTCTCCTGCTGAGCTCACACCCACATGACAGAAGTAAAGGAGATGGTTGGTTTCCATGTGTTTGTTTCAGAAGCACAGTGTCCATGTTTGAGGACCTCCAGAAGAAAGAAGTCAACAAACTGGAGGGAGTCAGGCAGTGATTATAATGTAGACAGGCCCCAAAAATAATAAGTTGGCAGAAAACCACACTCTGTGCTGGTAAGGTAGGAAGAGTTCTTGGACAGGGGGGTTTCTGTTATAGTGTGTGATGGATAGAGACATGCCTTTCTTCTGAGCCATAACTGTAGGGGAGAGGCAGGGTGTGGGAAGATGGTGATACTCTGACTCCAGCACAGGGCCATCGGGTGACTTCAAGGGGAAAATGCCACATCTGGAAACCTTACCAACAGACTTAAAACCTGGGGATCATCACCAAAATGTCCACCATGGCATTCATCTCTTGTGCATGCCTTTGCTTCACAGCATTCCTCTGCAGTCACATTCAGGTCCATCAGCATGGGGCTGGCCTGGGAGCCCATCACACATCTCTTGCTGCAAGAGCAAACCCAGAGAAGTAGTGCTGGTCCTTAAAGCTTGCAGGACTGACCTTTCCCATTCAGACTCCTCCTCAGTGGTCTTGGGCAGTTGTTCAGGCTTCCCTCTTCTCTGTCTCCTGTCTGACTTTTGGTCTGTCTGTATTCAGCCATTTGTGCAAAAGGCTGCCTGGAGCCCTACTGGTGCTTTCTCCCTGACCCCTCAATCTGCCTACCACTTATATTTGACAAGTCATGGCAGTCAAGTGAAGTCCCAGGTGACTGGAAAAAGGGAAGCATTCTACCCATCTTTAAAAAGGGTAGAAAGGAGAACTCTGGATCTACTCAGCCTCCCCTCTGTGCCTGGAAAGATCCTGGAACAGATCCTCCTAGAAGCTGTGCTAAGGCACATGGAGGATGGGGAGGTGATTTGGGACATCCAGCATGGCTTCACCAAGGCAAGGCCTGACTGACCTCCTGGCATTCTATGATGGAGTGACTGCATCAATGGACAAGGGAGAGGTTACACATGTCATTTATCTGAACTTCTGTAAAGCCTTTGACATGGTCCTCCACAACATTTTTCTCTCTAAATTGGAAAGAGATGGATTTAATGGGTGGCCTGTTTGGTGGATAAGGGATTGGTTGAATGGTCATATCCAGAGGGTAGTGGTCAGTGGCTCAGAGACCGGATGGACATCAGTGCCAAGTGGTGTCCCTCAGTGTTTCAAATTGAGACCAATGTTCTTTAATGACATGGATGAAGGGATCGAGTGCACCCTCAGCAAGTTTGCAGATGACACGAAGCTGAGTGGTGCAGCTGACACACCTGAAGGGTGGGATGCCGTCCAGAGGGACTTGGACAAGCTTGAGAAGTGGGCCCATGGGAATCTCATGAGCTTTAACAAGACCAAGTGCAAGGTGCTGCACCTGGGTCAGGGCAAACCCCAGTATTAATACAGGCTGGGGGATGAACAGATTGAGAGCAGCCCTGCTGAGAAAGGCTTGGGATGCTGGTGGATGAGAGGTTGAACATGAGCCAGCAATGTGCATTCACGGCCCAGAAATCCAATTGTATCCTGGGCTGGCATCAAAAGCAGCATGGCCAGGAGATCGAGGGAGGGCATTTTGCCCCTTTACTGCGCTCTCATAAGATCTCACCTGAGTACTGCATCCAGCTCTGGTATCCCCAGCACAGGAAGGACTTTGACCTGTTGGAGTGACTCCAGAGGAGGGCCACCAAAATGATTAGATGGAGCACCTCCTCATGTGAGGAAGGGCTGAGAGATTTGGGCTGGAAAAGAGAAGGCTTCAGTGACCTAACTGTGACTTTCCAGTACCTGAAGGGAGCCTACAAGAAAGATAACAGCTATTTACAAGGGCATGTAGTGACAGGACAAGGGGGAATGGCTTCAGACTGACCAAGGGTAGGTTTAGATGGGATATTAGGAATAAATTCTTTACTGCGAGGGTGGTAAGGCATTGGAACAGGTTGCCCAGAGAAGTTGTGGATGCCCCATCCCTGGAAGCGTTCAAGGCCAGGCTGAATAGGTCTCTGAGCAACCTGATCTAGTGGGTGGCTCAAAGGGCAGCCAGCTGGACACCACTTTTTGTGAGGCTTTTGCTGGTTTTGGGAGAGTTGGCTCCTCTGTACCAAGGCCCAGCACTGCATGTCCTTGCACATCTTCACAGGCTGCCATCTCAACCTCATGAACTCACTGAAGAGAGATGCCACTTCTTCCTTGCCTCTTGGGAAACCTCACCTTCCTTGTCTTTTCAGGCTTCTCCCATCTCTGGGTCTCAGCACTGATCGCTGCCTGACTTACTTGGATCAGTCCTCATATGGAAGGTCTGTGAATCTGTTCAAATTCCCTCCATGCAAGACAGTGGTTTCAGTGCTTTAACAGTGTCACTTAGCTGACATTGCTGGAGGCAGGAAAATGGTGGGATGGCTGCCTCATGCACCCTGTGTCTGCAACAGGCTCTGTTCATTTTATTTCAGAGGGAAGAATAGCTGACGTATGTTCTTGTTAGCCCATGCCATGGAGGCAGTGAGAAGGAAGTCTTCTCCCCATCTCCCTCTGTGAGAAACCAAAGAAATTCAGGATTCACACTGAGGGGGAGGACAGGTATCCTATGAGTTCACAGGTGTCTCTGGTGTGAGGGTTAACAGCTGAGGAAAGGAAACTTGCAGCAACCGGAGAAAATATGACTGCTCTCAGAAGGTGAAAGGTTTGGAGCCAACAGGCAGTAGTAACCCCACCCTGGGCAAGGAGGAGCAGGCTTAGAGCCTTTCCAGACACCAGGGCTAGAGTCCCAATGGGATTTTAAAATCTCCAAGGCATAGGTCCAACTTTGAAGTCCAGCTTGGGTCGTTCTGCCAATGCTATGAGTCAAGGAAGCCCTGGACTCCAGTGCAGTACCCACAGAGACATTTTTTCCATGCTAATTCTTCTGTTTGGTTAAAAACCTCCCTGAAGAGCGAACACAAAGCACAAGTTGAGTGCCCGAGTTTGTTTCAGCAGGGAGAAAGCCAGAGCTGTGCCATAGGCAGGCACTGCCTATGCAAGCCTTCAGGCCTCTCTCATGGTGAATTCAAACACCCTTGTAGGGAGAGGTTTGCCTGTGCCACAAAAACTACAGGGCTTTCAGTCTTTCCTCACCCCAAACCAGTATGGAGGGTCAAAGAGAATGTGAATCAAGGCTCAGGGGATACTTTGGGTTGGATTTCTCCACATATTTCATCATGCAGTTTTAAAACACTGGATATTTGGCCCTTCAAAATCTTAGTTTTCCTCTTCACTGAGCCATTCCTTGCCCCAGCCTTTTCTCATGAAAACCTTGGTCCTAAGCAACTTCACACTAGCTCGTGGGGAGAATTGTTTGCCTCCAAAAAGGCAAAAACTAACTCCAGCAAAACCACAGCTGTTTCTGCTACCCTATGCTTAGCACAGCCACCTAAGGAAGGGCTTCTTAACCTACCCTACGAGCAACTTTGGGAAAACTTTGTCTCTCAATAGGGGTGTTTCCCATGGGCCTTCTAACATACAGTTGCATATGCTTTACTAAATGAATTTTGGCTTTACTAAATCAACAGGGTTTGGCTCAGCTAAGCCACAGGGTTACTTTGCAGTTCTGTTACAGCTGGTGTGACTGCGAGATGCTGGCTGGCTTCTGGTCAGGGTGTGACACATATTTTTCTACTCCTCCCCCCAGGGGAATCTGATGGGAAGAGCTATTGCTGGTTGGATGAGAAATGTGCATCTTGCCTCACCTTGAGGTGTCCTCGTCTGTGGTTGCTGCTGTGTCTTGGGCAGAGGAGTGACCTCTCACTAGTTCCTCACTCTTTTCTACTGTGGAGCACTATGGTGGAGTAGGATGGCCTTGGTGAGCCTGGGGAACTCTGCTGTCCTTCTGTGGACCTATGAGGGCACATGGTGGTAACAGAAAGGGCCTCACTGCCATTTGCTTCAGTCTTGATCTCCTATCATTCCCATTCAGTGGTGCTTGGGCACCTCTGCCTGCCTTCCTGGCCTTGGGGCTCTTTCTCCAGGTGCCTCCCTCCTCTACCAGCCTATAGCACACCCTCTCACCAACCTGCCACTGCACTCCTGGTGGTTTGTAGTGGTTTGGACTTTGTTTTCCCCCAGAGGATAAGAAAAGTGGTAGACCCCAAGGGGTGGAAACCCCTGGAAGTTTTGAATTTCTGTCCAATGAGCGCTCCTGCAAAAAATGTAAACATATCACAACCAGACCGGAAGAGAAGAGTTGTAGTTGGAGGTTAGAAGAAGGTGGCCATGTTGTGAGCCACGAGGAAGGGGCTCTGAGCCCCACAGGGGGGCTTTGGCCCCCAGCCCCAGCTGGAGCCTGTGGGGACCTGGAACAGCATAATGCTGGGCTAGGTGCCTATAGTTATGCTGGGAGATGTTTTCTCCATCGTGGGCAGTGGCCGTGGCAGTGGCCGGAGAAAGCAGCAGCCAGAACTGAACCGAAGAAGCAACAAAGACATGCAGCACCAGAGAAGGGACTCCTGGAAGGAGACCTGAGGGAAGGAGAGTCAGCAGCTGAGTTCTACAGAGTTCTTGGGGGTAAGAACTGATACCAGACCCCCCAAAACTCCTTTGAGACCTCCTGGAAGGAGGAAGTTGATAGACTCTTACTTGAAAGAGCCTTGAAGTGCAACATGCTGAGAAGCTCGGACGTCCTGAGAGCTCAGCCAGGACGGAGTGTGGGAGGTTGGCCTTGAGGGCCCTCCCTTGCTGCAAGCTACAAAGAAGCTCGCAGCCTGAGACAGGGCACAGAGGTCCTGCAAGGAGCTTGAATCTCCTGAAGATACCAGACCGTCACGAAGACCCCCTGTGCTTCGTGATATGACGTGGTGATACGACCTTGTCTGGGGTGACGAAGCCCACGGAAGACCACTCATTTGGAGAGACGAGTGGCCGAGGGGGATACCCCCCCCCCTCGTGTGTGCTGGCAGAGATCCAGCAATCAGCTGCTACAAGAAAACAGAAGAGACAGAGAGAGCCTGCTGCCTTAGAAGATGCTGCTGCTTAGTGACTGCTACTCTGAAGAAGCTGCTGCCCTGAGAGACTGGAAGGGATCTGTCCTTCTTTCCCTCCTGGACTTTTATTTGGAGGGGAGAAGAGATCTGATCCATTGTAAATACTTATGTCATGGTAGAGATAGTTGTAGTCGTGTGTATAATGTATTGTAGTATTTATTTGTATAGTCATTGTAATATATTCCCTTTCCCCATTCTGAGTCTGGTTGTGTTTTGTCTGGAAAAAAACCCATCTCACATTGGGTTGAGATGTGGGAGGGGGGATGGAGCTAGGGAATTGGAATTTGGGCTATCTCAAACCATGACATGGTTGTGTACTGGAAGTGGCACGAGGAAAGAGCAAAGCCACAGGGGAGAATCCAGGCGGAGTTTCTCCACCTTTCCCTATCAGCCTTTCCTAGGCTGCCCTTCCTGTCCCTCAGCATGGCTGCCAGTCCCTCCCAAACCACTGGCCTCTTTCCATCTCCTCTCCACAAAGGTGTTTAGCTGTGCCCAAAGGTGCCTGCTCTGCCCAGGGCACCTTGTCTCAGCAGGGTGGACATGTGGACAGAGTCTCCCCTGAGGCCATCCCCCTTCTTGCTCTAACACCAGGGCTTGGTTCACACATGAGTCTGGGGGCCTGGCTGGCCTCTGCCCCTCCGCCAGAGAGACCTGACAGTCATGGGGAGCGGGTAACACTGGAAGATGGTTCCCATTCAGGCAGTTGGGCTTTCCCCAGGGGGGCTGCCCTGTGGAAAGTAAGAGGCTGTCTCTCTAAGCGGATGTGTTTGGTTGTGAAGGCAATCTGGCCACAGGCAGATATGCCCCATTCCTATTTAACTGTGCCATGTTCTGCTCTTTAGCTATATGCTGAACACTTCTTCAAGTAAATGAAAACTAGAGCAGCATCTTCCTCCCTTTCCTGGTCATGCTGAAAACTGGGAAGAAGGACAGTTTGCAAATACTGTGAAATAACTTTAGTTTCTAGTCACACAGTGAAATTAAAAGATCTGCTTTTGCTGCTGTGAGGCAGGAGCCAGCAATGTGCTGCCAGCAAAGAGAAATGCTCAAACACTTTGGAGGAATGGTTTATAAGGAGTGGTATAATATCACCAGAGATCTGTGAGGTGTTGGATAGCAGACTGGATTCCATGGAAAGAAGGCTGTGGTCTGTGTGCTAAAGTGAGGATTGGATAAAGGGGTATTCAAGACGGCACATCTCAATGGCAAATGAGCACACTCACTTGGAATAACTTTTTAGGATTTTGAATGAGGCATGAAATAACAACCCAAGTTGCCCTGCAAAAATTAGGAAAGTGGTCAAAAAACAGGGCAGGGAAAAATCTTGAGGTGCCACAAATAAATGCAGTATATTCTGGAGAAGAAGCCACAAATAAATGCAGTATATTCTGGAGGGACTTCCACGACAGTTAGCAGTGACAGGGGACAGGCAGGCAGGATGGCTGCACATTGTGTCCACCAGGGCCAAGATTCGCACACCACAGAGAGAAACTTGTCTTGCTGAGTGCTGGATTTGCTGCCTCTGTGTGCTCCCACAGGACCTTACAGTATAAGCTGCCAGCAGAGGGATGAGGGGAGCAATCGCCCACAGTGAGCCAAGGGCTCTTTTATTCTGTGTCTAGGTATGGCTGCTCAACTAAGTGAGGATTAGGAGGGATGATGCCTGCCCATTGTGGCATCCTCTGCAGTGGTAGGCACAGGACCAAGCAAAGGTAGTTCATGGAAGGGAGAAGCACTCCTGTGGATCTCGAGATGTTTCCCAACAGCAATCACAAAGCAGCAGGATATTCAGTGTAAAGGTTGAGTAGGTGCATGTCCATGGAGCGAGGGTTACGTTTGGCTCTCCATGAAGGCACTTTGAGTTGCACATACCACACAATGGCCTCACCTCACGGTCCTGTGACATGTGGCCTGCAGGTTAGGTCTTGCCTGTTATTAATAACCTCGTCTTGATGTCTCTCCACGATACTCTTGCAAACAATTTTTTCTCCTTCTTCAAGGCAATTATTGGGTGAGAAGCCAGGCCCTTGAGCAGCATGGCTGTCACGTTTCTCACGTCACGACATGGTTTGCTGCTCAGCCTGCATGGCAGAAGAAGTACCCAGATGCTTGGTACCACTTAGCTGTGGACATCTCAGGAGACACCTAGGGCATGGCTTGCCCTTGATAGAAGTGAGGATGGTATGATATGCTCTTTTAGCAGCGGTGGGTTTCCAGAGAGAAACTGAGGCAGGGAGAGGAAACCACAAGAGGAATAGGACAGTTGAAATGGGGATTTCTATCATGGAAATTGCCAGGGGAGTACAGGGAAAGAGGAGGATAGTAGCATGAATGAGTGACCTGGGAGAGGCAGAGATGACCTGAGTTACTGCCTGGTCAGAAGAGGATTTGTCTTTATCCTGCAAACCTGTCCCCACCCCACTGTCCTTTAAACATTCAATTTCTTTTTAACTGTGTGGGTTTTCAGTGCAAACTATACCAACAGAAAACAGAACCACCCTCTCTTTCTGCCTTCCCTTCAGCTTGTTCTCTCCCAGCAGACAGGTAGCAGTGACCTTCTTCCCCACATTCATCTTTTCACAGAAAGGCAGTAAGCCACATCATGCATGTCAATTTAAAAGTATAAATAAGGCTAAGGTATGGGGGGAATTATGAAATCTAGGTCACACAAAGAATATTGAATCTGACCTTGGAAGTAGATTTTTCCAGCCTCCCTGTGATAAGGCATTGGGTGGAACTCTGTTAATAATTCACTCTGTAGACATTAAATAGTGGTATCAGGTTACATTAGAAAGTAGTGTGCTTTTTGTTGCTAAACTAATGGACTTTGATTCCAGTGCAAACTAAGCATTGCTGTGTCAAATGCCTTGGAACAGAAATAGTTATGGCCGTCTCTTCTTCCTGCCAGACCAATTTGACAAAAACCCATGGTTGTCTTGGCAGAGACAGACTCTGTCCTTAGCCTCTCCTGGTTACATTTTTTTGCTGCTAATCAGCATGAGCTGGGTCAGAACCTGTGCTGGGCTCTGAAACTCGAGCTTTTAATTTCTTTTTCACCCCTTGTTTGTAATCAAGTTTCTCAGCTCCAGGCAAAACATGTTCTACCAATGATGGCCTTGTGGCTAGACACTGTGGTTTGCACGTGCAGAGCTGATACAGGTAATTAAAAAATCACCCAGAAGAAAACACCTGCTCCCTTTGCTGGACTGGTTCTTCCTGGGCTCAGAGGAGTAACAAGCAATAAACCCCTATGAGAGCCACTAACCTCAGCAGATCTGGCTTAGATCTCACACAGGGAACAAATTTAAAACGTAAGCAAATAGTTTCACAAAGTCATTTGTTAGAGCAGAGCTTTAGCTTTAAACTGCTTTAGCTTTAAACTGGTAGAAAAGAAATTTAAAATCAGAGAACAGAAAGAGAAGGGAAGGGGAGGCTATGAAATAAAGAGAAACTTATTTCCAATGATTCGCATAGCTTTGAAGGATAAACAGTAGATAAAATTCATGTTGACACTGCAGAAAATAGCACAGTTAACTTGCATTGGGTGGGTCAGAGTTTATATTGCTGCCTGAAGGTATGGGGAAGAGGTAGGCACTCAGTATATCTGGTTCAGGTTACACATCAGCATAAGGTCAGCAAGTCTCCGATGAAAATGCAGGAAGACTAAAAGTGTCTCATCTCCAAAACGTTTTGTCCTGCGTGAATTTCTGTCCTCAAAAAGATTGCCACTAAAAAATATGCTTTAATCACCATTGGTTTGGCCCTGGGTGTTAGGGAAACTATCCCATGTGACCATTCAGGAGACTCTCTGGCAGTCACACTCCCAAGGCCAGACTGCTGGGACCGAAGGCCCTTCACAGCAGGCAGATCCAGGGAGCTGATGGGTGCCCCACTTGGCTCCCCAAACCCCATCACTCACAGTCAGACCAGGTTTCCTTACCAGTCCAACCCCAGGTTTGCCATAGCAGAGTCTCATATGTCTCATTCCATAAAGCCATTTATTCACTGCACAGTAACACAGCAACAGTCCCAGCTGGTTAAGTTTCAGCCTTAAAAGAAGACCCCCAGCAAAGAAGCCCTGGGCTTTATACCCTCACAGTCTCCCAGGCACAAGTCTTGCTCTTCCTCCTGAGTCCCCGCTCCTGCCCCCCTCTCCATGTCCATCCACCTCACTGACATTGCCCCTCTTTATATCCTTTCTTATCTAAAAGATCAGCAATTCCCATCTCCTGCTGTGTCTCTCACTGTCTCATTCACCTGGCTCACCTCACCATCTTCCTGGTTGGCAGTTCACTGCCTTGTGTCTTGGGTTCTCACCCAGAGCTCAATCTGCATCTCAATCTGCAGTTTGTGAACCGAGCTACCTGGACCAGATGTATTCCTCAACACGGGGTTCAAAACCAGATTTACAAACCTACTTCCTCAGATACCCTCCTTCAGCACACAGGTTAACCAAGCTCGGTGTACATGTTTGCCTCTGGCTTTGTAATCCCAGGTGGGCTGCCAGCACCTCTACCCTTAGCCCCCCAGCTGCTGAGTGGGCAGTGCAAAAGAAGAATGGTCTGTGAATGAGGCAAAGAAAGATGCCCACTGCAGGGCTGTGCTTAGTGGTTGTCTTCAGCACATCAGCATTTTGGAGAGGAATCCAGAAGCAGGGACACCCTTGGGTCCCATTTGCCAAGTGGAGTGTTGATATGTCGACTCCAGGCCTTTGTGCTATGCATCTTTCCCTTGACTCCCCTGTTTTCATTGAGTGGATATTGAGGCTGTTTTCTAGCACTCCAGGAGAGGAGTAATAATTTCCATGTAAGCTACCATGTTGCAAGTAGTGCTGGCTTACTGCATCCATTTCTTCTGGGAGTGCTCAAGGCTGGCTGCACAGAGCATGCTAAGAAAGTGATTTCAGGAGAATCAGAGTAATCACCAGGGAAAGATACTCACAAAACTACATCTTGGCAAGCTAAGCAAAGCAGGGAAGGCTGTCTGGCAGGTTAGCCATGTAGTGCTGAGAAGAGAGCTACAGTCTGGCTAACTCTACAGCTCAAGGGACCAGGAGTGGTCAAACAAAGGAGCTTTTGCTAACTCTGTGGTGTGGGGCTTGTGGCACCAAGTTGGGAGAGCTCTGTGAGCCATAATGGAGAAAACAGAAACGGTCCCAAATCTGCTGAATAGGGAAATGCCATCCCAACCGTTCAGAAAAGAAATTGGAAGTCCTTTCAAAGTAGTACAATGCTAGAGAAAGCCAGTCCAGAAAGGTCCCAGAGATCTAATTATAGTCTGCAATCAATGCTGCTCTTATCTGTGCTGCTAATGAACATACATGAAATGAGCAGTTTTGCTGCTCTAGGGCTTCTTGCAGTAGAAATAGCAGCTTAGTAATAACTAGCAGCCTTGCTTCATTAGGGGTCACTTTGACTTCTCCCAGTTTCCCAGCCTTTGGTGCGTGCCCTTTGGAGATGTGGGGGCTGTAGCTGAGGCTGTTCAGGATGGGTTAACCAGGTCAAAGCATTGGGGAGGCTCTGGCACATGCACATGTGGCTCCATTAATGGCACACAGAGAGCCAGATGATGAGGGACAGGCCTCCCAAGAGGTGAAAAATGCCATCTTTCAGGATGTGAAAGAATCCCTGAAACTAATTGCGTAGTGGAAAAACCCCTTTCAGGTGCCAGCTTATGTCCAACAGCTTCCTCGTGGAACAAAAAAGCAACGATCACCCTGCTTCTTCAGGGAATGAAGCGCAGAGAGAACAGAGGCCAACACCTCTGTGTTATGAGATCAGCTGTTAAAGTGCACAGCAAAGTGTTTTCTGACATGAGCTATGCCAGGCACTGCCTCTTCTTTGCGTGCTCAACAGAACATTCATTCTGCACCTATGGCTCTGGTCCAGACAACACCTGCCAAGTGGAAGGAGGGGCTGCTGCCATCATGGAGGAGTTGCCTTCATGCACAGATGGGAGAGGCCAGAGACAGTTCTCTGGCAAAAGTTGTTTTTTTCTGGCATTCGTTTTTTTCCAAACAAACAAAGCACAAGCTGTCTTGGCCTTGGAGGACTTACAGCCTTTCACTAGGTACTGCAGAAAAGTAGGCACTGGCTACAGTGAAAATAGTGACCAGAATTGAGAGAGTCCCTGGGACCAGACGAGAAGAGACTTCTGTGCTGGGGTCTGACCTGGGAACCAGCCTTGAACTCACTCCAGCTTTGTCAAGCATAGTTGTTTCAAAAAGCATCCTAAAAGCATATGGTCTCAATTTTCACATGGTTGGTGGCATTTCTTCTCTGCATTGCCTGAAGAAAGCTGTTTGGATGATTCATCCCCACAATTCAAAAACTGCACCAGTTTGGAGTGGTCTGGTTCTCTGGGGCTGTATTTACAGCTTGATCTGTTGGGCTGCAGAGCTGCTCTATACCGAAGGAAGAAGGGATTATTCTCTCCAATCAATTGAAAACTTTGAGTTCTGGAGATGTCTCCAGGATTCAAATTTGCCAGTCTTTTCTCAGGGTCTAAAATGCAGCTGGAACTCCCTCTTGGTCACCGCCCACCCATTCCTCTTCCTGGGTTATCTGCACTTTGGAAAAATCTGGCTTCTGATTCAAGTTCAGATGGGTTTGAGGATCCTATTTGTTCTCAGTGCCCCCTTGGCACAAGATGCTATAAATTGCATCTGAGCTTTTCCTGTAAGACCATATCCAAACATCTTCCTTATTCACATTGTTAAGGAAACAAAGGCAGTCCACCCCTGGAACTTGGAAAGGAGGAAGCAGCCAAGCACAAACACAAGCAGCAGAGCTGAAAAGCAATGTCAGAGCTGAAAATACAGCTTCACGTTAGCTCATGACCTCCTGTATATTTTAGAAGAAAAGACCTTTACTTAGGCTAAGTTGTACAGAACGGGCTCACAAGTCTCTCTGCTTGCAGCTGATCCTGGGAGGGTATTCTCTCAAGCAGGCAAATTGAGTGTCAGAAATGCAGATTCCCTGAGGGTGGAGCTGGAGGATCCTGCCAGATGGGCGCTTTTTCCAGACTCTGTCAGATCTTTCATTTTGTTAATTAGACAGCTGAGCTTTGGCCTTCTTTCTCCCTTGCTCTTCTTACCCATGATGGGGCAAGATGCTTGTCATCGCGGGGGGGCTTTGCTGTAAGGAGCTGGCTGATGGCAAGAACAAAACTAATAACTGCATGTGATGGGCTAGAGGGCCATCACATCTGTACTCAGCAAAGGGACCAATGAGACATAGAAGCCCAAGAGGATTGGTCAGGACTGACCTGCAGCCCATTCCCAGCCCCATGAAAAAGCATGGCTGAAGTTGACAAGTGGCTTAGAGGTGTCCAAAGGAGCTGCACCTTCTGCAGTGTGGCTGTGCAACCGCAAAGTCTGGGGATCAAAGCAATGCTTTAATGCAGTTGTATTAACACACAGGAAACTTGAGAGCCTGTGCCGTCTCAGCTCGGCATGGTGTGCAAACACGCTGGCACTCTTTATCCCAGACATTCATCTGTGAGGCAGCATTTTCCCAAGCTAAAATACTCCAGCTGCAGCTTTGATGGACTTAGCCCTTCCAGCATGTGGAAGGCAAGAGAAATGAGTGTTTCTGGTGCCTGTTTGTGTAACCCAGCATGAGGGGCTTGTCCTAGGCTCTACAGTGTAAGACCATATTCTCCACTCCAGGAGAGACCTGCAGCCTAGATCATTCACTTGCAGATGTCTACTAGACCAGGCATTATTTCTGAGTGCTTTTTGTAACTTGTCTTGCTGCTGCATTGCTGTCTTGTAGTATGTGTCTCAGAAAACACGATGAATTGAGTGGGGTCCTTTCAGCACAATCTGTAATTCACATGTGGTCCCCTGGTCCAGCAGCAGGAGCAGCAGCTAGAACTGGCAAAACAGCCTATGTCCTGGTTCCTCATCCAGTCACCTTAGGGCAAAGGGTGGACTTGTCCCAGCACAGCCGAGCTGTTCCATATTGTCAGTGTGCCAGAGGAGGATAGCAATGCAAGCTCCTGGTCCCCTCACACATTCTACAGGCATTATGTGGCCAATACAAGGCCCTCGGAGATCTTTCCTTGCTAGCACATATTGCTCTGATTTCAGAGGGAGATAACCAGCTTCTCCAAAGTGATCCTGGGCTGCCAGCTGGAGCCATCTCACATGGTGCCAAGCCCCTACAAAAGCCTTGGGTTCTGACTGAGGGTCCCAAGCAGCCTGAGGCTGTCGTGAGTCACCCAGGTCTCAGAGTGAGCTACCGAGCCCTGTGTGCAGTGCCTGTATTTGTTGAAGTGATTAAACATTAAGTCCAGATTGATGCAGATAAGTATGACAAAAGTTTTTTGTACTGAACTGTTAATAAATACTCAATTTCAGACTAAACCAGGATATATCTTAGCAAAAATAACACTCACAGGATAGCTTGCCTGAACAAATGTCATGTTCCCTTGTAGTAACACCAAAACTAAAAAAAAGGAAAAATTACTAAAATGCTCAGTCATCCTGCTATTAACCCCCAGTGAATGCATCCCTGCTGGTTTTATGACTTGCTGTTTACCAGCACTGGGTTGTTATTACAGGGCATTTAGAAGCATTGAAAGATTTGTATGTAGATTCACTGGTTGTCTAAGAAATCTTGTTGACCACCAACTTAAAAAGTTAGTGCGTGTCTGCTATGATTGTTTGCAAGGCTATAAAGCATTCAAATGATAATTGTTCTCGTCTCTGAAGCAAAGTTCCTCTCCCTCAGAAGCCTCTGAAGAGTGGAGGGTTTGGTAGATTTATTTGGGTTTAGTTTGCCTCCTATTGTCAGTTGATCCCTCAGAGACGGCTTCTTGGAGAAAGTAAAGCTGGATTGTGACAGTCCTCAGCCCAAGAGGGAGATCTGTTCCAACATCTCATACCCCAGTGACCAAGTGTGCTGTTGAGTGAGGGGTGGAAGGTGCCACATCACCTGTAGCTACCCTGAACCCTGGCTTGCAACACCATCAAGGACACGTTCAGCTGAGCTTATGGATGAAGAAACATTGCATTTCTGATGGGCCACTCAGATGCCAATAAATCACAGCAAGTAGAGAAATGCAGGAGAAGCAACACCTGCCAGGTGTCCAGGGGAACACCGTGTGAAAAGGGAATGGTTGTAAAACCCTCAGTGGACTGGGGAGGGCTATTATATTTCTTCCTATAAAAGTGTCCGTCTCCATAGTGCTGGAGTGTCACCACACACTGAGGAATTACACTCCTGCTGATAATGCTCCAGTTTAGTTCTGGCAGGGACCATAATGATGGAAAGTAGGTGAGGGAGATCATGAGTTTCCTACTGCTGAATATTGAGTGCTGGAAAGGAAGGTGGGGTCTGTTTTGCTCAGATTGACCCTCATGGGTATCATTGGAAGGAGAACTGTATGTAAATTAGGGCCTTCAGCTCTTGACAGCAGAGTTTTCCAGCTACTGTATTGGGAACATGGCTCTACCCTTTACTGCAGGATGCTTTTGGGGATGGCAAGTACCTTGCTGTATGCAAACAGCAGCTGCTCCCTTGCCCCAAACTACACATACTTTAGGACTTGCCTGCTCAAAATATTTTTGTCCTGTGGCTGCTTAGCTTGCCCCCTCACATCCACATATCCTGGATCTGGCCAGGAGCTGGAAGAAACCAGGTGCTTTGGCAAGACTACAACATTGCACAGAGCTCCTTTCATTCCTGAGAATCATGTCTTTTTCCCCAGGAGAGCAATGCAGCCCTTGGACAGGGCACAGAGATGTGGTGCCATCTCCATCATTGAGTTCATCATCATCCACACAGATGAGGCCTTGAGTGACCTCAGTTGTGAGAGTGGTTCTGCTTGGAATAGACATCTTAGAGACCTCCTCCCACTTGAACCTCTCTAGAATTCAATAAATACAAGACATCACCAAGACTCCCACACCAAAAATTGCTGGAAGATATAAAAGCATTTATGAATGTCTCACCCTCTTCCTATGCCTTTTAAACATACTTCTCCTGGGTTATAAAGTTTGAGCCTTCCCTCCACCCCAAGACTGCATAGCAGTATCAGAGCAGAGAGGAGATCTGTGACTAATGTGTCAGCTGGAAGGGCTTGCCCATATCCCTTTTCCAGGAGCCGAAGTACTTAACTTGGTGACTGCTATGACTTATCTGTACCAAAGGAACAGGCCAGCTGCAATTATTTTTTAACAAAGACACCCTTTTTCTTTCTTTAAGCCTTGTGTAAATGTCAATAACCAGTGTTTAAAGACAGCTAACTGTTTGGCACAGTACCCTTCCAAGGGGGAGGATAAAGACAGGCTAGGCAGCTTCCCTGGCTGCAGGGTAGCAGAACCTTGCTGGGCCAAAGCAGTTTAGTTCCATGAAAAAAAAGACATTGACATAAATATGGTTTATTGCAATAGTTTAGAGCCAGCTGAACTGCCCAGTAGGAGCAATTCTGTGGAAACTCCAGGGGAGTTTGGGAGTATTGTAACCCATCCCCATGCTGCTGGCTTTATGGCAAAGCTCTGTGCTGTTCCCAGGGGTGCAGGGTGCTCTCAGTGCTGCTGAGAGCTGCGTCCTCAGAACAGCCTCCTCCCACTACACACAAGTGCCCTTCCTGCCCCCCAGACCACACATGAGCTTGTGGAAGACATTGTGAAATCAAGCTCACGATTGATTTTGGTGATGGTTACATTGGAAGTGCTGGAAACAGCATCATGGTGTGTAAGAGAGAAAGGGCAGTGCTCTGTATGAGGGGGACACTACAGAGCAGCAGGGAACTCTCTGTGGTACATATTGAAAAGGAAGCAACATTTATCCCTTGCCTTATGGTCATGAGACATCCCTCCAAAGACCCAGTTTCTTAGAGAGGCTCATTTGCTGATGGTTTGTGGAGAGGAAACTGAAGAAGAACTGCTGACTGCTGCTGGGAAATGACACATTCTATTTTCCTGCCCTCTTAATGCTCATGCTGCCCTCTGCTAGCAAGGCAAACACATCTTCCATGGTCATTCTCCACTTCGAGTGCCTGTAAGAGCTACATTTAACACTGAAGAAAGTACTTTGCTACTGGACCAAATTTATCTGAATGCATTTACACTCCCATGTTTTGGCAGAGACATGTTTCTTACCCTCTGCATATTACCCCATTATGGGCAGTTCTTCCCAAGAGCAACCCCCCACCCCAGATGTGCCCCCCCAGCAAACATCAAAAGCAAGATGTGGGATGCCCATACAGCATCTGTACAGAGACACAGACTGATGGCAGGCTGCACCATCCTCATTGGGTTTGAAAGCAGTCAGCCTCTCTTGGATTTCCTACATTTTTGCTCATCACCTCCCCACATTCAGGCTATGGCTCCCACGGTTCTCTGATGGTCACATAGCAACAGAGCCTCACCTTCTGATTAAGCAAGGCCATGAGCTAAGCATGTGTTGAAACCGGAACTCAAGGACCTTCTTCACTACATGAGCAACCTCAGAGTGAACCCCCTTAGCAAGCCTGAAAATGGGAAGGGAGGAGCAAATTCTGGCCTGTGGTCTCCCTGTTACTTTTAACAAACTTCTTAAACAGTTTTGACCTGTTCTGCCAGCATGCAGGTGCAGAGAGCCTACATCCTGTCTTTGTCACTGTATCCAGGACTTGCAATGCAGTGTGCTCTAGGGGAGGCTGCTGTGAAAGCAGTGGTTCAGCAGAACTGCTCCCCTGAAGGACAACATACCCAGGCCAGTAGGATATTGTGCTTGCCAAAGGGAGTTGGATGTGGAGCAAGGGAACATCTGCCCTCCTCCCCTTTACCAAACTGCCCAGGGAACGCATTCTGGAATACAGAATTAGGAAATCTGAACCCCCAAGCACAACCAAGATTAACATGACAGCTGCCAAGACGTGGCACTGAAAACCCTCAGGGTACAGAGGCTTGGGAACTTCAAAGAAAAGTGGGGGCAGGGGGGGAATGCAAGGAGCATTCTAAGAGATCTTTGTATATTAACCAGCAAGTGCACGGTCACACCTGCCACCAAGGCCTTTACAAATGCAGTAATTGCAATGTCTATATTCTCTAGCATACGACACCTGAGTATTAAGAGAAATCCCAGAGCTGAGCTCTCTTGGCCTTTCTAATGCTTGCACCATCTCCTCAGCTGCCCTAGGTGTCTTGGACTTCCCTTACCTCCCATACAGTAACTGTCCTACATGGGGGTTTCAGCCACAAAACCATTACAGGAAATGCTTGACTGCAGTTGTCTCACTCATTAGCTTGGGCCAGCATTCAGATGTGGAAATAGTCCTGGCCAAGACACCCCAATCACCTGGATGTGCTGAGGCAGAAGCACAAATAGCTTATTATTTCCCTGCAATGAGAAAAACAATAAGATGCCCTTTTAAAAGAGATCAGTATTGTATGTTTGATTAAAAGAACAACAGAGGTAAAAAAAAAAAAATCCAAAGCATTTTTAATGGTGCTTAACAGTAGTTACTTAGATGTGGTGGTAGCAAAGAATTTGTGGAGAAAAGGGAATGAAAATGGTTATCAAGAAAGTGAAGCCTTTTGCCTCATGCTGCCATCAGGCAGGGGATTACATGCAGGATTTCTCTCTTACCCACCTGCATACAAAAAATTGCACACACAGCTTTCACCCCTGCTCAACACAGCCTGTGCTGTTCCCTTTCCCAGGACCCAAATGCTAACACTGCAGAGCAGCTCTCATCTGCCTTTGGACACATCTGCCACCATTGGAAGAATTCCACCACTAAGATAACAGCAGTAGAGCCTGTGAGCACAAACAGTGGTGGTGACAGCCAAGGCAGGCTCCCTTGAACCACAGGGGAGTAAATGATCACAGACCAGCAAGAAACACCATGCTGTACCCTTTTCCCAGGTGCATGAAGATCCCATATTTCTCTGTCAAGGGGAGCAGCTTTGCAAAGTGGTGGAAGAGCTTCACCCCACAGTGTCAGCATGCTTGGTTTTGTGATGCAAATATTAGGGGAGGCACCAAGAAACTAAAAGCTTTACCTTACCCAGCTGCTACAGAAAGCAAAACACTCTGGAATACGAGCTCATCTTATGAAAGCGGGAGACTTGGAAATACCTGCAGTCAGAAGGTGCTCAGTTTTATCTCTGTATAGAGCAAAGGCCAAGCTCACTTTCTGCAAGGCTTTGTAGTAAGATTGGAAGCACTGCCTACAGAGCTCCTCAAACCAGCACACACCAAGACTGCTTTCCTCCCCCTTCCCCCACAGCTTTCCTTCTTATCTTATCTGTAAGTGGCAAAACCCAGGCAACTCAGAGATTGATTGTTTGAAATACACCACCTTCAGGGCTTTACCAAGGCCCGATCTTTGCGGTCAAGGTCACATCAAGTGCTGAAACTAGGCCTGGCTGGCATTTACACCAGTTATTCCCTTTCTGCAAAGGGGCATATTTCCTGCTAGTGCAGTGACAACAGGGACAATTAGCTTGAGGTGAAGAAGGGTCTAACTTTCATTTGATCCTGGTATTAGAAAAGAGCTGATCCCCCTTCTGCAACATCTCTCCCAGCATCCAGCACACCCCGGCACACAGAGAAAGTAGTGATCCCAGATCAAGCCAGACAGAGGAAGGGGAGAAGAGGGAGAACTGTGACTGACCCTAAACAAAAAACCCAAAAAAGCCATTCCTAGCACTGCAAGCAGGGGAAAGATGAAGGGTAGTTCAGGAACAGTGATTAGTGGGAAAACTTAAGAGCACAGAGACAAGGGCCTGAGGTCCTCCCTTCCCAGAGCTGCAGAGGCTCTGGAAGCATTTGTGTTGGCACGAAGGCAGCAGGAATAGGCAGCTCTTTCCTGTTTCGGGCAGCAGAATTCACTGTGGATATGTGCTCCTCCCTGTCAATGGTCACTGGCAGGAAGGTGGACCTGTGTCCAAATCACCTCCCCAGCCCCATGGGTGTTTAAACATGATAATGGCAAGATACACAGCCAACATTTTGTTCCACCTTTATTTTAACAATCAGATAAAAACAGAACCATATTCTTAAAAGAGTCATTACATGGCAATTATAAAGTGCATTTTCCACTTGAATGTTGTGTACAAAAATATCTTTTAAAAACCAACATGCATAACACCCTACAAGGCACTTCCAGGCATAGAGCAAGGAGAGCAACCCTCACTTCTATGTTCACATTGGCAATGGAAAAAGGGAAAAGGGGAAAGGCCACAAGTAGTATTTTTAAACCGCTATTGGTCAAATAGTCAGTTCCCAACCTAGCTTTTACTTATGGCATTGCTCTTCTAGCTCATCTTCCACGTTCCTCCCTAAGCACACCCAATGCACAGCCTGAAAACAAGCAGGCCCCATAAGGAGATACCACCATCCACAGCACCCCAGATCCACATGCCTTATTTTGGCTCACAAACAGCTCTCCATAGGCATGAGAATGTGCCAGGAGAACATGACTTTTCTACAGTCAGTGTTTTACAACATTAGCATCATACACTAAATAAATAAAAAGTATCAGTGTCACTCAAACTTCCTTTAAGTTTAAAACCAAGCCAAGCTAGGCAACAGTCCCTTCCAGAGAGACCAGATGCAGGTTACAAAGGCTGACTTGGGAAGCTGTTATAACAGAGGAACCAAGCCTGATGATCTCTGGGCTGGCAAGTAGATTCACCACCTCAACTAAGTAATCAAGCACAGTGAAGACATGTATTGATTTTGCACTTTGAAAAAGCAGCAGTTGAAGGCTAGCTACTCTTCCTGCAAGCTCTTGTCCCTTTCAGCATCCAACAGTGATCCCACTATCCCTTCTAGGTTAGAGTAAAACAGCTTGTAAGTATTTTATACAGTAGTCTCTAGAATTAAAAGCTATGTTAACAAAATTAAATAGTCTAGCCCATTGCTTCTCTCCAGCCCATTCATGGGCACCCAAAAATTATACAAAGCTTATGCACTAGAAAAAGTAAGATTGCTTTGACCTCTGTTTCTACAAACTATTCAGCACTCTCCTTTGAGCTGAGGGATGAAGTTATTCTTCTTGGTTAGCATCCAAGAAGCTTTGTGTGGTTCCTGGGCACTGCACAAGCTTGCCACCTCACCTCAGCACACATTCAGAAGATAGGGATGGCTCACATCTGTGATTAGTTTCATATCCAGAGGTGATGCCAGGATAACCCCACAACTCACTCTCCTCACAGCTAGTTCTTTGCACAGGTGGGGTGAGCCACATTTTATGGGCAGAGAGATGCCAAGTCTGGGCATTTACAGGTTGAAATGCCATACTGCTTCAACAGCAAAGAAAGCCCAACATGTTGCTGTTCATCCAGTATAGCCACAGCATCCTCACATGTGAGCAGTGCCAGGCTTTTAGCTGCCAAGCAGTCCATGGCTCAGAGTAACAAACCATTATGAGATCTTAAAAGCAATGTCAGTTCCAAAGCCTGTTTATCACAAAGCATTGTCATCCCTTTCTCAGTCAAGGCACTTCCATCACAGTAGGTACACAAGAGTCACCTTCCTATACAGGACACAGCATGAAACAGCCATGTGGTCCATTTGCGTTTAGCTCTTTTAACACCTGAGCAGAGTCTCCTGCACAGGACTCTGGGCCCCAGCTGGACAAAACTCTATTTTACAGTCCACAGGAGGAGGAACTGCGTTTTCAGGGTCCAGCACAGCCAACAGCTGACTTCTGATGTCCATCAAGAGGAAAAAGCATCATTGATCACTTACAATTAAAGAAACAGGAAAGTTTTGAAGAAGGCAGTTAAAGATGTCAACCCATAGCTGTGTTACAAGCACCACACAGCTACAGCTAATCTCTATTTTTGGTAACACCAATGGTATGAGAGTTTTTCAAGATCATCTGATAAAACAACTGGTGACTAAGCATATCAGATCCTCTCCCACAGGCACATCTCCTAATACGGCAGGCTGTAGGGCCACATTTCCTGTCATCACATTGCATTTTCATTTCCAAAACACCCTTTCTGCCTCCAGTAGGAAGGGCCTCACTACAAGGACATGTGCAAAGAGAGGACTCCATTCCCAGCCATCCGACCACTCCATTTCCTGACAGGCACAGGCCAGCTTTGCAAGGAGAGCCCTGCAGCTATAGTACAGCCCGCTAAAAATATAATACTAGTACATATTTTGACAGACTCTTTTAATACTAGGCAGGCAATACCAAGCAGCCACCACTACATGGCTTGGATAGACAATATAAGCACTGTAGTGTTTTCCCTGGAGACTGGCAACTTCACTGAAGAGGAGGAAGAAGCAGTGCTAAAGAGACATGAGCAACAGTCCCTGGTCCTTTGATCATCTGGAGAGCCAGAATTGCTTCCCTGACTATAAGCCCACTGCCAGCAGAGCACTGCACATCTAGTTTTGCTGGGAGGCTTATGCCAAGCTACAGAGCCATCCTTCTTCCACCTCTTCATACACCTCGTGTTCAGACCAGCCCCAAAGCCTGCAGACACGCCAGCAACAGTCAACCTGGGCTTTGTCCTTGGGTTAATAGTAGGGCCCGAGCTTCTCGAAGCCTGAATAACTGGGCCACTCAGGAAAGAGGCCATAGGAGCACTGAGGGCTCCCGAACCGGTCAAATGCATAGCCAAAGTCAGGGCCCTGTGGGGGACGGACGGCTTCCTGAGCAGACTTCAGTGTTGACCATGTGATCCTGTAATTTGTGCCCCTGTTGTTGTCCCAGTACATCTTCCCATTGCACTCAAAGGAAATGGCAAACTCGACTCTTTCGTGTGATTGAATTCCCTCAGGCAAGTTGATGTCAAAGGAAAATGTGTCCCGATCTGACCCTCCATACGTATCCTTGACGTACTGGCACGGGTAATCTACAAAGCTTTTCCAGGTGTCAAATGTCATTCGGATCTTCACAGTCTTTTCAAAAGCGAGGTTCTTCACCTTCACCGTTCCCACAACGGATCGCTCCTTTAGCACACAGTTTTCAAGGCAAACACAGTCTGTCTCAAGGCGGTTTCTGAAGGCCAGGTAGTCCGCAGAGGGCTGAACAAAATCCAGGACAAAGCTGTCCTTCTCCGCTGTTGTCAGACCCACAATATTGTCTATCAGCTCTGTGATGTTGAAAGGAATATCTAGTGGATCATCAAACTCTGAGAACACCTTCACCATCGTCAGAGCAAAGCCTCTGCTATCTGCAAATGACACCCTCTTCTTCACTTTGTTGTGTGTGAAGGAGCTCGTTGCCTCTTCTGTTCCGTTCAGTGCAGCCTTGCTACTCAGCTGGATGCAGGGTCGCAATGGTTTGCTTGGCTTTGGAGCAATTTTGCAGGCACACTTCTCTCTTCGCAAGGGTGAAGAGCACAGGTACAGCTGCATTGCTACATCCACAGCCATTGCTTGCTTGTGAGGAAAATAGTCTAATACTCTGGAAGATGAGAAGAAGGGTCAGTTGATATTAGAAAAGCACTTTAATATGAATTTTGTCAGACAATTGATACACCACTTTCCCCCAGCCATCCCAAATAAACTTGCTTCTATCAACCCCCCAAGTCTCTCAGGTTTAACTAAAAGCAGGTACCTGTATGATGTGATTTACAGACACCGTGAGAAACACGCTATAGCAGAAGGACCAGAGCCTGTTGTATCCTTGAACAAGATCTCCTCCAACTGCTACAGGAACAGTCACCATTTGAAGACACACACACACACACACACAGGCATTGCCCTACTAGGCTAGCAATAGCAGGCTCCAGAGAATTTCCAACCCAAAGCAAAGCCCATGGCTCAGTCCTGCCAGTGTTCACAAAACCCAGAGATTATCAAATTTCAATGCTACATAAAGCAGTATTCCTGCTGTGCTTTCCTCCCTCCAGGAGAGATTCTCCCCAGGGCTTCAGAAGCTTTTGTAGGAACAGGAATTCAGTTTGTCACAAGCTGCTTTACACAACTGACTTCACCTTTTATAAAGCCTCATATGGCTGGTATTTTTAGAGGCTAAAAAGCACTCGTTCAGTTGAAGTACATTCTTTGTTCATCACAGTCTCCCAGACCAGCTCAGTCTAAAATGCCTGGAAGTAGCATTGTAAGGACAGCAACAGTCTGATACAGCAGCAGGGTAGAGACTTGGCCAGCACTGCTCCGCACCTTTCTTTCCTCTACTCCACTTAACCAGATGACAGCTCAGAAGGCCCACCAGCCAGTTTTACCTCCAGCACAGAGTTTGCACCTCAAGCCTCCACAGCATTTGTGCTAATCCCCTGGGAAACACCTATAGAGCCACAAGGCTCTGCTAAACACAACTCATCTACTCGAGGTTGACCCTGGCTTTGGAAGCAAGTCCTTCTCCCAGAAGGCACAGGCCATGTGCCCCTCCACCACGGCCTTTCCTTCTCCAGCACCCAGCCCATTCCTCCAGGGGTGCAGCACCATCTCTCTCTGTGCACCCATGCTAGGGCAGCTCCCACCTGGCACCTTGCCAGATGTAGCCCTGGAGTTGCCCCTGGAGCCAGGCCACCCCCAGAACACTGAACATTGCACCTATCGCTCCTGCCCTTACACTGAAGTTCAGATAGATGCTTTTGGCAGACCCTCTTTGGCCTGGCTCTGGATAAGCCACTGAACAGATTTATCATGCACATCCTCCTTAAGTCAACTGTATTGCAGCTGACCTTAAACACAGAGTATTCCCTTAATAAAAATCCTGTTTGGCTGCAGGCCAGGCTCTAAAGCTGCTCCCACCACGCAGAGCAGGATGAGCCAGCAGCGTTAGCAGTGACCACCGGCCTTGTGATGCGGCAGAGCTCTGGCTGCCAAAGCCACGCACAGCCAGCTCTAGTGCTTGATTGCTGCTCCCATGCCAAGAAAAAGCAAGAGTAACACTCTCCAATTCAGTGCTTTAAGTCCCCACCCTGCAACACCAACACAGCAGCTCTGAGTAGGCTTTCACAGCATTGGTTCAGCACGAGCATCTGTTTATTCAGAGCCCAACACACCCACCAGCTAACTCCTTCTGCATTGCCTCCTTTCAGCTCAAGGGCAGCTGTACAGGACAGACAGCAGATCCACCTGTCTGCTAACACTTCTGCTCATCTCTACCTGGTTTTGCCAAGTTTTTATTCATACACACTTTATATAGATCGTTTCCTCCTTTAAATTAATGCAGCCTCCAATGCTTCTCTTACTTGGGTCAGTTTCATCTGCATTGCATCTTTTCCCAGGGAAATTTATTCAGTTGAATTCCTGTAACTCTGAGAAGTCAAGTTTCATAGTAAGCCTTGGTTATTCACAGCTTTAGAATGAAGAGGCATGAAACATCCAGCCCAATTGCATTACTTGGAGCTTTTTTCCAAGCTAAGACCTATATTAAGAGCTTTTTATGCTGACTATGAAAATAAGCTTTGTGCTTTTACAGCTCATTTGATATCTCAGACAACTCTTTCTGCACTTGAGAGCCTGCTGATGGCCAACTCACAGCCAACAGAGTAAAGTTCCCTTTTGAGGCTGGTGATGGCTGTCTTGAACTTCAGATGCTTTGAAGGTGGGAGCAGAGATATAGTTTCGGGAGCTCACATAGGTAAGAAGGCTCTAGGAAGCAAGCAGTGCAAGGCAGGCAGCCCTAGGCAGGTATAGGGGCCGATTCCTTTACCCCTCCTCTCAAAAGGGGAACAAACTCGACTCTGCCTCTGGACTTCTTCTTGCAGCTTCACTCCCTCCAGAGGAGGATGTCGCCACTCGCTACCCCCTCCTCTATTTCTAGGAAGGAGAAGCAAGTCAGAGTACAGACATTACTTACACCTATACTTATTGAACACCTTCGGTTGCCTCCGCGCTGCTTCCCACGCTACCTGGAGCCAGGTAACCCCCTCCCGAGGGCTGGGCGTGCAGCAGCGGCTAAGCCAAAAGCTTGCAGCCGTGACACGCTGCCGGGTGAAGCAGCGCTCGGGCGTTCTGTACCCCCCCCTCCTCATCGACTCAGGAAAGGCCGAGCCGTCCCGAGGGCACAGCCCAGTTCCCGCGGGCATTTGCCCGGGTGGCGTGTTAACTCGCTACAGCCCGTTCCTTCCGCAATCCACAGCCAAGCCAAGGCGCCCGGACCCAGGACAGGCAGAGCCCGGGAGAGGCAGCAGAGCACAGCCCGGCGGACGGGGAGCCCCGCCGCCCCCGGCTCACCCGGGGAGCTGCAGGAGCCAAGCCCGGAGGATCCCGTCCCCATCCCCGCCCTCCGCCCAGGAGCGGCACCGCGGCGGGGAGCGCCGGCACCGCTCCCGCACACCCGAGGGGACTGCGACCCCGCGCGGAAGGCAAAAAGCACTACCATTACCATCACCATTACCACCGTGCCGGGGCTGGCGGCGCGGCGCGCCCGTACCTGGTGCAGTGCATGAGGCCGACCCAGCAGCCACAACCCGCCGCCGCGCGGGTGGGGCCGGGCCCGGCCTCTTAAGGGCGCCCGGCCCCGCCCCCAACGAGCGGCAGCCAATGGGCGTGCCCCGAGCGGGAGCCCGGCACGCGAGGGGGCGGGGCCAGACCAGAGGGGCGGGGCCGGGGAGCTGGCGGGTCCCGGGAGCAGCGCGGGGACAAGGGACACGGCGGTGCCCTGCGGGGACACCGCGCCAGCAGACCCGTCCCCCCTGCAGCAGGGCGAGCTTGTTCTGGCAGAAGGGACAAGCTCTGCCTCCGGTCCCTCACTGTCCCGCTGCTCCTGTGCCAGGGTGCCGTCCCTGTTTGTCCAGAATCACAGAATCAACCAGGTTGGAAAAGACTTCTGAGGTAATCGAGTCCAACCTATGACCGAACACCACCGTGTAAAGTAGACTATGGCACTAAGTGCCACGTCCAGTCTTTCCTTAAACATTTCCAGGGACGGTGACTCCACCACCTCCCCATTCCAATATCACTCTTTCTGTGAAGTAATTCCTCTTGATGTCCACCCCAAACCTCCCCTGCCACAGCTTAAGACTATGTCCTCTTGTACTATAGCTAGTTGCTTGTGAGAAGAGGCCGACCCCATCTGGCTACAACCTCCTTTCAGGCAGTTGTAGAGAGTGATAAGGTCCTCCCTGAGACTCCTCTCCAGGCTAAACAACCCCAGCTCCCTTAGCTGCTCCTCATAAGACTTGTGATCCAGACCTTTCACCAGCTTTGTTGCCCTTCTCTGGACACGCTCCAGCACCTCAATGTCCTTCCTGAACTGAGGAGCCAGAACTGAGAAGGTTTTGTAGGTGCCACAAGTAAGCAGCTAAATCCACAGGAACACGCTCTTGAGACAGAAAAGACTTTTTGGGGCACCCATCTTTCTGGCTGAGCAGGCCCAGGGTGTTTGGGTTCTCAGGACCAGATGGGGAGGAGGGTAACTCACACACCCACATCTTGTGGCTGTGCTTGTGTCTGGGTAGAAATCTCCAGCGAATACTCCAAAATCTGCTTTCCAGGCATATTTATGATATACAGTGGAAAAAATTCTAGAAGTGGCTTTCCTCCATGAGAAAAGAACACCTGTAGGGCCCAGCTGGCACAGAGACCAGCCCCATGGGAATCCCTATCTGGCACATGTGCAGAGCTGGGAAGATGTTTCCAACATCCTGAAAATATCTGCCAGGCAACTTGATGCTCTGGCATAGACCTGCACTGCTTTGCAGGGCCAGCTGGGCCAAGGGATCTTCCCAGCTGCTCTCCTGCCACCAGTTCCCATTTCTGCTCCTTTGGGCTGCTCCTGAGTCCATGTCAGCACAGAGCCTGATGTCCTTAATGGTGTGAAAAGCATGCATAGACCTGGCCTCCCTGTCAGGGAAGCAGGTCTGGGGACAGAGGATGTAAAGCCTACTGAAAGGTGAAGATGGTGCATTTACTTTCTCCCCATAGGGATAATAGTATTTACCTCTTTTTGTGCCATATCTGGCCTCTAACTGCACAGCTGTGGGCAATGCTGCTGTCTCTCACCTTCCTTACAGAGCAGAAAAGCAGGATTGAAGTGTCAACATTTGTTTTCAATTAACTTGCAGAAACATAGAGAGCTATTGTTAAAGCTGGAGACTTCCTGCTGGAACCTACCATTTAATACACTTATTACTCTGCAAGGCAAAAGCGTTTTTTTGAGGGAGAAAAAAAAAAAACACATTTTTTGTTTTATAAACCCTTTTTAGATGAAGGCAGTGGTAAGATTTTAAAGTTGGGGAGAGAGCTGAAAGATGTACCCATTGCAGGAGTCTTGCAGACTTACAGTAGTATTTCATGTGCCGAGGGTATGGTGGGATTTCAGCATGTGGTACAGCAGGGATGAGGAGAGCCATGTTCAGGTTTGCCCAGGAGCAACAGACAGACATGGGATAAGGTGGTCATGGCTCATGGGGCCTCTCCAGTGCTGCTTCCCTTTCTCCAGGCGGGGCCACTGCAGCCTGGCTTCAGCGTCGTCGCTGGTCCAGAGAGGTTCAGGTGGTTTTAATGGAATAAGCCCAAAAACTGGGAAGCCCTGACCTGACTTACACTTGTCCCTCTGGTCTGCCACACCTTTCTCCCATGTGTTGCTGGCAGCTCGGCACCACAGATGTGCCGAGGGAGATGTGGGTTTGTCTCTATACTGTGCAGGCTTTGGCCAGCCAGCCCCCGTCCCTGGGGTAGGAATGCAACCCACGTGGCTTTAGGGCACGTTTCTGCCCCGCAATACAAGCCCTGTTTGCTGTGAGAGGGGCAGGGTGTTTCACAACTGTGGCTTGGTGTTTGCCCCTGAAGCAAAGGTAGGTGGAAGTTGGGGCAGGACCTTGTGGCGGACTGTGGACATGGGCTGTTATCTTTGGGAAGCTGAGATAGTGGCTATATTTAGCTCTGTGCTAGGCCCTTGCACAGTGGTCTTTGTGATTTCCCCACAGCTTTTCACCCCTCCTGCCTTGCTGAGGGATGGGAAGAACTTGATCCCTGTCATGGGGAAGAGGCATCAGGTTGCTTCTCCCTGGGGGAGCAATCCAGAACCAGTCCCATCCATGGCGCACAGCTCTGGAAGGAGGGTCCCACTCTCCCATCATGTCTACCCTGGGGTTTGTTCCTGATTCAATGAGTATTTACTCCAGGGTGTCCTGGTACAGGACATGGTGGCTTCTGCACCCCCAAGTTCAGCCCCACTGGTTTCCTGCAGAAAGGGAGGCAGAGCTTCTCCCTGCCTCCTGAAGAGCCCTCCTTCCCTTGCCACAGTCCCTCAAGAGCTGCCTCTAACAGCAGGCTTGAGCAGGTCCTTGGGGACTTTTCCTGGTCCTGCCACCTCCTCAGTGTCCTGTTGGAGACAGGGGTGGATGGAGCATCTTCTCCTCCCTGTTGGGAAACTACATGCTGCTGTGACAGCTTGGCTTCCCAGCAGCTGGCCAGTGGGCAGCCCCAGCCAGGAAGGGGAGAGGGGCCAAATGTGTTGTGCAATGTATCCACAGGCTGCGGGGCCAAGGCTCAAGGGCGAGTGCTGTAAAACAGCAGAGTGGCTGATGTAACAGTGCTGGGGCTGCTGCCATGGGGCACCCCATCCCACATCTCGTGCCCCTGCTCAAATCAACAGCCCCCCCCGCTACCTTCTTCTTCCTACACCCCAGCTGCCACTTCCCATCACTGCCAATGGCCACGGAGGCTCCAGCCCTCTGCATCTCCACATCCAACTGTGCCCCCAGCCTGGTCGGGAATGCTCGGTGGTGCAGTTGTGGTCAGGTCTCCACCTCTGGCTGTTGGAATCTTTAGGGTGGTGGCGAAGGTGCCCCACTCCCTGTGCTTGCCACAGCAGTCCACTGAGGCAAACAGTGCCCGCTGTGGTGGTGCGGCTGATGCTGCCACAATGTTGGTGCTTGTCAGCAAATTCCAAATCGGTGGCACTGAGAAACTGCTGCTGCTGCCTTTGAGCCAAACCGCAACACTTGAACAAGCAGAGAAGGATTTTCGTTAAAGTTTACCTGCCTGTGACAAGGCTGCGACAGTAACTCTTAAGTAATCTTAGTCAGATGTTGCCTCACATCAAAATGCTAAGGGAGAAACTAATTTTGGAGTAATTTTGGGCAGCACTGGTGTACTGCAGGAGAGTTAACCCAACCAGTGCAGAGCACCAGGAGTGGTAGCAGTCAGCAGCATGTCATGCCATCCTCCAAAAAGGACACATCCATGGCTGAGCTGTGTGTCTGGCTGGCTGTGAGTTCCTCCCTTGTTCCTTTTAGACATACCAGTTGGTTTCAGCCACACTCCGTGGGGGAGTGCAAAGATCACAGATCCCTTTAAGGTTTCATGTGATTAAGCAGCTGGTGGAGAGAGACCCAGTGAGCATCCTTGCTGAGCAAAAGCAGAGAGACACTTGGATGCAGTGCCCTTCTACCCCAGTCAGTGTCTGTACCTGCTGGCCAGCCAGCACTGACAGCCCCTTGGTCAGCTATGGCAAATATGACAGAAATCTGTAGGAAACATGGTTTCTCTCACCATCAACTTGGTCATAGCTACAACTGCGTGCTGAGGCCTGCTGTGTTGTTTAGGAGCTCCTTGTAGTCCCAGGCCCCTGTCCAGCTCCTGCAGGGTCACAGCAAATGGCTCCACCAAAGAAAAGTCTTGAGAAGTCCTGTCAGGTGATGGGATTCCCCTCTTTTATTTTCAGAGGTCTCAAACTCCTGTGGCTGTCCCAGGAAATTAAGCAAAGAGTATTCAAGGTTTCCCAGTATAAAAGAAAATCCCGCTCTTGGTTAAGGCTCTTGATTGTGCTTTGGGGAGCTGTGCTCCAAGGCAGAGCTCTGCACTCCAAGGCCAGCACTGCTCCTCCTGGCTCTGTCCAGAAACGAGGAGTTGCTTCAATGTACTGGCTGAAGGCCCAAAGTAGGGTATTTACCTTGGCATGTCTCCCTTTGGATCTCGTGCGCATCCATGGTCAAACACTCCAAGGAACATGTACTCTGCCCTGCTGAAGACCATGGCACGTTCCCTTCCAGCCCAACACGCACAGAGCAGATGGTGTGAGGCCAGTTGCAAAGCCTGGCCCGGTACTGTGTGCTGTAGAGAAAGACTGGGTATTACAGAACTGTGGTTCTTAATATTAAAAATGGCTAGCAAAAGAGACCTAGAAAACTCGTGCAAAAAAGGGAGATTATGGGGGAGGGAATGAATGCAAATAAGTTACTACAAAGGCCTTAAGGAAAGCTGCTACTCAGAGGGAGAAAGGGGAATGGGCCTTCAGCAAAGAAAGAGCTCAAAGGGCAAGGAAACAAATGAGTGGAGAAACTAAATGACAGGCAGACAGGAACAACAAAGAGGTGGGTCCTTGGCCAGGCACACAAGGTGCTTGTTGAAAATGTTGTATCAGTGCTAAGGCAAGGCTTGATACCAGGTTAAAAGAATTTCTTCCCCAGACACTGGGACCCAAGAGGGGACAAGTCCCTGCAAGAAGAAAATGGTACCTCCTGCTTTCTCAACATTGTGATGTTCTTTTCAGAAAGCTATTTGAAGACCTGGCCTTCCTGCAGTCTACAGATTTCATTCCCATCAGCAAGGTTCTGGAAAAGCTATAGCAAAAGAAAGGAGGTTGGTCGTCTATCCCAAGATTGCACGAAGCAGTGCAACAACCGTGCACCCATCCTTACAGTACAAGCCCTCCTACATGAAGGAAGATAGGAGCACAAAGACACAGCTTGGACTAGAACCTCAAATCCTCCAAATTTCCCATGTGCTCTTGCAGGAGAGGAACAGCAAGGGCTGGGCTGGAGCGGCAAGAATTGAACAGGAATTGGGGCTATTTCAGTGGATACACTGATGTGATTGCAGAGAAGAGGGACGCTCAGGTCCTCTAAGGCAGGCTGAATCAGTCCAGCTGCATTGCCAGCTTGCCTTGTTTACACCATGCAAGTATCCAACTGGCTGAACTTGAACCTAGATGCATAAGTCATAGTGAAGCAATGTGTATTTTAACTTTGGTGCCCTACAAAGACTGCAAGCCTTATTTGGTGGGGCAAATGTCTTGGAAACTTGTGCGTATCCAGGCCTGGGGACTCAGAGGGCTTATCTTTTTGTGCTTTGCCTGAAAGCCACTTATATGCTGGTGAAGGCTGAGAGGGAAAAAGCCAGACTGAGGACTGCATGTAGTTCTTAATGATAAATGTGATCCTAAGCTCCTTTCAGGGATTCATACCCTTCAGCTGAGCCTCTGTGAGTACCCAGGCTCTCTGCTGCAGCAGAGATGGTCTGTCCCTCCAGGAAGCATTTTGTCTCATCCCAAGATTAGCGTCAATGAAAGATGAGATCTGTTGCTTTCTGGACTTGCCTGAATTTGTGCATTCACTAAAGAGGGAACCTGAAAATCAGCAGAAACAAGATGCCTGACTATTAAATAGTATCTCAAGCACATGCCAAAGGAAATGTCAATGGTAAAAGCAAGAGCTCAGGGTGCTGGGGAAGGAGGTCAGCTGGAGCTACTCCATTCATCAGCCATTGCATTCTTCAAAAAAAGTTTTTCAAGTGTAACCTGGCCTTTTTATTTGGAAGTTTTAATTTAATCCTAGGTGGGGAGGAAACTGATATTCAAGGATTTACCCAATTAACCAGAAGCTTGAAGTTTCCTTCTTGCAGAAACTGAATGCTAGCAAAAATTACCCCTCCCTGGGGATCCCGCACTTCTGAAGTTGCACATTAAATGCTGCTAAGTAGGTCACTTGAGATCCCAGGTTTGGTGCATACAAATACCTCCAGTGTCTGGTATAGTGGCATTTCCTCCTCTCCTGAGTGCTTAGGGTCCTGCAGAGACAGCTCTCTCCCTGCCTGATCTCACAAGATCCAGGTAATCTGATCTGCACCTCGCAGGAATTGGTTATGCTCAGCTTCTTGGCACCAGAGCAAGGACTTCTAATCTTGGATTGGATGAATCAGAATTTAGGAAATGTGCCTGCAGACAAGAGACACACCCAGGGCAGGAATAACTCTAACGGGACCTAGAAAGCAGGCTAGTTATTCATAGGAAGGCTGCCTCTGTCTCTGGTCAGGGAGGAGGAAGTCAGGCCATCGGACGGTATGGTAAGCAGCGTTCCAGTGCTGACAGCTGGGAATAGCTCATGTCCCAAGCCCATGGAGCCTGAAGCATTTTTGTCTGTCTCCTTCATCCCTCCTCTTCCTCTAGTCTTTGCTCATCTCCTGTTACTGATCTAGCCAGCTTCCCTCTGCTGCATGGGATGACATGAGGAACAGGAGAGTGCTGCCAGCCTTCACCAGCAACCACTGGTGAAGTGGCTGAAAACCAGCATAAAGAAAATGCAACCTCCTCCCAAGAGTAAAACAAACTGCTTGGTGTCCCTGAAGTTTCCCTGGATGCTACTGAATCCTGAGCAGAAGTTAAAGTGCTGGAAGGCAAGTGAAGGTGGTGCAGACACAGCAGATGGTGAAGGAGAAGGTCTTTGTAAATGGGAGACGAGCTTATTGTGATCTGAACTGAGCAACACCAGCAAATCTGGAAAAAAACCAGAAATAGCCAGGGGCTGCAGAAAAATCAGTAAGTTGAAATAAATATGATGGTTCTGAAAGTCACCACAAGAAGGTTGGGAATTTAATTTGCTGACTTATCTGCTCCTGAGAAAGGAGAGACAAATCTAGAAGAGGTGCAATAGTGTGTAGCAGCTAAACATCTGCTGGTGACTGCTGTACTTTGGATGACTGTTTTTTGAGAAGGGAAGTGAATGCAATATTGCTTTTTCATGCCTTGCGCAAGAGGACAGCAACATGGGCATTGTGTGACTCACATACATAGACACATATACACGTACTTGCATGCGTGCACTCTTGCACAAAGATGCTCATGGAAAGTTGCAAGTGTCCAGTGTTGTGCTCTATGCCCAAATAAGCTCAAAGAGCAGGATATCATCTACTGCTGAGTTTTTCAGAGGACCCTGCAAAGAATGTGGTTGCACAGATTTTGAGCCATCTTAGGTTGTAATCTTTTTCACCTTCAGAACTGCAGTGTTAACTCAGGCATTTTTTCTGAAAGTCAAATGCCACAATAGGCCATCTTTCCTAATTTTTCAAAAACACTTTGACCCCCACCATATTAGCCCGATTTTGGACCACTCCATCAAAACTCATAGTGCAATGCTGAAAAATTTCAGGCAGTACCAAACACTCTAATTATTTCCATTCATCTAAGGGTCACTTCAGAGTGCAAACTCTTCTGTGATGTTCTGGCTCCCAGTGTGGCAACAACCTGGAAAACACCAAACACTGTATTTTCTGAGGCTGGCTGCTGTAACCTTATCATTTTGAGACTCACAGAGCACTTCGGTCAGCATATCCCAGAGACAGGAAGGTGCTGTCATGTCCTGGAGAAGGGCTGTTTAGCTAGGCTGCCTGTCACACAGAGGGATGACTCACTTCAAACCCTGCCAACTTTCTCACTTCTCTTTGATTGCCTAGTCTTGAAATTACTCAAGTCTGGTCTTCTGACTTCGCCTCCCTCAGGGTCTGGTCGGTTCCCTTCCCTCTGCTGGCTGGATCCTCTGTGGGAGTCCTTACAATGCCTAATGAAGCTCAAGTCATTGCTGATGTGAGCTGGATTTGAGCTGTTTCACAGCTTTGGGACAATCTTCATAGCTCTTGGTCCCACACCCCCTAGAGTTGTGGTTATGGTGGGGTTTGCTTGGGTCACCCAAAAGGTAGCCAGAGTTAGCTTAATCAAATCAAATAACCAAGTATTATTTGACTAACAGCTTAAACCAAACTGCTTGTGGCTTCCTCGGCAACCAGGGCCTGTCCAGCATATGTAACGGCACGACCCTCCTTTTTCAGGAGGCTTTACACCCTCCTTTTTCAGGAAGTCACATGCAGGAGGGAGCTACCCTGGCACCCAAACTGCCTCCAACTGAGATTTTTAAAACCTCTGCTTAAACATAAGCTAAGGCAGCTATAAATAGCAATTGGTGGCCCCTGGTTAACCCAAAGGCTTTGATGACAGAGCTGGCTCTGTGTGTGAGTGATTGGCTCTCAGACTCTGCTCTCACACCATCTGGGGGCCAAGTTCATCAGTACTTCTGCTTTACTTTGCTTCGGCTGCCTTGTAATCTAGGTAGTGGGGGAGTGGGCATGTATTTCATTAGACACCTGCAAATATGAAAATTATTGTGTGGCAATAAATATGCTTGTACATAGCTACAACATACAATTCATACTCAAAAATATAAAGCCTAAATTTCAAATTAAGACATAAGTGCAAAACAATCTGTAGAGATTTCCCAAGTTAAATAATATATTTAAAATAAATCTCTTGATAAAGGGTTGGAGGTGACTGCCTTGAGGCAGGGAGGACACTTGACACCAACATTGCAAAGCGGGTAATGTCCCCATCTGGCAAAGGTGCTGCAGTGCATGGTCTGTCATGGACCTGACCACTGTCTACCACAGTGCTGCTGGCCCCCAGCATTGCTTATCTGCCTGAGCATACATCCCATATATTCAGTAGTCTTCCTTTGTTTTGCAGCCTACTCTCCCTTATGGCGAGTTATCACCTTATGATTGGACATCGTGGTTATAATATGCACTGCACTCCAGGTTTAATTGCTTTTTCCCTGTCAACCTAAAGTTTGAGTCTCTTGAATCATTTTCAGGGCTGTGTTCCCCACTGCCAGGCACTGCCAAGGCGGTGTGTGGAGCACTGTGCCCAGTCTGGGTCCTCTGTCTGAGAGAAATGGTGCCAGGCTGCAGCCCAGTGGCAGTGACCAGATTGAGGAGAGTGTGGAGCATGTGTAAGGAAAGGGAAATGGATTTCTTCAGCCCAGAGGAGAAGCGGCTGATGGGGCTGCAGATGCATCTTCCATTGCATGAGAGATAATGCATGCACAGCCAAACCTTCTCAGAGGTGCCCAGTGAAAGGACAAGAGCCAACAGGCACTTCTGCAACAGAGATGAGATGAGATTTCATGATGAGATAGGTCAAAACCACTGCTCCAGAAGAATAGGACAGCAGCACATGACCCAGAGAGATGGTGGCACCTCCATCCTTGGGGCCCATCAAGCCTCGTCTGAATGCGCCCCCAGACATCCTGACCTGACTTTGAAAGCGGTCCTCATACAAGGAGGGAGGATGAGACCGATGCCTCCAGAGCTCCCTTCCACATAAATCCATCCATGATCGTATGATTATATTTCCCTATTTGAAACTGTTCCCCCCTGAAGGGCTACTGATGGCTACTGATGCCCTTGATGTGGTCTGTGGGAGTTCACAGACCCATCTCAGGGGGCCAAGGCTCTCACAGGAATAGGCAAAAATGAAGAGTATGTGCTATATTAAGCAAATACAGAATGAAGAGAGGCAGACAAGATGTGGAGAACTCATACATTGGTATGCTATGTAATCCAACGAGATATCCTAGTCTAAGGTAAACACATGCATCCCTTATTAATACAGAGGTATCTTATTCTGCATTAAATAACCAAGCCTATCTGTGGGCTGTGCACAAGTGAACTGGCTCACAGACCTTTGCCTGCTGTGTACCCTGTGACTTGCAGCTCTGCAGATTCCTGTCTGCCTTAGCTCCTGCTGCAGACCAGATGGGCTCCTACTGGGTATCCCTGTTACCCACAACACGCTCAGCTGCCATCTGCACTGTTGTCTTAAGTAAGTTTGGCTGGTTTGTTTCACAACTCACTCTGGTCTAAGACTTTGCACATGAATGAAGATCATATCAGTGATCCTGTCAATCCATATTAGCACTTTTGTTTTTTCCATTTGTAAAGGGAGTGTAGGTAAAATTCACCACTCCCTGTGACAGTACTTTGTGGATGCTAAACCAATGTGAGTTCAAAAAGGGACCAGACACATTAACAGAATCAAAAACGCCACTGTTGCATGCAAAGACACTCCTGCATTTTCAGGAAATCCTTGATCTGCAAATTGACCTGGCTGGGAAAGTAATCAGGAGAGAAATCACTACAGGTTTGTTCAGCTCTTCTCTCCCTCAGACATCTGCCATAACTCCCTACCAGACAGGGTGAGGGGAGACATGGGCCACATTTGAGTTTAAGGACTCACAAAAAAGCTTGCTCAGTGTCACAGGTATATCGGAATTTCTCCCTAGAAATCTTCTTGGAAGGCAAAATTCTATGGGTAGAGAGGGACAGCTGCTGAGCAAAGAGCAATGCTGCCCAACTCCTCCTCTCTACCCAAGGGCTCCTGTGTAGAATCATGGAATCATTAAGGTTGGAAAAGATCTTTCACATCAATTCCAATCCTTAACCCATCACTGCTTAGTCCACCGCTTAACCATGTCCCTAAGCATCACATCTACATGTCTTTTAATATCCTCTAGATGTTACACTCAGCAGGTTAAAGCCATTGTCTGTGTGATTTTGGCGGTCAGATGATCACAGTCAAGGCCACTGGGTGTTAAAAGTACCAAGGCTGCCAGGGAGCCAGTAAATTAACAGCACCATTCTATGGTAAGTTTGGCTGTAGGCTCAATGGACACTTTCTGACTGAAACCTTGGGGTTTTCAAATAGCTTGAAATCACCTGTGGAGACAGGTAGTGACAGCCATCCTGAGATGATGCGTTTCCCCCTACATGCTTCATCTGGAGAACCCAGGAAGCACTGGTAACTCCAATCACTCTGTACTGGGAGAGCTGGGACTGGCAGTGAGGGCACTGGTGAGCATCACTGGTGTAAAACTCAAAGATGCCTGCCCTGTGGCAGGTGCAATGAGTCTCTGGTTGAAAACACACAGAGCCATGAGAAGTAACAGCCTGAGAGTCTGTGATTTCTGTGACTCTCTGAACAAAAAAACCAATTTATCAGCCAGAAGCTGCCCGTTTGTCAAGACTGGCACCCCGACTTTGGTGCAGCTGGCTCAGTGCATGGACAGGGAGGGGCCCAGATGTGGGATAGTGGCATTTGAGCTCAAGGGATCATGTGTCTAGAAAAAACCTGATAAGAGCCAGGAATGCAAGCGGTCCTGAAATAGTGATAAGGGCAGCTGGGGAATGCCTCATATGGATACATGGGCTGGGGCAGTGGGGCTTGGTATGCAAGGTGACACCTGCCCCCCACACTCAGTGTCACATTTCACTCCTGAGGACACTCACATGGGGTGAGTGACATGTGCTGTGTCTCAAAGGCACTGTGGAGGCTGTCCTTGGCCTGCCCCACACAGAGCTGCAGAAGGAGAAGGGTCATTCACCCCAGCAGTTCCCAGAGTTTGAGCTGGCCTCCATGGAACTCTGAGAGACAAAGAGTGGCCCCACCTGCCAAGCCATTCTCACCAGACTGCTTTGCCTGGTCCAGGTGCTTGCTTGCTGTGTTTCTTACAGCTTTCTAGAGTGCAAGGCAGCCCTTCCAATTGTGTGGCATGTGCTCCATGCATCAAATGCAAAAGCATTGATGTCAATGTCATCTAAGAGGTCCCCTAGCTCGGCCACCAAGGTAGGACTCCAGAAAGTGCACAGCCCTCCCTAGCCTCCCTCTGGGATGTCCCAGGCCTGTGGTAGGGCACAGCTCTCCGAGTTTCCCAGCCTCTGACTTTGCCTCCCTGCATGAAGTTTAGGAGGCACAGGCAGTCATAGCATTCTCATCACGGGTTGCTACTGTTGGCCTGGTTTCGGCAACATCACAAGAAGAGGGGAAAAGATGGTTTCCATAAGTTTCCATGTCTCACAGGACTCTGCGTGGTGCTTATATCGTCCTGTCCACAGGCAATCTCCTCGAGTCTGGGCTGAAGCGTCTGACCCAAAGCCAGTGGAGACATCGCCGTCAGAGCAAGGTGTAAATTCAGGGGCAGATCAAAGTCAGATTTCAGCTCCAAAAAGTAGAGCAGTGGCTGGAGGAATCCTCATGGTTTGCCTCTCCTACGCTGGATGAGTTTTGTTCTTACAAGAGGTTATGACCCAGTTTCTGTTTCAGTGACCAGGTCTGACAGTGACCAGAGATCCTAACAAAAAGAAGCCCCTGAGCTTTCCTGAGCTCTTTTACTGGGTTATCTGAGATATCTTGATCTATGGGCTGCAGCATGAGGTAAAGCAGACTTCTTTCTGGGATAAACTGGAGATTGCAAGATACAGCCATGGGCTGGCATCCAGAAGAAGTATTCTAGATAAGTCTAGTGGCAAACAAAGTGGCAGCCAGATCCTGTGTGGCCATGTGACTATTGGAGACTATTTTGTATCCTGTAAGTAAACCTTGTTCTTCCTTTCATCTCGAAAAAGGATATTCAAGCTCTCTCCATTTTTTTTCAGTTGCTGACTACTTTTTAATCTCAGCCTGGATTAGGCTTCGAGGAAAAAGCAAGTGGGTGCTCACATTGAGCAGTTGTAGCCAACAAAGATATGTGCTCCATGGTATTGTTGCCAAGTCCCCTGTATTGGTGGCAGGTGCTCTTTGCAGTGCACAGGACTAATGTCTGAACAGTTCAGTCTTAGCTCCCGGCTCCAAACAAACATGGTGAACAAATGCATTCCAGAAGATGCCTCCGGCAAGCAGCACTGTGGCTTCCCTGTCATCCCTCGGGGGACTGCACAGTTTCCCTTTCCCTGGTTGTCTGGGCTTCCTGGGAGGTCGCTGCTGATCTACCTCAGGTACAAGCAGCTGCATCTTAAGCAGGTGCCTGCGTGCAGCTCTTTCCTCAGGATCCCTGTCACCACAGAGTTTTGTCTAACCCAGACATTTCCTCTAGGCAGGCCTGGAGGATGGCAGCGGAAACACGTATTTCCCTGCTTGCAAATGCAAGAGTAATGTGGGAGCTTCAGCTCTACAGAGGCTGTTGAAAGGCTGGTAAAGAGTCCATTAAGTAAAGTGCCTGTTTCATATCCAGTGAAGATGCAATGTAAACATGCCAAAAATTCTCTGCCAGCAATCCTCTCCACAAACTCAGAGTTGTTGGGAAACCAGCTGCAGACAGTTGCCCAGCCTTCACCTCCTTTCTGCTCCTGGTTTGCTTTGCTTCCATTCTCTCTCTCTTCCCTGTATAGTGGTGTTCAAAAGCAAAGTGAAACAAAGGCTGAATGAAGCAGTAGAAAGCTCTGCTATCTTGGCAGAAGTGCAGAAAACCAAGTATGTCCAAGGCAGTAGGCTCCAAAAGCCAGAAATGGAGCATCAAGGAATCTCAGACTAAATCACCTTAACTCTGCACAATGCTGAACAGATAGGAATAGTCCCTCTGCTTTGCCAGCGGCAGGACTGACACGGTGAAACAGGGGATCTGCAGAAGGGTGTTGAAGCTCCCCTGTGGTAGGTGGTATAGGACCCAGTGGGGCCTTTCCCTGCCTAGTTTGGAGCATCTCCTTCCCTCATTGCATGGTGAGCAGGAGGTCTGTGCTGGCTGCCAATCACATGGAGATGGTGAACTGTGTGTATGTGTGTGCCTGTGCTCTTTAGCAGATCTGGTCCCATATGATGAATATTTCTTTCCAGAATCTACTATTCTCTTGTATTCTATTATGTTCATTATTTTCACTTGATTTTAAAGTATTGGATTGTTAGGCAGTACATCACAGTTTCAATAAATGCTACTAATTCCTACACCCACAGAAATATAATTTACTCCAGTTTTTTTAATCTAATCTGTACTGCACTGATGAGGAAAATTATTAGTTTTGAAATCAGACAGAATGATAGGGAAGAGCCTTTATATCTTCCAAGTTTGTATCTAGGCCCCAGATGGAAACAAGTCCCAAATTTATGCTGAGCAGAGCTGCTGCACAGGGTGACGACTCTGTACCCAGTGCCTGTGCAGCCCTGGAGCAAAAAGTCAGCACAGACCCCTTCCAGGTCTTGAGCTGCAGCTGGAGAGAGGAGCCGCCAGGTTCCCATGTCCCTCTCAGGTATCTGGGGGTCAGACTGCCCTCGGTGAAAAAGCTTTCCCCCGGCAACCTGCTGGGATGCAGCCAGGCTTGGCAGATGCTTGATCGCCTCTCAGAGACCCTTGGGATGAAGTGCTTGTGTCCTGTCAGGCTGGTATGGCTCTGCAGCAGCTACATAACACCAGCTACCCCTGAGGGGCTGAACCTCAAGTGTCTGCACTGGGACTGAACATCTTACTTCGCCCCTTCCTCCAAAGGTAGGCAGGGCACTTGAGGAAATATCTGGTAGCTGGTTTCATGGTACCTCTGCAAGGCCAAAGTCTCGCTCCTGCTGTTTTACATTTTGCTGCCAGGCTGGGGGTGTTTTAGTAAGCCACAGCTATTTACCATGCTCTCTGGAACTTCTGCTGTGCTGTGCTCTGTCCTGGAGACTGCCTGGGCTTGAGGCTCTCACCAAGGCTGGGAGGCACTGACAGTCTCAGACTGTGCTCCTGAGTGTGTAACCCCAGGGCTATTTCTGAAAGACCAAACAGCCTAGCAGGTTGTATGCATATGGGGCTAATAGAGGAGAAGGTTTCACAGCCCTTGAGCTTGTCCCAGTTACTTTCTGCCTCCTTTATTGACTTTATCATGTCCCCAAATGGCCTGGAATAGCCTTAACTGGAGATGGGAGCACTGATGCAAGGTTACATATGTGTTTTTTCTTCATGAATAAAGCAATCTATATCCTGGTATAGAATCATAGAATCATAAAATATCATGAGTTGGAAGGCAACAAAAAGGATTATCCAGTCCAACTACTGCCCCTGCACAGGACAACCCCAGCTTTTATGCCATGTGCCTGAGAGCATTGTCCAAATGCTTCTTGAACTCTATCAGACTTCTTGAACTCTGGTGCTGTGTCCACTTCCCTGGGGAGCCTCTTCCAGGTGCCAGTCCACACCCCTTGCGTGAAAAACCTTTTCCCGATACCTAGCCTAAACCTTCCCTGACACAGCTTCATGCTGTTTCCTTGGTATCTGCCACTGGTCACCAAAAGAAGACATCAGTGCCTGGCCCTCCACTTCCCCTCATGAAGAAGCTGTCGACCACAATGAGGCATTCATTAGATACATGGACAGCTCACAGATGCTGAAATTTTGGGCTGCCCTCTCTTTACCCTGGTATCTCCACAGCATACAGCTTGCTCAGGACAGTTTCTCACCCCAACAGTGTGGGATACAATGACAATCACACCCAGCATCTCCTATATGACAACATCCCATGCATTGTCCCCATCTCCCTCCCAGCCAGCTCAGGTGGCACTGTTTGCTCGTGGTGGTGTCATCTGCCTCTTGGTACTTCCCCAAAAGCACAAGGCCACAGGGTACCTGTTTGTCTGGATCAGCATGGCTCCACTCATAAGAAGCAAGAGCCCAATAGTCATAGTCCCAAGGCTCACATGCCTTTTTTTCCCAGAAAAAAATGTAGCTGGGTCATGTATTTGTACTAGATGCTGCAATCTGCAGCTGCCCAGAGCTCTAGTTTGCAGTAGATATGTTGCTACAATCAGCCCCAGGGCTTTCCAAAGGGACTAGCAGCATCTGCTCACTGCAGGGAAGAGGCATGCTGAAGGTTACAAGCCTATTGTTCCCTGCAAAGCTCTTCCTTTGCAGTGATAAGAACATATCCCAAGGGTGCTCAGGTCAAGAGAAAAGAAAGTGGTCTCATGGAAAGCAGAGCCAACAACCTATGTTGCCTGTTGCTCCATGTCTTTGGTTGAGAACACTGCAGAGAGGAAGCGAGGTCCTGCCACGAGGTCTCCTACCTCTACTGGGCTTGATTTTCCTGGAACCAGGTACATTGGAGACCCTGTGCTGGAATCTAATGTTGACCTATGGCTTGCTTTTGACCTGTGGGCTTAAAAAGTTTTAAGAAAGGGACACACAGACTGACTGGCCAGCATCAAACAACCTCTTCTTGTAGGAAATGAGGTTAAACTAGAGTGAGCTGGGGAGAATGAAAGAGGGTGCTGCCCTGAAAGAAGAAAATTAGTGCAGTGCTTTATGTCCTGAGACTTAGTGGCACAGTCCCTCCAAGGGACAACAAAATGCTCAGTGCTGACACTTCCACATTGCTCTGAAGAAAAAAATGCAAAGACCACCCGCTTCCAGAAAGGCGGCTGTGCTCTGAACGGTGGATGACAGCACTTCCTCATGGACTTGGGCACCTCCTGGGAGACTGCCAGTTTCTGAGAAAGGCCTTGCACACCCTAAAAATCAGGATCTTGGTAGCTCCTTGGCATCCTGCTTGATTACAGGAGATTTAAAAATCTTTCCTCAGGTTTTCCAGGGAGAGCTGGTGGGGCTGTCTTACCAACAGCCACCTGAGACAAGGTTAAGTTACAGTGAGCAGCAGTGTAGGCAAAACCTTTTACATTTATTCATTTAAACTTGATTAAAATTCTGTCAGTAAAATGAAAGAAACACTACATCTTGGAAATGAAAATCCTGCCGTGAGACAGGAGACTAACCTGCCCAGCAGTCTTGGTGAGCCCATTTGATTACTTCTTATATGAAAATTGAGGCAGTGTCAGAGCCATGGCTGCAGGGCTCTCTCCTCCACTTGTTTTCCAGTCTCATCTCAGTGAGTTTGACATGGCAGTGTTGTCCCAGATGTTGAACTCTGAAGATGCTGAGCTAACTGCAGGGCCCCCTGGAGGTTTAAGATTGTTCTAAATAGTGTGGGCTGCTTGAATAGCTGAACCAGTCCCTCTGCCAACACACTTGCTATGTGCGGCAAACCTGCTCCATTTTTGGCTTCAAGCACATTTTCCATGTCATCAATGCAAAAATTAAGTGGGCACAGTATGTCATAAAGGTAAGAAAATAATCCAACCCCTTTGCCTCATCAAAACGCAAAAGAAATTCCTCATTTATTTAACATTATAGGAGGGGAAAAAGCATTTAATCTAGCAGTCACAAAGATAACACTAGTTTATCTTGGCTGCTGTGAGCACTAGAAACTTGATACAATGAGCTCCTCTGTGAGAAGGCGATTGTTTCTATTTTTGTGGGGACTGGTATTCATGGGATTAAGCAAGATGCTCTGGATGCAGCCCCAGCTCCCCGGGTGCCTGCTTTTGGGCAGTACTGCAACAGCAGTGTTTTGCATAGGGCTAAAAGCCCAGTCGCTGTAAAAGCAGTGTGTGGTGCAATTTGACCTGGCAGAGAGCAAAGCTGTTGTGAACCATGAAATAAAGCCAAAATGCTCATCCTGCATGACACTTTTGCAATCAGTAGGATTTAGGCAGTGTTTTTTCCAGAGAGGAATACCAACCCTGCCTATGTCTCTTGCTCCCACATCTTCAGGGAGCACTCTTCTCCCTTGCTTGAGCATTGGCATTTCTCTGCTGGTTCCAGAGTCGAGGCAAACATTCAACAGCAAAGACTAAATGTGGCACATACCAAAGTCCATCACAAAATGCTGACCCTACAATAACAAAGAGCTGTAGTTGCCTGAGCTGGTGCCTTTCTTGCTCCAACTGCCCACCTTCTGGACATCTACCAGGTAAGAGGAACAGCTGATGATGATTGACTTTGGCAGTAGGGCTGCATGGTGATGCCAGACTGCAAGATGCTGATCCCATCCTGCTGCTTTTCATCTCTTAATCTGAAGATCCAGAGACCTTGTAGGAGAGGGAAAGCTGACCCAAGTCCCCAAGCAAAACATGTGCTTGGGAAGTGACCAGATTTGTACCAAATCAAGCCAGTATGATCACAACCATTGGGTCTCCTAGGCTAATAACCCCAAGGTGATCCATGGACAGGCTGATGTTAACATGTCATTCCTGGAACCCCACACCAGACGTTGTCTTTTATGCTCTCGCAGTGTGAGAAGCAGAGAGCAAGGCACATTTCCCATGCAGCTAATATTGTTTCCAGCACTGTCCATCAAGAAGGAAGACATGAATGGGCTGTGGTGAACAAAAGCACATGTGTATCTATTTGAAAGCAGTTTGGGGCTGCAGTACTTGCCATTCTCTTCCCTGAAGCACACTGTGCCATCTGCTCCAGTAAGTGCAAGTGCTGATGTGGAAGAGCAGCATCCTGCAAGGCAATGGTAGAGTCTTCATGTTCAACACTAACCTGCTCTTGTCATCTCTGTCTGTGTCTGCCAGGTTGAGGTAACTCAGTTGTTTAGCACAATGTGCTCTTGATTGCCCCTGAAGACCTTTTGGAAAGAATTGGCCTGGAAATATGTGACAACTCACTGCATGGTAGAGGTAGAGATGCAAGGAGTACTCCTGTACATGAAATCCTACATCTGGGATTTGCACTGGGTTTCGGCTCAAACCCAAGCTGATGGTGTAAGGTGAAAAGCCTCACTTCTGCCTGAGAGTGAGGGTTGGCCACAGCACATCCCAGCAGAGCACAATGTCAGCAGGAAGCTGTGCAAGTATGTGCCAGGTGCAGTGGGGTTGCCCTGTTTTACAGGCACTTGGCTGCTAGCTGCAGCTCTCAAGATGTCAAGGAATAGATTAACCCCTATCATGTCTGAGACAGACCTTAGGAATGTCTAGGAAAGGGACAAAATGGAAATGCCACTTGCAGCAGTTTATCTGCAGCCAGGGTGCACCCGTGTCTCAGATGCTTTGTACAACAATGGTCTCACTAGTGCTAGAGAAGAGCACTGAGGATTTTTAAAGGTCTGTGATAGTTTTTGCACCATGAACAGGGTCGGTATATTCAGCCCTGACAGGGCAGATGAGGTTACAGCTGTGAGCAGGCAAGGAGGAACTGTCTTTCACCAGGTTAAGCTCTTGGGTGTCTTGTTAGAAGAAAGCAAGTGAAGCTGGTTTCTTTCCACAATGCTGAGCTGAGAGGAGGAAGTCCCTGCTGTGGTATATTGAGGTTTCTAAGAGTTCAAAAAGGGATACCTTGAAATAAAAGCCATCAAGGGCTATTAGATGGAGACACCATGTCTGGCTCAAGAAATGCTGATCACTGGAACCTGGGTGAGTTTTCAGGAAGAACTGCACATTTTCCCAGTTCCTTCCTCCTTAAGCATAATTTCTTTTTCTTTGTGTTTTTTTTTTTCCCCCTTAATTTTGTTCAAAGCTCCTCGGGGAACAAGAAGGGGGGTAACGTGTGGAGCACAGGCTGTCCCAGGGTTATAATGCTTTTGTTGCTCACTGGTAATAAGTAAGATCAGCTGTGATAGCTTGAGAGGAGGGTAGATTGGCCTGTTTTATAGCCTCCTTTGTCTCACTGTAGCTCTCAGTACTACTCGGAGTCATTAAAGAAGTGACCCTGAAAAGTGTTGGCAGAGGATGAGGTTTGCTGTTCCTTCCTGCACCATGTACTTCACATCACAGTGGGCTGCACTGTTGCCCCAGGTCTGGAGCAATCAAAGTAAGTGAGGTTTTAAGGCAAACACTGAGAGCAGGCTCAGTGACTCCAGGGCAATACCATGAGACAAGGAGGACATCCTGGGCTGGGACAGCAATCGTGCTTCTGGGAGCAAGGACCGAGTGGACCTAGAATCCAACCCAAACCGTGATGTTCCTGGAGGGAACACACATGGGTGGGTTGGATGAGAAGCGATGATATATGTGACCTGGTACCTGCTCTGGCTGAGCCTCGCATCAGTGGCCAAGGGCAGATGCAGCCTCTAGAATACAGAGAATGAGGAAAATCCTGCAGATAGTTAGAAATTAGAAAGTGAAACTCCTCTCTAAAAAGAAAAGAAATCTGGTCAAAGCTGGGTGGGGAGGAAGTGTTCTGGGGGCATGCTAAAGCCAGGCTAGTTTTCCAAGCAAAGATAAATCAGATGTTTTCTTGTGAAGTTATGTGCACCTAGAGAACAGATGACTAAAACAATTAATTTTCTTGGTATGCCTTATTAAGCAGCCAAAACCAGTGACGTGATGCTAACAGGTATCTTTGATACTGGAGCAATGTTGGAATAGCTGCTTCCAAAAGAGGAGGAGCTTTTATCATTATTTGAGTTTTTACTCAGCTAGACGATGAGCTCAGCCAAGGAATACAGTGAGAAAGTGTCTGTACCAGGGGTGTTCATTCTTGTGTTGAAGAGATGTGTGCAGAACCACAGATGGGGTATGGGCAAGGAGGAGCTTGGAACTATTAAATAGAGGATGGAAAAACAGAACAGAAAGGAAGACCACTGCCTCTTTTTTTTTTTTTTTTTTTTTTCCCTAAAGCATTTCACTTTGTTTTGGAGAAGAGAAAGGTGTGGCCAGCTGTTTTCCTGCAGTAAGAAGCTTCCAAGTTTGCTGGTCCCAATCAAACCTGCCAGATTCTGGTCACAAAGGTTAGAAATGAGTTGGTGTGTGAGGTGGCATCTTGGCTGAGAGCAAGACTGGCTGGAGGAGTAAGTAAGAAACGTGTGATGGTGTGGCTGCTGTGAAGAGTGGAGAAGAAAGCCACTCTGTCAGAAAGCATGGTGGGGCACAGAAATGAGGCCAGAGGCATCAGTGAAGGGTCAGCCACTACCCATGATAGCTGACAAGACATCCATAATGATGAATTCAATCCAAGCCATTATAAGCAGCAGTGAATGCTGCCCCTTATCCAGCCACCTGTGTAGGGGACACTTGACTGTGCCTGAGCGAGTTGCTCACCTTCCCACTCTCTTGGCCATACCTTGCAGCAAGGGGGAACAGCAGCACTTCACATTGCTTTAAACATCTTATCCAAGATACATTGACCTAACTGACCTGCCTGACAGGAGACACCTCAGTGGGGCAGGGTATCAAAGGACTGGAAACAATCCTTCAACATCCATTCAGGTGTATGTGAATCTATATATGCACCTGCCTCTATATGTATGTCTATATACACACAGATGAACATGTCACCACATGGCAGGTCCCTAATGTCCTCCTAGCACAGCTATCTCACAGAGACCTGTAGACCTGCAACCCTAGGGAGATGTGTCTGCTCTGTTGGTGTGGGCTGGCAGTGATTTTTCCTTCCTGATCCCGGTGTGGAAGGGTCAGAACCCCAGAGCTAGGTCAGAGCTACCCAGCTTAGGAGACTTGGCCCCTATCATCCTGTTCTGGGCTTCCTCACAGTATCTGTAATCACCTTGTCGCCCTCCTCAGCAAGGCTGCAGGGAAGCTTTGAGCAGAGTCTGGTGCCAACCTGTGAGTCTGAAAGATGAGATGTGCGACAGGGGTGCTGTTAGGCTGAGCATGGGCTATGGCATCTACAGGTGGAGGTCCTGATTTCCTTCTCTGTTCTCCCTAGGTCTCAGGGATAACTCGCAGAGCCTGGTAGTGGGAGAGCAGAACAAGGCAGGACCTTCCTGCAGCCTTCTGCTGCTACCCAGTGGCGGCTTGGGGAGGCACCGCAGACAGATCCTGATGGGTGAAGAAGCCCTGACGGGAGATGTGAGGGGGCTGTGGCATCTCTAAGTGGAGGTTCTGATTTCTTTCTCCATCTTCCCTAGATCTCACAGGTAACTCTCAGCAGGCTGGGGAAGAGTAGGGTGACAAGGATGTGGGGGAGATGCAATCACGAGCCTAGAGTTTTTTGAGAAGAAGCAAATTTTTTTCGGAACCTTTCATGATAGTAAACAGTACTTTCTGGGTTTATTTCCCAAAATCAGTGAAAGAGCTCAAAACTGGCTCAATTTCCTTATCCTGGTAAATCACTTGCTTCTTAAAAAGATCTTTCTCTCCTGTTGTGTTCTGAAACAAAAAGCGTGAAGGCAAAAGCATCAAGTTTCCAATCCCATCTAGGGTGTTGAGAACAGTGTAGCTCTTGTTGTTACTACGGAGAACAAGAAATTGTTTCCTGACTGCATTCATAAAATTAGTCCTCCAAATGACCTGAATGTTGTTCCTTTCAAACCTCTTTTAATTAATGGAAAGAATACTGTGGTAAAGGATGCTGTTACTTTAAGCTGCATCACAGTAGATGCTAATATTTCCTAGTTCTCCACAACAGTGCCTTAGTTTTGTAAACTTGAATTTTTCAAGGCTGTTTGGCCTTTGGGAGGTGGGAGGATTTACCCACCCACAGGTCTCAGCATTGGTGCCCTTCCTGCCTATGCTGAGGCTCTTGGAGGCAGCACGTGTGAGACCATTTTGCTCATTAAAATACCCACCAAGGCAGGTGCTGCCACCACCACTGTTTGCTTTGGGGTTGGTGCTGACCACAGGGGTACAGGTTGGAGGGACATTTAAGCAATAGAAGGACAATGCTGCTAAGAGAGCAAGGTAGAAAAACAGGAAATTAAAGACAATGTCTGCAGACATTTCCTATCCCCTGGCAGAGCATCTGTTACCCACTTCACAAGGCTGTCCCAGGCTAGAGTTACTAGGATCGTGTGGTATGTCAGGGTGTCTGGGCACCAGATAGGGCAGGACTTTGCCACTCTCATGGAAGTGTTGCAGTCATTCTGGCCAATGCTTTGGGTTGCTGTGGGCCAGACCCTGAGGTAGGAGTTGTAGTCCTTGGGAGTACATTATCTAGACTGTTTGTTCAGAATTGAAAGATTGATTTCTGTTACCTGGAAAAAGCTTCAGTTTTGGAAACCAAAATTAAAAATACCTTTATTAAAATAGTTTGGAATGCCCTTAATTTTTATTTTTAGTAACTTAAGCACTGAATAAGATTATTTCCTAGGAAGAAATAGGTGTTTCATGAAATCCAGTTTTTCTGCTGGCATAAATTTTAGTCAATAGATTTCAGACAGTTTAATTTTGAGCATGGCCAGGCCACATGGCATAGAAGCAAATAAAGCTGTACTTTCTTTATGGGAACAAGGTTGTAGAAGTTTGATAACTGATGTGAGGCAGGGTGTCCCTCTGATTTATTTTTTTTTTAACAGCATGATGTCCCTTATCTTTAGGAAAAGAGTGATTAAAAGTTACTGGAAAGGAACAGGAATAGTTTAACACTTCTTACACCAATAACAAGAAGAGAATCAGATCAATAGTATAGCAGAAAGGATACATGTAATTTTATATGAACAATATAAAATAAATCACACTATTTAATGTGAAACTGCCTTTGGATATTTGAAAAAAATTTTTTACTGTATTTGGAATAGTTAAAGGTACAAATGCTACTTTAGACTTATTAGGATATTCTGCTAGCCTTTTTAATAGTTTTTATATTTTGCATGCTGCTGTTCAAGTGAGCACAGATTTGCTGCTTCTCATTTTGATACCAGTCTTCTCCTTAACCCCCCTTAGCTTTAAGAGGCAGAGAAGGGAGAATCTAAATGTCAGTGAGAAAAGGAGACTTCCCTACTGATGGAAATGTAAAGAAAAATCTGAAAATACAAAAAAAATCTCTTAAAAAGTCTACGGGAAAAAACAAACATTACTTCATAGAGAAGGAGTCACTGTATGTGCATATAACTATGGAGAGTGGACTACTATCTATGCACACATGTACCTATATATTCTTCTATCTATACACATATATTTAAAATACTTTAACTTAAAATCATGCTTCTAAAAAAATCTCCTGCATTTTAAGAGGCTGGCCACACCAGGTGTCCTCTCTGTCACTGCTGCCTCAGCTTCCCAAACTAATGCTCAGGTGCACTGGGTACTTCTACTGCACCCACTAGCTTCTTGACTCTTTTTCACAGTCTCTCTGCTGTCTCTTGCCCTTTCCAGCCATCTGCTGTGAGGAGTTACTACTTTAGTTGTGTGGTTACACCATGGGGGGGGAGTCTGATATCAGGGGAAAGCAAAGGCCATGCTGGAACTAGACTGAACACAAGGACAGGTGGGCAAGGCAAGCCTACTAGTCTCGCAGGAGCAATGCATGTTGCAACATGCCCAGAGAAATATTAGGGACTTGCACATCCAGCTGGGCAGGCTGCCATGGCCCCTTCCCAGCCTGAGAAAAGGACATGGAAAGCAGGAAAAGGACTGTACATGCTGGGCAACCCAGGGAGGCAGGAGGGTCCCTTCTGTGTCCTGCTCAAAGTACTGTCCACTTCTTTTGATCACAGAGGTATTGCTCTTGCAAGGGGTGTCTCTTTGTTCCCTTCCTTGGTTGGTCCTCGCAGTGGTAGAGGCTCAGTGGGTGGAGGCAGTGCTGGACATCTCTCTGCAGGGTGGTAGAGCTGGGGGTACAAGAGAGATCCCCAGAGAGCTACCACAGATCTTGGCATTTGCGTGAAGGTGTGAGGAGGACATTGGGGCTTTCTGCATGGGCTTGGGAGTGCCTTGATACTGTTCTGTCCTTTTCACTCCCTCCCCTGACCACCAGACCACCTTGCCTGATGTTCCTGCCCTGAGGATGCTCATGATCCTTGGGATTTGCAGACTTGTGTTTCCTGGGGAGTGCCTGGGGAAACCAATTGCCCAGGGTTACTGGGATGCTGCCCAGGGAGGGCAGACAGCTGGGTGAATCTGCACGCTGGGCTGCAGCACGGGTAGGGGTGTGTAACAGGGTTGTGCTGCAGTGGGGCGCTTTGATGGGAAAGCTGGAGAGGATGAGCGCACAGCACCCACAGGCCATGGATGTGCTTAGAACACAGACCAACCGTGGGGATGGATAGACACTCATGCCACCACATGCCGATGGCTGGGAGACAAGCCAAAGATGATGGAGCGGCAGCACACCAGCGGTATTCCCCGGGTATGTAGCAAGGGGTCTGCAAACCCCCGTGATCTGGGGTCATCTCCAAGGCTTGAGCGAAGCCCCTGCTTTGCCTAGTGGGAGGGGGCTCCTTTCCCAGGCAGTGGCAGGTGCCTTATCCTCTCGCCGGGCTGTTTTCCTCCCTCGGCCCCTGCTCTCCCTCTCCTTGTTGTGCTCCAGCGGCTCTTTTCGCAGCCCTCAAGGTCGAGGACCGTCGGCGGGCAGCCGGGGGGCTGCGCGCAGCCCCGTGTTTTCGGGGGGTGCCCCCGCGCTCAAGGCTGCCGCTGCCTTCCCACGCCCGGCGCAGGTGCCACGGGCCCGGTTCTCACGGCCGGCTCTCACAACAACCCCCGCCGGGCGGGAGGACAAGGGGCAGCGGGGGGGAGAACCTGGAGAAGCCAGGGGCGGGCCTGGGTCTCCGCGGTGCCCAATGGCAGCCCGCGCCCGGCCATAAAGGCGGCGGCCGCGGCTCCGCGCTCCCTGTGCCGGCCGGACCCCCGGAGCCGCCCCTCTCTGTCGCCGCCGCCGCCGCCGCTATGGGCCGGCCCCCGCCGCCGCTCCTCGCCCTCCTCAGCATCCTCCTGCCGCCGCTGCTGCCGCTGGCCGGGAGCGCCGCCGGCGTCGGGACCCGCCGCGCCCGTGAGCAAGGACCGAGGGGGGCGGGCCGGGGGCGGCTGGGGAGGTCCCTGTCTCATCCCCAGGGGCTGCGGTGGGTGCCCGCAGCATCAGGGATGCTTGCTCATCCCCCAGCAATGGGTTGTGGGGTGGGGTGTCCCTGCTGCCGAGAGTGCCACCGTTCTCCCCATCCCCCCGGTGATGTGTCCCTGCTCCGTGTGGCATCCTTCCCATCCTGACAGCATGGGGGTCCCTGCGCCCCGAGGAGCCCTGTACCTCTGCCTTCCTTGAGCGGGGATGAGAGGCTGTAGTTCTCCCTCCAGCCCCTCAGGAGTTCCTGGGGTACCCCTGGCTGGGACTGGTCCCTTCCCCCCCACGGGGCTGTGCTGGGACACACATGCGGGGAGCTGTAGGGCGGGTGTGCAGGGGGATGCCTGGTGCTGCTACCCGCGCTGATCCCGGGTTGGGTTCTCTCTTTCCGCAGCGGCCACTGGCCCCACGTGCGCTGCCTCACGCCAGGCCACCTGCGCCGCCGGCTGCATCCCCGTTCCCTGGCTCTGCGATGGTGAACAGCAGTGTCCTGACGGGACGGACGAACAGTGCGGTGAGCGAGGGAACACTGAAACCTATCCGCTGTCGTGGGGCGGACCTGAGGGCTGCACTGCATGGGCATCGAGGGGCACTGGTGCTCTGGGGAGTGGTGGGGCAGGGCAGGCCAGAGGCACTTTGCTCTTTGCTGGTTCTGCCTGTGTGGCATCCTGCAGGGACATGTGTGCTCCTTGTGAATGTCTGTGGCACGGGAACATGTCCTGGATGCTATGCTGAGCAAGGCAGACGCCACCTGCCAGAGAGCCCCAGTGGGGGCTGCTGTGGGCCAGCCCCTTCGGCAGAGCTGCTCAGGCATTGCCGGCACCTGTCCCATGCCAGGATGGAGGGGATCCTTATGGTTCTGCCATAGCAATAGGTCCCAGTGAGTGTGTGATGTTCCTGCAGAGGTTGCCTGTGGTGGGGACCCCCACGTTTGGCAGTGTGACGATGGCCGGTGTGTTTCTAGCAGCTGGCGTTGCGATGGTGTTGCTGACTGCCTGGATGGTTCTGATGAGCAGGACTGTGGTACGTAGTCTCTGCTGGGGGCGCCGAGTGGGGGTGGTTAGGGGCACAGGGCAGGGTGGTGAGTGCTGTGCTGTTCCCTCCTCAGTGTGCGGGACAAAGAAGGTGCAGTGTCCTGGCACCCACCACTGTATCCCACACTGGGAGCTGTGCGATCAGCACCAGGACTGCGAGGATGGCTGGGACGAGGAAGGGTGTCCCCAGCAGCCCTGCCTGCCTGAGCAGTGGCAGTGCAGGAACAGGGTATGCATCATGGCTGAGTGGAAGTGCAATGGGATTGATGACTGTGGCGATTCCTCGGATGAAGATGTCTGCGGTAAGCAAGCACACTAGGTGCTCCTCAGTGGGGCAAGACCTGTCCAGGCCGTGTGTGAAGTAGGGAGTACTTTGCTTTCCCGGGCCTCAGCTCACCTTGGGATAGTGGCCACCTTCCCAGGAACTGTTGATATTTTGAGGGACCTCCCCATGAGTCTGGGACCCAGGGTTTCCCCTTGTCCACCTGGTATTGGTCTGCCCTGCTGACATGAGCTGTGTATGCCATAGCCACCTGTCCACCTGGCATGGTGCGGTGCGATGAGGGGAAGTGTATCCTGGAGTCCCTGATGTGCAATGAAGAGGCTGACTGCCTGGACGGTACTGATGAGCCCAGCACGTGTGGTGAGTTGGGTATGGCTGCTGGCCGCTGCCCATGAGGCTGGGGCCGGGGGGAGCCACAGAGCTGTCCTGCCTCATGTCACCCCTTGCTGTGTCCCCGCAGATCAGAGCTGCTTTGTACGCAACGGGGGCTGTGCAGAGACATGTGCTGACACACACTGGGGAGTGCAGTGCTCCTGCGGGGCTGGCTGGGTGCTGCAGGCAGATGGGCAGAGCTGTGCTGGTAAGGAAAGATCAGGATGCATGCGCTTCAGGCACATGTGGCCTCAGCCACTGAGAGCAGGGTCTCCATGGAGCCAGTGCTTCTGTGGGAATGCCTTCCTCTGCCCTGCTCCTGCCCATGTGTCATGTCTGGCCCCACAAAGGCCATATCTAGATAATGTCCCAGCAGCATGTGGTGCGTTTTGGGGTAAGGCCCATGTTCTGGTATCTAGGGAGCCTGCCTGTGGTCCCTGCGGAGCAGTGACAATGCTGTCTGGGGCAGCTCCTGTGGCAGGCTCCTGACTGCACCTATCCCTGCAGATGTGGATGAATGCTCCCTGGAGTACAGCCCCTGCAGCCAGCTGTGCAGCAACACCCCAGGCACTTACAGCTGCGCCTGCCTCCGGGGCTATACCCTGCAGCACGGCACCGCCTGTGAAGTGACAGGTAGGGTGAGATGGGGAGCCCAGGCTGGCTGAGGGGCTGGGCAGTGCACCCAGCTAGCCACATCCCTGCTCACTGAGTGGTATTCCTCTCACCCCGGCAGACAATGCAACACAGATCCTGGTGGCCGTGGGGCAGGACCTGGCCCTTCTGGATGTACGGACCCAAGCCTACCGGCCTCGGCTCTCCACTAAGACCGAACCCCGCGCCCTGGTGTATGACCAGCTCCGAGAAACCTACTACTGGCTGACAGAGGATGGCGAGCTCCGTGTTCACTCCCTGGGGAAAGGCACACAGCCCCTTTATGCAGGTGGGGAGGAGTGAGGCTGGGTGCTGTAGTGGGGCTGAGATGGGTGCCGAGAGCTGACCTGCCACCTCAGTCCTGCCTTTCCTATACAGAGTAAGGGGCAACTTGGGTTTGCCTTGCAGCCTGGAGCAGGCTGGTATGCCTTAAAACTACTCTGTCTCTGCAGATGCCAGAGAAGTGAACAGCATCTCCCTCGACTGGTTCACAGGGCAGCTGTACTGGGCCAGCAGCCATCCTCCAGCTATCTGTGCAGGGCTGGGCGATGGCCGGGGTTATGTGACAGTGCTGGGGAAAGACATTGCACCAGAGCAGCTGACAGTGCATCCGGCTGCAAGGTGAGGGGTGAATGAGCCAGGGTTGGCCCTGGGATTGTGATGCTGGTGCTGACTGTGTCCTGCCTGTTGTGGGGCTGTGGCAGCACTGGTATTATGCTGTGAAGTGGTTCCTTGGTGCCTGCCCCTAGGTCACTGTATTGGGTCAACCGTGGGCAGCGAGGCCGGACAGTCATTGCTGCGGCTGGCATGGATGGCTCAAACCGGCGGGAGCTCACAGTGGTGCCCATGGAGGAGCCTGTGGGGCTAAGCTTGGACCATGTGGCTGGGAGACTGTACTGGATCAGCGAGTACAAGGAGGTAGGGACAAGGGACAGCAGGGCTCTCCTCCCACAGGGAGATGATGAGATGGGAGTTGGGAGGGTGGCCCTGGTTCCCCTCTGTCTACATCCAAGGCACTGGAGAGAGCAGGGAGCAGTGCCCAGGTCTGGCCTACATCCCTGGACTGGGAGGTGATGGCATCACCATGAGGCCTGTGGCTGTGGGACGTTGCCAGGGCATGGGGATGCCACACGGTCATCATACCTTGCTTTGTCCCCAGTCCATCGAGACGCTACGGGTGGATGGCAGTGGGCGCCACTCCTTTCACGCTGTTCTGCGGAGCCACACGGAGCCTCTGGGCCTGGCTGTGTTTGAGAGCCGGTTCTTCTGGACCGATGGCACAGAGCTGGTGTCAGCCACCTGGGCCTCTCCCCAGGAGCACGCAGTGTTGCTCCGCGCCCCTGTCTCAGCTTTCACTGTGGTGCACGCACTGCAGCAGCCTCCCCGTAAGTACCCTGTGGGTGCTGCACCACTGCAGGGCTGGCAGCACCCCCACCGCATCCCTGGATGCTGGGGGAGGCTGTGCTAGGTCCTGGAGCTCACTGGGTCCTGCCCAATGGTTTACCTGGTCTTGTGATGAAGGGTTGTGTGGTTGAGACAGAGGGGACATATGAGTCCATAGGAAAGCTGCCAAGTCTCATGGCTTCGGGTAGAGCTGCGCCCTCCTAACTCATGTGACGTTGCTACCATATCTACCAGCCCATATCCAGCCCCAGGACAGTCTGTGATTTTAGGGATTGGGAGAGACATTAGAGGGTCACGGTTACCTGAGCTTCTAATGTCCCCTTGCTCCCAGGGGACACTGCTGCATGTGCTCCGGGCCTGTGCAGTCATCTTTGCCTCCTGTCACCTGTGCACCCTCGGGGCTACCAGTGTGCCTGTCCAGAGGGCCTCTTCCTCTTGCCCTCGGGAAAGTGCACAGGTGAGCAGGGTCTATGAGGTGGGTTGGCTCTCTGGGGCAGTATATATCCCTGTGGGAGCTGGGGGAGGGCTGTGGCTTTGGTGGGGTAGGCCCAGCATACACTGTTGCTGTTACATTTCTGCCTTGGTTCATGCTGGTGGCCCTGTCCAGTACTGCTGGGGCTATGCTCACACATTGCCCTTGTACCCTGCAGAGCTGTCCATCATGTATGCATCAGGAAAGGCCATCTCCCTGGTGCATGTGGGTCCTGGAGCACACAGCAAATGGATACAGGAGTGGCAGGAGCCCTTCCACCTGCAAGATGTGGACTGGCAGAGGTCAGTGCTCTATGGAACAGATGACCGTGGGACGCTGCTGAGTGTTGTGGGGCACCCTGGCAGGAGAGAGGCCATTGCAACTGGGCGGCCAGGTGAGACCCTATGGGGTGATGGAGGGCATACTCCCCTTCCTGATGCTCCCTGAGGCCTGAGTATGTCCTGGGTGCAGAGCACAGTAGTCTGATGGTGCCCACAGTGGGTCTGTGCCAAGGCAGTAGGCAGCTGTGCCCTGGGTTTAGGGGCTGGGGGTCCCAGGCAGAGAAGCAGGGTGATGGGACAGCCCTGTAACTGCTTGCCTGCCTGCTCTCGCCAAGTCTGCTCTGCCCGTGTGGACATCCGCTCGGGGGACCTGTACTGGCTCGCATGTAACCGGAGGGACATCGGGGTGATCCGGACATCTGACATGTTCCCGCGCATCCTGCACCGTGCTCGCAGCAGTATCCAGCACCTCTTCTTGGACTGGCAGCGGGGTGCTCTGTACTGGCTAGCCCGTGGGCAGCCCCTGCAGCAGCTGAGCCTGGCTGGAGGTGCTCCGTGGGATGCCTGGAACGAGACATGGCCTGGAGACCTGCCTGCAGCCATGGATAGCAGAGCCTTCAGCGTGCTCTGGAGCTCCACCCTGGGTGAGCCCTGGTGGTATCTGCAGCAGAGAGCAGAGGTGGTGGATGTAGACAGGAGTGATCAGCCATGCCCTACATGCAGCAGGTCCCTGCCTGGGCAGTAGGATGCTCATGGGGCAGACTCTTTCCCATGGCTGAGCCCTTGGCCTCAGCCATGAGGTCCTTGCAATAGCTGTGGGTTATGGAGGCACAGGGTGGGCCACAAGGGGTGCCTGTGGGCCCTGGGTCCTACCATCCCTCTGCCTCACAGGCCTGCAGGCGCTGAGTCTGACCAAGCGGCAAGCAGTCACCTTGGCACCCAGCTGGCCCCACGGCCTTGTGGCAGCCTTTGAGCCATACCTGGTGTCGGCAAATGGGACGGCTCTGCTACTGTGGGACCGGAGGACACTGACCCTTGTGCTGTCCATGCCAGCAGCAGGCGTGCAGGGTGTAGTGGCCTTCGTGGGCTCGGAGCTGCAGGCTGGTAAGGGCAGCCATGGCTCTGTGCCTGGCACAGGGGCTGTGTCTGGTGGGGCTGGGTGGCCCATGCTGCTCTGAAGTGGGGCAGAGTGCCTGGCTGCTGGTGCCCATGTGGAGTGCTCTGGAAAGTGCCCAGGGTGCGGGGATGACACAGCTCCAAATCCCAAATCCTCTGCCAGTGCCACCAAGCAAGGGGTCTGCCCTGCCACTCCCTCCACCTGTGACCACCACTATGAGGACAATCACAAGCACCACTGCTGCTCGTCCCACCATGTCCACCACAAGATCTACACCAAGCAAGACCACCACTGTGCTCACCACTACTCCTGCACCAACCAGCAAGGCCACCACCAGCAGCCGGTCCACACCAACCACCGCCAGCCAGTCCACATCAACAAAAAACACCCCTCTGCCAACCACTGCCACACCAACCAAGACCACCACCATGCAGCCAACAACCACCAGCACCACCACCACCACTCGAGCTTTGCCAACTAAGGTCATTGTCCCACAGCCAACTACTACCACCCAGCACCCAACTAGTCCTGCACGGGTAGTGCCACCTACCCCACCACTCCCATCCAGCCCTGCTCACCCCCTGACCCCAGTCCTTCATCTGTCCTGTCCTCGCACACACGTGTCCTGCCGTGATGGCACTGAGTGTGTGGCTCAGGAGTACCTGTGTGATGGGGAGAAAGACTGTGCAGATGGCTCTGATGAGGATGGGTGTGCCCAGCTCTGCAACACCCCAGGTAGGAGCCATTCTTCAGTCGACTCTCTGTGCAGTTGGATCACCCTGTCCCAGGGCTTCTGGCTGCTTCCTGATGGGGTTGGTGGGATGGGGCCCTGGAAAAATCTGAGTGTGTCCTGGGCTCTGATGCTTGTCATGTGGCATACTGGTGCCTTCTGAGCTTGGCACTGGACTGGAGATGCTGTCAGAAGGCAACAGGGCTGGTCCCACTGCTCACAGTGACCTAGATGTGGCTCCTTGTCTCCCTTGTCTCCCCAGGGGCCTTCCACTGCGCGAGCGGAGCCATGTGCGTTGGGGCGGGAGAGCGCTGCGATGGGGTGCCCCAGTGCCCCGATGCCTCGGATGAGACAGGCTGCTGGACCCCCACGCAGGAGTGTGCCCTGCGCTGTGATGCTGCCACCCGCTGCATCCCCAAGAGCTGGCTGTGTGATGGCCATGCTGACTGCCTGGACCACACTGACGAGCAGGGCTGTGGTGAGACCCTGGGGCTGGACGGGACAGGAGTTGCTGGGGTTGCCTGCCCCACCGGTGCATGCACCAGTTTTCCTGTGGGTCCAGGAGCAGGCACTGCCTGGGGCAACCTGCTGAGCAGCTGGAGAGGCCGTACCCTGCTCAGTGCCATGTCTCCATTGGTGGGATGGGAATGAGGACAGTGCACCTGCTCAGCCCTGGCCTTGCCCACAGTGGCGAAGGAGTGTGGCCCAGCTGAGTTCCCCTGCCGGAATGGGCAGTGCGTGGCCCTGGCCCTGCACTGCGATGGTGACCATGACTGCCAGGACCGCTCAGACGAGGAGGGCTGTGCCGTGCCCCGGCCACTGCTCTGCCGTGCGGGTGAGGTGACGTGTTCCCACAGTGGGGAGTGTGTGCCGGAGGCCTGGCGCTGCGATGGCACTGCTGACTGTGGGGATGGCACAGATGAGCAGGTGAGTGGGGTAGCAGGGACAGCACTTGTCCCTGCTCGTGCCCAGGAGAGCTGGTAACCCTCTTTACCCTCTGCCTTTGCAGGACTGTCCTTGGGAGGAAGCGCTGTGTGGGGACCAGCAGTGGGGCTGCTCCCATGGCCATGAGTGCATCCCTGATGTCTGGCGCTGCGATGGAGAGACTGACTGCACAGATGGCAGCGACGAAGCTGGCTGTGAGCTACACCCTGATTTTATCGCCTCTTTGTATCACCCGGGGTAGCTGGTGGGTGCCAGCACAGAGGAAGATGGGTATGTGTCTGTGCTGAGGTAAAAGGCCCTACATGCTGATTGCCTATTCCCAGCATCTCTGGTGGCTCCAGGCCCCAGCTGTTGTCCATGTATGGCTGGTGGCCTTTGGATTAATATAGCCTGAAGCCAGGCTACTGGCACAGCTCTGGATGTAGCTGCAATAAGCTCTGGGCAGGCTCTAGGAGCCATTAAATCTGCCCCAGGTGAGCAAAAGGAGCTGGTGGACAAGGCTTAGGGCAGCCTTCCCCACATGTCCCTGCAGGCCAGCCTGCTCCCTGCCAGAGTCATGAGTACCCCTGTGGGCTGGGGGCCTGCCTGAATGCATCCTTGGTGTGTGACGGCCGGCAGGACTGCGTGGATGGCTCAGACGAGGGGGGGAACTGCTCTGTGCCCTGCAAACAGTCCTGCGCTCATCTCTGCTACCCCTCGCCCCAGGGCCCTGTGAGTGCCACTAGCCCTGGGCCAGGGGCTTGCCATGCCATGATGCCCTGGTCCAGCTGCAGGAGGGAGCTTCATGTCCCCAGGGGGGGAAGCTGATGGTCCTTTTCCCCACAGCGGTGCTGGTGTGGCCCAGGCTATCGGCTTGCCGAGGATAGTCTGTTCTGCATGGACATAGACGAGTGCACGGAGTGGGGTGAGGGAGCCTGCAGCCAAACATGCCTCAATGCCCCAGGGTCCTACAGCTGTGGCTGTCTCCCTGGCTACCTGCTGGAGCCCGATGGCCATGTCTGCAAACTCACTGGTAAGTCATGGGATGGCCAAGCAGTGCTGAGGATCCCTGGCCCCCTAGAGTACACCAGGAGCTGGTGGGTACCTGTCCCCCTGTGCCTGCTGCCCCGGGGAGGCTTGTGATCCCGTGAATGGCCTTGTCTCCTCTGCCACATTGCCTGCCAGGCCCCACTCAGCTGTGAGCTGACGATTGCCAGCCCACAACTGGTCAGAAAATCCATCTGCACTATCTGAGAACATCTTATCTGGTAGGGCTGAGTCCCAGCAGGCTCCGGTGCCTGCAAGTGCTTTATTCCCTGTCTGCATGTGTTGAGCCCATGGGGCCACCAGTGCTGAGCAGAGTCCGGGGCGCTCTGTGTTGCCCCAGGACCAGAGCCCATGTTGCTGGTGGCTGTGCAGTCAGAGGTGTTGTCCTATGGCCTGCGGAGTGGGCGTAAGGAGGTGCTGCTGGCCACTGACAAGGATCGCGTCGTCTTCTCACTCGACTATGACCTGGTGGAGAGGAAAGTCTTCTGGATGGACCTGGCCACAGAGAGCATCCGCTGGCAGGACCTCAACTCGGGCAAGAAAGGCACGCTGGTGAAAGGTAGGCTGTGACAGCACGGGGGTAGCAGAGCTGGCCTCTTTGTCACTGGGCAATCTCCAGGTTGCAGTGGCATGCCAGGCTGTGTCACCTTGTGTGGAGAGGTGCTAGTTGGGAGCAAGGCTGGGAGGAGCCAGAGAGCCTGGGATGGAGAGGATGTGGGCTGGGAGCATCGTGCCAGAGGGCCATGCAGCTGTCACCCCACAGGTGCTGACTCTTGGATGTGTTGCAGGTGTGAGATCAGACTGTATAGCAGTGGACTGGCTTGGGAGGAACCTGTACTGGACAGATGGTGCAGCAGGACAGGTGCTGGCCACTCGCTTGGGTGCTGCCTGGCAAGGGATACCAGAGTACACTGTGGTGATGGATGGAGACCTGGACCAGCCCCATTCTCTGGTGCTCCAACCTCTGGCAGGGTAAGTCTGCCACAAGGGGACATGGGGACCTCCTTACCATCCCTCCCCTGCCCCATTTTCCTCCATGTACTGGGACGATGCCGTGTGTGGTCCATGGGCCGGCACCTCTCTTCTCACTAGGCTGCTGTACTGGTCAGAGGTGGGGAGCCACCCACGGCTGATGGAGTCCACGATGGATGGGAGTCGGCGGCACGTGCTGCTGGCCCAGGGGCTGGGCTGGCCCACAGCACTAGCCCTCGACCTCCCCACCCAGAGGATCTTCTGGCTGGATGAGAAGCTGGGCAGTGTCAGTTCTGCACATCTGGATGGCACCAGTGTGAAGGTTTGTGGCGGGGCATTGCTGACGGGGCCCTGATGGGGACTGGGGTGGGCACTTACAGCCTCTCTGACAGGTCCTGAAGCTGAGCTGGGTCCGGAGCCCCTTCGCGGCGGCCGTGTGTGAGGGCCAGATCTACTGGTCAGAGAGGAAGACATGGTCCGTGCAGCAGGTGGACAAGGCCAGTGGCAAGAACAGAACCACGCTGCTCAAGCAGCACGGGCAGCCCCATGGCCTCCAGGTACCTACTTGGGGAGCCCCAAACCCTGCTGTGCCAGCTCTGCTGGGTCTCTCAACCTGCATGGTCCTGTCATCCTCTAAGTGTGGAGGCACTGGGAGCTGTACCCCCATCCCAGTGGTCCTTGTGCAGCAGCCCCTGTAGCCAAGTATCTCTGGTCCTCTTGGAACATCTCTGCCTCACCATCCTGCCCAGAGCTGGGCCGTGTGTGGGCCTTGGGAGCAGGGCACGGTGTCAGTCGTGCTCAGCTCTGCTGGTGGGTGCTGACAGGGCTGTGAGCTGAGCCTGCCCTTCTCACAGGTGATGCACCCAGCCCTGCGCCCCACAGCCCCTAACCCCTGTGAGACACGTGGCTGCTCCCACCTGTGCCTGCTGAGTGCCAGGCACACTGGGCAGTGCCGGTGCCCTGCCAGGCTGGTGCTGGCTGCCGATGAGACCACCTGCCTGCCCCTCCGTGATTCAGCCTTTGCTCTCCTGGTGTCACCAGCAGCTGTGGCACAGGTACCACCCTCCAGAGCCAGCCCTAGGGGCTGCTGTCCTAGCTGCTGTCAGAGGAGAAAGGTCCCCATCTTAGTGCTGCCTCCTTCCTCCAGGTCTACCTGAAGGACCTGCCTGCAACATCTGGATCCCGAGGGCTTCCCCTGCACCAGGCCCTGCCCTTGGCCAAGGTGGGCCACCTGACAGCCATCGACTACGCAGTGAAAGACAAGAGTTTGTACTTTGCAGAGGTGGGAGGCAACTCCATCGGACTGCTGCGCCTGAAGGACTGGAGACGGCTGTCCTGGAAGAAGGCAGTAGCTGTGGAGGGCACGGTGACATCCCTGGCCTTGGACTGGCTGAGTGGGAACCTGTACTGGATCAGGGGGCAGCCGCCCAGCATCCATGTGGCAGCTCCTGGGGGGCGGTGGGCCCTGGCACTACTCAGTGAGGGGCTGCAGGGCGCTGCCTGGCTGGCACTGTGCCCTCGTGCCTCCACCATGTGCTTTGTCACAGCAGCTGGCAGCCATGGGCCCGGTGCCACAGTGGAGTGTGCAGCCATGGATGGCACTGGCCGCAGAGCGGTCTGGAGGAGAGCCCGGGCTCCCACTGGCCTCACCTTTGGGGCTGCTGGCACCAGGCTGTACTGGGCAGACCACGGTGAGTGCGGGCTGTGCTGGGGCACTGCTGGGGGTAGCAGTGGTGCAGGCACTCAGCCCTCCCCAAGGCACAGCCCCACACAGCCCTCCGTGTCCCCACACTGATGTTGCTCCATCTGTGTCCTGCAGAGAGAGGTACCATCAGCAGCGTCGAGCTGGATGGATCCCACTTTCGGGTGGTGCGGGAAGGGCTGCATGGTCTCTCACTGTTTGCCATAGGAGAAGGCTTTCTGCTCTGGAGCACGACCTCAACCAATGGTGGGTCTGTTTGCTGTACTTTGTCCAGCTCCTCCTATGGCGCTGGGGCACAGGGGTTTCTGCCAGTCCCTGTGGGGTGCAGGCTGCCCCTCCGTGGGGTGAAGGACAGGTTAGGGGACCCCCACCTCATATCCTGGGTACTCTTATGGGAGGAAGTGGAGCAGTGCTGACCCCGTGTGCTTCCAGGATCCAGCAAGATCTGGCACAGCCGGCTGGAGCGGGCCGAGAGGTGGTGGTTCACAATGGAGAAGGATTTGGTAGCCATGAGGATTTACAGCCAGTTCTCACAGGAAGGTGGGTCTGCAACTGTCCCAGCCCGGGGCATCTGTGGGGTTGAGCCGTGCTCAGTGGTGTCCATGCTAACTCGTGCTGTTTTGGCAGGCACCAACGCCTGTGCAAAGAGCAACGGGGGCTGTGCCCAGCTCTGCCTGCCCAACCCTGCAGGGCGGCAGTGCCGCTGCTCTCACGGTTACCACCTCGTGCATGGAGCAGCATGTGCACCAGCATTGTCCTGCCCTGCCACGCTCCAGCCCTGCCCTGACCTCCAGAGCTGCATCTCTGGAGAACAGGTCTGTGACGGGCGCTCTGACTGCGCTGACGGCTCCGATGAGTCTGATTGTGAGTGCCTGCCCACAGCCAGGGCGTGCAGCAGTCCTGGCAGGGCACGGGGTAGCCCGGCCAGTCTCCCCCAGCTTGGGAAGAAGGACTTGCCTGGGTCTCTTGCTGATCTATGCTCCTCCCGCCAGGCCCCTCCCAGCAGGTGGGGACGCAAGTCCCCGCAGTGTCACCATCAGGAATGTCCCACGTGGAAGAACAGAAACCAGCCTCGCTCGCAACTGCACTGCAGCCTCGGCAGCCCAGCCCCAGCTCACCCGCAGCCCCTGGACCCCGGGAGCACGGAGAGCCCTTCCTGGTACCCCCCAGCACGGAGGAGGTGCTGAGGGCTGTGCCGTGCAGCAGCGAGACGTGCAACCTGCGCGGGGACTGCGCCATCGAGGCCGGGCGAGTGACGTGCCACTGCGCCCTGGGCTATCGTGGCGACTACTGCGAGGAAGTAGAGGTGCAGCCCCTTGCAGGACCCATCGTCCTGGGCGTGGCCGTTCTCCTCCTGCTCGCTGCTGCTGCTGTGGGGGCCCTGGCCTACATGCGGAGGCGGGACAGGCGGAGGAGGTGAACTCTGGGGTTGGGCTGGGCCAGGTATAAATGGGGATAGAGAGGGACTGGGTCTCCTTGCCCGGGGACAGTGTGGTGTCCTGATGCACCCCTGGGTTATACAGAAAGCTCGATCACCCCAGCAGGCTATTACCAGGGCTTGTGGCAGGACCTTAGGATCTGCCCCACCTCTAGGAGACAGCCATGCCATTCTTAGTGTATGTTTTTTCCTCCCCAGGACCTCAAGCACTGCTTCCACCCGGGTGCTGACCTTGTACCACCGTGAAAGTGACCCTGAGGAAGAGGATGAGGAGGAGGAGGAAGAGCTTCCCCCCAAGAGTGATACATTTGTGAATGAAGCTTACGATGGGAAAGAGGTGAGTAGCAAGGGGAGCAGGCCCTGGTAGGGTCACCCCTGCCACCCTGGGGTGCCCCAAGGCCGAGTGCTGGCATGGTGCCCACTCCTCAGGCAAGCTCTGCCCTCCTGCTGGAGGAGAGGGGCAACACCTGGGGTGCCTGGTGTCTGAAAGGGCTGTCCAGCTCCAATGTGGCTGGAGCCCCTGTGATAAAGTGCGGGGTGGGCTCAGAGAAGCTGGCTCAGACTCACCCCTCATGCACCCATCTGTGATCTCTGCAGGAGCTGCCAGCCCTGCCAAGGAAGGGACCATCTCACCCCAACACTGTATTTTCATAAAGGAATGTTGTGCAGCATCTCTTGTGCCACTGTGGTTTGTGTGTGGGCTGGGGAGGTTTGCTCTTTCCCGATGTCTAAGCTCTAGGAAACATAAGAGTCCAGAGGAAAAAGGTTTGGGAGGTTTATCAGGAAGTCTCCAATCCCAACACACTCTGAGCCACCTGAATCTGGTCCCCTGTTGCAGGATGCATCCTGTACTATCCTATAACCACACTAAGAGCATCATGAGCCACTGTCCCTCTGCAGCAAGGCTTACCTTGCTAACCATGGTGCTTTGGGCTTGCCTGGGGTAGAAATCTGGCCAAATAGCTCGGCAAGGAAGCTAGCTTTGCTCTTATCATGTTATGCAAGATGTTGACTAGGATTTTATAGTCCAGTTCTGACCTCCTGACTGTCCCTTGCAAACCAGTGAGACCAGTTTTACCACATCATACCAGGCTAATGTTGAATATGCTATTTTGTACTCTGTGTTCCCTTGTTGGTTTTTTTTCCCCCCTGAAGTGGCTGTGCTCAAGGAAGGAGAAACCTCTACCAGAGCTGATTTTGTCCATGGGGAAAAAGTCCTTTAGGAAGGTGCCATAAAACTTTTACAGACTTTTCCTTCCTGCTTCAGGCAAAGCACAGGGAGGCTGGGTTAGCCATGCCCACTGGCTCTCAGCCGAGCCTACCTGGCAGAAAGCCCGTAATCATCCCGCAGTACAGACCCATTGCTTTGCATTTATTTTGCTGTTTGCACAGTCCTGAGTTGGGCAGAGACATGTGGGAGGTGCACCCCTCCCCTATTCTCAGTCCTGAAGGTTGCATGGTGCTAACCTATACCTTGCTTACATGGGAACAGTGAAGCTGCCTCTGACCAAGCTGTTGTGCAGGAGGATGAGTTAAAAGCTGCATGGAGGGACTAGAGCTATGTATAGCCCTCAACCCAGCGTGGATTTGGCACAGTTGTAGGACCTAGAGCACAGCAGACTTTTGAGGAAGCTGCAGAGATTCAAGCCAGGTCCTTGGTCTTGTTTTCAGGCTGCTTTGAGGCGCCCCAGGAGAAGGGCATGGCTTGTAGGTCAGGAGCCAGCACTGCTCTCAGTGCCAGGCAGGTGGCTGCTGTCCTGGTGCTGGGGCTACAAGTCTGAGTCACAAGGTGGATTGTTCCTCCAGTGCTGTCCATCTCGCTCATCCTTCAGCACATCCCAGGGATTGCTGTAAGCCCCAATGGTGGAGCACATCCCAGGCTCCAGCACAGGGCTGGGGGACAGTTTGGGAGCCCTGCGCTCCTTGCAGCACTGGTGGAAGCTGAGGGCAAGGGCCAGCCCCCCCAAGATCTCCAGACAGCTTCCCAAGTAGCTCAGCACCAAGCTGTAGCCTACAGCCAGTGTGCTGCCAGGCAGTGCGGGCAGTGCCCACAGCTCATGGGTGTACCAGGAGGTGGGCACGAGGCTCATCAGCCCTGAGAGAAGCAGCACCAGCCCTGCCACTCCAGCCAGCAGGTGCCGTGGCTCCTCTTGCCAGCAGCGAACCCCCAGGGCAGCCACCACCAAGCCCAGGAGCGTGATCACCAGCGAGGAGGGCATCAGCCCTTGGGCCACCCGCACGGGTACCTCCTCAAAGTAGCCCAGCTCGTCAGCCTGCCCGCAGAGGCGGTCATGGGTGCTCTGCCGCTCCCTGCATATGTCCCAGATGCCCTGCTCCCAGACGAGGTCCATGGGCTGGTTAGGGACGAGGCTCACCTTCCTCCAGCTGGGTGCCAGGGTGCCCGTGAGCGTCAGCAGGAGCCCGCAGGGGCACAGCACCAGTCCCACGATCATCGCCGTCGGCGTCCTCATGCTGGGGAGGCGGGAGAGGCGGGCTCCTGCTTGCCCGAGGTCCGCGGGAGCTCCGGGGCTCACTGTGCAGGAGCTGTGCCACCGGTGCCGCAGGGCCGCTCGGGGCAGGCAAGAGGGGGATTCCGCGGCGGGAAGTGTTCCCGCAGCTCCGCACGGCGGGCACGGCCCGCGGAGCCGCCCCAGCCCTGCCCGGGCCGTGGGGAAGTGCCGGCAGGAGGCGGGGCCGGCAGGCGGGGCCCGGCCCGGGCAGGGCTGGTCGGCACCTGCCTGGGGGGCAGCGCCTTCCAAGGACACGGGAGTCCGCAGGGACCACCCCAGCTCCGGCCCCTGTGTCCCCCCGCAGGTGGCGGGGAGGGGACGCGGCGGGCGGTCGGCCGTCCCCGGGCTGATGGGGCGACACAGGACCCTATTACAAGTTCGTTAATTAAATGAGAGCTTATTTTGCTATCAAATTAATTAATGAATGAAAATAATAATTACGATTAAATGCTAGCAGATCTCACAGTTGGCAGCTGGTCCAAGAGAAGTACCCATCTCCCTGTCTTTCAGGGACGGCTCCTGAGCTTGACGCTGCTTCTCCCTTTCCAGGCTGCGCTCAGAGGTCACACGCAGACCCAGCAGCCTGATTCTCGGCGGAAAAAGTCTCTGGGATGTTCACTGAGACAGGTATGGAAACTCGCCACATTTGAGAAACGCTATGTGGGGATTTGAGCCCCAAAAAGCACTCGGGCCTTTCCAAGTTTCCCTGAATCTCTGCCAGTCACTCTAGGCCCAGAAGAGGGCAGCATCCTCTGTGGATCAATTCGGGATGAGCAATGCCAGCTGAGCTGGAGGGCTGGCTGCGTCTATGCTCCACGGCATCTTTGCCCTGCTGGTTCCGTGGCCTTGGCCGTCTGCAGGGCTGGATGGGTCTCTGCTAGACCAGCTGCTCCTGGATCCCTTCCCCACTCCCCTGTTCAACAGCTATTTCCCGAGTGCCCTGAAGCCCTTCAGCTCTATGGGTGACAGATTTCGGGGATGTATTGTGGAACTGCGTATCACTGGATCTCAGCCCAGCTGGAAGGCAGGGGTGGGTTGGACTCAGCCAGATGCTCATGTCCCCAGCCATGTCTGCAGGGCAGCAATGCTGGCAGCCAGCTATGCATAGCTCCAGAACAGGGACATCTAGTTTTGTTGTATGCAGCTAGCAGTTTGCTAAAATCTGGCACTCCTCATCTCAGAAACTAAGCTAGGGGTTGCTGATTCCTTTCCTGTTGCTTTAACTTTTATAACTTTTACCCCACTCCAGCCACTGACTTTGTGCCAAGACACTCGTTATTACCCTTGGAGCTGTGGGTCCAACCAACAGACCAAATGCTGTCTGCCTGATGTGTTGCCCAAAGCTGCCTTCTGCTGTGGGACCCAGGAACAAGCGCTAAAAGCCTGAAACCTTCTAGTCCTGACTCTTTCAGGAGGCTGCATTTGAACACCTTTCCAGCTGGACACAAAGTGGAGGTTCTCTGTGAGAAGATGTAGTGCTCCCGTGGGAGAGGGAGGCAGAGGGAAAGGGTTGGCAGGGAACTGGGTGGCATGGTGAGCCTGGGTGCCATGGATGAGGACCTGTCAGTGCTCTTTGGCTCCTCCTGAGCTCAGGAGGCCACTCCTTGGATCTGCAGCAGCAAGTAGAAGCTGGGTGCCAGGAGTGTCGCAATTATGCACCGGGGCAGGTTTAACAACCTGGACCTTTCCAATTTATTAATAATGCCCAGGAGGATGCATCTGCCCTTTGAGCTGGTGCCCACGCTCCTGACTGTGGGGAATGATAAGCAAATTAGGTGATGTGGCCCTGATGCTGGATGACCTGCCCTGAGTAAGCTTGGGGAAGGAAATGGGATTAACAGAGCTGTTTCCCGTTGCCACAAAGTTATAGATTGTTCATTTCTTTCATTTTACTTACTAATGAGGTGGTATGAAAAGCAATTCAAAGCAGTGCCTGGCCCTTTCCAAGCTCTGGGGAAGCATTTAAAGCCATCTGGTCTCAGAGATAAAATGGTCTGGCTGAAACTGCCTTCCTTCCCACATTGCCCTAGCTGCTGAGTGGGAAAAAGCCACCTTACTTGGTGTTTCCTACTTCTCCAAGGCTATGACTTAGTTTTTCCTACATTGTCATAGATAACTCTTTAAGAACGTGATGGAAACTTTATCCAGGCCTGGTCAAGTTGGCTTGCATTTTAATATTATTATTTTTCAACACTCCTTTGCAAATTGGAGGAGCAGCAGAAGGCCTTGAGTTAATTGGAATTGGAAAAGATCCAGGGCAGGATGGTCAGGACTTGAGACTGATTACAAAGGGAAAAAAAAATTTTTTAAATCCATGACGGGCTATTTAGTGTAGCCTCAGATACCCTGCATCATTAAAGGCTGGAAATGCATTCAAGGCAGTATTGCTATGTTCAGCCTGTTCTCTGCCTCCCTAGCTGTCTGCTTCCAGCTATTGGTTGTGACACCACCCCAGACTGGACACGTACTACTGTCTCTCAGGTGACAGTGGCTCAGTGTAGGATCAGTGTGGATAGGACTAGTGGCTTTTGGAGTACACCATTATCAGACCAACTGAGCAGTTTGCCTGATACCAGAAATGGCCAAGCTGCAGAACACATTCACACAACACTCTCCAAAGCTTCCTAGTTGATCCATAATCTGATTAGACTTCCACGTCCAGCTGAGCTTTCAAAATGTGACTCTGGAGAGAAGAGCTTCCCAGCACAAAGATAGCTCTGCTCCTACACTGCCAGCTGAGATCACGGTACTGAGACTTGCAGGGGGTGGGGATGCATCTTTTCAAGGAGGTTACTGTGACTCTCTTCCCTTCACAGCTGCAGGAGCAGGACCCTCAGCAGAAGCAGGATCTCTCAGCATCCTGTTTGCTGTGTGGGGAAAAGTTGGGGCCAGGGCTGTTGAAGCCTGCAGCTGGTAATTCCTGTTTACATCCCAGTGACCCTGGGGCTTTGCCTGTATTGCATACAGCAAGATCCCCCCCATTCCACAACACTGCCTGCATATCATGGAAGTTATATTGTACCTGACCACTTCTTGGGTTCAAAGTGAGCTCAGCCCATGCTGGAACACCAAGCCACAAGGCCGTCAGGTCTGCAGGTATGGCACATGGGAGCGCATGGGCTGTGCCTCCCTGGGATGCCCTATGACCAGCAGGTACCCAGCAGGCACAACACTTGACCTTGGCTGTACATCCTTCATCCTCGCTCTCACCTTAGGAGAATTTTCTTTGCAGAGCTTGGCAGCCCCCCATGTCCTGCCTGATGTACGAGATGGGAACTGGCTAGGAACACCACCTGGGAGCACTTAGGGGGTTGCAACTTCCTCTGGTCTAGACAGTTATTTAGCTCCACTATCCATCTGTGTTTGCCTTTCAGTTGAAACCCTAAATCCCTGCAGGCTGGGAGCAAAGTAGGATGGCTCAAACAGCCCGTACTGGGTTTTTTAGCATTAGACCTGTTTGTCTAAGCCTGTCCTCAGTCTCCATCCTACAGGAAAGTCTCATTAGACAGGTATCCAAGTTGAAGGATTTTGTTCTGACCATTCCCTTTTGCTGCTTTTTCTTCTAGCATTTGCCGTGGAGCAGTCTCTAAGAGTGCAAAATGAGGGTTCCCCATTGATGACTCCTTGCTCTGAAGCCATATCCCAGGCAGCATGTGAGTGCAACTGGAACACACTCTGCATTGTGCAAACAGCTGCAGTTGCAAAGGGCTTCTCTCAGCCTGGCTCCTGGATTCCTCCCTGGACACCCACACTGCTGTCTTTGTGCCCACCAGGAGGCCAAGGATGAGCCCTCAGGCAAGACAGGGTTTGTGATCCCCCTTGCTGGCTGAATGTGGAAGAGAGATCTGCACATCCTCCCCAGTGCACAGACAGCAGTGGTCAGCACCTAGAAGCAGCTCCATGCCCCAGCAATCCAGCTTTCATGGTGTGACTTCCACAAGCAGATTTATTAGCCTTCCACTTGCCCACTGACCTGCCACTCTCCAGACTGGCCATAGTGGTGAGAACAACTCCTAGGATGCACTCTCGAGGGGTTATCAGAGAGCAGGGGATGTGTTGGGCATTCAAGGGCTTGCAAGCCCCCATGCTGGCAGGTCTCACTCTGGGGCTTTGACCCAGCAGTGGCTTATCATACTTAGGCCTGTTTTGGCTGTTCCCCCTGCTCAAAACTCAGCAAGAAGGAGCTGCAATTTGGGGTCAGCCTCCTGTAACGCCTGCAGGGAGCAGTAAATCCATCAGTGAGTGCTGAAGCTATTCCTGTTCTCTTTCTGCAGCCCAGCTGTGACTCTGAACGCTATTCAGGCTGGATCCTGGGAATGAGTTGTTGAAAGCCTTATTAGGTGCCCCCCAGGTATTCACTCATGCGTTAAACTCCCTCACTTTCCAAACTGCTGCACTTGGACTTGCCAGATTGCCCAGTGCTGCTTTCTGTTCAAAGAATAATACAAAAAGCATTTTTGCAACTATGTCTATTTTTGTCTGACTCAATCCTGAAATGGTTGAGGGCAGTTTGGACATGAAGCTCATATGCTGAGTTTTGGAGGTGCAGCCCTTTTCAGACAGGGAGAAGAGAGCAGTTAAAGCTGTGTCTGGCTGTGGAAACTGCATGTTTGTCCAGCTCCTGGGCCACAGATCTTGCAAGCTAAAGGGCAATGCTAACGCTCGTGGGTGCAAAGCATGTTGCAACTGGCAAGGCGAAAGAAGTGCTTCATGATGGGGTTCATCTAGTTATTGTAAATGTGACTCATCTGCGCATACTTTGATCTCCCATTGGGCTGAAAGGCCTGAAACCGAAGTGCAGATGGCTTGTGAATGTGCCTTCATGTATTTACCAGAAGTTTGGTCAGCTTTGTGGGCCAAACCACTGGGTGTATGGCCAAGGCAATAGGAGAAAAGACCTGCTTAAACCTTTCCTCTTGAGAAAGCCCTGTGGGGAGACAGCTGTGTGCCATGCCTGTTCTGGGGACTAAGAAATCATGAGACTTCTGGTCTATGGGAATTTATTCTAATAGTTTTGGATGGAAGGATAGTTGCATCTTACTTCTGTGTTATTTCATAGATTGATAGAATGCTTTGGGTTTGAAGAAACCTTAAAGGTTATCTAGTTTCAATTCCCCTCCCTTCTGCCATGGGCAGGGACATCTTACACCAGACCAGGTTGCTCAAAGCCCCATCCAACCCACCCTTCAACACTTTCAGGGATGAGGCATCCACAAGTTCTCTGGGCAACCTGTTCCAGTGACTCACCACTCTCACAGTATAGAATCACAGAATATCCCGAGTTGGAAGGAACCCACAAGGATCATCAAAGTCCAACTCCCAGTCCTGCACAGGACCTCTCCAAGAATCACATCATATGCCTGAGAGCATTGTCCAAATGCTCCTTAAACTCTGACAGGCTTGGTGCTGTGACTACTTCCTTGCAAATATCTAAACTAAACCTACTCTCTTTCAGTTTAAAGTCATTACTTCTTGTTCTACCACTCCATGGTCTTCTCAGAAGTCCCTCTCCAGCTTCCTTGTAGGCCCCCTTTAGGTACTGGAAGGCTACTGGGGTCTTCTCTCTCCTCCAGACTAAACAACCCCAACTCTCTCAGCCTGTCTTCTTAGGAGAGCTGCTCCAGCCCTCTGATCACCTTCATGGCCCTTCTCTGGACTCACTCCAGCAGGCCCACATCCTTCTTTTATTTGGAGTCCCAGAGCTGGATGCAGTATTTCAGGTGGGGGACTCATGAGAGTGGAGGAAATGGGCAGAAGCACCTCGCTCGACCTGATGGCCACACTGCTTTTGATGCAGCCCAGGATATGGTTGGCTTTCTGTGCTGCCAGTGCACATTGACTGGTTATGTCAAGCTTCTTGTCCATCAACACCCCCAAATCCTTCTCTTCAGGGCTGCTCTCAATCCATTCTCTGCTCAACCTGTATTGGTGCTTGGGATTGCCCTGATCCAAGTGCAGGACCTTGCACTTGGCCTTGTTGAGCTTCATGAGGTTTGCACAGCCCCACCTCTCAAGCCTCTGGATGGCATCCTTTCTCTCCAGCCTGTTGACCGCACCACACAGCTTGGTGTTGTCAGTGAACTTGCTGAGGGAGCACTCAATCCCACTGTCCATGTCTCCAACAATAATGTTAAACAGCACCAGTCCCAATACTAACCCCAGAAAAACACCACTCATCACTGATCTCCACTTGGACATTGAACTGTTGACTGTAACTCTTTGAGTGTGACCACCCAGCCAACTCCTTATCCACCAAGTGGTCCCTCTCTCAAATCCATGCCTCTTCAGTGTAGAGACAAGGATGTCATGCAGACAATGTCAAATGCTTTGCACAAATCCAGGTAGATGATGTACACCAATGCTCATAGAAGGCTACCAAATTTGTCAGGCATGGTTTGCACTTAGTGAAGCCATACTGACTATCAGTAATCATCTCTGTATTTTCCATGTGTCTTAGCATAGTTCCCAGGAGAATCTGCTTCATGATCTTACCAACCACCAAGGTGACACTGACAGGCTTGTAGTTATCTGGGTCTTCCTATTTCCCTTTTTAAAAAATGCTTCCCCATTTCCAGTCAGTGGGAACTTCAGCAGACTGCCATGACTTCTCAAATAAAGGCTTAACCACTTCCTCTGCCAGTTCCCTCAGGACCACAGATGTATCACATCAGGTCCCATGGACTTGTGCAGCTTCAGGTTTCTTAGGTGGTCTCAAACCATTTCTTCTCCTACAGCAAGTGGTTCTTCATTCTCCCAGTCCCTGCCTTTGCCTTCTGTGACCTGGGTGGTGTGGCTGGAGCACTTGCCGGTGAAGACTGAGGCAAAAAAGTCATTGAGTGCCTCAGCCTTCTCTATGTCCTGTGTATTCGTCTCCCATTTTCCCTTTTATCACTGATGTAAATGGACAAGCTTTTCTGGCTTGTATCAGAAAAAGTGTGGCCAGCAGGACCAGGGCAGCGATTGTCCCCCTGTACTCAGCACTGCTGAGGCCACACCTCGAGTGCTGTGTCCAGTTTTGGGCCCCCTCACTGTAAGAAAGACTTTGAGGTGCTGGAGCGTGTTCAGAGAAGGACAAGTAAGCTGGTGAAGGGTCTAGAGACTAAGTCCTACAAGGAGCAGCTGAGGGAGCTGGGGGTGTTTAGTCTGGAGAAAAGGAAGCTCAGGGAGACCTCATCAGTCTCTACGATTGCCTGAAAAGAGGCCGTAGCCAGGTGGGTGTCCGTCTCTTCTCCCAGGCAACCAGAGACAGGACAAGAGGAAACGGCCTCAGACTGATTCAGGGGAGGTTTAGGTTGGACATCAGGAGGAATTTCTTCACATAAAGAGTTGTTAAACATTGGAATGGACTGCCCAGAGAGGTGATGGAGCCACCATCCCTGGAGGTGTTCAAGAAATAAGTGGACATGGCACTTAGTGCCATAGTCTATTTAACAAAATAGTGATCAGTTAAAGGTTAGACTTGATGATCTCGGAAGTCTTTTCCAACATAAATGAGTCTGTGATTCTGTGATTTTGGTGTGGAAAGGCCAGCGAAATCACCAGCTGCAGAGAATGGGAAGCATAGGTATAAGCAGAGCACGATTGTGTACCTTGTGCCTTCCCTTTTATACCAAGGTAAAAAACCCCATCTCTCTAGACTTGTGTCCTGCAGTTCTGCCAGCATCTGCTTCTTTCTAGCCTTGTGTCCCCTTGGGGAAGACAACAGGTAACCCCTGCAGTCCCAAAGTGGCGTGTGCTGCCTGGATCTGCCACTGGAATGTTCAAACGTGTTCTTGGCCTAAAAGCCACTGACCTATGGGCTGGAGCAAGGGCTGAGTCTGTGAAGGGGAATATCATTGTTTGCCATGGTTCCTATCCTCTCATAATAAAAATTCACTGGGTAAACTGCATCACTGTTAGCCCTTTCTGGAGTACTTTTGCTGCTGAATTTCAAAGGTTGCTGCTAAATCATCAGGGTGAGAAAGTTCTTTATGAAATGTCACAGAAGTCCTGTCCTCCCTTTTTCTAAAATGACAGGCTGCTTCAAAGCTCTGAGAGACTGTTTGACTTCTAGAAGGATGCCCAGTGTGCCACATCCTGTATGAACTGCCTGGCAGGATTTGCTGCTTGCATGAGGTAGAGGATTTCCTGCTGCTTGGTCCTTGGAATGTATGCAGAGGGCCCTCACCCAGAGTCTGGAGGGCTTAATACTGGTGACAGTGGGAATCTGTCATATGGGTGGGTGGGATTTTGGGCACCTGGGAAAGTATGGAGGGCTGCAGGATGGTGGTCATGCCTCCAGGATGGCATGGCCTGATCATTCTTGCCCTGGGAGATAGGAGAGGTTTCTACTGGTGGTATGGGCCTCCCTCCCAGGGCAGGCATAAGCTGCGGGCCACAGGAAAACTTGGTACCCAACACTATTCCCAGCCTGGCGCAGTCTCATTAAGGCTAAGCTGCAAAGAGAGCAGCTGGCCCTGGCTAGCTGCCTGTCCCCTTCACCTTTGCCTCCCCAGCCACTTGTGCAGGAAGGAGAGGGCAGGCAGACACAGCAGTCATGGGCAGGGTAAAGCTAGGATGAACTATCTCCATCTCCTAAGTATGAATCCCTCTGTAGCACTGATTTGGTCCCTGACACTTATTCAGTGGTGAGAACAGAGTTGCAAACATCTCTGTGGCATATCCTCCTCTCCACCATGAGAGGAAGGCTTGCTTCCAGCATGTTCCCCAGCCTGGTTTGTAGCCTATGCCATCCCATGTCCCATTCTTTCCTTGGGGTTGATTGATCCAACTGCAAAGCATTTTACACCTGACTTGAATTGAATTTCCTCTGACATGTCAAATCCTGTCTTTGCCAGGTCTTTAAGGTCATCTGATGAATCTACTTTTTGGCATTCCTCTGGGTTCATTTTCTTTAACATAACGCACAATATTTCTAAGAGAGTGTACAGTGACTTCTAACCCACAGTATGGAAGCTGGGACCATTTTCCTGCTGTTCCTTTCTATGTATGTCTTTCTAGTCTGACTGTAAGCCATGAATAGCTCTTGTCATCAGATCAAGGTGCTTTATTTTCTCTGATTTTACATCTATCTTTCATCTAGATGATATTTCTCTTCCTGACAAGAAATTTTAATAGGATAACACAATGTCCTTTATGGAGGTCAAAATTATCACATCTGCTGCTTCCCCTTTATCTGCCAGATCTTTGAGAGAGAAAATATAAATGGTTTGATATAAAACTGTTCTTAAAAAATCACAGTTGTTCACTTCTCAGTCCCCGTATTAGCCCCTTGGAGACTCTGAATTAATCCTTTGTGCAGGTCGATTTTCCAAACACTGAAGTATGGATCTATAACTTGACTTCAAGCCTATTAAACAGGATGCTGAGCTCATTCTGTGCCATTTCCTTGGTTCCGTTCCAGCAGTTCTTGGAGAGCATGTCTTGGGAACTGGAGTCAGCTTCTCCTCTGATAATGAGTGTTGCTGTAGCTCATACACATTTCACCTAGCTGAAAGTTTGTGAACCTCTTCTTTCGCAATCCTGGCCCATTTCCCGACCCCTTTTCTGTTCATCATTATGGCTAAGTGCCAGGGCAAGTGTTTGGTTGTAGGTACCTAAGAGAGAGACTGCAAAGTCTAAGCTAGTTATCTTTTTATTTTGGTGGTTTGCGCAGGGTAATTGATCCCTTCAGTGAGATATTTACCTCTAGATTCAACTTTTATGTGAAAGCTAAATGCATGAAAGGCAGCATAGCCATCAGTTTCTTCCATTTGCTTTCCTCAAATGAATGACAGCGATGGTCTCTCCCTCTCAGTGTTATTTCTCATGTCCATCAATAGCTTTTCAGCACATAAGCTGTCTCCTCTCTGGAAGCAATCACTGGCAAGGCAAACACTGAGCACAGAGCTAGCTGGTTCAGTCTAAGGCCACCTGCAAACATTAGCTTTGCTAATTCTCAGATCTTTCCTCTGCTCTGCTCTTTTCCTCTGCCCTAGCTTTTATAAAAAGCTGCTTGCAAGGAATTACTACTGCAGCATGGGGGTTTTAGTCCGGACATTAGGAAAAAATTGTCCAAGAGGAGAGGCAGCCCTGGGACGGATTCTCAGAGCAGTGGTGGCTTGCCACTCTTGGGGGTTTCACAGTGTTGGTTAGACAAAGCTGTCTGGCCTGCATCAGCCTTGGCAGCAGACTTGTTCCAAGAGGGAAGTTGGACCCCAGAGACTGTGGAGGGCAGACAGTGCTGCCATGGGTCTGCAAAAGAAAATATTCAGTACATACCAAAGCTGGGTTATTCTCTCACATCAGGAGCACATTTGCATTGCACTTGGACACAGCAGTCCTTTCTTTCTGCAGAGTGGCCCCATGTTACTCACATGTGCAATGACAACGCAGCGCATACAGAAGAGCTGACCTTGCATTCCCCCCTCAGGCCTGCCACTGCATTTGAAACAGCCTTACTGAAATGTCTGAACTTGCAAGCTTGTTGCTGAGCTGCCTGAGCATCAGAATCTGGGAATTAACAGCTAGGGCTAGTAATGCTTGCATCCTTTCCCATGGCCAGGACTGCCTGAGTGCCCTGGGAGCTGGTGCCTGTTCCATTGTTTTGCTGTCTTCGCTACTGCAGCAATAATTAGGATGAGGTATAATTACACAGTTTGCTCTGGGTCATATGCAAGCTGTATTGCAAAGTCCCCTGTGTTTTTTGCTCCTTTTCATTCTGTGACAAATGCCTGACCTCTGGTTTAAAGTGAGAAGCTAGTGGTGATGTAGGTATGAGCTGGCACTGAGCTCTGTGCTGCTTTCTTCATCCTAGAGACTTTTCATCTGTCCTCTCTGAAATCACCTGTGGGTACTCAAGATGTCAAATACTCTTGGCAGTTGTAGAGGCAAACAAATTATTGTAGCTTAAGCACCTGGTGGAGAAATCATGACCAAAGAATCTGGAGATATGTCCTGGAGGTCAGCAGGAGATGAAAGAAAAGGTACTCCCATCTTTTAGAGATGCCCAGAATCATCAAGGAAGCACTACTGAGAACTAGCACAGAGGACTCACTGGACATGTTTCGGAGGTTTGGCAAAAGGTGTCACATACAGATGGCTCAGATTGGCTCTTCTACCCTTTCACACCAGCTCCCGCCTTTGGAAGATGGAGCAAGGGGCTTGTTCCCAAGGCACAGCCCAAATCTGGCAGCAAAGAAGACCCATTTTTTTCCAGGAAGTTCACTGCAGACCTTGGAAAATACTGGCAGTTTACAACTTGATCCCTGAATAAACTTGTGCATGTCTTTGCTAACTATCACCAATACTTTTCCCTCAGCCCTTCTGATTCATCCAGACCTACCTTGTTTTTGCATGCCAGCAATGCCTCAGGAGCTGCCCACTTATCAGAAGACAATGAATCACCTAAAACATCCGCTAACTCATTCTGTAGGAGCTCGTCTTACTCATAGCACAAATTCCAGCTCTCAGCTGCTCTGAAATTTTGTACCCACAGCATGTGCAGCCACTCCTGGTCACATTTTGGCCATCTCAATGGGGAACACAGGTCCCACACAGACAGAAGACAAGGTCAGCAGCTGTAAACCTCCCTTGGACAGGGACCAAGGCTTTCTCTTCCATTCATGAAGAGACTGGTACCCATCCCTGACGCTTGTTTTTAGAGAAGATTTTTTTTTCAATTGCAGAGGTTCCCTTTGGTTCTGAGTTTGTCTGCTATTACACCAGAATGAGAATTCCACTTGGTGGCTGGTGCCTCTACCCCAATAATGTGCCAGCAGGCTTGTCTTAGCAGGGTTGACCTTTCAGAGAGATGTTCATCTTGATGTCAGCTACAGCTACAAAGCCAAACAGGAACCAGTTCTGATCCTGCTTTTTTTTCTACCTTGGCCAGAGTGGCTCCTAGACTGCTCCATAAATCATTGCCCAGTGATAAAATACCAAGGGGGACTGGGTTTGTCTGATGCTACTCTTGAGAGGTCAAATTTCATCTTAGCAAAAACAGCCCCTGGGAAGGGTGATAGCACAGAAACATACTGTATATCTTTCCACCCCCCATGGTTTTTTTCTGCACTGCTCCAAGAGCCAGTTTGTACCAACAGCAAGGTACTGTACCTGTTGCACCTTACAGCCTGGCACAGCACCTTGGCACTTCAGCATTCCTGGTAGTGATCAGACTAGTGTCTCCTGTCCCTGCCCTGTTTCAGTGCTGGTGGGACTCTTGCCATGCTCTGCATTAGCCTTCTCCATAGGTAATACCCACCCTGGTACAAATGGTATTGCTGCTTATTAACCAGTCTTATCAGCCTTATTCTGACTTGCAGTGCCTTGTCTCATCCCTGCATGCTGTTTCTTGTCAGCTGCCACTTTGTTTAGGCTGTGAATATGTTCCACAGGGAGCATCAGCAGCCAGGTGCAGTGCTTAGGAGAAAGGAAGAGGAGATGTCTGAGAGACAGTACGAGAAAAGTTGATAAACCCATGCTTCCCAAAGAGAGCATGAGTGTTCACCACATTTACAACACAAGAACTAGGATCTAGAAAGTGTTGAATAAAGCTAGTAAGTGACAGTTTCAAAATAAGCAATAAGAGATGATTTTTCCCCCAGCTCAGTGCAGAGCTGCAGAATTACTTGCTGTGGGACGTTGCAGAGGGGCTCCTGCAATTTCTAGGGTCTCCAGGGGAAACTGGAGTTATTCATGGAAGGGTCTGTGAATGCTAAATCCAAAGACACCAACTTTTGCCCAAGAAGTCTTCAAGCTTGCTGGAGACCAGGATACTGCCAGATGCCTGTGCTTTTTGGCCACTGCTGAAGACATATTTATGGTTGGGATTATGGAGACATGATTAGGTTAACAGTGGGACTTGATGATCTTAAAGGTCTTTTCCAACCTAAACAATTCTATGATTCTATGGTCTTCGTGCACCCAGGGTGTTCTTAGGTAGGGTTGTTATTGTGGGCCCTGGATATGTCAGAAAAGTATCATTAAATGACTATGTTCCAGGAAATAGAAAGATTTCATCCTCTTGGATTTGTGGCATAAACCTTTAGGATTTCAAGGAGAAGATCTGTTCAGTATTGCTGTACCTTTTTGTACCTATATGCTCCTTTGGACTGTATCCTTAGCCATCACACCCCAGAAAGCCTGTAAGATGTTACAGACCTCAGGTCTCAAGTGGCTTTTTGGAGGTCTATCCTCCAACCAGCCTGGACTACAGCATTTGACCAGTTCACTCTGTCACCTCATCTGGAGTAGTGTCCCTTCACTTTGTGGCTGTCCAGCAGCATCAACCCCAGAAATTGGATAGGGATGTTCAGAAATGTTTCTGTATTCCCCCCAGGTTATCCATCCTTGCTTCCACTCTTTGTAAGCTTCATTTCTGTATCTGGGTTTCAGCAGGAGCTCCTTATTCATCCAGACAGGCCTCCTGGCATTTTTTACCTGGCTACATATTTGTTGGAATGGAGGTCTCTTGAGCTTGGAGGACGTGATCCTTGAATATTAACCAGAATTGTGCCTGCCCTTCTCCTTACCTTCCCACTTCTCTCCTCCAGGGCCCTATCTCATGAGACTCTTGCAAGCAGATCTTGAAAGAGGCCAAAGTCTGCTCTTCTGAAGTGTGCTTCTCACTCTCCTCCCTCCCCTTGAGATTCTGAACTCCACTATCTCATGGTCACTGAAGCCAAGGCTGCATTTGATCTTCACATCCACAATGAGCCACAATGATCCCCTCCTTGTTGATGAGTATGAGGTTCAGCACAGCAACTCTCATTGTTGGCTCCTTTGTCAATTGGAAGAGGTATTTATGATTAATGCAACTGGGAACCTCCTGGAATGTTCATGTCCTGCTGTATTCTCCCTCAAGCATATATGAGGGTGGCTGAAGTCCCCCATAAGGACACCGGGACCTGTGAACATGAGGCTGCTTCTTTCTGTAGAGAACTTAATCCAGTTGTTCTCTCTCATCAGGTGGCCTATAGCAGACACACTGTAATAACATCACCTTTGCCTGTTCTCCCTTTAGTCCTAGTCCATAAGGCCTCTGTGGGTTCCTTATCCATCCCCAGGCAGAGTTCCATGCACTCCACCCACTCTCTCACATGAAAGGCAACTCCCCCTCCTCATCCGCTCATCCTGTCTTTCCTAAAAAGTCCTCTGTTGCAACACTCTAGTCTTGGGAGTTATCCTACCACAAGACTGCAGCTCTGCAGCTGCACACAGATCGCTGGTTCCCTGTGTTATTCCCCATACTGCATGCATTAGTGCACAGACATGTTAGAGAGGCTCCCCAGCACGCTGAGTTCCTGGAGAGGCTTTGGGGGGTTTCTCTACAGCAGTGCCTTGTAGGCAATTCCTTGCTTACATGCAAGTGCTGGCAGTGACCCTGCTTAAGCCCCATTGTTGATTTAGCAATCCCCTCCTGTCACAGCACCCTTTGCTCAGCCACCCCATCTGTCACTCCCTCACAGGGCTGCTGACTACTTTCTCTCTTTCTTCTAGTTCAGAAAGTGGCTTTGAGCACACAGAAGCTCTGATGTTTCCTCACAGCCCTGCCCGTGCTCATGGGTGTGTCCCTCAGTGTGCCCATTAGCTAATTGGCTTTCCATGTTTTCTTAATTGTGCTGAGGACAGTTTGCATTCGGTTGTCTCCATTCTCCTGTGAGGTGCTACTGACTGCAACCTTCTAGGAGAAGCGTGCTTCCAGAAAGCAGATGCACCTTCCTGCAACACTGAGAGCACAAACTGGGCAGAAGAAGATTCTTATTCAGCCCAGGCACTTAGCAGATATGTTTCTAGGGCTGGTGACTCCCACTGAAGGCTAAGTGGCTGATGACTGCACTTAATCTCACCTGCTGCAGGTAAGATGATGCCTCCGTTCTCAGAGCAAACTCTGGTCAAAGGTTGATACATGTGCCTTAGTCACTTCCTAATTAACCTGGAGAGCTCTCCTTTTGAAAATGTCCTAGGAGACACGTCTGACAAACCTCTGGCAAATACAGTTTAGCTCTGAAATCCACTGATTTTCCTCTAAATAAGCCCCCTTTGGCAATTTCTCAGGTTATATGCAGCCTCGGGTGGAATGTTCTCTGCACTTGCTCCCTGACAGCTGGGCTGAGTGCTTCAGCTTCTAAGTAACCGCAAATGCTCAGGGTGTGTCAGCACAAATGCTAGTTCTGCTAAGTGAAGAGGTTGCTGAATAGAAATCTGGTTCTGAATGTATCCCTGGGAAGGAAAACAGTCTCTTTTGGAGTGAGAAGTGACCCTGAAGTTGATACCAGGTTGATCCCTCTCATTGGTAGCTCCAGACTCAAAATGACCTTAAAAAATTTTACTACCTTCATGTAAATCTATGTCTAGGTGTTGTGTTCCCTTCAACCCTGTGCAGGTCTGTTGCACTTTGAGGTCCTCTCTGGCTTGTCTCTGCAGGACAATAGAGATCAGCTGCCCTGAACTCCCCCAGACATTCCCCCTGCAGCCATTGGGGCTGCCTTGAGACAATGTCAAAAGATTCCTTTCTTCCAAATCCTGAGGGCTGCTGTCCCTGTCCTCCATGGCCTCCTGCCTATGCACTTTCCAGCCTGAGCAAGCATATATGCCTACAGCAGTGTTCCTCAGACTTTCGGTTCGTCTCTCTCCCTTTTTCCGTCCTTTTTCCACCCTCACTCGAGTCAGGCCACTCTGTTTTGGAGACCAGATCTTGGCCCTTGCTCCCTGCCAGCCCTGTGTGCTGGCACTGCCCTCGGTTGTGACTTATTTCCATGCTAGGGAGAGGGACTGTTGCTGTGATTTGCTCTTATCTTTTCAAGAAAGATATTCTTGCCTTTCTTTTCAGTGGCCCAGGAGGCAAATTACTTTGGTGCATCACATAATTTGCAGAGAAAACACTGCAGTATCCCCAGGTGTTTTACCAACTCAAACCAGCCTACACTCTTCTCACTGGCTTTACCTTCCCTTTCTCGATGGCTATAGGATATGCAGGTTTGCAGCCCGTACTTTCCCAACATCCTTCCAGCAGCCCTGGTTTGTCAGGTAAATGGGAATGAATGGTCTGGGAAGGAGCTTTGAGAGCTTCTCAGTACCAACACAGATCTTCCCTACTTGGAACAAGGTGGTTTTGGTTTTTGTGCTGCCCGTAGTGTGGAGACAGAGACAATTCAAGATCACCAGGAGCTGCCAGCTGCCCTGTGGCAGGATGCTTGGAGGTGCGGAGCTCAATGTCTTCCTTAAGCCTTAGTGTTCCCAGGCTGAGTACGACCATCTCCAGGGCTGGAGCATTTCCCTGTAGGAAGGCAGTACTGTGCCATTTGCAGGTCTGGAGAGGCCCAGGGACCCAAGGAACAGCAGCAAACCTGAGGGATATTTGCTGGCTCATGGAGGTTTCTAAAACATCTCCTGACTCCGCTGTTGCCTCCTGTTCACTCGCCTCCTATCCCCACCTTCTGGCACAGTGGGTTTGTTTCCCTTTTGTTTCCTGGCTGTAGAGAAGTCCTTGTGTGCGATCAGCATCTCTTTCTGTTTGGACTAACCCAAGCTAGTCTGTTTTGCCTTATTTTTATACTATTCCTATCAACACATGTACCCTGGGGCATGCAGAAATCTCCCTTGTTTTCCAGCCCTTGAGGTCACAACTAGGGGCAGACCATCAGTCCCAGGGCTATTATAACCAGTGCAATATAACCAGTGGTCAGGGAAATTTCTTCCACAGCAGTATGTGCAGATGGGGACAAGGTCACAGCACTTGGTGGGTATCCTATAGGTACACACAGCTCCGGTCCTCCCAGGCCTTTCCATATGGTCCAGCTGGACCAAGCCCCAGCAGGGAGGGATGGCGAGAGCCGGCACGTTCCTCTGCTGGTGCTTATCCTTTGAGGGAATTGTGTTTGGAGGCTTCCTGCCTTCTCTGAGTCATGTCAAAATCAGTCCCAAATATTCTCTTTGAAGCTCTTCATGCAGTGCTGGAGCGATCTTGCCTTCAAAGCAGTTGCTGGAGACAGGCAGGCTGCTTAAAAGGCACTTGAGTGCTCTCACATCATGTTCAGGCTGTATTAAAATTTTACCGTGCTGTTTCGCACCTCAGATGAATCAGAGTCGCTCCTGAAAAGCATCGGGGGCTAGAGGGGGAGGGTGGGATGTGTGAAAGGAAGGGGCTTTTGAAAAGGATTATTAATGCACAGAGATGTTTTGGTGTCTGAAAGAGGCTCTGAATGGCAGCTCTGTGCTTTTTTTCTCTGTGCTCATTAACAGTGAAGGGTGTAACTGCTGAAGAGCTGAACAGAGAGAGGGGAGGACATGGCTGCTGCTCAGGCAGGGATGAGCAGGGGAGAGAACGTGGGAACAGAGGGAGGTGGGTGCTGGCTGTCTCCCTGAGAGGCAGTTTCAGGTTACGAGTTCAATGGCTGCCTCCCTTTGGGACGCTGCAATATGGCAAGTCGTTTCTTGATGTGCAAACAATTAAAAAGAGGGTGTGGGTGTGTGTGTGGAAGATGGAGAAAGCAAACACCTCCTCTGGGATCTGGCTGTGTCTGCAGCTGCTCACCTAAGGCACCTCTTGCGGGGGGAGTTTCACACAAGAAAAATTGCCAGGGGCATCAGGTTACTTGCAGGATGGAGTTTGGAAGTGTAAGAGATCTGCCTTGAACCTCAGGGCATAAAGGGTATTTCTCACTCTTTTATATGGGCATAGAGTGGGTCTCTTGGGTCATACCAGGATTTACAGTTGTCCTTTTGCTGATCCCCAAGGATGCTCCGTAATACTGGAGAAAGGGCTATGGGGGGAGACAAGAGGGCAGGGGTGCCTTTATTCCTCTCCTAGCAGCATCCTTGGGCACAGGGAGCACATTTCCTGAGGTGCCTGCCTGTGCTGGGGGAGCAATCAGCTCCCCAAGGGCTCCCTTTTCTTCAAGTTTGTCCCTGTCTCATGAGTTTTGCAGGACCTGTTGGGTCCTTCAGCCTTGTTTTCTGGAGAAGGAGTGTTTTCCAGTCCCCAAGGCAAGGAAGTGCATGACTTTGCCTCTTCCTTTTGCTTGAAAATTTCCTGACCCCCTGCATCATCCCAGCCGTGTTGCAAATAGTCCCCTCAAAGCCACTTGCCCATCTGCAGGCTCACCTAGCCAGGCCTCCTGGGCAGGTGGAGAGGCCAGGAGAGGAGGCAGACATTGGCTGGTGGGGTGGGAAGACTCCTCCTTCCAGCTCTCTGGAGGTGCTGGTGAGGAGTGAGCAGCTGGACTGGCGTGTGTTCCCCGTCCCAACCTGTGGGAACTTTTGGCACATGGGGCTGACAGCACTTGATGCCTGTGTGTGCCTGGTGCTGGCACACGGTCTGCCTTCAGTGGGCAGATCTGTCACACGGCAGCTGGATGAAGGATGGGAGAAACCCTAGTGCTGCTCCTGACAGAGAAGGATGCTTTTCTAAACTAAGCAGAGGGGGCAATCTCCGCTTTTGGGTTTTTTTCCAATGCTAATTTTCTTTTCTTCTTTGCTTGCATCAGCAAGCCAAGCACCAAAACAAGGGCTCTATATATCCTCTGGGAGTAAAATGCCCCCGTAATCAAGCCCTTATTTCTTCCTCCTGAAGCTGAAATGTGCCGTTTCCCTTATCTAAAAGAGGGAAGGAAGGCGCACACAGGCCTTGTCTGCCCTGCTGCCACTCCCTCTGTCCCGGCTGATTTGTCAGTGCCCCTCAACTTGTACTGATGCCTGTCACTCTGCTGACAGCATGAGAGACAAGCACCAGTTTGCCTTGGCCATGAAACTTGCCTTGCAAAGAAAAAAAGCCAGCTCAGGGCTTTTCACTTGGAGAGAAAGAGAGTGAGAAGAATAGACTTGAAAGCAAATTCCCATGTTTTTTTGCTTCGGGTGAGAGCTTTTCCCACGCTCCATTGGAAAGAGTGCAAGGAGCAAATGTTTCCCAGTGCCTGTAAACACCAAACACTGCTGAGGAGCGGGGGAAAAAAGCCAGTCTTATTGGAGAGAGGCAGAAATCAGCAGCGTGCTCTCCCGCAGTGCCTTGTGCCTGTGTGTCTGCTCCTTCCATGCCGATGGCTTTTCCAGACCTAGCTATGTTTTGTGATTGTGACAGGAGCATCAGACCCTGGAGTATTCTGATGTGAGGACAAGTGGTGTTTGCTGCCCCCCACAAAGCTGCTCTACTGCACTGGAGGCTACTTCTTCCACTGTGAGAGTCCCAGTTACTGGACTGGGAAGAGGCTGGTGGTTTTATTTCCCAAGCTGACAGCTGGGGAGGTGCTTGACATTTCTTTGTGTTTGCCTGGCCCTGGTCAAGGACCATTACCTTGCTCTGCAAGACTTTTGCATCTCCATCCAAGGAAGGCTGGGAAGGCAAGTCTGGTTCGTTGCATCTCTCATGCCAGTTGCTTTACCTTGTTCAAGCCCTGTCCCTCATCACCCTTCCCCAGTCTGGCTCCTGAGTCCTGTCTCCAGAGCCATGAATTGGGTGAAAACTGATCTGAAAAATCAATTAGCATCTTGCCTTTTGGCAGTCATCAGCCCAGATTTCAGGAGTGACCTTTTCCAAAGTACCAGGTGCCTTGGGGCCTCCCCATCCTTTCCAAGCCTATCTGCTTTCCACAGAGAGCCAGCGTTTAGCAGTCAGTCTCCAACAGGGCCATGTGAAACCCATCCATGCGTGGGAGAGCTTGCCCATGCAACTCGCACCCTGGGAACCGGTTCACCAGCTCTGCAAGCAGAGGCCTGTCTAGCAAGGGAGTCTCTGTGTCTCAGCACTTGAGGGGTTATGTGCCTTTAAAACACCCCAAGAGATGAGAGATTTGAGGGAAGTGCTTGGAAATTAGGAACCAACTGAGGGTGGGGATGCTCATCAGGCATCTGTGTGGATTTCATTCAGCTTTGCAAAGAGACTCGTGCGGGGGTACGTTTGGAAGCTGGTGCCCACTGAGCTGTTTAGAGATTTGGGCCCTGCTTCATCCCAAGATGGTTGGGAGTGCTTGGAAGTCTGTCCCAGTAAATGCCCCAGCAGCCTGGTGAGCCCCTTGCTTTTCCCAGCTGGCCAAGCAAAGACCATTCGTGACAACAAAAGCCCTGCCCAGGGGTCCCAGTTTTAAAGTAGCACTGGCATCTGATTGCTGGTCCATCTTAGCGTCCTCTCATCAACGAGAAACCATCCCTTTCCCCCCCCCCCCTTGCCTTTGGTCTTGCCCATAGAAAGCCGTGACTGTATCCTGCACGCACCCGTATCTGCTCCTGTGATCTCCCTTTGTTTAGCTGCCAGCTTTCTGCACCTGCGTGCACGCCTGCTCTCCCTCCCTGCTGCGGTTAGTCCTTCCCTCTCCCAGCCCATAGGCAGGAAAGTGGGTTTTAGCCGGGTCCAAGGGGTAAGGGAGTGTTTGGCAATGGCAAGCATTCCTACTCCAATGGCAGCCCAGCCGTGGGTGGGATGGGGGGACACACGCAGTGGTTCTTTGTGAATGAAGCACAAGTTGCCCTGTGATTAACCCTCTGGAGGGATCCTGCCCACATCTGTCCCAACGGGAGCTGGCATATCCATGTTTCTTTTGCTAATTGAGCCTGAATTGTATTAACTAATCCCATCCTCAAATACCCCAGCTGTTCAAAGCTTAGTAAGAGCAACTACACAGGCTGGCTGGGAGGTTGTGCTTGTCTCCTGTTGGAGATACAAAGTGTGTGTTAGTTTTGGAGTGGGGTTTTTCTGATTTTTTTGGGGGGTGGGGGGAGTTGTACTTTTTTTTGGCAATCTGTAGCCAACTGCCATAATCACTATCTCCTATTCCACAGAGAATACGCATCATAAAAAAAAAAGACACTGTCATCAAGTGATGACAGGTGATGTAAAACTAGGGATACAGAGAGTTGATATCTGCTAGATACTGTGTGCTCCCTCTGCCATGGTGCCCACCACTATGTTTGTTCCTTTTCTTGCATCACTGGGACAGGATAGTTTGGAGCCAATGGCCTGTCCTGCCCTTTCCCAGGGGGGTGCTCCAGGTTATCACCAGACCATATATCAGCACCACCAAGGCCCTTGGAGTGATGGCAAGAAGCAGATGAGGGCCTTGGCCAGCATAGGCTGCAAGTATTCACCAGCTACACAGGGAAAGGAAACAAACTGGACAGACCCACTGGAGGGCATTCCCAATCCAAAAGGAACCAGAGCAGCCAGACCATCAGCCCAGAAAAGCATCTCTTCCAGACACCCTGCTTGAATGGCAGCAGGAGATGCTCTGCCACAGTTTTGCCTTTTAAAGAGAGGCAGAGACTGAATCCTTAAAATCTTACCTATGTTATACTCACTTGCCTGAGCTTTTATAGCCTCTTCTACCACCCGAACTACCTCTAGAGAGAGAAGGGACTGGAGCAGCTGTGAGAGCCCCTGGCCATGGCATACAAAGCCCACTTGTTATCAGCACTGTCATATGCCTTTCTGCCCCCTCCCCCTTCCCAGCTCCACCACAACCACTACATCCCAAATGCACAAGCTGAGCATCCATCAAAAGGGCTATTATCCCACGATTTCTTAACAGCCACTGTTGCGCTTGGGTATGGAGAACCGAGCTCCCCCTTTGACACAGTGCCCCAGCAAAGAAATAGCGGCGCCTGTCTCTGGTTGGCATGCTGATTTGTGGATTGTCACAGCAGCCAGGGTGGGATGGGGGACTGCTGCCTGCACATGGGGTTGGCATTAGTGATTTAGGCCTTCGCTCCAGTTCTACAAGGCAGGCAGGTGCTATGGCGATCATACTTTTGGCCTCCAGATGTTAGCAGTGATGGTAACTCCCATGGAGGGTGGTTAACAGACCACTTTAGGGCTTCATTATTTACAGCTAATGCTTTTAATCTAATCTTCCTGGACTGGGGCAGAAAAGGGGCACATAAACAAAGCCACCAACCTCTGGAGTAAGAAAAGGGTCTGTGATGCACGGAGAGGCAGTTTCCAGGGCTGTGCACATTGACCCAAGGAACTTGTTGACTGGCATCAGGTACTGACATCCCCAGGAGCCTGCTGGAGGATGCCCCTCTGCTCTTTCACCCTGCAGGCAGTAGATGCTGGCACTGGTTGCCCTTGGCTCCATCATAGGTGCATTTTTCTTGTTGCATATGAGCAGGCAAACTGGTGGCAGCATAGACACTGCCACTCCACTTCCACGCAGAAGATCTCCAGCATGGACAAAGCTGGAGTCCTGGCAGCGACAGGCAGATACCCCAGCACATCAGGGACCATGGCCAGGACGAGATCTGTGCATCACACGTGGAAACTAAGATTTGCTCAATCCCACAGTGTGGACCATAACTGATTAAAGGTATCACATTTTTTCCTGTTGCTGTTTTTTCAAGTCCTGGAGTAAAAAGCACTGTTAGCACCAGCAATCTTGGGAACTGGGCATCTTTGCTGGCCATGAGTGATGCAGATCCCATCTCCAGAGAGCTTTGCTTCTTTTGTCTGCCTACAGAGAAACTCACTGTAGGCTTATGCTTGTTTGTCTTCCTGTTCTCAAGGGGTCACTCTTACAGATGACACTTTGAAAACAAGACTCAGTGATAGTCTCTTCTGTCTGTGAGGGATGATGCTTGAAGCTCTGGTCAGCCTAAAGTTTCCCTTTGTCCCACCGGGGTTGCTCTGAGCCATGAGCTCTGTTGCTGTGACAGTGTTCTGGAAAACAATACGTTGGAAGACATATGGCTGGCCAGAGCACAGAATCACAGAATATGCTGAATTGGAAGGGACCCACAAGGATCATTGAGTTCAACACTTAACCCTGTACAGGACATGTGGTCATGTCTTAGCAGGCACTGTGTACGGCTTTCCACTCAAGAGGGCTTCTTTTCTGCAAGTTTTTCTGGACATTGAGAAAATACCTAAAGTAGACAATGATGCATACTCTACTGGAGAAACCACGAGACTTTATAGCCATGCAAAAAGCCATCAAGCTTACTCTCAGACCTTACAGAATAATTTTTTTATAAAAACTTGAGGTTGTTCAGTTTTCCCCTGAAATCTCTGGACACTAACATGGTGACTTTATTAGGAAAAAAAAGAAAAAGCTGTCATTATCCCAAAATCCAAAGACCTCTGCCATGGGAAAGGTTTTCCTACCTGGGGTGACTGTCTCAGGACAATTCACTCAGTCCAGTATTGTTCCAGTGTAAACACAGGATGAATTTTAAATCTAGCTTTCCTTCCCTAAGCTGCCTCTGACTCTTCACTAAGAAGGCATACTGAGAAAATTATAGCACTCTTATTGAGAAGAGTAGAGGCTCTTTTTAAAGTTTCAGGTATGAAATTCAGATACTTGAATTTGAGGAAATTTACCATCCTCCAGGATTGGCCAGCCATACAGCCACAACTTCATCTGGGCTGGTTAGAGCTGGATTCTTTCATCCAAGCCTTCTAAAATAGGGAAAATGTCAGAAATTTGGGCCACTCATTTTCCCAGCTCATTTTTCTCTCCCGCAGATGAGATGATCTGTGCTAGAAGAGAGATTTCTGTCATGATGAAGGCATTTCTGAGAGATAATTTACTTGTATGAACTGGGTGCACTGACACTAGGATCCTGCATGGAAAAAGACACAGCAAATTGATTGTGAGGGGTTTGTTTGAAAGAAGAAAGGGGAGGTTGTTAAGCAGATGTCTTTGTGGCAATATGGCAAAACCATATTTTCCTGTGGTTTTGCTAAATCTGGGGTCTCTGGATCATTTTAATAACTGATCAAAAGAGAGAGCATGAGCAGACAGCCGTAACTGCAGAAGACCAGCCAGCCAGGATGTTTGCAAGCAAAAAGGTTTGCAAGCTGTGCTACTGCCAAAATTCCCTGAAGGAGAAGAATTTACTGGGATGATTGGTTCCTGAGAAGGATTTTTTTTCTTTGATAAGTACCGTGCATATATCCAGTTTCTGGTTTTCTATTTGGGCCTTGGACTCTCCATTATGCCAGCCTTCTTGCCTTTTTAATCCACTGTTTTCTCCTGAAATGTATAAGACTAGGAATGCTTTGTTGTACTAAAGGAGTGGTGACTTAAGCAAGGAACTGAGCTAAGGCCCTGACCCAAGCAGGGGGAGAACTGTTTTGTTTTAGTTTTTCCTAGTTTCTAAGATTTTAGATGCTCAAAACTACACACCACAGAGCAACTGCCAGGATAAGAGAAGACAGTCCTTTTCCAGCCTGCCCTAAAGCATTGCTAAGACACTACAGTGCACAAAACCTCATCCTGTTCCCTTTTAATGATGCCCAGCCTCCCACGCTAACAGAGGTTTGGGATTTTCCTGAGATGCTGCCTGCAGTTTTTGCACGGTGGGGTCAAATTCTGATTTCAGTTGCAGCAAACTCTTCTTCCTTCCACAGCATCCCCTTGGGATGAGCTTCATCATGTCCTTGTCTGGCAAGCTTGGCGAGGATGAGTGAACACTGGCTCCCAGTACCTTCTAGCTGGGACCAGCACCGTCCTAAAGGCTAGCGTCTGCGTGGGTGCTTGCGTAGGACCCTATGGAGTCTGTGCGGGGATGCTGGGTATGTGGGTGGCTGCATCCCCCCGGGGGCTGATACCCACTCGCTAACCCTGAGACGGTGCAGGTCTGCGTGAGCGCTGCTGGGAGGGGTGGTGATGGTGGCGGGGATGTCGCTGGAAGTCGCGGGTGCCCCTGCGGGGCGCGGGCGCGCTTTGTGCGAGGCGAGGACGCGCGGGGGCCGCGGAGCCGCCGCGCCGCTCCCGCCCGGGCCGCTGCCCACGCCGTGCCCCGAGGGCGGGCCGGGGGGCGGAGCGGGGCGGGGCGGCCCCGGCCCACGCGGGGACCCGCTCGCCACTCGCCCGGCGGCGGCGGCCGAGCGGGCGCAGCGCGGAGCCGAGCGCAGCTGCGGGAGGCTGGTGAGCGAGGAGCTGCTGCCGGGGCAGGCACCGGGCCTCCGCCTCCCGGGACAAAGCCGGGCTGGGAGGGGGCTGTGCCGGTACTCACCGAGCATGCGGGCGGGGAGCGGGGGGCGGGGGGCAGGGGGCTGCAGCCGGCTCGGGGCGCGCTCCGGTCTCGACCGGCACCGCCGGGAGCCCCTGGAGGGGCCCTGCCCGGTAAACTTTCTCCGGTTCGGTGGACGTCAGGCTCCCCGGAGGAACCGTCTGGCAGACAGAGCTGCTTGGGCTGGGGGTTCGGGGCTTTTTTTGCGCCGAAGCATCGTCGTGCCGCAGCCTGGCATCCCTCTGTCCTAGAGAACAGGTAGCCGCTATATCGGGTGCTTGCCGGTGTCCCGAGAGGCGCGGGGGCTCCGGGGATGCCTCAGACCCAGGTCCCGGCTTTCGGCTTGCCCAGAGGCAGCCCCAAGTCCTGGCTTTCGATCCCCTTCTCCCGGCAGATCCCGAGGGCTTTCCCCACGCGGCGCCGCGTGGCTTGGTGCGGGTGGGTCGCGGGTGCGGACCCGGCATGAGGACACCGGGCCACCTGCCCGGGGGATGGGCAGCGAGAAATGACGGCTGGTCGGGCTGCAGAGAGGGAAACCCCGGGTTTTAAGTTGGCAGCGCCGAATATTAGATCAGAAGTGAAGAGTTTTTCGTGGCTCCGGTGCTGCTTCCCTCCCTCTGATTTTTCTTTTTTTCTGTCTCATCAGGACACTTGTTCAACTTTGGGTGATGCCGGACACTCAGTGCTCGATCTAAAAGGATGCAAAGAATAGAATATTTTTTAAAGATGTTTTCCCTGCAAATATTGTTAATCTCGTTGAAAGCGCTGGAATATGCTTGAGAGTGATTTGCTGTCCTTTGATTAATTCAGACTCTGTGAAGTCCATGGAAAAAGCTGTCTAAAACAGTCTCTTCCCTAAAAAGAGAGAGACATACTGCAATCTGACTTGTGAATCCTACTGATATTCCTCTTTTTTCAGCTTTTTCAAGAACCAGATCCTAATTTACTGGCCTGCCAGACAGAAGGAGTCTGCAGAGACTAATGCTTTACCTGATCAAAGACACCCTTCTTAAAGGTGGCATTTGAATTCAGGTGATGCATGTGGGTCAGTGGCTCTCCCCCCCTTCTCTTTGTCCCACCTAGGCTCTTATTAGTTGTCTTTCTTTATGCCATACAGCGCAGTGGCTGTTGAAGAGGCTGGCCAGGGCATCTCTGAGCCCAGAGGCAAGAGTTTTTACTGAAGTGCAAGCTGGTTTAGGGGTGCATGCAACTGCAAAGGTGTCTATAACTCTGCTGGGGTTCCGGTATGCCTGTGTGGAGGAAGTGCTGAAGGATCAGGCTGGTAAATTTTGCTCATGTGCCTTTGGGATTGGGGTACAGAAGTGCTTGTTCACTTGTAGACCCTTGAGGAAGGAGCCTCGGTTTGCCTGAGGGTCAGCTGGCCAGGAGATGATGACCTAAAGTTGGTTAGGTGAGTAAGGACTCTGTGGAGCCACGTGGGGGCACGTTGTGTGCCCTGACATCCATAGCAGCTGGCTGCAATTTTTCTCATCAAGTTGCATTCTCTGATCTTCTCTTCCCTAATCCATTGAGCTTTGTGGGAGTCCTCCTCTGAAGTATCTCCAAAGTTGTTAGTTCCAGGTAGCTATTGGCTGAGTGCGATAAGACCTGGCCAGAAGGGGGGGGGCAGAGGAATGCAGGAAGGAATGTCTTGTTCCTGGGGCATTTCCTCCTGGGGAAGGAAGATGGGAAGGAATCCTTGTCTGTAAGTAATCCAAGAGCAAAACGTTTCTCCCCTTGAAGACAATGAATCATTTCAGCAAGCTGACACTGTTATTTGTGGCTCTTGGCAAACCAGATAAGAGCTTTCTGCCAGACACTTGCTCAAATCAGTGCCAGCCCCAGCCCCGCTGATTGCCTTTCTCTGTTGCACTGGGTGGGAGAGAAGCCTTTGTGTACCACGGCAGTAGTCACAGTGGCGCTTTTAGGTGAAGGAAGGTTGTTGCTGGGTCCCTTTGGTTACACAGTTGCTGATGCTGGTCCTCTAGGCCTTTTTATTTTCCAGAGAGGATGCCACTTTGGAGAAGGAATTTTTCCTGCCTTGCTCTGCTTGTGTGGCTGTGAACAGCTATTTCCAAGACTCCTTTTCTTTACCCTTGATCTAAACCTTGCATGAGGCTGGTTATACATGCTCATTAAACAGGGAATTAAATCACATAGGAATGCTGCTTGCTTGATGTTTTCTCCATTACAGAGCTATGCTTAGAAGTTGAGGCTTTTCAAGTGATTGTGTGGGCTTTAGCTAAGCTGTGAAAAAAGTCTTGTAAACAATACACCTTTGTGATGAAGGCAGAGTAAGATTAATTATCACCTGTCCTATTAAAAATCTTCCCACTTGGGACTATAATCAAACTGATCAAACAGTGTTGTGCTTTTCCAGATAGCCAGGTGAACTTTGAGTGGCTCAGGAGCAAATGCAAAATGAGCAGCAGAGGACAGTGCAGAAGACGCAGTGGGCTCTCAGTCTGACCCACGAGGATTTGAAGATGTCTGCGTGCAGTGACTTTGTGGAACACATTTGGAAGCCAGGCTCCTGCAAAAACTGCTTCAACCCGAAGAGTTCCCATCGGCTGCAAACAACCCCAGACACGGGAGCCTGTGGCGTGCTCCCGAATGGAGTTAGGACCAAGCCTGAGAGCCTCGCGTTTGACGACGAAGGTGTAAATACTTCCCCTTTCTCAAAGCCAACAATTGCTGTGAAGCCAACGATGATAAACTCGGATGTTTCTGACGCGTGGGCGGATGTGAATATGAATGCAGATCTGTCACAGGTAATGATTAATCCAGTCAAAGCATGACTTCCCGTTACTTACCTTTTTTCAGGAGTGCTAGGAATAGCTGTTAAAACCGTTTCCTTCTCTTTGTTTTTCCTTCTGGTCTTGACTCAGGTTTTTAAGCCATATATTGCCTTCTCAAAATATCTTGGGATGAAGCTGAATGAGCTTTTGCTCGCAAGTCATGTGCAAAGGTGCTTAAAATTACAATGTTTCTTTAGGAATTTCCGGATTTTAAATGAGGATGCAGATTAAAGTTATTTTCCTGGGAAGATTTACGGAAAAGATGTCTCGCCTGCTTGCAGTCAGTGCTACCTGGATCCATGGTCTTTGTGGGTGAGGAAGGAAGTGCCCCACCTTCCTACTCCTTGGGCTCCCAACCTTTGCCAGAGCAGTAATGCCCTCTGGGTGTAGCACCGCTCCCTGCTTGCAGACTGGCAAGCCCTGTGGTTTGAGTTGCAATCAAGATGGGTGGTGCACTCCTCGCCCTGACCAGCTGATACCAGCACTGCCCCAGCCATGCAGAGTGAAGCATGGGCTGCTGTCCCTCTACCTGTGGCATAGGTGTACTCCTATCTCCTCTTGCCCCAGAGGAGAGTCAGGGCTCACTGGCTCTTTTCTTAGCCTCCTGTTGCTATTCCTTTCTTCTGTTTTAGGGGCAAAGGGCACACGAGTGCAAGCTGCCATCATCGATGGGGTTTGATCTGTGCATGCAGATTTGGCCCCAGGCTGAGTTTTGCGCTGTGGGACCGGGTTTGGCCATCCTGGAATGGGGATCGCTTCATAGGCATGTGTTTCTCTGCCTCTCCTGCTTCTCCCTTGGCAATCAGGATAGATCTCCCTCTGATGAAGAGATTTCAGATACCCTGTCTGCTCCTCACTCCCTACTGCTGAGCATAGCCAAGGATAACCTGTGATAATCTGTGTCTGTGTTCCAGAGTCACACACTCTGGAGCAGTGTGAAGTGAAATGAAAATAAGCAGAGAGAGGTGCAAATACTCCTTCCCTCTCTGCATCTTTAATTGCACGGTGATTCACAGACAGGATGACAGATTGGACACGTTTCTGGCAGCAAACCCACAGAAAGAGAAAGAAGAATGCCTTATTCCACTGCATTGCCATTGTTAGAAATGCAAGGATTGCAAATGGTCCAGGAAATATGACAAGTGTAATTTTAGTAGGAAATGTTTGTGGAAGTTATTGGTGGGATGAGCACAGCAAAATGGATGGTGAATGCCAGAGGACTGTTCACTGGAGGTGGACTTTAGTTTTTGCAGTTTTAGTTTTGTGTTGGTTTCTTTATTTTATTTCTCTTTCATTTTGCATATATACTTCCTGACAGTGCACTTGTCTCTTTGATCTGTGCAGGTCAGCTGGGGCGTGGTTTCTGGCAAGCAGCTCCTTCTGAAATCAGGAGATGCAGAGCGGATCTGCCTTGACAATTTTGGCAACGGTGGTGTGAGAAAGCCCTTCCTTCACAACCTGCCCAGCGACTGCTTGTCTTGCTGTCCTCCTAGCTACTCCATGGTGGGTCTGCGCAGCCTGGAAAGTCGAGTGGAGAGAAATGTCTCCATCCACAGCCTGGTACTTGTGGGTGAGGTGGGCAAGCAGGAGGACAGAGCCAAAGACAAGTTTGCCCTGCCTCATCGGGCCCCCTGCCCTAATCCATCTGCACTGGGGGACAGAAGCACCACTAATTCCAGCAGAAACCCTTCTTCCCAAGCCAGAGAAGGAGCAGTGCTCCTTTCAGAGGGTGACTGTGGTCACATCTCCTCTGGCTTTGAAAGCGAAGGGGGCGAGTACTGTTCAATCACAAACTGCCACAGAGAGCACTCCGTCTCATGGGAGTCGTGTTGCACGGAGGGGAAGGCTGCACGCTGCGAGAAGGAGAGTCACACTCCCTGCAGATGGAAGCAGCGGGATGCTCCCGAGATTCCTAGACCAAGTGGTCGGGCAGTCAAGTTCAGCGAAGAGGAGCGCAGAGCTGTGAATGTGGCCTTCTGTATCACAAAAGACCATGGTGATCCTCTCCCCTATGCCCTGTGTTCAGAGAGGAAAAAGCTGTCTCTCCACACTGAGCCTGCTGCCCTCCCTGAGAGCACAGGGAGCAGCAGGGCAGCTGCCTTTGCTTTGTCCCGGGAGGATAAGGACTCGCCTCTCCCTGTGGAGCCCTCTGTCACTGGAGGTCCTCAGACTGAGGGTTTGGGCACCCCTCAACAGGCTCTGGTGGAGCCACAGCACCCTTGCCTCACCGAGCCAGCCTGCGGTGATCCAATCTATGCCGAGAGCACCAAGAGGAGGAAGGCACAGCTGAAGGCTCTCAGTGGGCAGGCAAAAGCAGAGAAGCTGGCCCACGGCGCTGTCAAGGAGCAAGCTGATGGGTCATGGAGGGATGGTGGCTGGACTTTGGGGGGTGAGAAGGAATATCAGGACTCCACTGGCCAGGTGGCGGCAAAGATAACTGTAATGACGGCGCACACTGAGGATGATCACAAGACAATATTCCTCAGCAGCCCCGACTCAGCAGTAGGAGTTCAGTGGCCGTGTATCAGCCCCACTTCCCACCCCGATTTTGGGACGTCATCGCCTGCCATTGAGCCTGGACAGATTTTTCAAGCATCTGGAAGTGAAAACAGTCCAAGATTTCATCTGGGAGCTCCTGCCAAGACCTCACTTAGTGACAGTCCAGCCATTCCCCCAAAGATGTCCAAAAACAGCCAGCCAGGTAGTGAGGGGAACTGTGTGCTGCCAGTGAGCTCCCATGTGGCGAGGTTTGGTGATGACAACAGCCATGATGGGGCTGGTGTTCAGCTGCTGCCGAGGAGCTGCACTGGTACAGGTGCCTTTGGGGCATCCCCTTCTCCGTGCACTCATGTGAATGGGGTCTCTGTGGAAGAGTCCAGTAGAGGCCTGGCAGGCTCATCCTGTGACAGGAGGCAGAAATACTACACCCCAACATGGACCAAGCAGTGCCGAATAGAGGAGGAGGAGGAGCAGGAAGAGGACCAGGAGCTCTTAACTCACCCATGGGCAGTAGGAGCTGAGAATGGAAAAGCTGGTACCGACCTTGTGGATGATGGCCTGATGCTGGAGAACCAGGCTGGGATCACCAAATCATCTTCTTTCTCCTTTGATTTCCCTAAAGACAAGAGTAATGGTATGGAGTTTGCACCACCGCCGCCGCCGCCAAAAAAGCAGTCCAGGTACAGCCCCTGTGAGTGTGTGTGTGGTGGTCTTATTAACCATTTGCAATTGGGGTGTTTGCTGCAGGGGTTCATTGACTAGGAGGTGCTTCCTGTTCTTTTTTTCTTCCCTTTCTGTTTGAAGATAGGCTTTCAGGAGCATGGGAGGTGACTGCACAGCTGAAAAGCTATATATCTTTTTACTCTGAAGAGCTGTCTGATCTTTGCAAGTCTTGGTTTGAATGTCATGTACACTTGTAAAAGCCCTTCAGGGCTGCAAGGTATGGCCTTGAGTCCCAATATTCAAGTGAAAACAAGATATGTGCCTGGGAGGGCTGGTGTTTCCCAGGTCAGCTTCATTCTGTCTTGGCGCAGTTCCCTCATGTCAAATAGGATAGAAAATGTGGTGTTGCAGTCTCCTTGTGTAGGTGGAACTGGGCAACTTATCTTAATGCTAATAACCAGGGCCTCCAAAAGCCACATTTTCAGTTCGGCTTTAATGTCTTTTTGCTTTTGAGGTGAACTCTGGAAGCTGCAATTTCACAGAGAGGGCTCCTTGCCTGCAAGCAGGTAATTGGAGCTTGCCCAACATGGACTTATTCTGTGTGGGAGCCACCTGTCTTCAGGCAGCCTTCTGCTCACCACTCTCCTGGAAGTCAGGTTTGCAGGCAGGGCAACAGCAGGCCCCAGAAAACAAATGTGAATGAGGGAGTTCTGTCCATCTGGGAAGGAACTAGCTTTGCTAAGCAATTAAAAAAAACCCAAACCCCAAAAAACCAGGCTTATAATACTTTGTGTGCATTCAGTATCTGCAGCTGTGTGTATCACAAAAAAAAAGGGAGGGGGGAAAAGGTGTAATGGGGGAAGAAAATTTTATTTGCTGTCCATGAATTAGGTTGTCTGAGCATACTGGAGAGGGATACTTTCACCTTCTGCAGATATCCTGTATTTGCTTTATTGTGTGTGTCAATTTTGTTACCTGAAATTGTGCATTGCACAATGGATTTGACTCTGGCTTCTTGATTTAAAAGTGAGGAGAAGAAGGGATGGGTGTTTAAAGGAGAACTTACTCTTGGGGTCTATGGTCATGCGTAGATATCATAATCTCCAGGTTGAGACTGTGAATTTTCTGTGTGTTTTGGGGTTGGCTAGCCCAGGGAACTTGTGTTTAAAATTGACTAATGGGTGGACAAGTGAGTTTTCCTAAGGAAAGGGAAGAGATGAACAAATGGCTTTAGTTCTCCTTAATGCTGGGCTTCCTGCTGTGGTGCCGCATGCTGGCTGGAGTCAGAGGAAAGGAAAGGTCTGCAAGCAAGTGAGCGCACAGATGCCACTTGGTGTCTCCTAGCAGCCTGAGTTGTATTTGCCACATGAGGTGTTATTGAGCCCCAGTGGAGAAGATAAGATGTTGTTGAGCAGTGATCATTTAGGAAACACCGAGTTGCCTTCTGAGAGTCCTCTAGAACCTGATTCCTTTCCCTGCAGAGCAGACAGAGGTGACCGTGCAGGCCAGAAGGGTGCAGGCACTCAAATAGCAGTATCTTCCACTTGCCGTGCTGGGAGCTCCTGCTTATGGAGGAGCAATCATGTAGAGCCCTTTGTCTGTACTGGGGGCAAGGATGCTTCCCTGGCAGTGCTTGGAATCTTCTTTCTGCCTTCATGACTGCTGGGAGGAGGCAGGGGGCTCCTTGCTGTGTCAGGGTGTCTCCTTGGCTGGATAACTTGGACCAGCTTTGCTCCAAGCCAGGAGCATGCCCTGCTGTTGCCCTCCTTGTGGTGTTATGACAATCTATCCTGAGGGGTGTGGAGCATTTTCTGCTCCTTGGAGAGGCTATTTCCTGCTCCTGGTGTGATCAGGCTGTGCCAGTTGTAACAGTTGCTTTTGAGTCATCCTGAAAGCATCTGTATGCTAGAAAGCCTATGTGAAAGCAGGCAGGGAGACTGAGGTTGGGGAACATGTGACATCTGTGACTAGGATCTCTGGCAGAGCCAAAAATGCTGGCAGAGTCAAAAACCCTGCCAGGTGGTTGAGGTAGGTGCTGGTTACCCCCTGTGGCTGTAGAGCATATTGTGCTACAGGTATTTGCCTCCTAAGGGCCTTGATGCCTTTGGCTGAGCCTCGGGGTGCTTTACTTAAAAAAGCATATCCCTCCCTCCGGCTACCAAACCCCAGCTCAGCGGCTTCTCAGCCCTGAGGAGTGATCTGATCAGAGGCAGGTTTCGCAAGCTGGGCGAACCTGGATGGTTGCTTTGTTTGCTTGCTTCGAGTGTGCTCTTGTTTTCGTCTCCAGCGTGGGTTCTCTGAGCGTGTCAACGCAGGACCCAGGGTGGTGGGAGGGATAGCTGAGTGCACAGCTGGTAAAGTCACCATAGTGGGATTGTGTTACCTGGGGCAGTCCTTGCTTGCAGCTTTGGGCTATGACATGGCTCTGACCTGGTGCTGGGGGAACATCTCCTCCCTTCCTTCCAGGTTGCAGCCAAATGCCTGAAGAAGGAGAGTCACAAAAGTGACTCTATACTCTCCTAGTGCCAGTCAATCTGTGGACAGGTGTTTGTCCCTAGTGGAAGAACCATTGGTCCTTCTGTTATGCTTCCATAGTACCTCACAGAGACTGAGCACCTCAGCATGAGATGTTCCCTGGTGGCACAGCTGCAGAGACTTCTTTGGTGGATGGATAGAGCTAAAGCCAGCATAGATCTGGTTGTGGCACAGGCTTTGGGCTGGGGGCTTAGCAAATCAGGGTTCATCTCAGCTGCAGGAAGGGCATGTAACCATCCTTTTTCCTTCTAGATCTCAAGCTGCAGCAAGATATTTGATTTCATGCTGGAAAATGAAGTCTGCTTGAATTTCCTATTTAAATTTAATTACTTACTTTAAAGAAAACTTGCATGTGTGTTTGAACTAGTTATAAAGCAGAAAAAGAAAAAACAAGTCTGTAGCTTTTGTTTTGTTCATCTTGGCTCTAACAATTAATAGGGAAAAAAGTTTTTACAGGATAAATTCCTGCCAGACACTGAGGAAACTCTGGTTTTGGAGTAAACTGTCTCTGAGGATGGCAGAAGGAGCAATTTTAGAGGGGTTTAAAAGTTGGCACAGAAAAGGAAAATAATGAATTTATGCCTGTTTCATCCTGTATAAAGCTATTCTGGATCTCTTGCAACTGTTTCTTCATACAATCCTCTTGTATGAAAGATTATAGATATTTAATGTTTGCTTGCTCTGAAACACAATGGCAAATGAGTTTTAATTACAAGAGGGAAGAGATTGGAAAGGAAAGATGGTGGCTGGTCCTTTTCCAAAAGCTGGGGAGGTAGCTGGCTAAGGAAAGGGCTCACTAAGGAAACTAGGATCCCCAGGACATGTATGTGCAATGAAGATTTAAAGGTTCTTTGGTGTGAAATGCTCTAGCGTGGCTTTCAGTTTCTTGGCACAAGGAATGAATCTTTGCTGAAATTTATGTCTCTCTTATGCAGAGGATCAGGCTAAATGATTACTGTAGTTTCTTCTAGCCTGAAAAACTTTGATGGTTAATTTATTTCATGTGTCTCTTAAAGAAAGGAAATGGTGATGCTTCTTTGCATCTCGAGCTGTTGCCTCTTGAACTGTTTTCATCATAATTAACACCACCTTCAAAAGGCAGTGCTGCAGAGAGCTTCTGAAATTTGCTGAATGCACTTGCTTGGGGTAACAAAGGTGTGTAGCACAGCACTTCCCAACACCTGTCATCACTGAAAGCAGCCAGGACAAAAGAGCTTGCGGTGTGCCAAGATTGCATGTTACAGTGCTGCTGCCATTGCTTATTGCCAGAGGGAACAGAACACGAGAATGTTACAGAAAAACTACAGTGTTGGGAATTGGATCGCCAGGAGAAGAGACAGGTGTTGGGAACTGGATCACCAGGAATAGAGCCAGGTTTGTTCCTCACTGAGGAGGCAGTGCTAGCTGGTGGGACTGTGCTGTGTGTTCCTTGCCAGGAATCAGTCTATACCAGAGCAGCACTGTACCCGAGGCGGAGTATTCCTCTTTTCTTGCCATTCCTGAGGCACCTGTTTCTCTTTGGAGCTCAGTGTCAGAGTGTAGCCCAGTGACAAAAGCATACTGGCATCATGGAGCCGCTGTGGCAATTATAAATGCAGTTGGAAGTCACAAGGGTCCCAAATTTTGATCCTTTTCTCTGTGACGACAGATGACAGCAGATACTTACTGTTTGACCTAAGACAAGCCAGATTTATTATTATTAATGTAACAAATTATAATAAATAAATAAGAAACTCTGGATGGCAGCGATTTAAGTACACGATTAATAATTACACAAGTAAATAAAAATAAGAAGGGGGAGTATGGCTCAAGCAGGAGAGAGAATTATGCTCCAGGACAGAGAGGGGATACACCTTTTGGATTCCCCTGGTGGTTTTTGTCTGAAACTAATCAGGAATTTCTCATGCTGCTTCTGCCAGTGAATCATCTTTAAAAGGTTGTGATTTATCAGCCAATCTTTTAGGAGAATTTGTTTCTTTTAAAATGAAAGTCATTCACTCTTCTGTGTGTTTCCTGTCTCACTATTTAAAAAAGTGCAGAGTTGGAAATTGAAATGAGATTTGTTATCTTCTTCACCACATCAGAGTATGCAGTGATTTAAATTTTGACCCATCTACCATCTTAATTCTGCACCCCATCTGAAATTTCCTATGCATCTCCAGGCTCCAAATCCTAGTTTCAACTTAACCTGCTCTACATAAAACTCCTTTAGTACAGGAAGGAGTGGTGTACCCCTCTAAACAGAGCTAGGAGTGTTTCAAAATCCTCTCTTTCCCTTACCTCAGTTTTGGTTTCTCCACATTTGTCAGCTGGTAGCAGAAGGATAAGTACAAATCTAAACTTCAAATGTTGTAAGCTCCTGTATGCTGGGTTTTAATTTCCCTCTGCTTCCAGGGAAAGATGCTGGAAGAAACAGCAGTGGAGAGAGGAGGAAGATATAATTATTCACATTTCATGATAGACAAGCACATGGTACAATGGTGCTTCCTCTTGTGTAATAATTATGCCCAGCCATATGTCATGTTTGATGGTGTAATGCAGTCTGGCTTTTCTCTCTTCTGTGCATTAGTTCCATTATTTTATTCTGGGAGGGGATGTCTTCTTGACATTATCACCAAACATCTCCTGGGCTGCAGATTGGTTTGTGGTGATTTGTGTGTGTTCTCTGCTCTCCTCTCCCTGTTACACTGTCACATGATTTATAAAGCTCAGCATCTCTGTTATCTGCGCAAGTCCTGTTGTCTGTGCTGAGAAGGGGTGACCCTCTCCTGCCAGCACAGAAGGGCTGGGAGACTCCTGTGATGGGAGTGCAGAGCCAGCACTCCTTGTGATCAGGTCTCTGCTTCGAGAGAGAATGCCTCGCAGCATCTTCCAATGCCGCCAACAGGCTGCATGTGTGATGGCTGCTGGAAAGGAGCAAGCGGGAGCCTTGCAGCTCTTATGCCTGAGTGGCCTTCTCCCACTCTCAAAACCTCCTGCCCCTTGCACTTGTGGAAGGCAACCAGATCTGCATGTCAAATGTCAGGCAGGAAATTCAAGCCGAAGGTAAGTCTAGAGTCCAGAGGTTCCTGGGTCAATATCCCAAGGCATGTGTGTCTGCTGTGGTTAGAGCAGCCGTGCTTTGGTGCCCATCTCCACTCTTTCTCTGAGAAGTGCAAGGCATGCAGCTGGTGATGCTGGAGTCCTGCAGCAACATCAGGTGGGACCCCTATTTGTGAAGAAATGTGAGATTTAACACATGGCTATTGCTTGAATGTGAGTTGCAGGAAAGACAAAGCATGCCCTAGCCAGAGATGCAATGGGGGACATGGGAAATGAGCAGGATCCCTTTTTAATACTGTAGGACTCCAGACTCTGGGGTTTAGGGTTTTTTGATTTGGTTTGGTTTGGTTTTTTACAAGATCGCTCTTTTCAATCTTGACTTGTTTTGGGCAGGACTGTGGAAAGTCATGTGGAAAGTCAGCTGGATGAAATTGTTTATGATGGGAAAACTGGGGAGTAGTGAACAGGAAAAGTTGCCTGAATATGCCAGTGTGTCGCATGGAGGGTGTTGAGTAATTGAAGTGTATTTAAAGCTACCAGAATAATTTGGAGAGCTGGAAATCTGTGAAATCGTTTGTTTAGAGGTTATTAGATTGGGAGGGCTGACTCTTGTGACCTGTTCTTTATGCATAGAAGCATGAAGAAGGCTCTGGTGCTGCTCTTGAAGTTGCTGAGCAGGCATTTCTGAAATGGATATAAATTAACCACTGTTACATCTTTCTGAAGGAGAGTGTAGCCCACAGATGTTTGCAAGGCAGTGACAGGGGTGGAGGGGATGGAAATCCTAATGTTTTCTTCAGATTTAACATGGGTTGATACTCTTTATTTCCAGTATCTTTTGGTAAAAAGGGCAAGATGGAGAACAGACACCTCTGACCTTGCACTCACATGTGGTGGAAGGAATACTAGCAAAGCAGGGGAAGTTCAGGTTAGCTGTAAATCAGGATCTCACAGGCTGCCACAGTGATGAACTGATCAGCTCTTGGGTTGGAATTTTACTGAAATGGGAGAGTTTGACCCTAGCAAGTGTTTTCAGTAATTCTTTGGTATAGCGGGCGGTGTTTTGATCTGTGAAGACTGCAGCCTGGGCTTCAAGCAGCTCCTAGGAAAAGAGGGAGACGTAAAGCAGAGGTATTTCCAGGAGGTATTAGCTGGCCAGGCTGTAACATCTGAAACAAGAGCAGGATGTCGTTTAAGCGGCAAACAATTTCTATTTCGGTGCGCCTATTCAGGAACTGCATTTTACATAAGTCACGGCGGTACGGAGAGGAAACAGGGCTTGCTGTGCGACTGATTTCACCGTGACATTGAGCTCAGCAAAGGCAGCAGCCAGCACGGGTCTGGCAGACGCCGCGTTGCACCCAGGTTGCTTGGAGGAATAGGTGTGGCTGTGCGTGGTGGACCTTGGTCCGCGCCGAGCAAAGTCCCATCTCTCTCTGAGTGCGGGAATGGTAAGGCAGCTCTGTGAATTTGTGTTTAGTGATGGGAAAGGAACAGAAAAGCACCAACTTTTCTGCGGGTCTGGGGGGAGGATTGTGTTAGAAAACATCTGTGCAAATCGAGACCAGCTCTCTTGTAAAATCTTCTTCTCTTATGGATTCAAATGCGTCTTTGATTCTTGCCAGGTCAGACAGCGCACCCGCATGGGTGTGCGCCCTCGTGTTTTTTCCACCCAAATTACTGAAATTAAACGTGTGAGGAAATTATAGGATAAAGTTATAATGTAATAGTAAAAGAAAAAAAAAGTATTTAAGTGCAGTTGGTTGCTTTCAACAGCATTAGTTGTAACAGACCTAAAATCCTCAACCTTTCTCTTTCTCTCTCCTTCCCTCTCATTTTTTAAACTGTGTCTTATGTGATACATTGTGAAGTTTTGTAAATCATCCCCAAGAAGCTTGCCGTGGTAAATTCATCACTGGTACAAGACCAGTGTCTCTGCTGAGGTTATACCTGAAGTGGTTTTTAGAGCCTTATTTTCATCAGCCTCTGAGTATTTTTAGACCAAGGCTGCTCAGGCAAATGAGGAAGTCTGGCAGAAGTTTCTTCCGGGCTTCTCATACACTCTGCTCTCCATGTGGTGGTGTGGACACGAGAGTAAGTGCTTTGTCTGGATTGGGAACAAAACATTTCTCAATCTTTAAATGAAAATCTCTCATATCATCTGCTGTGCTTGGGGGTTTTGGACGAGGAGGGATCCCATGCATGTGAACAGGGTGCCACAAGAAAGTCGTTGTGCATGTCTTTTGTTTGTCTTTCTCAGCAGCTATTCAGCCATCTGATTAGGAAACGCCGGATACCTTCCAGCAAGATAGCTGGTGGAAATCCTTTTACTTCTGTCCCAGTCTGCCACTAACCCCTTTATGTTCTTAATCAATGTGTTGAATTTTATCAGCGAATTGGCAGTTTTACTTAAAAACCATGTACTGATAACCTTTGTTTGCTGGCTGACAGAGTCTGAACAGTACCAAAGCTAGGAGTGTTTATGGTCTGCTCTGCTGCCTATTTCAACAGTTTCTGTTGTTTATCAACGCAGAAAAAATGAACAAAATGCAGGGGAAATGGTTTATCTTAGCAAAAAGTCCTGCTTGCCTGAACTTATCACTTAAACTATGACCTGGCAGGTTATAAGCTCAGTTTATGGTTGGCTTATTTATTTTTTTTAAGGTGGAAGCTGCATGGAAAACTGTAGGTCTTACATTAAAAACTGCACGGTAGGTTCTGATTTTGGCAGACTCGTGTTTTCTGCAGAGTTGCTTCTTTTTTTGTTTAGGTGCCAGTTATTACTGTGATGCACTGTTTGAGACAACAGCGGCCAGGGATGGATGACTCTTCTACTTGTCCCTCCATCATGAAGGAATTGGGCTCAGACACCCAGCTTCGACCTGCCTTCTGTAAAACGGGAGGAGTGATGCTACTCCCTTCTCATGAGAACTTTATTGAAGGCAAACACTAGTGGCTCCCCACTTCCCAGTGACAGTGGCCAAAATGAGATGTGTTCGAGGACCACACACGCGCTAGGCAAAGGAGGTGCAAGCTGGGGCTGAATGCTCTTGGCTCATTGGCTTCCCTTTTCTGGTCAAGCACAGCCAGTTTGTTCTAGGAGGCTGGCATGGGGACTGTAAGCCTATAACCTGCCCAGAGTCAGTGGGATACAATTCCCCAGGTGCTGGAGGAAGAAGAAAAATGCTCAGGAATGAGGTGCTCTGGCATGTTAAAAAGCTGCTCAGTGTGTGGATAGGCAGAGGCCAAGCTAACACTGCTCTCAGCTTGAGTCTCCATGCGCAAGTGCATGCAGGGTATCTTTTGCCATCTTTCTCCTGACTGTTCTCTTTTGCTCTCTCTAGGCACACTCTGAAAATGAACCCAAGTAACACTGAGTTGGAGAGGGTCAGCAACAGCTCTGCTGAGAGCCTCAGCCCACCTTTCCAGAGCGTCCATGTCAGCTTCACAGCTGGCTCCAGCGACAGCCTTGACTCCGACACACAGACCGGGAGTGATGGGAGTAAGTGACCACTGGGTATGGGAGAGGTAGCTTTGTACCTGAGGCCCACTGCTGGGGCAGCATCCTCTGAGTGGGGATCGTGAGGGTCTGATCCCCTAGTTCCCCCAACAACCCTTCATCTTTCACCTTGTAGTTCTCCTCTTGTCTGGATAAAACCTCCATCTGAAAGCGATTGTCCTTATCCTGCTTGTGCTTCATATATTTCACAAGATCTCAAGTAGTACTGCCATAGAAAGTCCTTCACAGCTTTGAGGAGTACCAGAAGGAGTCTTGTACTAGAGGTGATCTCTCCCGCTCATTGTGTTCCCAGTTATTTCTTGAAGGGGAAAAAAATCTGCCTGCACTCGTTTAACTGAGATTAAAAAATACTTACTATGAAGTCACTTTTTTCATCAGTGCGTAATTTAGACATGCACTAACATGTTCAGCAGCTCAGAAAGTATTTCCTTAGCAAAAGCAACCTTCGGGTAGTGGAAGTTCTGTCTTTCCAAGAGCAACAATGTGCAGCAATAAAATTAAGAGCCAGAGCTCTGGAAACTCCATTTTTCCACCGCTAACTTGGAGTCTGAGAGTAAAACCATGCCAGGAAATTGTACAGGGGTAAGAAAAACTCACATGTGTTGGATCTTTACTTGCTGGGCACAGAAGCATTTTGCTGTCAAAAATGATGGGGACAAGAGGATTTCTCTGCCTCCACTAACAGAAGCAACTGTTTAAACCCGTCACGGGAAAGATGAGTTTTTAAATGAATACTCAAATGCAATTTTTTTGCTGATGCAAGCATGAAGCTATGCAGTCAATCACTGAGTTGAGCTCAAATTAATTGGCTATGTTGTCAGATGTTAAAATATGAAGTGGAGGGGATCTTTTGAGCCCTTGCCATGCAGAAGGACTCTATGCTGGAGGTGCAGAGCACTGTTGGGAATGTTGTGAAAGGGTTTAATTCATTACTCTCTGTTTGGGGCAGAGCCCAGCAGCACATTAAAAAAAAAAAAGTTAAGGGCAGTTTGGCATCTGTGGGCTTGGCATGTGGACTGGTTGTGAAAGATTCCAGTGCTGATGTTTGTTCCCTAAAACTCTTGCAAGTAAATCTTGTCTCATGAAACAGGGAATTCAACTGCATGTCCTGGCAGAGATGCCTCTGTTGAGCTACTCTGGGCTGCTTGCTGAAGAATTTTTCTTGGCTGCATGCTCTGTCAAAGCCCCTTGAATAGAAGTGGAAAGAGGTGCCATGCTGAATGATCCCTGCCTGCGGCTTTTTACAGGGTTTTAATGGAGGGAATCTTTCCTGTGGACCTGTTACGGTGTGATGCAGATGTCTGGGTTTTTATTAAAGCTTGAGGCGTGCATCTCAACTGTTGGGCCACGTGCTTCTCAGCTGAAACTGGAGAGCAGTTTCATGCTGGGCAACTGGGTTTGCAATGTAGGCAGACACCTGGGGCAAGGGTCCAACAGTAGTCAGAGAGCTCAGCATCCAAGAACTGGGGCAAAAGAGATGTGCTGATTCACATTTCCTACAGAGCTGTTTCTGAGCATCTTGTCAGAAATGGGGGGCTGAAACTGCCTTGCATGGGAAACTCATCTTCTACAGAAGCCAAAATCAGTGCTGCTCATTCCTGAGATATCTCTCAATGATGTTGCTGTGATGGGGTGCATTACAGAAGATGCCTTGGCAGTGCCATACAGGCACCCTTGGCAGTGGAGGGGAAAAATGAAAACTGACATTGTGCTACCAAACTCTGGTGGGGGGGGACAGGGCCAGATCATGCCAGCATCCACTCTGGTAGCAGAGAACTAGGGGACATGCCCTCACCTCATGCGGTCTCATGTGTTGAGCAGCTAACAGGGATTCCTGCTGTGGCACAGCTGGTATGGCTTTGACCCTGCAAGTGACACCCCAGAACAGGCTGTAAACTCAGGAATCTGAGCCCCTGCACTTGGAGGTTGTGCGTGATTGTTGGTGAGTCACTTGCTTCAGACTGACATGAAACTGCCCCAGGGCATTCCTGTGGAGCAGCCAGAAAGCCACTGTGGGGAAGTGCCTTCTGGCAGCTGAATCCTTACCAGCAGCTCCAGCTGCTAAGCTTGCTTGGAGCTAAACCCCATCATGCACCTTTCAAGGTCTACACTTGTATGCAAGTTGTTAGGAGAGCTCAAGTTTATCAATAGTCCCACTTGTCATTGAAGCGGCATAGAAAAAGTCTCTTAAATTATTGTATCTCTTCTTTTAATTTCCTGTCCACTCCTCATGTATTGTGTCTCCATGACCTGAAATTACTGCTCTTTATTTCTATGTCAAATCACCTTTTTTCCCTTTTTTTAATGTCCCACTTTTTCTGTGGCGTGTAATTATATTACCTGTCTCCAGTCTGGCCCAGGCAGGAAAGCAGCTGCTACTGCTGCTTAAAATGAGCCAACCATCCCAACCCAATCCATGGCAGATGGCATGTGGAGCTGCTTGGGGTTTATTGGTATGTAGTGGGGCCAACCTGCCCTCTGAGCAAGGAGGTCTGGCAATAAGCTGGGAGACAGGCAGGGGTGGAGGCCAGATTTTTTCAGGAGGATGGAAATTGCCAAAATCCCACACCTTGCTCAGTGACCCTTACCCTGTGTGAAGCAGGGAGAAAGGTTCAGTATACTTTTTGGGCTGCCCTGGAACAGCCAGAGGGCTGGAGCTGTGTAGCATGAGTCACTCTGTCCTTATCATGCCAAGCTCCTGAAGCACTGGGTGGCAGCTCCCAGGTGAAACAGGCTGTGTTTAAAAGGTTGTCCTTGTGTAGAGCGCTTCATTCCTGCCTCCCTGTGGATGACATCACAGCTTAAATATTTACCCTCTACTACCTTTTTACTACTGTATATGCAGTTCATAGGGGAGTGGTTTCGGGGGTGGGTAAGTGCATTTCTAGATGGCTGGTTGCAGCCTGCTTTGCAATCCTGCTGTATTAAGCTGGATTAAATCCCTAACCCCTTCAGTGAAACTTTGCAGTTGTGAATAGTTGAAGACTGTGCACTGGGTTCAGATGTAACCTGGCTTGCTGCTGTGTTTCCAGCCAGGGCCCTGGGGATGTCAGGGATATGGAGAAGGACCTGTGCTTCCAGCCTGCAAGCGCCGCTCATGGCATCTTCTTGTGTGTTGCTGTCTCCTAGGGCATTCGTCTGAGCCGAGCCATTCACCCCCTCCAGCTGAGAGCCAGGTGTTTCCCCCTGTCCCTTTCCTTCCCGTCTCCAGTGAGGATGGTCCCTCCTCTGCCCCCAGCTGCCCGCCCCCCCTGCCCCAGAAGAAGACGGTGATCAGAACAGTGTCCTCTCCAGATGGCTTTTTTGGGGGACAGGCATCTTCAGGCAAAGCAGCCGGTGCTGCCAGCCCCAGGCTGAATGTCAGCCACTCCGAGAGCAATGTCTGCCTCCGAGAAGAGCCTCCCTTCATCCACCCAGCCAGCCTGGGGGGTCGCCCCGGCGCCTTCTCCTCCTCCGAGTCCCTGGAGAAAGGCTCCAAAGGAAACAGCTATTGGGGCTCAACCAGTGGTAAGAGCACAGGGGCTTGTGTCCCCAGCAGAAACCTCCAGTCCCTTTCCTCCTCGCAGCTCAGTGTGTCCAGCCAGGTGTCATCGGCCTCCAGCCTCCACAACCTCCTGAGCAACATCGACAGCAAGGAGGGGGTGTACACCAAGCTGGGGGCCCTGTACGCTGAGTCCTTGCGCCGCCTGGTTGCCAAATGTGAGGATTGCTTCATGCGGGAGCAGAAGAATGAGCTGCACTTCAGTGAGAACAACTGGTCACTCTTCAAGCTGACCTGCAACAAGCCCTGTTGTGATTCAGGGGATGCGATATATTACTGTGCCACTTGTTCCAAGGACCCTTCTACTACCTACGCTGTGAAGGTAGGTGCACACCGAGGAGGTATCCAGGCTTACTTCCATCGTCCGGTCTGGGAGGATAAGGCAGAGAGCTGCAGGGTCCAAGGCTGAATGGAAGTCCATAGTAGCTGAGCTGGGACTGAACCTTCAAGCTTATTTTTCCCCTTTTTGGTGTATGGATTTGAGTGAAAGAGTGAGAAGCAGACTTTGCAGTACACCTTTGAAAAGCACCATCAGCACACAATGGCCTGTTTTCTCTGCTTGTATTTCTCACAGGTGAAATTTGGCAAGCAAAACCACTTCCAAAATTGCCACTTTTCCCCTACCACTGGCAAAGGTTAATTTGGAAAAGTAGGTTTCATTGTAACAAATGCCAGTCAGATGCTTATTGCTAAAAGGGCCTGAAACCCAACCAGTTTCTCTCTAAAAACATCTTTGTGCAAATACTCTGTTCTAAACTCAGAGGCATTCGCCTCTGATGACACAAGCTGATGAAAGGCTGTTCAAAAGACAGCATTTTTGCTTCTGCCTGCCTTTTAAGTGGAAGGTCTGACCCAGAAACCATGTGAGTGCTTATATGATCCTAAAACTGCAGGCGATGAGATATTGCAGATGCCAATTAAACAATGCAGGGCTGACCCAGACATGCTGTTTAAGGTCAGGTCTGAAATATTTTCCTGTAACTCTAAGGAATACATGTTTGAAATGGAAACTTGAGGTGCAATAGTTCAGCTCTTTGAACCTGGGATAAATAAGCTTATCCAACCTGTTCCATGGACATCCTGCAGATTATTTTTTTCTTGATCCATGTTACTACTTGAATATAGAGATTTTAATTTCCATTCTGACTGAACACTAGGGACATCTCATTGCTGCTTATTCTTCAGCTTGTTTTCAAAACCTATAGTAATTCCCAAAAAAGCAGTCGGAGACGGATTAAGCAAGGAAAAAAAAGAAAAAAAATCTCTGATGAATTGTTTCCATCATTATGAACCCTAAGGGGATGTTTTAGTTAAGTGACAGCTTTAAAGCTGTCACCCCAACAGTATAGTCACCCCAACAGGGGGGGCTGTAGGTAACCAGAGTGGAGTTAGATGAGATCTTGTACCAAAACCCCTAGTCCCGCACTCTAAGCTGCAGCTTTTCTTGTATGTTATACCTAAATCCATTGCAACTTTCCTCCTGAAGCCTCAGAGGAGGAAGTTCACAGTTGATGCACTGTTGTGTGCCTTTTCAGTCTGTGGTTCCTGTGGCACGTGCATACCTTTGCTTTTGCCTGCCACGTTAGGTGGGGTTCAGTGGCTCAGCTCTATGGCTGTAGTGCACGAGTTCTTGCAAGGCAGAAACAGCACATTTCAAACTCTTCGCAGGACTGCACTTGTGTCACTGCCTGTGATGTAGGCTTACTCTGTGCCCTTGGTACACTGCAGAGTGTCTTAACAAAGCCAAAACCACTCCAATAAGGCCGTACTCTGTGCCAGCATAGGGATGTTTTGTATGTGTTTAGCCATGTGTAGGGACACAGTTCCTGCAATATTCCCGAGAGCCACCATCCTTTTGGTAGCCAAAACAGGGAATGAATAATTGTGAAACATTGCAACTGGATGATTCCTAGCTGCCCCTCCTGGCTTCTGGTATAGATTTTTTGACAAGAAAGAGATCACAGACCTATGACAAAATCAGGCTTGGAGAGTTCAAAATGGGCAGAGGATCCCAAGCCAAGGAGCCTGCTGAGGAGCAGGAGCCAGAGTCTGAGCTGTGCAAAGGCAGACATGGCTATGTATAAAATGATTTGAAGAAGCCAGAGTTATGTGAAATGGCTTTAGAGGAATTAAGCCAAGATATGCTCCATGCCTTGGCTTCTTTCTCCGCTTAGAGATGCGTGACTGAGCCAGCCCCAGGCTCCTACTTGGAACTTTCAGCATGGAGGATGGCTCTGGTGCAGCCAAAGTCACAAAGAATGTCTGGATGGGGAAGATCTCCCTGTATTCATTCAGCTGCAGTTATTCTTCCAGAGACTCCTCTTGCCAGGAGTTTCTCCCCTTTTCCTATGCCTTACACGTCTTTCCTTTGCGGAGAGGAACAAGCAGGTTTATTTGCCAGAGGGCTGGAAGGTGGCATTTGGGGACCCTCTGCATCCTCCTGGGTTCCACTGTGTTAATCTGCAGTTTGCCTAGCTCTCCAAAGCTTGTCTTTCCACAAAATAAGCATGCAGCCAAGGCAGGGTATTTTTGTTTAGAAAAGAGAGGACAATAGGGATTTGAAATGCCTCGTCTTCACAGTATTGTCTCATCTGAGTGAATTACCTGCAAATGCCTAGATTCAAACCCTTGCTAGAGGAGAACAAAAGCAGCCCCCATTTATCCAGCTCCACTCTATTCTTGTGCATATTTTAACTCGGAGGCAAAATTGATTTCTCCTCCAGTTTTGCACGCATGCTGTGACTGGCAGTGGCATGCTCCAGGGTTTGAAACCTTTTATGCTGAGTTTCAGCCTGTTGCTGATTCCTGTGGATGAGATATAAATACATCACTAAATAAAGGGGGGAAAAAGTGTATAATAAAAATGCCAGAAGGTCCCATAAGCTAATGGATACTCCTCTAATAAATCTGGGTTTGAGTTTGTTTAGTCTCTAATGCAGTCGTAAAGCTAAAATACAGAACAAAACGAAGATAGAAGTCATGTGGGTTTAAAAAGATCTAGATTATAAAATGCTTTTTTCCCCTAGAGTTTGCTGTGCTCTCACTTATTTCTAGGCCTGTTGTTAGCACCCATTTTCTCTTTGGTGTTTTTTTTTCCCTGTGTTGATGAGTGCAGCTTGTTGCTGGTTTCCCTTAGCTGTTGATCATGAGGTTGAGAATAGTTGCTGACACAAGGAAATGGAATGGTTGAGGAGGATGTGAAAGTGGCTCCAGGGCTTAGGATCAGAGAAGAATTAGATGGGAAGAAAGTGCTGGAGGTCTCTGTCTACCTCTCACTCCAAACAGCACTATACTCGCAGACACGTTACATGGGGCCTTATCCAGGCAAGTGTTTACCAACTCCAGAGAGGGAGGTGGCACGCTTCTGCCATAGGCTTTGCTTTTCTCTCTGCAGTATGTCTTCTGGGTTGCAGTAGTTTATCTCAATGACAACCATGATGTAAAAGCCATGTTGCTTCTATTGGCAATGAAATAAAACCTTCAGAAGTTATTCACGGGAGGGCTACCATCCTCCTTTCCTGTAATTACTGGGCACTGCCTGGCAAAGGAAGCAGGCTCAGAAATGTGGCACAGACATCTGGTTGCTAACATTGGGGTGTTGCAGGACGAGAACAATAGGACGAGAACAATCTTCAAGCCAGGAGATAGTTTAAAGTACTTAAGGGACTGATGTGCATTTTGCTTCTCCTGTTGTCTTAGCATCTGCAAATCACAGTGTAGGAACCCACCTCTCAACTTCCAGTCTCTGCCCTGTCTCTGTCACTGGTTGATGAGACTTTTCCTTTGGTCTCTCCTCACAGATTTGTAAAACCCAAGAGTCAAAGGTGGCTGCTTCATACTGCAGCCCTGCTGTGCCAGTCCACTTCAACATCCAGCAGGACTGTGGTCATTTCGTGGCCTCCGTCCCCTCCAGCATGTTGCTGGCCTCAGATGTGGGGAAAAGCATGCCTGGGGATGGCCTCTATCCGTCCCGCACTGCCAGTGAGCACGACTGTGTGGTGGTCATTACCCGCGAGGTGCCGAGCCAGACCACTGCCGACTTTGTGAGGGACTCAGTGATGTTGCACCAAGCCAAGCCTGAGCTCTATGAACGTCGCGTTTGCTTCTTGCTCCTCCAGCTCTGCAATGGCCTGGAGCATCTCAAAGAGCATGGCATCATCCATCGTGACCTATGCCTGGAGAACCTCCTGCTTGTTCCCTGCAAGCCTCCCATGAGCTATGTAAAAGCCAAAGATGACAAACACTTACCCCGCCTCATCATCAGCAATTTTTTGAAAGCTAAACAGAAGACTGGAACTGGAGACTCCAAATTGAAGAAGAGTCAGGCCCGACTGGCCCCAGAAATTGTGTCAGCTTCTCAGTACAAGAAATTTGATGAGTTTCAGACTGGTATTCTCATCTACGAACTGCTGCACCAGCCCAACCCTTTTGAGGAGAAGGTGCACCTCAGGGAGCAGGAGTACAGCCCTGAGGACCTCCCTGCTCTACCCAGCCTGTCCATCTACTCCCGGGGACTCCAGCAGCTGGCCCACCTGCTACTGGAAGCAGACCCCATCAAGCGTGTGCGGATCACCGAGGCCAAGCGGATGCTGCAGTGTCTGCTTTGGGGACCCCGAAAAGACCTCATGGAGCAGCCCCTCAGCCATGAAGAAACCCTCCGCCAGGTGCTTCAGAACTGGGTGGACATGAAGCGTGCCCTGCTCATGATGAAGTTTGCAGAGAGGGCCGTGGACACAGAGCGGAGCATTGAACTGGAGGACTGGCTGTGCTGCCAGTACTTGGCATCTGCTGAGCCGGCTTCCCTCTTACACACATTAAAACTGCTGCAGCTGCTCTGACCTTGGATGTGTCTCGGAGGCAGCTGAGGGCTCCTGGTTGCCTTGCAGCTAAAGGTACACAGCCCCTTTATATGTGAGAGGTTGGAATCTCAGCAGCAAATGCATGTTCATCTCCTGCCCTGCACTGCAGTCAGAGTGCACCAGACACGTTTAGTATCCTCAGCACTGTTAGTTTGTGAGCAGGCAAAACTGGGAACCTACCCCAATTTTGGAGGATTTTCTGTTTTGGGGGTTTTTTTGTTGTTGTTGTTTGTTTTGGGTTTTTTTTTCTGGTATGTTAAATGTGGACTAATAAACCCCTGCCTGCATGTGTGCATGTTTCTAATGAACTCAATATACTTGAGTTGATTTCTGCGCCTATGGGACAGTCCTCTGATCCCCACCTCTCCCAAAGCTTCAGAGCCCAGGAACACCACCATGCTCCAGAGTGGGCAGCAGGGATGAATGGTTGACTGCTTCTCCTGGGGACCAAGGGCAGTTCACATAATGCTCCTTTGCAAGGGAGAACCAGGAGGGACTTTCAAATTCACAATCTTTTATGGGTTTTGGCATCCATTCTGCTTCTCACTTTAAAAACAAAAATTACTGCTTGTTTCTGTATATCAGTTGCATTTTTCACCGTGGGCAATTTAATAGCAGCTGCCTGTTACCTTTGTTAGATACTAATACAGTGTGGCTTTCCTGTCTAGTGCAGCAGCCATGCAGGGTCTTGGATATGAAAGGGTGAGAGAAAGCCCGGGATGGGTCTGTTCATGAGGATGATGCTGCATGCTGGGAATTACCCCTTGTAAAGCTAATGAAATGGAAAATCCCCAGTTCACCTCCAAGGCTTTGGGGGGAAGTCAGCGCTGGGTTGCTTTGCTTTCCTCATCCCTTGAGCTCCCTCTCTTCACCTGGTACTTCACCTGTCCCTTGTGTCTAACATTTATTTAACCCTTTTATCAAGAGATGAGCTGGCATGTGAAAGGCCAGGGACACCAGCCTGAAGGCTGGGAGGGTTTTATTGCTGCTCGTGTTTGAATTAGAAATGCATAGGGCTGAGTGCACTGCAGATGTACTCCTCCAACAGATGTGATGCAGGAGCAGCACAATGAAAGAGGGAGAAACTGGTCTGGCTCCCTCCAGCCCCTTTCCCTCTAACTGGCCATAGAGCAGCTGCTCAGCTTGGTAGAGACCGTGCTGCTCAGAGAAAAACAATTTTCCAAAAGGTTGTGGGCTTCTTTTACTCTTCCACCCCAACACGAGGCAGAGATGAGCTGCCCCGCTCCTGGCACCAGTTCTGCAGCCCTTGGAGAAGGAGTAGATTTGGGACACATGGAGAGAGCCCAGTATCTGCCTAGCTGAGACAGGATGTCACTAGCTGAGTTACCCGCTCCCAACTCAGAGAGAAATTAATGAGTGCCTTCCTTCAGCCTTGATTCACCTCCAGACCCAGCCTACTCTTATGGGAAAATTTAATTACCTAGGTTTTTTTGACACTTCATACACTTTCTGTGAATCTTTTCCAGGCTTCTCACCTGGATTTTTTTTGTTTTTAATCTGTTTGGCTATGATTGCTTCTGATGGGAGGGTTCCTTGGCTGGGCACCCATTTGCAATGAATTTCCCCTGATTCCCTTAGGGAAGAGGCTGTGCATGTCCCTGCCTGCTGGAAGAATGTGGGATGGCTCCAATTGTGGCTGCCAGGGATTTTTTAATACACTGACTTTCTTGCATCTGACTCTTGGGTCCACTTCCCTCCAGCATATGTGGCAGGAGCTTTCTGGCTTGGGAACCACTGTCCAACAGATCATCCTGAACACATCACTGGAAAGTCTGGCTTTGACTTGCTGAATATGGTCTCACATGGGTCAGCAGAGTGGTGAAACAGCTGGAGAACGTGTTTGAAGGAGCCCTGCATGTTTTTCTGAGATTAGATGAAGAGATGACTCAGTTTCTAAACGTGGATGTAGGGAGGAGGTTGGCAGCAGTTCTGCAGGACAGCACTGAAGGAGAAAGGGCCTGGCCATGGCAAATTCAAGCTGTACTGGCAACAGGGAAATAATATGCAAGGCAAGTGTCTTGCAAAGCTTGAGGCTGGGTACTCAGCGGGACTCAAGAAATAGCCAAACATTCAACCAGCCCACATAAAACAAGACTGGATCCGTTTTGAATGCCAAGTTTCAATTTGATGACAAACACTTTTACAGGTATTAGCACAGGGCCTGCACAGCATGGGATGTTAACCTGATCAAAACTCTTTCCCTTGAGTTTGGGCACTTGAGACTGTTTCTGGTGTTGGTCCTGGCACCTTGCAGCAGCATTCCCGGAAGACTAGAGGCTAACAATAGTTTTGTAGCTTTTTCAGCTGTATTATTTTAAGATTGGGTGGGTGGCTTCTTGCTCTCATGTAAACAGAAATTCTTATCTCCAGGTTATCCTGATACTTTCCCCTATGATAGCTCATGCTTCTCCAGCCTGAACAGTCCTAGGTTTTGGGTCCTAGGCTCAGTGCTTGAACTGGAGAACTGGAGAAAAGCATTAAGATTTCTGCTGCCCTCAAGGCAGCCTGGCAGCCCCTTTCCCTCTGACCAGGTTCCCAGTGGACACAAGAAAGATTGCAAGAGAGCTCTCTGCCAGTGCCTGCTATCCCCGTGGAGAACAGATTCCCAGGAGCTGGGCATAGCTGCTGACTGGTGTATTTGTAGTGCAGGTGAGTTTGGTGGGGAGGTTGTGTTTCCTACACAAGATGAGGCTGAGACCCAAGACAAGCACTGGGCAGGCAGTGCTGCTAGAAGCCCTCTTGCCCAGTGGTCTGGTGACCCAGCCTACCTGCTTCACAGCACTCCTCAAAGCTGGGGGATATCCCAGGAGTAAAAGCCAACCTTGTTCTCCAGAGGTGTGTTATATGTGACTGCTTTGCCAATAGCACTTCTCACCCTGCACGCTCACATGTGCAGGGACATGTCCCACCAGCCACACAAGTTACCCTAGGACAGGCTCAGTTCTGCTTTGGCTTCTTAGCAAGCAGCAGCAAAAGAGCAAGGCCATAGGAGAGGGAAAGGATGCTGTTGCAAGAAATCCAAAGCAGGGGAAAATGGGGCTTGAAACTCCTGCCAGGGTGTTTATGCTGGGGCTTAGTCTGGGTCCTGCACCTCCACTGTCCTCCTGTAGTCTGCCTCCTGGTCTCTTATGGGCCTGAGTGATCACTAGGGCCACTATGGCTGCAAGCAGCAATATGGGCAGGATTGGGGCAGATGTTGCTGGCCCTGTCTGGCCCCCATCCTAGTCACAACAGAGACTGTCCCCACTTCCTGCCCTGCTCCCCTTGCCTATGTGTTCATTCTGGTACACCCCTAAGCCCATCTTTCACAACCCAGAGTGTCTGGTTTGGCTGTTTTGTCCTTAATGATCTTGATCTGCCCCCCCAGAGAGGGGGAACTGGGGACAACTCACATCTAAACCGTACAAATGTCCCTATCCGAGTCAGCAGGGGCTTGCTACCATGTGTCCCTCTGCACCTCTGGCCAGGAGAGCCCCCAGGAAGCACCACAGACATGAATTGCCCTTGGTGGAGCAGCAGGAGTGATGACCATGTCCCGGACAGTCAGAGAGAGGTGTCCTGAAGCACAGAGATGGTGGAAGAGAGCAGCAAAAGGGAAGGCCACCAGTCGGTATGGGGCTGCAGGGAGAAGGACAAGCAGGTCTGTGGTACACATCGAACACCTTCCTCAACTGCCTCCAATGCCTGGAGAAAGGACTGAGCCAAGGGCTGCTCTGGCTCCTCCTTATATGTGGCAGGATCTCAGAAAAAACATAGCTGAACCAAGGAAACAGAGGTATCTGCTGGAAGGAGGATATGTTTTTTGTATTTGTCAGTGTTGACTCCTTCAAGAACCTCTGTCCCAAGGTTTGTGTGTAGGTGGAAAAAGCTGGGGTTGGTTATTTGCTCTGTCAGCCACCTGGGCCATTATCACATACTTTGAAGACATCAAGAGTGAGATAAGATCCTCTTTGAGCTGCCACACATGGCATGTTGGGATGCAACGCTGAGTAAAATTCCCACGTACTCCTGGAGGCTTGGTCCTTCCTCTTTGCTTCCTCTCCGTTCATACCTTCACAGAAAGCAGTAGCTTTTTTCCAGCTCTGGCCTCATGTGTTATAGGGTAGTGGTGGGAACATGCCAGCATTTAAACCCCCGGTCACAGGAAAGTGAGGATGGGTTCTGCCACTTCTCAGTGACAGGGGAGGGTGAGCCCATCAGCCCCACCACTCAAACCAAGCTCCAGAGCCTTTTCATTTACTAGAGATAAAGGAATAGCTCTAGTCTCTCCAACCCATCATTCTTCAAGTAAATAAATAATTTTTTTAAAAAGACCCATAGAAATACTTGTGATGGTAGAAATTAGTCATTGTGGTTAAATTGTTCAAATTGCACATTCATTCAAAAATGTGCCATATGAGAAAGTAAAAGGTCCTCTTTTGAGCCAGACTTGGAAAGTGATTTCAATAGTCATCTCTAGGGTGATGTGAAGCACATTCATGTTGCTCCCATAATACCACCAGCAGTATTTCATGCTAAACAGACCAAAAATCTCAAGAAAATCAGTCTACATGATTTGGATCTTCTCAGTGAGATACAGCTATGAAAAAACAGACAAATTCAAATGGAAAAAGAATGGATGTTTTAAATCTCAGTTGATACCTGCTTTATTTTGAGCGTATAAACAGTGTGAATACAAAGAGGAATACCTAGTATTTCCTTCTGGAACTAAAAACATTGGAGGGGGAGAAAACGTAAAGTTTTCTCCTTCCTTTGATGACTGCTTCAAAAGATTTAGTGTTTTTCATTTAAAAGAAAAAAATTAATGCTTAAAGTTAGAGAAGTCACCGCTTATTAAAGAGATTTTGATTTTAAAGGTATATCAAGTCTGACTTATACGAGTGCTTCCACTCTTAACTGAGCTTTTCAAGCTGTCATGATGTTAGAAAGCTTACCACATAGCTTGGATGAATTATTTTGTTATAAGAAGGCAGAACATCAAAACTCTATGGAAAAAATTATTAGAGCAAATCCTGCATAGAAACCAGTTTTATTTTGCTGTATTTGTGCAGGGTATATTTTAAGAGCAGGTGATAACACTGGAGAGAAGCTTTTTCCATGTCAATTTTGGCATGCATGGCATGCAGCAACAGCCTGGTTTCACTCTGCCAAATCCATGGAGTCTGGTATTGACTTTGCTGAGTAAATATTTTTTAAGGCCTGCTTAAGCAATTCCCTGCTATGGTTCTGCAAAAATGCCCTTGCTTTTCAAGAAGCAGAAACAGATTTCCACAGTAGCACTGCAAATATTAACACACTGCTCATGCCTCTCATTTTATACCATCAAATGCTGGACACTGGAAGCATATGAGCCATAGTGAAGTAAAGCATGCTTTGTGTCAGCATTATTTGCTTGATTTCCATGTGCTAAACAAGCAACAGCCAGTTCCTGGCAAAGGAATTAATTGTTTGACAATACAGTGGGTGACACGAGCAGGCTGACCACTGTCACAGCAAACTCTGGGCATAAAATTCGAGCAGATACCACTCAGATACAATCTTTGGGCTACTACTCTGGTGGCATACAGCACTGTTCTGGAAACATTTCTGGTTGCGCCTTTGCCTTTTCTTCAGATAAAAAGCACATAAATGGGAAGGGAGGCTATTAAATCAGGTTGAGGAAGTCTGAACTGAGCTCCTGTCTCTGACTTTTTCTGTGACCTTAGGAAAGCCGCTTAACTCTCACTCACAAAGCAGAAATGATAGTTTGTGTCTCCCTGTGGTTTTACAAGGCAGAATCAACCACAAACCTTGCAACTTTACATTTGGCTGTGATATGCAGGACATGAAAGTACCTAAATGAGAAAGGAATTAAGTAATAAACGCAATGATTTATTAAAACACAGGGTGGAGAAGTGAGTGCTGGAAGTTGCTGGGCCAGGAATACCCAAATGCCCTTGAAATACCCCAATTCCTCTCCAGTGCACAGGAAGTAGTGCTCTTCTCACTGGGGCAGGCAGCATTGAGAGTTGGAGCTCGCCAGTCCATGGAGGGCCCTCAAAGTGCCTTTCTGCTGAATTCCAGAAAAAGAACAGCTGAGTTACTCAAGGCACATGAGCAAGAGCTATCTTGGAGAGGGAGCAATGAAAAAAGGATCAGGAAGTCCATTCGCTGCACTTCTTTTCCTCCTCAGCTACAATTTTTGGGTGCATCTGGGCTGCCTTTTTGCAGCAGCACAGCACCTGGATGTCAGGAGTACACAAGGGACATGGACATGCTGGGAAGAGTCCAGCAAGGGGTTGATGATGATGAAGGGACTGGACCATCTCTGATCGGAGGAGAGGCTGAGAGCAGAGACTGTTCAGCCTGGAGAAGAGAAGGCTCAGGCAGGGGGAGATTATAGGTGTACTGGTAAGTACTGACGGGGAGGAATGAAGGACAAAAGGTGATGAACGCAAGCTGAAATGCATGAAATCCCATCCAAACCCAAGAAAATACTTGTGTATGTGTGTATGTGTAGCGTGTGCATACTGTGTGTATGTGTGCTAGGTGTAGGAGCAGGGGTGTGAGTGTTCTATGTTTTGTGTTGTGAGTGTGGTTGTATGTTGTGTGCACAGTGCATGTTTCATGTGTATTGTGTGTGTTCAGTGTGTGGGGTGATAATCCAGAGCTGTGTATGGCCCGAGCTAGGACTCAGTCCCATAGGGGTGCCAAGGGGGCCCAGAAGCAGCTTCAGCCACAGATGGGGTCAGGCATGTGGGAGAGGGGACTGTGGGGCACCTGATGGTTTATGGGACAGATACAGGGGAAGCTGGGGGTACCCAGGGGGTTATGAGGCACATGGGATGTTGTGGGACCCTGAGGGAGGTATGGGGCATCCAGAAAAGCAATGTGATATCTGAAGGGTGAGGATACTGAGGGAGAGAGCTGGGTGCACATCCAAGAGATCAGGGGGACTCTGGGCTGGGGGAGTGGGGATGGTTATGGGGCACCCATAGGAGTTGTGGAGCGACTAAGAAAAGATGAGAGGGCACAGGAAAGGTCAGACACCCTAGGGGTCCATGGGACATCCATGATGCTGGGAAAAGGGGTTTATAAGGCACATGGGTGGCTAGATCCACCTTGGACAGGATTGAGGGCACCCAAGGGGCTTAGGGGCCACCAGAGAGGGGTAAGATCACAGGATTCCCCCAGAAGCTGATGCTGGAGCCCAGGCCTGTGACACCTCCTTTATTTCAGGCATTAATGGAGCCTCCAGTGGGAGGGAGAATCCGTATCCCCACCTACAGCCCCCACACGTCCAGCCTCACTGCGGGGGCGCGTAGGTGCCGGCAAGGTGCACGGGCAGCCCGTCCCGGCAGGCGACCCGCACGTGGTGCTGGACCTGCCGGGCGCGGTAGGCACAGGGGGGCCGGGTGTCCCCCCCCCGCAGGCGGCAGGCTGTTATGCCCATGGCTGTGGGGGTGCTCTGGAACCCTGAGGCATCAGGTTCCCGGGAGCAGGCAGCCACCAGATCCTGGGCCGGCGCGTGCACGAAGGTGTTGGAGGGCTTGCAGGGCCTCCCCTGGGCCGTCACCTGCCGGCGTGCCAGCATGGTCTCGCAGTAGCGGTGCGCCGCGAGCGTGGATGTCCGTGGGTAGTCCACGTGCTGCCGCAGGAACTTCTCGTAGCGGCTCTCGCCCTCCACCCCTGCCAGTGCCGCCAGCACCAGGGTCATGCATAGCACCCAGCCTGCCATGGACACCTGTGGAAAGCAGGGTTAGGGTCATCTGGACTTCTGGGCCCCCAGTTGGAAACCCCACCCTGGATGCTTGATTTCTCTACAAACTCCCCCTCCCAAACACCTGGGTCCCTTGCAAATCCCCTCTAAATGCATGGGGACCCACCGCTGGACAAATGGGCCATGTGTGTCTCACCTGGATGCCTGGACACCCTATAGAATACCCCACAGACACCTGAGTTATGCACTCCCCAGAAGCTTCAGTCCCCTAGAGAACACCCGCTACCTGCTCCTCAGCCGCCTGGGTCCCCTATGGATGGCGTCCCTGCCCCAGTGCCCAGATGCCATACACAGCCTCCCTCTCCCATCGGATGCTTGGGTTCTTCACAGCCCCCTCCCACAGACATTCCCTTACACATCCCTCACCCCCACCTGTGTGTGCGCGCCTCAGTTTCCCTTATGGCCTCAAGGTCTCCGGGATCCCTCCCACTCCTCTGCACATCTTTTATACTGGTCCCAGCTGGGCCCAATGGGCAAGGATCCAGGAGGAGGGGCAGAAGAGTAAAGAGCAAGGTCCAGTGGATGTCTGGGAAGAGACAGGTATCCAGGAGGCCCCACTCACCCTCTTGGCTCCCCCCAAGGTCATTAGGTAGTCATTAACAAACCACGTGACTGTCTGCACACATCCCCTTGGTGTCCCCTGCCCATGTTGCCTTGGATCATGCATCCTGGCTTGGCCACCTGTCCCATGAGAGGCAGGACACCTGGGCCTCTTTGGGTGGCAGGGCAAGATAACTAGTTCCCTGGTGGGGACAGAATGTCAGCATCACCTCAAGGGGACCTGACTGATGTTCCTGCTCCTCTTGAAACACATGGCACATCCACGGCTGTCCTGCAGTGCTTCAGGAGCTATGCATCCCTTTTCCTTGTGTCCCCTTGCAGGCAAGTTCATACCCCTGGGAAGTGCATTTTGCCTCACTGCTACCTCATATGCTCCCAGCCACTCCACTGAGGCAGAGAACAGCAAAGAACCAGAAGCCAGTCCGAGCCTATCAAAGACCCATCCCTTTCCCTTGACCATCCTGATGGACTGCCATGGAAAGCATGTCCCGTTCAGGGGGAGAGGCTGTCACCACTGGGTGCAAGTGGTCTCCATCGTCCTCTTCAGAGACACGATAGAGACTGTGATGGGAAGTGGCAAATGGGAGAACGTGCACAGGAGCCCTCAGCTGCCCTTCTCCCACATGAACAGCCAACTCTGAGCCCACCAGTGATTCAAGGAGGACAAGGAATGGGCCTCAGTTCTAGAACCATGGGCGGCTGAGAGATGCACTTTTGAGCTGCCCCTTGTCTGTCCCAGGCCCACCATGTCTTTCAGCCTTGGGTACACTTGGTCCTCGGCACCACCTTCCCCAAAATAGCTGTCACAGTTCCAAGACTCGCCACAATGAAAGTGCAGAGGGTCCTGCCCTGGGCTCTGGTGGCATTTCTACAGCCTCTCAAGAAATCCTCCTCAAAAGTGCACAGCCCCTGCAGCGGGAACAGCTCAGGCACCAGGCCAAAACCTTGCAGACAGGGAAGGTCAGCACAGCCCCCTTGCTGACTCTCAGATGCTGACAATACCCTGCTCCTGCTGGGCATGGAAGGAGGATGGGGACTCTCATCAGAACCCTCCAGACACCCTCTGCTTTCCGCTGTCCTGGTGTAGGTGGAAAAGGGATGGTGTCTGCAGGAAGAGGAACAAGCCTGGATGTCTGGCAATGGGCTGACTCCAGCTGGCATGGCACAGGTACCTATGTTGGAGCCTTTTCTACCCGGCAGACCTTCAGGTGTATCCTTCCCAAAGGTCGCTGTGATGTCTATTCATGAACCACAGCCTGTGGTCCATTTTTGTCCCAGGGAGTCCCGACTGCCTGGTGCTGTCCTGGGCACTGCATCTCCCTCTCTCATCCCTGCCCACCATCCCAGATGGGCTGATTGGAGCCTCCTGCTGCCCTGTGGCAAGAGGAGCCATCAGGTGAGGCACTTGGGGAAGCCTAGACCAGGAACTTCTGGTTGTCCCTCCGGCACCCCATGGCATGGGAATGTTGCCAATTTTGGGAGCTTTCTAAACACAGACACAGAGACTAGTTTAGAAAGGAGACACTGCTTTCTGTGCTTTCTGGGCAGGGTGCTAGATGAAGGTTTCCACATATCAAGCACACCATGGGGTAAAAAGTTACATCTTTTGTACAATAAAGTTTACATGAACTGCCTACCTAATGCATATTTATTTGTATGACGTAATCTTACACAACGCTTAAAACACAAAAGCTCTTTTCTTTCTTAAGCAACTTCTACTGTACAAGTTATCCAACGACACCAGTTACGTTTACAAAAGGCCAGAAGACTCAGCCTGGGGGACAGATAATTCAGCTTGAAGGCATCAGGAAGGAAACGTAACTGATGCGTAGGCAGGCGGAGAATATGTATTAAATAGGCGGGTTCAGGTAAACTTTACTGTAAAAAAGATGCAACTTTTTACCCGACGGCACCTACCTTTCGCCCGGGCAGAGCCGGCGCAGCGAGCCTGGTCTCCGTGGCCCTCGGGTGCCCGATCTCCGGGTCGCGGTGCGGGCGCTCCGCAGGGCGCAGGGCGCAGCTGTGCCGGGAGGGGGCGCTCACGGGCACGGCCGCGCCGAGCGCTCCCCCGGCCCCCCCGCGCCGTTGGTTCCGTCCCGCCGTGGTACGGCCCGGCGGGGGGGGGGGGGGCACCGCCCGGCCCCTCCCGGCGCGAGGCGTCCCCGTGCTCGCAGGTCTCGCGCGAGTGCCGGTCTCGTATAATCTCGCGGGAGCGCGCGCGCTCCGCCCTTTCGCGGCGCGGGCGGGACGATGGCGGTCGGGAAGAACAAGCGCCTCACCAAGGGCGGCAAGAAGGGCGCCAAGAAGAAAGTGTGAGGGCGGCCGGGGCGCGGGCGGGCGGTGCCCGGGGGCGCCGGGCGGAGCGCTGCGGCGGCGGGATGCCGGCGATGCGGGGCGGATGGCGGCGGCGGCCAGGCTGGAGCGGGGCCCGGGCTGTCATGGCGGCTGCCGGGCGGGCCTGGGCCTAGAGAGGCGGCATGTGGGGAGGGAGGATTTACTGAAGCTCGGCTTGGCCTGAGAAAGTCGGTTAAAAAATCTTGTTCCTTCATTCGATTTAAGGGTCGATCCTTTCTCCAAGAAGGACTGGTACGATGTCAAAGCACCGGCGATGTTTAATATCCGAAACATCGGGAAGACACTTGTCACCAGGACCCAAGGAACTAGTGAGTAGTTGGGGTTTGTGCAGTAGAGGGGCATGTGTCTCCTCCGTGCGCTGGCTCCAAGCGGGACTCGATTAAAGAACTGCTGACAAATGGGTTTTGCTCGTAATAATGAACCTGGAAGTTAAGAAAAAACAGGTATCTCTGGCTCAGTTGGGTGATTTAAGTCAGTTTTCTTGAGTTGGGCAAGTTGTTTGAATAAATGAGCTTAGTTGCAAGGAAGTTCATATGGTGAGGTCCTTGTTTGTACAAGAAACCAAACCATGGAGGACAGGATAGGCCTGAAGTTTCTAATGAGCTGCTATGCTGGTAACCTAGTGGGTTGGAGAAAAGTTAGGAATTAAGGAGTCATTTTGACTGTCACGGGGGAGATGTGGGACAGTGCCACAGGAGACCTTGATCATAACAGGATCATAACGACCAGCATGTAAAGGGACTAAAGTTTAAAGCTTTTGGATAAAGGTGTCTCATCTCTGTTGAGAGCTGGAATTGCTGATTTAATGTGAGTGCGTGTAGGCGTATCACTGAATGGTAAAGTTGTTTTTATAGGATCTGGCACACCTTAGGAAAAGGAAACGTGTTAGGGATGCAGGGGGATCTGGATAGGGGTAACAGTACTTTTGGAAGCCTAGCTGTGCAGAATGGCTAAATAGTTACACTGTACTGCATTTATGAAGATGTTCATTACTTTCAACTGTAACATGAAACAAGTAAAATAAGGGTCACTGTAAACCAAGTGTGAATCAGCCAGTGTTAAAAGGGTTGTTAGAGGGGGAGCTGTGAAATGACTGGGGTGTTGGTTGCTGTTTCATTTCTGCTGTGGCGTTTTTGTTTTTCATTGCTGTTCATAATTTCCAAATACTCTGGAACCTGTTCCACTTAAAACAACCCAAACTATTACATGTGGTGCAGTCTGCAGCACGCTGGTGTTCATGTGCCCCATCTGATACAGTCGCCTGGAAAGATCCATCTCAGAGTTAACAAAACCCAGTATTTGGCTCTGTGAATTGATTTGATCTGGCTCAAGACACAAATGAACTGCAGCGCTGCAAGGCCCTGGCATTGCATCCCCAGGGGTTGGGCTCCATCTTGGAGGCCTTTCCAGCCTTAGTGATTCTGGGATCACCACCATTAGAAAACATCCAATGGGAATTTGGTACCTGATTTGAACAGTGCGCTTCTAATGTTAATAAAAGGTATTTTATTTTGTTCCATCGCACAGAAATTGCCTCTGACGGACTAAAGGGCCGTGTGTTCGAAGTGAGTCTGGCTGACCTGCAGAATGATGAGGTTGCCTTCCGTAAATTCAAACTGATCACTGAGGACGTTCAGGGCAAAAATTGTCTGACCAACTTCCATGGAATGGACCTCACCCGGGACAAAATGTGCTCCATGGTCAAAAAATGGCAGGTGTGTAAAGAGCAAGGTCTGTGTTCCTGCCGGAGCCCTTAGGAAGGGGGGAAGCACTGGAGCGTTGTGAAGCTGTTTGAGGTGGCAGCGGCAGGTGTTAGTGATGTCGGGTTAGAGGGGTTGGGGAACCTCTCTGTCATGTGGGGGTAAATGTCTCTTTCTTTTCCAGACAATGATTGAAGCCCACGTCGATGTCAAGACCACGGACGGTTACCTGCTGCGCCTCTTCTGCGTGGGCTTCACCAAGAAGCGCAATAACCAGATCCGCAAGACCTCCTATGCCCAGCATCAGCAGGTCCGGCAGATCCGTAAAAAGATGATGGAAATCATGACCCGGGAGGTGCAGACCAATGACCTGAAGGAAGTTGTCAATAAGCTGTAAGCTCTGACTGTGTTCTCTTTTTCTCCCCTACAGTTTCAATAGTTGTTTGTTGGTTGGGTGTTGCTGAGAACTTGGAGAATGCTGGTGCTTCCTGTGCCATTTGGCAGAGACCAGGCAGGAAGCCTCTCATGTTGGAAAGGCAAAGGCCATTTTCTGCAGATAGCTTCTCTTGGTCTCTGCATCTCGTACCCACTGTAGCATTTGCATAAATGTAAAATCGTGCTCTCCAGAGGATTTGTGATTCTGCAGACTAAAGTTGTAATTCTCATCAGCTGGGGCTGTGAGTGTTCTGGGTTCTTCTGATATAAGAAGGTTTTCCAAAGTGTGATATTTGCTTCCAGAAGTTTGATTGGAGATTTGTTGTCAAAATGAGCACGCTTCCCCTATGCTCCTTTTAACACTGCAAGAGAAATGTCTTAGAATCTAAACATACTTGAAGAAAAATGTCAGAGTGAAGGTTGCATTAATGATGTGAACTTATATAGATTATTTTGTACTCTTTAAAGATTTTTTAAGCCTGTGTTGCTGGTGAAGAAGCAGGCAGAGTTTTTAACATTGTGGCACTACTGTGCTCTGTGATTTCTCAGGATCCCAGACAGCATTGGCAAGGACATCGAGAAGGCCTGTCAGTCCATTTACCCTCTGCACGACGTCTACGTCCGCAAGGTTAAGATGCTGAAGAAGCCCAAGTTTGAATGTAAGTCAGTTACTGCAGACATTCAGTGTTCCTGGAGAAGGATGTGGGAAGCAGTCACTTTAAATGTGTTTGCTTTCGGATAAAGATGTTACAGCAGCATCATGAACTTATGTAGCTGTAGTATTGAATTGGTGTGTTCTTGTCTGACTTTGTGGCTTCCAGGATTGAAAGCAAAGCAGTGAGCATTGAGTTCAGAGCTTTCTGAATTCTCACCTGAAACTGCTGCTGAATGCTTAAAGGCTTTACCTTGGGAATGAATGATGACAAAATGTTTCGGTCCCAAATGACATGGAATGATTCTATTTTCCCATTTTCTGACATTCCCATGTAATGCAGTAGTAGGTTCTTGAGTCCAAATCTTTTTAGAAAAAGTTTAATTTGTAATTGTGTTATGTTGCACTTAGTTCAGTCTTTTTTCCGTCTGACTGTCAGTTACTGCAGCACCATCTCCTTCCATGAGCTTTCTGGAATGGACTTGGTCATACCTGTATTAAATGTTCTGGTGGTTCGTGTATGATGAGCAATTGAGTAATTTACACCGTTTAAACAGGTGCATCTCTCACTGTTTATGTTGCTGCTTCTTTTTAGTGGGCAAGCTGATGGAGCTGCATGGTGAAGGTGGTGGTGCTGGAAAGCCCTCTGGGGACGAGGCAGGCACTAAAGTAGAGCGAGCTGATGGATACGAGCCGCCCGTGCAAGAATCTGTCTGAAACTAAAAATTGGTGGAAAATAAAAGTTTTAATATACAGAACTAATGTTTGATTGCCTCTATTGCTACTGGGCAACATTGGTGCTGGATGCATGGATGGGTTTTCAGTAAGGTAAACCTATTGCCTTGGTTTAAAAACAAAGAAAAAAAAAGACTTGTGTTAGACTGGTGTTTTTCATGATTGGTGTTGCAAGATGGGTGGAAGGGAGGTTGTCCTTTTTGTGGATTCTCTGTGTTGGTTTTTCCAGTAATTCTGCTCCTCACAAAAGAAATCTTGGGTATCTGTGCAGAGGTTGCATTAATGAGAGGTGCCTCACAGAGCAGCATTGTACGGGGATAACGGGGCTGCTGTTTCAGAATTTTTCTGCTGTTTCAGAATTTTTTATTATAGGGAAGTCTTGAGGATTTATCTGGACTACTTGCCTAAAAATTACATGTATATGTTTAAGCTTCCTCGTGGTAATTTAATACAACCTCTTGTGGGATAGATGTGGTCTCCCATAATCAGAAGTTGTTTAAATATCTTAAAGTTGTAGTTATGATTATGGAAGCAGTGTTTGTTTTGAGCAGTGCAGAAATGCAGAGCATGCTCAAGAGCAGTAGGGGGTTGCATGTTGGTTTTTAACCTCTGTCAGAACTGAGGGGTAACTAATCATGGTTGAAAAACCTGTGAAACTTTAGGGGGAAAAATTATACCGTAAAAAGGCAACAGTCTGTGTTCTGAAAACAAAGCATACTTAAGGGATCTGCTGGGTAATTTTAAGACTGTTTATTATCTGATAGCATTTTTTCTTGTTCAGGCTTCAAAATGGAGGAGTGTTTTTTCTGACTGAAATGAAATTTTTGTGCTATGAACGTTTTGTTTAGTATTAGTCCTGTGAAAATGTTGGTAAGTTTCTAATTTAAAAGCTGAGAACAAAATGGGGAGGTCACTGAGAGCTGTAGATCTCACAGCTGGCTGTCATATAGCATAGGATAAGAAATGGGGGAAAATAGTGAAATATTACTGTTTCAGCAAGTTACTAAGGGAAAAGGAGGGGGCCCTGCTACCCCATGAGGGCTGTACTGTTCTGTGTCAGGGATTTTCACCTTTTCCTATTTGGTAATTCTGGTTTGCACCAAATCATATGCAAAATGAAACTAATGTTTTCTAACTTACTTCAGAGGACTGCAGGTGATGTGATTTCATGTTGTGATTCCAAGTTAGAATTTAATATGCGTTCTGCTTTTTCCAGTTGGTGTAGTGGAAGTGTAGTGAGTGCTCAACACTCATGAGCTTGTGACGGAAGAAAGGAATCATTCTGCTTTTGACCCTCTGCTTTGCTCTTCCCATTAGTACTGCTGAGGCAGGTGTCGTCTGCCTCCAGGAGTCCCAGTCAGTCGTATTTTTGAAGCCATAAATTGCAACAAATGCCCCTTCACTTCTCTAACAAAAATGAGAACTTCTCACCAGAGTTAGAAAAGTGAACCATGATGTAGGGTAAGTGTGGTGAGAGGCTGGAAAGCCTTGAACCTACTACAGCACGTTCCAGCGCAGCTGGACATGCAGATGTGTGTGTATATCTGTTCCAGGCCTGGATTGGCATAAGGACTGTCAGAGCTGTCAATTATGAACAGAGGTGTGTTGGCTGTTTCCTCTGCTTAGCAGTGGTTCCATCAAACAAATCATTAGGGCCTGCAGCTGGCCTGTATTCTCTGTAGGCTGGGAGAGTTAGGAATCCTAAGGTGGTTTCTGTGCTCATTCTCTGAAAACTTGAATGTCTTGGATATTGTTACTTTCTCCTTCAGCCGTATGAGGAGTTGTTGCAAGAAGTCTAGTCCGAGAGGATATGGAGAAAGAACAAGAACTTGCCTTTTTTCAGGCTTTTTAATGTTATGTTTTTGAACAGTGGACTGCCAGTACTGCTGTGTAGGGGCTCTGGGAATATATGTATGTAGTTATGTACGTATGTATGTATGAATGTATGCTTTGTATCGGGATTTCAGATGGGGGAAAAAGCAAGCAGGAAGGAAAATTTTCTGCATCCTCTGTATTCTCTCAGCAAATACCAGCTGAAAAATCATGGTGTATGAAAGCAGCAGTCAGCAGAGTACACCAAAATCACGTGCAGAAGTGCTCATCAGTATAAAGTAATTTTGGCACAGCAAGAGTCACTGTGTGTGACACCCTGCGGTGACAGCTGGTTGCTGCACGTAGCAAGTGTCAGATTCTGCAGGTGGTAAGTGTTGAATGTACCTGAGTCCAAAGACTTGAATAAACTCTGTTAAAGCCATCCAGATTTTCTGAGGGGTTTGGACTACTTGAAAATGGATGCAATATTATTTGTCCGATTATTATTGGTATTTGTCTGGGGGTTGGGTGTTTCTTTGCAGCGGGGTTAAATATGTAAGCAGAATGAGATCCATAAAACTGTCAAGTGGAAAGCTCAGCTCTCCACAGCATAAGACAAAATGCCAGCATGACTTAATTACAAAAATTTTATTGGTTAAATACATTCTTAATTTACAGAGGTACCATAACAAACTTACTGGACTTAACAAAGGTATATTTAGGACACTGTTAATTGTACACAGAACAAAGATGTCTTCCTGAAGATATTTCCAGAGGGTGGGTCAAACAGTATTTTGACAAATTAGACTTTTCTTATTATGCTAACGCACACAGGTCTAGCTATATTTCAAGGTTACAGCAGAAATTTGCTACTATATTGCAGTTAAGATTTGTGCTCCGCCTCGTTCCTGGTTTTTTGTACACCTTAGGAATTTTGTTATGATCTGTAGGCAGTCTCATGGTGGTGCTGGGCATTGTCTTAAGAAAACCCTCTGCTGTAAAAGCCAAGCATCTCACTTGTTTCAGTGTTCACAAAGGCGCTGTTTCAGCTGCCTGCAGCAATGCGAGCAGCCCTTAGATGGCACTCGGTGCTGTGAATAGAAGGCCTTGCTGCTCTCCCTGCCCTGCCCCACAGGGAGGAGATCATTAACGTACAGCAGAGTGGTCTTGTCTACGGATAGGCACTGCCTTGAAACATTCAGTGGAAGTTACAAAAACAACTGGTCGATACACATTATAAAAATGGGAATGAGGAAATGGAGAGAAAAAAAATCATTTCTACTTTTAAGACTTGTATCAAAATTTTAGAAAACTGCCAGACAATAGGTAAACATCATACACTTAACTCTCACCTACTGCTATACTGATATAGTATATCTTTGGAGGGCATGGGTATTCCTTGGATTTCTCTAGGAGATGGTGTTTTACTGGAGTAAGAAACAAGAAGTTTTAGAATCTCTTGGCAGGAAAACTTGGGCAGTGATTTACGTCTAAGTTTGATTCCACAGGAGTTCCAGATAGGCTTGTTGGGGATGCTAAAACTGAATAATAGCTGTACAAATAGTTTTCCCCTCCTAGAATGGCACATAATTTAGAACTGTTTTATAATGTTAATAACCTAATGGAAGTAGAAGTCTAGTTCTCAGCTCATCAAAACTTTGTGTGATCTTCATTTCCCGGTTGTGGAAATGGTATTGGTGCAGTTTAAATACACAACAGAAAAAAATCAGGGGGAAAATGCCTGTGTCTGTGCAAGTTCTGTGGTCTAATTGTGACTGCTGAGTGAAATGGTGCTGAGGACCTCATGTCTGCTCTGCACATTCCTCAGGCTTGTTTCAGGTGAGCTGTAGTCAGCTACTGGGACTGGATGCCCATTCCCCGCTCAGGGGTTGTTCCTCAGTTCAGTTTTGGCTGTAAGCCTGCTTCTGCCTGCTGTGATGGTAACCAGAGTGCAGGGCACAGGGAGTGAAGGGCAACCCTCACCAGCCTGCTTAGGCATCAATTTAGATACACCTTGATCTCCTGTAGCAGCAGGGACTTGTTGCTGTGATGCTTAGAGCTCATACTGATAAAGCTGTAGAAAGACCAAGTCAAAACTATCTCAAAGTCAATCATGATCCTAGTTTCCAGTCTCCATTCACCACTCAACTGTTGGCCCTCCTGCAACATGAACTGCCAGACCCACGAAGAAAAGTCGTGTTGAGGGTATCCTGATACCTAGTGACCTGCAGCTCTCTGAAGTAATGACTCGTGCAAACAGCTTACTGGTTTCTCTTTGTTATATGGTGCAGAAATGATGGAATACTGTCAGCAATGAAAGAGCCAACTGCAGCATAATGTTTTCTATTCCAGTCTGATGGAGTTAGATGCCATTTAACTACTTTGTCAGAAGCCAAGTGTTACAAAAATTAATTTACTACCAGAAGTTCCTATAATGTGAAGCTTCCTCAGTCATGTCTGTCTCAGTTTGTCAGTCAAGCCACACTGCTACTTTTTACTTATTGCCTTGGTTAGAGCTGCTTGGAGTAACCTCTTGCCAGGCATGTTTTCCTTAATGTCTTGACAGACCATTTATGATGATGCTCAGTATAGTTGGTATGTGGTAACAAACTGGAAACTACTCCCACGTCTGCTGAAAGCTAAAACCAAGGCTGTATAATACCCTTCATGTTAAGGTTAGGAATAGTGTTACTGAAGTATGTTCCAGTGCTTGAGTGACAAATGAAATGCAGACTGACTGAAGACTGGTTTTCCACTTTCATGACGGGAGTGGAGGGGCAAATATTTGGAATAGTGCAGCTACTCCATGGATGGGATCTGAGAAAGCTCAGTAAACGCTGCCTGTCACAACTATCCTCAGCTGGGAAAGAAGGACATGATAGTGCTTGAAGAACAGTGGGCAGTAGAAAAATCTAAACCTGTACCTGGAAAGTATTTTGGGGAAAGGGAGGAAGGTTGAAGATGATTCATACCAATTTAAACAGTACTTGTAAAAGGCATAATACTTAAAAATCTTACTTCTGTGATCTTGCTGTATGAGCAGCTTGGGCTAAGAAAGGAAGAATACTACACAAGGATTTATTTCTGAGTTTTCCCTCTTACCAGTATTAGATTTGATACCTTTCTACTATGAAATACCAGTTATTTTTCTTGTCCTCTAAGTTATAAAACAAACAAGTGGATTCTACTGCTAATGTGGAACTCAAGCAGTAATGAAACCCGAATATCAAATTCCATCTACATACTGAGCATTGTAATTATATATTAAAACAATTCTTTATATTTGGATTTTAAAAAGTTTTTAAAGAAGCCCAAAGCGGTTTACTTTATGCAGACTTTGTGCAGGATAAATGTAATACCAGATAGTAAACATACTAGAATGCTATGTAAGTTAAAATGGTGTTGCACCACAATATTCCCCTAGTTGGAAACCGCTAAAAATCCTGCTTGTTTTGCTCTCAGAGCATTCATGAAACATGACTACATACACTGTCACAAAGGACTAAAATGTTCTTATTTGACTTAAAGACACTAGTATGACTGTCTAGAAAAAGTAGTGCAAAACACTGATAGTCAACACACGTTGATGCCTTTGCTGTGCCTTTAGGGTAGAAAACATTCTCTCCCACATGCAGGGAGTACAAAAAGAGGCAACACTTCATGGTGTTTTTAAAATCTGAACAAAGTTCTTAGGAAATATCCCAGACCTTCCTTGTATCTCTCCACTCATCCAGTCCTCGTCTACAGATTCCAGCTCTGTTATCATATCACCTGCCTGTAAGAGAAGGAGTAATGTGAGTCAGTACAGCTTACTGTGCAATGTTAATGCATGCACAGCTGGACTTATTTAGAAGCAATTAATATCAATCAAATAGAAGAGAAGTAGGATGTGGCCAGTCTCTTTTGCTGGTTACATCTCTTGGAGATTGTATGCCAAAACCAGTTGAAGCTTCTCTTAGGGTAAATATTTGTCTATGGGGAAAAACCTTTGGAGGGGCAAAAGAGCACTGCTGGATAACTTCCTGAGTTGCTTAAGCTCTCCAGGTAGGCAGATACACTAAAAGCTGCCTCACAGACCACTTGTTATTTGCGTGTGCTTCCCCGCTCTGTTATAAGGGTTTCTCTTCTTAAAATCGTGGAAAAAATTTTTTTTTTTAATCTCAATATTTTCTAGCACTTGGAAACTTTCCTATTCTCTTTGGAAACTTTCCTTTCCCAAAAAGGAAAAGCAATAATCTGAGAGCTCAGTGTGGCCATTTAAACTGCAGCTCCTGTGTTTGGTCCTTGTTCCAGTTTTCACTGTCTCATGCCACACTCTTCATCAGAAGTACTGTTATGGCCCTGGCCCTTCTTTCAGTACCACTGTTCCCCTTTTCTGCTTTAAAGAATCATCTATCCTTTCAACATTGCATGCTGCTAATGCTAGAACTATTTTGCTAGTTTTAGAATATACTGTGTGTTTCAACTGATAAGACACACTGATAAGACACACTGTTTCTCAGAAATTTGCTTTTGAGGACACGGTTACCTAAATCATGAATTTGAATCTCAAGGGCACTCTGCTTCTTGTTCATGCTGGGCATCCAGCAAGTATTTAATTTTTCCCCTTGTTCGCACAGAAACTGTGTATTGTGTTGCCGATTTAAGATTTTGCTGTACTTGGTGTCCCTTAGAGGCCTGGCTGCTGTAGCACTGGCACTCTCACTATTATCCTGCAACTCCTGATCTCTTTTCAGTGTCTTTAATGAAGATTTTGCCAATATGAAACAGCAGTGGTAAGGGAAAAGGTGTTTTTTAGAGAGACCATTTATCAAATGTGTTAATATGTATGCATATTCTATGTGCTTCATTCTTCTTATTTCAAGCCTATTTTAAGAGTGGATGAATCTTATTTTTTAGCACTCTTCAGGAGTGTAAGACCTCTTGGAAATTGGTCTAAGAGAGATACTTACTTTGAAGGAAAGCTCATCTTCGTTTTCTCCATGAAAATCATAAAGAGCTCTGGCTTTTCCTTTCTTCCCTCCCCCAGACTGTGACAGCTCTATCCTGGCTGCAGAACATGAACAAGAGAAGTTATTTGGATTGGCATGAAATCTCTGTTTCTGGAGAAGTTCCCTCTCATTCTCATGCCTTCTCCCCATTATTGTGCTACAGGGTGTCCAAATGTTATTGCTACTGCTGTAACAAATTCACTGTTCTACTGGAATAAAAAACTCCACTGACACCAGTTCATTTTACAGTACTAACAGTGTCTCACAGTTCTGCTTTCAAGAGGACTAAATTTGACTTACTTGAACTTTCCAGTGGTGATATCTAATAAGAGCTGTCTTCTTTTCTTTGTGCTTGAAGATGAGGCAGCACCTGTGATTTATTCCTAAAGGTGGCTCAATGGTCCTGTTGTGCCTGTGCCCAAACCACACTTGAAAACATCCCAGAGTCTGTGTCACCTCCCACATTACTTACTGACTAGAACATTATATTGCCATTATTAGAGGAGGTGATTCAAAACTTAGCTTAGCTTTAGAATATTAAAGACTGTGGTGGTGTGTGTCTTGCAAATACAATGGAGTAGTTGGGTTCTCCCAGAACTCCGTTGTGACTGTCACAACCCAAGGAATAATGAATTGCCATTTAGTAGGAGCACTGTACCTGAGCAGGTCTGAACAAAAACTGCTGGGAAAATCCCTTCCTTTCCATTTAGTCTTCCTCTATACCACTCCAAATCTACTTGTTCCAGTATTTGGATGTAGTCTCCCTTTTTAAAGGATAGATCGTCTTTGGTTTCTGCTGTAAAATCATGAAGTGCTTCGCACCGCTGTACCGAGCATCTGTTGTTCTATTCAAGTGAATAGAGGAAATGCATTAATTTTAGAAGCGTAAATGGAGCCCAAAAGCTGATGGATAGTGCAGAAAGCAGCTGTACAGAACATGGGTGTCCTGACTTTCTCCCAAGTGTTGCTGCAGATGTACACTAGAATGGCATTTCAGCAATTACCACCACAGAATTTCATCTTGGCTCAGGCACATCCTTTTTAATTGCTGGTGGCAGGAAGAAGGATTAATAAATTCAAAATTAGATCACTGCAGCAATACTTAAAATAGAGCTAACAAGAATTTTATTAAGCATAAAGGATAAAACTTTACTTATTTTAATTTTTCAAGCTATGAATTCAATCAGTTTAGGCCAAATGTCAGAATTCAAGATGTGACCACACAGCGTTGTGTGCTGTGGGAGTTGTGTTACATTCAGCTAATCTGGCATTATAATAGAATGTCTCTGTAAATCTATGAAACTGCTATGTAAATTCTGACCCTAACCTACGAAATTTTATTACCTGAGGAAGGGAAGAAGAAACCTCCACCTTGTTCTTCAGTGCTGCTTCTGTACCTACATAAGTAAAGCACAACTTAGAATAGCAGCAGTGACTATTCAAATCGTTAATAATGATAGGGACTTTAGATATTCAAAGTGACTATTAAGAATAGCTTCTTAAGATTTTTGATTTTTTTTTTTTAACCTGTCTTCTTTCTCTTTCTACCTCCTTCCTGCATTCACTGTTCTTCTGGAATTTTCTCCTATATGCTGCCTATATGCCTGAAATACAAAATGTTTTTGAAGATTTTTGCAGACGTATTCATACCTGTTCCAGGCAGATCTTCAATTACTTCCACAAAGTTCAAGGGGAAAATTCCAGATGTGCCTCTGAGCTCTCCTTTGGCCCATTCTTCATTTACATATTCTTTCAGGATAATAGTTTCACCTTCTGAAAAACTGAGCTCATCTTTCTGATCTCCAATGTATTCAAATCGTGCTAGACATCTTGGACCTCTGCACAAACAAAA